>NW_026527013.1:95420491-96620491 GCF_024362965.1 Panthera pardus
GGAAAGTCATGTATAAAATGGGAATTATGCTGTTCCTTAGATTTTAGAGAGTAGCCTCTTTTGCTTCTTTGGAAATAAAAGGGGACTATCTTATGGTGTAAATAAAATCTAAGACCTTTATTAGAACATACAGTAATATCAAGCTTTGAGAATTAAAAGAGTTTCTAATTGTTGGTTTCTATTTTTTGACTCTTGTATTTTAGGAGTTAAGTTCTTTTAATGAATTAAATGGATTGAAGTTCTCCTCTCCTACCCCTCCTTGCCTGCAAACCCCATAAGGACAGGGACTTAATTTGTTTTCTTCACAATATGCCTAAGTTTTAGAATAATACCTGCCAAGTTACAACTGCTCAATAAATACTTGTTGCATGAAAGAGAAGGTTTAAAAGGAACTGAAGGGAATATATACATGTTAGTGACTGGAAGAATAAGAATGTTAATGGCAAGAAATTGAGGGTCTGACAGGGCTGACTATTATTTTGGAGGGAGATCAGCTGAATATGAGATGATAGTGGAATATGCAGAAGAAAGGAGCCTATAAAGAGTTAGAATATGGTCTAGAGGTCAGACAAGAAATCAGACAGGATGATAGAGCATTAACAAATATCACAAAAGTAATAATAGAAGCCCTTTAAGAGAACCTTGATTCCAGGGCACCTGGGTGGCTCAGTTGGTTAAGCGTTCAGCTCTTGATTTCAGCTCCAGTCATGATCTCACGGTTCCTGAGATCAAGCCCCGTATTGGGCTCCATGGAGCCTGCTTGGGATTCTCTCCTTCTCTCTCTGTCTCTCCCCTCCTTGCACTATGTCTGTCTCAAAATAAATAAATTAAAAAAAAAAAAAAACTGTGATTGCACCACCATTGTCTATCATTTGGGTTCTGATAATACTTTACCATTTCAAAACATATTCACAGAAACCATTGAAAAATAGATGGCTTTGAGAACAGATTTGCTCTCTGAAGGAGGGAGGTTATATGAAGAAGAAAATGGATTCAAGAACTGAATTTGCTTCCAATAAGGGGTTAGGAAGTAGAGCTATCATCATGGCTAAAAAAATGTTTAAGAAAAATTTGATAAAAATAGAGAGGGAAGCAAAGCATAAGAGACTCTTAAAGACAGAGAACAAAATGAGGGTTACTGGAAGAGAGTTGAGTTGGGATGGGCATTAAGGAAAACACTTGTTGGGATGAGCACTGGGTGTTATATGTAAGTGATGAATTCCTGGGTTCTACTCCTGAAACCAGTATTACACTGTATGATAACTAACTTGAATTTAAATAAATAAATTTAAAAAAAAAAAGAAAAAAGATATTTGAGAAGGACAATGATGATGAATTTAGTTCTTAGGAAATTCCTGGTGATGTGACGAGGGCCATTTCAACGCATTGATAAGATTAGAGTCATATTGAAGTGGGGATTCTAAGGCAGGGTCTATATCCTGTTCTTCCTGAAATCCTCAGTACAGTGTCACAGCAGTTTCTTGCTATAATTTTGACAGATGAATTGAATATATATTACTCTTATGATCTAGACTGGTGACACAGCATTGGGGATCTCTCAAGACAGCACTGTAGATCTCTCAAGCCAGCAGTGTAATAGACTGGTCAAGAACATGACATGTAATATAGACTGCCAGGCTCTAATCCCAATTCTGTCATTTTAAGCTATGTGAAATTGGGCAAGTTACATAATAAATAGCTCATTAACAACTAATACATGGCTCATATCTTCTGACTAGGTAAATCTACTTCTGAAAATTTATCCTAAAGGAAATTACTTATAAGAAATAAATATCTATAGGAACAATGACATTCAACACAGTGTTACTTTAAATAGAAAAACTTTGGCATCACTTAAATGTCTGGTTATAGGAGAAATGGGAAACATAAATCTTAGTATTCTATACAATAAAAGATTATGAAGTCTAGCTATGAATGTTTATACCTCAAACTAGTGCTCGCTTCGGCAGCGCATATACTATACCTCAAACTAGAAGAGAATACAGAATTCTTTAAAAAAATCTTTTTTTAAGTTTGTTTATTTTTGAGAGAGACAGAGCACAAGCGGGGGAAGGGTAGAGAGAGAGGGAGACACAGAGTCTGAAGCAGGCTCCAGGCTGTAAGCTGTCGGCACAGAGCCTGATGAGGGGCTTGAACCCACAAACTGTGAGATAATGACCTGAGCCAAAGTCGGATGCCACCAACTGAGCCACCCAGGTGCCCCAAGTATACAGAATAATTCTAACAGTTGTTTTAGGGAGGCAGGAACATGGGTAGTTTTGTTTGTTTATATGACCATAATATTGCTTATAAGTTTAAAAAAAAAAAAAGGAAAACATACAGTATTTTCCCCATGTCAACAATTGATGATAATATGTATTTATAATGGTTGAATTATATAGTGTGATTCTAGTAGATAACTAAAATTAAAATGATATTCTAAAAGTATATTCAAAATTAAAACCTTTTCTAAGAAGCATTTAATTCACAACAAAAAATTCATTTCTTAAAAATTTATTTAGAAAATAAAATTCAGATTCTGTAGGGTTCTGTGTAAGCCACATTTTATCTAGCCTTTCCTATCCCCATTTATAGTTTTAGCACAGAATGTTTATAGAGGTGTGGTACTATGTCTAATAAATTTACGAACCTTTCCTGAGTAAATACATATAAAGAAGCTATTTTAATATTTTAACTTCAGGATAAACTTTTTTGTTTGATTAATCAGAGTCTGGCAGAATGGATATGAGAACATTTGCAAAATGATCTGTCTCTTCTCTATATTGGGGAGGACCTAGAGATTTTTAATAAGAGAAAGAGATCTCTCTGTATCAACTGACCTGCTTCCAACTTGCATTAAATTTTCCGTGTTGATGAGGACCTGAGGTCTCCTGAATAAACTGAAAGAGAGACTAAATGATATATAGGACCTCTTCTTACTCAGCCTTTTTCTCATAAGAGCTTCCCAGCTTGGCTAACTCATTCAAATTGAAGAGTCCATCCTAGTTCCTTTATGGTCAGTTTTTTCTATCAGACCCATATGTCTAAGCTGAAACTAACCTAAAAGCAACCCAACTGTAACTAGGGGTTAGAGTTTGGCTCTGCTACCCTCCCATTGCTATTCTGGACTTGGGCATAGAAATGCAAATGATATCATCCCTCCACAGTAAATGTAGGCATTCATCCTCAGTTATGGGACTTATATGCCCATTTCATAATGTATTTGTGTGTTTTCTCATATAGGCTGACTATATTGCAGCTGTTTTTCCCAACCTATTTTCCAATATCCTATTATAGCCACTAAATTGGCTCAATTATTAATCCTATGATCCTAGTACAAAGATGTATCAGGGAAATAGGCATAACTGTCAGGTCTAGGTTTGGCATTAGTTAAGGGAGCTCACCTAGACCTGTCATTGGTAAAGGCTATCACTGTGGAATTAGATCTTGGTCTTCTAGGACTAACCACAACTTATTCTCCTCAAACAGTATTACACTGCACAAATATATATCTTATTATTTCAAAGGCTAGCCAATGACTATCAAGTAGAAAAATTTTTCCTAGGTCTAAAAATTAGACTTATGCATTACTTGCTTACTCGCTGTACTTATATTCATTGCCACCATCCTTACTAAGTAAAGATGTACCTGAGAGAAATAGGGAAGAATAATAAAAAAAAGTTGCTGTGAAATGTTTAAGAATGTACCCTAAAGCATCTATGTAATTGACATATTAATCTATACATGGCCCTTTCTGTTGCTTGCTTTCTTCCTCCCCTTCCTTTTTTCTTGTCTTCCCTTTTTTCTTCACTTCTTCATTTTTCCTTCCTTTTCCTCTTCCTATCCCTCTTCTTTTATTAGCCAATACCATAAAGATATTCAGCTTGCTTTCTTTTAGTATTTTATTCTAGAATGGAGTTTTTTTTTTTTTTTATTTCAAATGTAGATTTATTTTTTTAAAAAATTTTAATTCCAGTATAGTTAACACAGTGTTATATGGTTTCAAGTGTACAATATAGTGATTTAAAAATTCCATACATCACCCAGTGCTCATCACAACAAGTGCACTCCTTAATCCCCATAACCTATTTTACCTATACCCCCACCCACCTCCCATGTGGTAACCATCAATATTTTCTCTATAATTAAAAGTCTGTTTCTTGGTCTCTTTCTCTCTCTCTCTTGCTCTTTTGTTTTGTTTCTTAACCACATAGGAGTGAAATCATATGGTATTTGTATTCCTCTGACTGACTTATTTCACTTAGCATTATACTCTCTAGCTCCATCCATGTTGTTGCAAATGACACGATTTCATTCATTTTTTATGGTTGAATAATATTCCATTGTTTGTGTATATATATATATATATATATATACAACATCTTATTTATCCATTCATCTGTCAATGGACACTTGGGCTGCTTACATGATTTGGCTATTGTAAATAATGCTGCAACAAATGTAAGAGTACACATAACCCTTTGAATTCATATTTTTGTATTCTTTGGGTAAATACCCAGTAGTATGATTGCTGGATCATAAGGTAGTTCTATTTTTAATTTTTTTTTTTTTTTTTTTTTAATATATGAAATTTACTGTCAAATTGGTTTCCATACAACACCCAGTGCTCATCCCAAAAGGTGCCCTCCTCAATACCCATCACCCACACTGCCCTCCCTCCCACCCCCTATCAACCCTCAGTTTGTTCTCAGTTTTTAACAGTCTCTTATGCTTTGGCTCTCTCCCACTCTAACCTCTTTTTTTTTTTTTTTTTTTTCCTTCCCCTCCCCCATGGGTTTCTGTTATGTTTCTCAGGATCCACATAAGAGTGAAACCATATGGTATCTGTCTTTCTCTGTATGGCTTATTTCACTTAGCATCACACTCTCCAGTTCCATCCATGTTGCTACAAAAGGCCATATTTCATTTTTTCTCATTGCCACGTAGTATTCCATTGTGTATATAAACCACAATTTCTTTATCCTAGAATGGAGTTTTTATAACTGTAAGAATTAGTCATTTAGCTTATTGTGAAATAGTACTTCAATAGACATTTTATTAACATCTTAGGAATAGTTTATCTTTTAAATTTATCTTCTGTGTGTTCTTATTTCAAGATAGAAAGAAACTGGTTTTCATTTTTTCTTTTCTTTACCATTTTAGGACTTTTCTTTTTGGTAGAGATGGAAATCCAAATAAACGGAATGTGCACAATGAAACATCTATGCATTTGTTGTGTATGGGACCTCAAATTATGATATCTGAAGGAGCCCTTCATCCTCGCTTAGCACGCCCGGCAGAAGATGATTTCAGAAGAGCAGATTGTCTGCAGATGATCTTAAGATGGAAAGGAGCAAAACTTGACCAAGGCGAATATGAGAGAGCAGCTATTGATGCTGTTGATAACAAAAAAAACACACCCCTACACTATGCTGCTGCCTCAGGGATGAAAACCTGTGTAGAGGTAAAACTTTGTTTTCTAATACTCTAAAAGTTGTGTATTTGGTAATACGTAATAATCAGAGCTTGTTTTGCTTAACAGTTACTTTAACTAGTCCTTTTTGTCTGCTTTGTGGTTCTACAAGAATCTGGACCCATTTTAAATAAACTCATTCCCTTATTTTAGGGAAAGATTAAAAACAAATCCATAAACAAGTCTACCTTGGGAATAAAATGGAATCAAGAGCAGTTAAAAATTGGCTAACATCCCAGAAGATAACAGTCATCAATTAAACCCTGTCACTGAGAGCAATGGCTTTAATAGAGATATGTTCTACTTTTGCGTTGATTTTTAGAAACCAGTTTATACATATTAGATGTGGCACATCTTAGCAAGTGTCACTTACAGCTATATTATCTAGAATTGATCAGTTCCCTAAGCAAGGGATAAATATTAATGAATATATTTATTTCAGTCTTTCAAAAAAACATTTGTAATTTATTTTTTTATTTTTTAAATGTTTATTTTGGGGGGGGTGCAGTATGTAAGCTGGGGAGGAGCAGAGAGAGAATCCCCCTCTCTCAAGCAGGCTCTGTGCCCCAAAACATTTGTAATTTAAAATGTGCTGATTTTCTGTTTAATCTTCATTAATGTTAATGTGCTCCTGAAGACTATATTGCATTTGAATTTTTCCATATATATATTTCATATATAACAACAGGCTTAGGTAAAATCAGCCATATAATACAGGATCTTAGCTAAGAAATCATTACTCTTTATAGTATCATCACTACTATACATACAACAAAATGGGTTTTTCTCAGCTACATTCATGTCAATCTGTACATAACTCATAAAAGTTCTTTTGTAGATATATTCAAGTGTGAGTGGGGATCATTATAGATTGGATCACAGAATATCTATGTTACCAAAAATGTAGATCTTTGATGGAAAAGCAATGATCCTAATCAGATTGAAATACATATCTGAAAATTTAGTGTTTCTTTAAATATATATATATTTGTATATATGTAAGTATATACTTACATATATATAAATATATATTTAAATAGATATAAATATAAATATATAAAATATAAATATATACAAATTTGTATATTTAAATATATATTCATATCTATTTAAATATATTTTTTTATATACACTTTATAAATATATACTTCTGATCTTATGTTTTATTTATTGGTATTATTTGTGATACCGGTTAATTTTTTAGAATCTTTGGGGCGCCTTGGTTTAGTCGGTTAAGCATCTGACTCTTGATTTCAGCTCAGGTCATCATCTCACGGTTCATAAGGTTGAGCCCAGCACTGGGCTCCATGCTGACAGCACAGAGGCTGCTTGGGGTTCTCTCTTTCCCTTTCTCTGTCTGCCCTTTCCCCACTCACACTCTCTCTCAAAACAAACAAACAAACAAACAAACAAACAAACTTTAAAAAAATCTTTTAGTTAGGAGTGCTGGGTGGCTCAGTCGGTTAAGCTTCTGACTTTGGCTCAGGTCATGATCTCCCAGCTCGTGGGTTTGAGCCCCACATCAGATTCTATGGTGACAGCTTGGAGCTTGGAGCCTGCTTTGAATTCTGTGTGTGTGTGTGTGTGTGTGTGTGTGTGTGTGTGTGTGTCTCTGAAAAATAAATAAAACATTTAAAAACATCAAAAATCTTTTAGAATCTTTGCTATTTTGTCTCTTAAGATTGTGTCACCTTTGCCCACTAGCAAGTTAGTGACAGTCATTTAACCTGAGACTATTTTTTTAAGCAGTGCTTTCTAACACTGATGTATAGTGTGGTGGAAGGATGTCCTAGGATTTGGGGATGGTGGTGCTATCAGTAGAATTCCTGACACTTGACTTTTTTTTAGTTTATTTAATTTATTTTGAGACAGAGAGAGCAGAGAGAGAAGAGATAGAGAATCCCAAGCAGGCTCCACACTTTCCACGCAGAGCCCAACACGGGACTCAAACCCACGAACTGTGAGATCATGACCTGAGCCAAAACCAAGAGTCTGATGCTTAACTAACTGAGCCATGCAGGTGCCCTGAATTCCTTTTTATACAAACCTTTTTGACTTTTTATACAAACCTTTTTGTGTATTGTTCTGTGCCCACCTCCTATGAAAGAATCTCTGCTATAGTGACTCATCATTATTGATGAGATTGCATATTTCTCAAGTGGGTTAGAGTAGATAATAGCGTATTCTTGATAGTAGTAATAATTCTCTTATTTTGCTGCTTTAATATCTTGCCTCCAAAAATTCCCTAGAAGCATTGCTTTAGTACCTGTTGATTTTGAAGTATGTTTACAATGACATGCTTATTAAATTGTTCTCCAAAATTGAGTACAGTGTTTTTACCAGTTTTATTTTTTGCTCAGTGAAGGAGATTAGTGCTAGGTTTATTCTGAATTAACAGGCCTGATGATTTGCTTTGTGTGAATGAATGTGTGTGTATGTTTCAACTGTTTGATCTGTCAGCAAATCACATTCATAAACCACACCGTTTGGGGACTATTTTCATTTTTCTGTATTCAGAGGAACTCTTTGCCCAAATGTAAAAATCCAAAAAGAGCCCTATAAATACCTTGGTTGTATTTATTCTTGTTTTCCTCAACATCCAGCGTATCATTTTACGTATATAAAGTTATCTTTAATCTTGTATACATACATGAGTATACACTTGCCCAGCCTTAGGCCTTGAATGACTTTTGGTAATGCTTACTACTAATTAAACTAGAAGAGTTTCCGTGGGAAGTGTAATTAATTTCCAGATGTCTTACTGTGTTTTCTAATAATACTAGTACATAAAATAAATACATTGAAATAAAGAACCTAATAACAATACTTCTTACAGTATTAGTCTATAGTTATCTTCATGTAGTATCATACTCCTTGAGTTAAAAGAGTGTTATCAGGTATTTATTAATTTTTTCATAAAGCTAAAGGACTTAGTCTTCACAGTGATTATCTGTAGTACCTTGAGTGGGTCACTAAATCTCTTTGAGGTTATCAGTTCCAACCGTCCAAGAGCAAATTATCACCATTACCTCAAAAGACCCCTTTTAGCACTAATTTTCTGTTGATCTTTGATTGCTATAAAATAGACCCCATTTTCAGTGTATAGCCTTTAAGGCTAAATTGATTATTTTATTGCATAGTTAAGGCCAAGCTTTGGTTTTGTTTTTTTTTTTTTTACTCATTTCTGTGAAAATATACCTTCTCTAATTCTTTAAAATGTTTTTCTATGTTTATTTAAAGACAGAGTTGATGAACTCATCAGGTGATAATTTCTTATGTACATTTAATAATTAAAAAGATTCGTTTTTCTTTATTTTTTTTTTTGGCTCATTATTTCAAACCATAAAAATGAAAGATTAACTTTAAAACTTCCCCTTCTCCTTGTAATAATTGTGTTGCATAGTAAGCTAAAGGTACAAAACACACACACACGCAACATAAGAAAAAACTCAATCATAGGGTTCTTCTGGGAACTTCCAAGTGTGGCGGTATCAGTGGCTCTATATAAGATACCGCAACTGAGTGTGTAGTTCTCCTGCTACACTGCTGCTGAGTTGACTTCCTTGTATTGATATTCCAAGAGTCTGTCAAATTCAACATTTCAAAAACTGTACTTAGTCGTTTCTACCCTCTAGCTCCTCCTCATGACTGCCTTCTATTAGTGATGCCATCATTATCCCTATATCTAATCTTGATACCTGAATTTACCTTGTACTGGTTTTTGGTTTTGTTTTTGTTTTTTTGCATCAAACTCATGCCACTCATTTGCAGAATAGAGCTCTTCCTTTTCTCTTTTGGCCAGCCTCCTTTTTAATCTCTGTTGACTACTCTGTAACCAGGTGCTTATATTGAATCCTCACTTTGGTGTATTTATCAAAACTTCGTTAAGTAGGAAAATCTGGAGTTTCACAAATGATTCAAACTCATTTAGGAGATAAAAGTAACACAAAGAGGAGTGGGCTGCAATTGTTTGAAAGTTGAAAATGCTTGTATGTTAAACATATATAAGGACAAATGATAAATGAAGCCCCTCTAATTCTAATTTTTTTATATTTCAAAGAATTTTTCCAGGGGTCAGCAAACTTTTTTTCTGTGAAAGCCAAATAGTAAATATTTTAGGCAACTGCTCAACTCAGCCATTGTAGCCTGAAAGCAGCCATAGACAATATGTAAACAAATGAGCATGGCAGTGTTCGGTAAAACTTTGTTTATGGACACTCCCACTTGACTTTCTTATGATTTCCACATATAATGAAATATTCTTTTGATTTTTCATTCAACCATTTAAAAATGTAAGAACAGTTTCTAGTTCATGGACTGTATAGGAACAGACAACAGGCTGAATTTGGCTCACAGACGGTTTTGCCTTCTACCCCTATATTATGCACAGAATTGGAAAAGGGAAGCAAAGATGACTTCACACTTCACAAGCTTATTTTAAATATATAAAATAACACACTTTCAATGTGTAGCAAGTCCTATATGCTTTAATTATACAAATAATTTTTAAAATACTATGTAATGGATACCCAGTACCCAAAAATGGAACTCCAATAAAATATAAATCTTAAAAGAATTTATTTAATACAGTGAATAATGCATTTTTTCTTAGTTGCTGAGTTTTTGTTTTTCTATTTCTTTGGAATAGAGATGGGCTTTGGAGAGGAATGATGGGTTAGTTCTATTAGCATGCCCCAATTAAAAGCCCAGTGATCTTTCTCCTCTTGGCAGACTTCCCTAAGAGTCAGCCTAGTCATTAAGCCTCATTTTATTTGTATTAGTGTTTTTCCTGTCATAGTCATTCGATAAATGGTTGATGTGCAGAGGTTATTGGTTTTGATAGTGCTTCATTCTTTGTGAAAAGTGTGTTTTTAAATGAGCATTATCTTGGGTATTTCCTGTGCACCCCTGTCCTACTTGCTTATTCAAAGCTTTAAGTATGGATGCTTATTGTTAGATCAAATAGAGGTCACTAGAAAACCAAAGGTGGTAAATCACTTTTCTCTTTACAGCCATAAGGCCTATTTGACACTTTGGCAGCTATCAGAGCATTTCACACTTCATTGGAAAGTCATAAAAACCATTCACAGGTCAAACTGAAGAGTTTTATTTAATTATATTGTGTTTTTTAGCACCTGGAGTTTTAAAACTCAAAAGAATACAGAAATTGTAGTCCCAGCTCAGCAACTGAGTAACTGCCTATCTGAGCCTCAGTTTTCTAATATTTAATCAAGAAAATTGTGATCTCATTTCTACCTCCAAATGTTTCTTTGCTAAGGGCTATATTAATTATTTGGGCAGTAAATGTTAAAGGCATTGAAGAGAAAGACCATTTTAATTTTACTTATCCTGGAAGAATTCATGGGTAGTAGTATAATTTGAGTGGGTAAGATATTAGTATTTGGAGGATACTTAAAAGTGTGCCCCTCGGACCTGTAGCATCAGCTATTACTGGGAGCTTGTTATAAATACAAAATCTTGGCCCCACCAGGTCTCCACATTTCCAAATCAGAATCTCTCGGGGTAAACTCCCAAGAATATTTTAAGCAAGTTCTGCTGGTTATTTGTTTACATGTCAGAGTTTGAGAAGCACTGTTCCAGGTCTCAGACATATGCAGATTAAAGCATTTTGCAGAAGAATGATAAGACAGATGACTTAAAATAAAGATAGAGGCCATACCAAGTAGAAAATACTAAATGCCAAGGCCAAGAATTTGAGATTTCTAGAAAGTTGGGCCACTGAAAATTTTTGATCAGAGAAGTGCTATTATGAAAGCAAATATGGTTAAGATTAGCCTAATGGTTGTTGTGTAGAATAGATTTGAATGGGATACTTGTAAAGCAGTGTTTCTTGATGCCTTGCCACACAAACAGTGGTCCTCAGACTGGCACTGGCGTTATTTGGAAACCTGTTGGAAATGCAGAATCTTAGGCCTCACTCCAGACCAAACAAATCTGAATCTGTAGTTTAACCAGATACCAAGGTGACTCGTATTCACATTAAGGTTTCAGAAGTCCTGGCATAGAGGATAGTCAGTGAGACACCTATAGTGGAATCATAACGCTTCTTGTAAAAAAGTGCATATATCTTATCCCCATCCCACCCCACCCCATTTCCCCCTAATATGACTATCAGGCTACCCAGATGATTCTTAAACAGTTTGAAAGCCTTTGTGCTGGAACAGTAGTTGTAAACATGGCTGCATGCAAAAAAATCCCATAGTGTAGACCCTATCTCTGATCAATAAAATTGTAATTTCTGAGGTGGGGGCGTAGACACTAGTATTTGAACTTCTCCAGATGGTTCCAGTGGGCAGCCAAGGTTGAAAACCAGTGTACTAAAGAGAGTGATAGGAGCTAAATTACTGCACTAATTCTGGTATGAACTGAAAAAAAAGCCTGGATTTGTGTGGTCGCATTAGAAATGAAAGAATGAGGCAGATGCAAGGGACATTGTGAAGACCTGGTAGCATTTGGTGACTTGGTCAATTGATACAAGAAAGTGTGGGAGACTAAGGGTTAAATATGATGGAAGCTTTAGGGGCACCTGCCTGATTCTTGATCTCAGGATTGGGAGTTCAAGTCCCACATTGGGCCTAGAGCTTACTTAAAAAAGTAAAATCTGTGCCTTAAAAAAAAGATGGAGACTTTAAAATGTTAATGTTAAGCTCTCTTTGAATGATTTGATTTTCCACATTTTCTATAACAATCTGCTGTCATACTTATAATTAGAGTAAAGCAAATTATTTTTAAGTAGAATGAGTATGGTTTTGAGCCTGGATTACTTTGAAGCCTGCTATCAATTAACAGACATTAAAAAAGTAAGATGAGGTAAAGGAATTTGTTCAAATACCGAATTGAGTTTTCATTTAGAAGGATGGATATTGAGGTCCTGGATTAGCTACATGAAATGGTATTCAGGTTATTGAAAATTAGGACTAGTTGTTTGGGAATAAAGAATATAGATTTAGAATTAAGTGTCATCTGCATAGAGTCAAAAACTAAAAACAAGGTATAGATGAGTAGCCTAAGGAAAAGACTTTAACTTATAGACACAATTACAGAGTTAAAGTCACAGCATCAATTTGGAGAATACCTGTATTTAAAGGGAGTGAAAAAAAGAGGTGGCCTATGAAGCAAAAAGAAAAAGCAGAGAAAAGAACTGAGATAACACTGTCAAGGGTGCCAAGAGAATTTCAAGGGTAGAAGATAATCAGTCATGTGACATGCCGCAAAGAGGTAAAGCTATTAGAAAACCAAGAATGGCTGTTGAATTTGAGAGTACTTACGATTTTCAGAAATACTGTTTTAGTGAAATGATCAGGGTAAAAGTCATTGCTGGGAGTAATTGAGTCATTTGCTGGGGAAGTGGAGAGGCAGTGGGTGTCAGTCACTAATTTGAGAAATGTGGCCGGGAAAGAAAGGAACACATTGGGAAAGTAACTAGATGGATAACAAAATTAAGGTAAAGAACGCCTGTACCAGGAGCCAATAAAAAGTTGTAGAGGGAAGATAGAGGGGTAATGGACTGCTCAAGGTCATACAGGAAATAGAGATGATGAAATGGTAATTTTCAACCAGAACAGACTTTAACAATTACCTTTTTTTAAACATCTTTTCTCAAGATTGTATAAACCTCATTTTACCCATGGATTTGTGTATACTGAGACTTAAGTCAATTGACTTGTCCTGAGTTACCAGCCACTTAGATTATGGGTCAAAGGGTTGGGGAGGGATTTGTCTTGAATGCTAGGGGCTGCCCTACCCCTCTCCCTTTGAGGTTATAAACAGAAAGGAAGGCAAAATAGATGAACAGAGGTGTTGACATAGTAATAATCAGATGTTTCTTTTAAGGTAGAACATTTCAAGTACTACCAAGTGTATAAAATAGACTAAAAATCACGTTTGAATAAAGTATTCAGTCCTCCTTGCTTTGAGAATAAGGAAGGTGATTAAAAACTACCTGTTCAAAAAAAATAAATAAAAAATAATAATTAAAAAAAAAACAAAAACTACCTGTTCAGAACCCCAAGTAACTCCCTTACTGTATAAAAGCAGAACATCTGACTTTTTGCAGCATTGATTTCATGGATATCCCTACCTAAAACATCTTTCACTTATTGGTGTTCCCAACCTGATGCCCCAAATGTCAGCAAGCTGAAATAACTTTTTAAAAAAAATTTTTTAATGTTTGTTTATTTTTGAGAGAAAGGGCGCATGCGCATGAGTGGGGGAGGGGCTCAGAGAGAAGGAGACACAGAATCTGAAGCAGGCTCCAGCTCTGAGCTGTCAGCACAGAGCCTAACGTGGGGCTTGAACTCACAAACCGCAAGATCATGACCTGAGTTGAAGTCGGACGCTTAACCAACTGGGCCACCCAGGCACCCCAAGCTGGAATACTGTTTAAGTACTGCTCCAGTGTCAAGCAGTACTGCTGTTAACTAGCTTCTATACCAAAGGTACATACATGCTGACTTAACTTGCCAAAACAAATGGCTACAAAAATGGACCCTACATTTTATCACCGATTACGAATTTCTCTACAGGTGCCAATTGCAGCAATGAGATATAGTTCTTTGTAGTCCCCTTGCCTCCACTCCAGTCATTTGGGGACCCCTTTTGAAGATAGATTACCAATGAAGGCAAGAAATCTTATCCAAGTTCTAAATATGTTCAGCAGTGATTCTCAACGATGGCTTCTCACACATTCCCTCTTCACACACCCATTTTTTTAATTAAAAAAAATTTTTTTAATATTGATTTATTTTGAGAGAGACAGTGCAAGCAGGTGAGGGGCAGAGAGAGGGAGACACAGAATCCAAAGCAGGCTTCAGGTTCTGAGCTGTCAGCACAGAGCCTGACCAGGACTTAAACCCAAGAACCTTGACATCGTGACCTGAGCCGAAGTTGGACGCTTAACTAACTGAGCCACCCAGGTGCCACCCCCCTCCCCATTTTTTTTTAACCCCAAGGAATGCACTCTACACTCCAGTATATCCTCTTAAGAAGGTTCCCCACAGCAGTATTCTGGAATGGCGTAACCTCTTAAATTTTGTTGTCTTTGCTTTTGTTAAGGACTGGGGCATTAAGTTAAAGATGATTTATCTTATTGGCTAATATTTAAATCTCTTCTGTGGTAATATCTGTTGTGAAAGTAAATCACATACATCATGGCTTTGAAAGCTTTCCCAGTGTTCATTTTAGAAATCATTTTCCGACTACTCAATATAAAAACAGAAAATAAAGTCGGCTCTCTTAGTGCAATAGCAATCAGAAGCAAATAGTTAATTGTTAGGATTGGGTACCCTGTGAAGCAGAAAGGCTAAAAAATAGTAATAGACTGTACTATAGGTATGATAAGTCTCTGGACTTACTACAAGTCCCCAGTATTGAGTATATTATAAAATGTAAATACATCCATTTCCACAGACACATAGGTGATAGTCTAGGGTCACTGCTTATCAGACTTTTATGTGCTTAAGAATCTTTTGGACATCAGAATCAGATTCTGATTCAGAGGACTGGAGTGGAAGGGATTTGGGTAGTTAAGGCTGAGATTCAGCATTTCTAACAAACTCCCAGTTGATACTTTGACTAGGAAGGTTCTAGGTGCTAAATAGCAGGCTCTAGAAGGTGGCTACAGCAGTGACTGCTTAGAGATATGCTTAACAATTTTTTTTGAAGGGCCAGATGTAAAGAGTAAATACTTTAAGCTTTGTGGCCATAAGCTGTATTCTTCCTGATTTATTTCTATGCTTGTTTTTAACAATTAAAAACAATTTTTTTAAACCATTTTAGCTCTGAGGTATACCTTCAGCCTAGAGCAAGAAACTGAAGGTCATATCCATTGGGCTTGTCAAGTTAGCCCATAGCTTTCAGGCCCGGCATTGATATAAGTCCTTTGTGTTCTCAGGCCTCTTGGGATGGCTATAGAGGAATCATAAGGATTCCAGTTCCAAAAGCAATAAAGAAACTTTATAGGAAGATCTGAATGTTTGTTGTAGGGAGAGAAGGTAAAATTATATGGAAGAAAATGGGAAGAAGCTACCTTTTTTATGAAATGCCATAAAAACTAAACACTATTCACTTTTAGATCATAAGTAAGATCTAGGTAGAACTTGATGGTGGACCCAGGATGTATTTGACTTCTTTTAATTTATGTGATCAGCCTGTTCTGTGTGTCTGTACAATATCCAATTATGGTTATAAGAAATTGGTCAAACTTTTGTCTGAATCCCAGTTCTCTTGCTTGCCAGGTGGGTAACTTTGGTCAAGTTACCTAACTTTTCTGAGACATTATAATATCCCTGGGGTTGTTAATATTAAATAAGAATGTGTACTTGAATTACTTAACATCAGGCTTGGAACTTAGAAGACACTCAATAAATGGTGGCCGTTACTATGTTATTATGATCATGACTGAATTCTATAAAAGAATCAGCTCCATGACTAATTGTCAGGCTGTCCTTTAGGGTAGATTGCGTCCTAGATTATGGTCCTCATTGCATAATGTCCTTCCTAACGTTTCTGTAGACATAATGGGGAAATTTGAACCTATAGCCTCTAGTAACAACATATTTAACTTCTGCAAAACTGTCAGAAACCTCAATAGTAATAAATAAGCCACTATTACATGTATTTTTTTATGTGTATTTATTTATTTATTTATTTTTAACGTTTATTTATTTTTGAGACAGAGAGAGACAGAGCATGAACAGGGGAGGGGCAGAGAGAGAGGGAGACACAGAATCTGATACAGGCTCCAGGCTCTGAGCGGTCAGCACAGAGCCCGACGCGGGGCTCGAACCATGAGATCATGACCTGAGCCGAAGTTGGACGCTTAACCGACCGAGCCACCCAGGCGCCCCAATGTGTATTTATTTTTGAGAGAGAGCAAGCTAGGGAGGGGCAGAGAGAGGGGGCAGAGGATCTGAAACAGGTTCTGCGCTGACAACAGTGAGTCTGATGTAGGGCTCAGACTCACAAACTGTGAGATCATGACCTGAGCCAAAGTTGGATACTCAACTGACTGAGCCACCCAGGTGCCCTTTTCCATGTATTTTTAAGGTGAGATTTCTTGGAATGAAATCCTACCTTTAAAAATTGAAAGATTGTAGGGGTACCTGGGTGGCTCAGTTGGTTGAGCGTCTGACTTTGGCTCAGGTCATGATCTCACAGCTTGTGGGTTCGGGCCCCGTTCTGGGCTCTGTGCTGACGGCTCAGAGCCTGGAGCTGCTTTGGATTCTGTGTCTCCCCTCTCTCTGCCTCACCCCTGCTCGCACTGTCTCTCTTAAAAATAATAAAATAATAAAATATTTTTTAAAAATTGAAAGATTGTTTGGGTCTCCTGGATGGCTTAGTCAGTTAAGTGTCTTACTCTTGGTTTCAGTTCAGGTCATGATTTCATGGTTTATGGGTTCGAGCCCTGCATCAAGCTCTTACGCTGACAGCAGAGCCTGCTTTGGATTTTCTGCCTGCTTCAGATTCTGTCTCCCTCTCTCTTGCTCGCTCTCTCTCTCTCTCTCTCTCTCTCTGCCCCTTCCCCACCCAGTCTCTGTCTCCTCCCTTTCTCTCTTTCTCTCACACACACAAAAGTAAACATTTTTTTTAAATGCTAATAATCAAGAATTACCATTTTAAAATCAGAAGTCACTGGTATTGGGACACCTGGGTGGCTCAGTGGGTTGAGTGTCCAACTTCAGCTCAGGTAATGAGCTCGTGGTCTGTGAGTTTGAGCCCCACATCGGGCTCTGTGCTGACAGCCTGGAGCCTGCTTCTGATTCTGCGTCTCTCTCTCTCTCTCTCTCTCTCTCTCTGCCCCTCCCCTGCTCGCACTGTTTCTCTATCAAAAATAACTAAACATTAAAAATATTTTTTTAAAAAGTCACTGGTATCTAAATTTTTATTGTTATTTCAAGTACATACTGTTGTATTTTTGTTACACTTCATTATATTGTTAATTTTTTCAAATACGTAGCATGAAGTAACCTGTTTAAATCTGTGGTTGCAAGTTTTTGAAAAAATCTTTTTTAGCTTTTAGTAAAACACGGAGGAGACTTGTTTGCTGAGAATGAGAATAAAGATACTCCTTGTGATTGTGCTGAAAAGCAGCACCACAAAGATTTGGCCCTCAATCTGGAATCACAAATGGTATTCTCACGAGATCCTGAAGCTGAAGAAATAGAAGCTGAATATGCTGCGTTAGACAAACGAGAGGTAAGGTGTTTTTTTTTTTTTAAATAAATGATATGGATTTTATATTAAATTTTATTTTTTACTTTAAAATCCAGTTTGTGTGGTCTTCTCTGCAATATGCTTAACACCATTTCATCTGTATAGCCATAAGTAGGGGCACCTGGGTGGCCCAGTTGGTTGAGTGTCTGACTTCGGCTCAGGTCATAATCTCGTGGTCTGTGGGTTCGAGCCCCATGTTGGGCTCTGTGCTGACAGCTCAGAGCC
This sequence comes from Panthera pardus, assembly GCF_024362965.1. Classification (NCBI taxonomy): domain Eukaryota; kingdom Metazoa; phylum Chordata; class Mammalia; order Carnivora; family Felidae; genus Panthera; species Panthera pardus. Next base: position 95,438,424 of record NW_026527013.1, read on the forward strand.
TGGAGCCTGCTTTGCATTCTGTATCTCCCTCTCTCTTTGCCCCTCCCCCGCTCATGCTCTGTCTCTCTCTCCCTGTCAAAAATAAATAAACATTAAAAAAAAATTTTTCTATAGCCATAAGTATAAAAATACATCTAGAAAACCTGGAGGTGGTAACTGTCCTCTAAAATATGTATATATGTTTACTTATATTTAAGTAGAGATGCTAATGTGTAATATGAACTCCTAACCATTTCTACTGTTCTAAAACTGCAGTCCTCCTGTTCCTCAGTCCTTCCTGTCTTCTAGGTTGCTCTTATCAACAAACATGCTTTGCTAACTTTTATCTTAAAAACAAAACAAAACAAAAACAGCAAAACAGTCACTCCATTGACCACTTTTTTCCCTCTCCCCCTTCAGTTGTAGCCCCATATCTCTGAGCCTCTTGCAGCGTGACTTTCCTCCTTTCTATTTTGTTGGAAGTGCATTTGTCATGGATATCAAGAGTTGCCATTTTGCCAAATCCAGTGGGTACTGTTCTCTCCCACTCTTACTTGAATTCCTCTGCAGCACTTGACACAATTGACCACTCCCTTCTTAGTGAAGCATTCTTCCCTTAGCTTCAGGGACATTGTTCTTTGGTTTTCCTTTAAGTCTTTCTTGTTTCAATAAACATTACCTCCCTCCACTGAATTGCTTAAACATAAATGGGCAAGCGTTTCAGTTCCTCATTTGTCCTTATATCCAAACAATCTGAGAATGTTGTCAATTTTACCTCCAAGAGTATAACCTAGATCCATTTACTCCTCCTAGTCTCTACTCCTACCTCCCCAGGCCCTCTCCACCCGAACCTCTCATCTGAGGTACTGTAACAGTTTCCTAACTGACCTCCTTCCTACTGTTTTGGTCCCCCTAGAATCCATTTTGTACACATAAGCTGGAAAGACATTTTAAAACTTAAATTAGATTATATAAATCTCTTAAATTACTTAGTGACTTTTCATTGTACTTGCAATAAAATCCAAACTATTCTCTCAGATATAAAACCTTATGGTCTCACTACTACCTATCCCAACATCATCTCAAACCTTTCTTCCCAGCATATTTTGCTCTAATTATAATACCTAGACTACAGTAAGGTTTTTGCATTTGCTCTTTTCTATATCAGAAATCTTCTGCCAGTTTTTCTTTTGGCTGGCTCAGTAGTTCTTCAGAGAGGCAATCTTGGACTATTCTTTCCCAAATAGGTCCCTCTCCTTCCATTATTCTTTACCATAACACCCTACTTTTTATAACACTCATCACATGCTGTAATGATTTTGTTTATGTATTTATTCTTTTTTTTCCCCTTCTTTCCTATTAGATTGTCAACTCCATGAGGGCCAGAATCATAACTGCCTTATTCAACAGAGTATTTTCAGTGTCTGACACACTGCTTATACAGTGAACATCCATAGATGGTATTTCTTAAGTATTTTGAGCTTCAGTATTCCAGATTACCAAAGGAACTGAGTTTCTTGGAATTACGAAATTTATATTTTTTTACCCTTTGTGTCTCTTAAATTAGGTTATTTTATCGGAATGCTTTTTCAGGTTAAGTCACACATAGAAAGAGAGGCCAATGTCCTAAACACTTTCACATGGTAGTTAAATTCACACAGTAAGCTTGAGTAACTGTTATGCCCCCCTTCTTTTTTTAAATGAGGAAGATAAACCAGAAAATAGTTGAATAACCTACCAGGATCAAAGTGAGCTAAACCGATTCTTTGGACTTCAAGCCGAAGCATCTCTATTTGCTATACTGTCTGTCTTTTCATAATCTATCATCTTGAGTCATACATACATATATACATACTATTACTGTAATAATTAATGTAATTTAGTCAGAAGAAAATATTTAAACAGTAATATTCTAAAAATAATGTGATTAAACTGAAAAACATTTATGACTATATTTAGGCTTTTTATCAAAGATACTATCTTAACTTATAATTAAATCAGAAAAATAATAGTATTCATTATCAATGGACTTAAGATCTAAATGAATTTAATGTAACTATAATAAACTATTAAGTTAACAAAAAGTTACATAACAGTTTGATACTCATTGTATAGAAAAGACTAGTATATATTGAGATTGAAGTATGCCAAAATGCTAATTATGGTATGGATAAGTTTTTTTACTATTATTATTTTTCTATTTTCATGCATTTCTTAAAATTTATAATGAGTAATTATTGCTAAAAAATGTAAAAAATTTCCTCCTTCCTGACTCTACCCCATAGTGGTAACAATTTCTTGTGTGTATGTCTTGTTTAAGAAACATACATATGATATAAACAAACGTATAACATAGAATTTTTATTGCAAAAGGAAGGTCATTGAGTTCTGCTACAATATTTTTTTTCTGTAAAAAATTTTTTTTAATTTAAGTATAGTTGGCACATAGTGTTACATTCGTTTCAGTTGTACAAAATTCAACAAGTTCATATGGTATGCAGTGGTCACCACAAATATATAGCTACCATATATCACCATACAATGCTATTACAATACCATTAATTTTATTCCCTAATAAATTAATGTGTACCTTTTATTCCCATGACTTATTTATTCCATAATTGGAAGCCCGTTTCTCACACTCCCCTTCACCCATTTTGCCCACCCCTTCACCATCCCTCCCTCTAGCAACCATTAGTTCTCTGTACGTATGTGTCTGTTTCTGCTTTTTTTTTTTATTCATTCGTTTTTCTTAGGTTCCATGTTTAAGTAAAATCATATATTTGTTTGTCTCTATCTGACTTATTTCACTTAGCCATAATACCCTGTATGTCCATCCAGTTGTTGCACATGTCAAGATCTCATCCTTTTTGTACAGCTTAGTGATATTCCATCAGGTATGTGTGTATACACCACATCTTTACCCATTCATCTATCAGTGGATGCTTAGATTGCTTCCATATCTTGACTATTGTAAATAATGCTGTAATAAACATAGGGGTGCATATATCTTTTCAAATTAGTGTTTTTGAGTTCTTTAGTAGTGGAACTACTCGGTAATACAGTATTTCTATTTTTAATTTTTTGAGGAACATCCATGCTATTTTCCACAGTAGCTATACCAATTTACATTCCCACAAACAGTTGCATGAGAGTTTCTTTTTCTCCACATCCTCCACAACTCTAAAATATTTTTTCAACTTAGCAATATATCGTGACCATCTTTCCTGAATCAGAATATGATGTACACATTTTAACCACTTACCTATTGATGAATATTTAAATAATTTAGATATTATTGATATTAAAAACAGGCTAAAGTGAATATTTATCTATTTATTTCGTATATATTTTTATCTAGTTGTGTCATTATTGTGGTTTGAAACATGGATCTGAAGCCATGCTGACTGGATTCATATTTTAGTCCTATGAGTGACATACTATGTGGCCTTAAGTAGTTATTCCTCTGCTTCAGTTTCTTCTTCCTTAAAATGGAGATAATAATGGTCCCTACTTCATAGAATTTTAGTGATGCTTAAATGAGTTAATACATGTAAATACTTAGAACAGTGCCTGAATCATTATATGTTTTATCTAAATGTATGCTGTTATAATCATGGTCATCATATATCATTGTTACTGCATTTATATACATATTTTAAAAGTATATTCCCTATAAATTTGTAGAAATTGGTCTGATGGATCATGAGATGTACATATTTTATAGTTTAATAGATGTTGTTAGACTTTCCTAAGATTATATCAGTTTATTTGCTTCTAGTAGCATGTTAGAGAATTCTTTTCCACATATTTCTGCTAGCATTACATATTATCAGTGTTTTTATTTTTGCTAGTTTAGACAAATGGTACCTGTTTGAATTTTTTTACTTGACTATTCTGTAAATTGATTGTTCATTTGAGTTTTTTTCTTTGGATGGTTTGTGTGTTCTTAATGCTTTCCAAGAAAAGTTTGTGTATTTTTCTGTTTTCACTTAGGATATTCAGAGATGTAAATTTTTCTTACTCCGTGGCTTCTGAATTTGTTTAATGTTAATATTGTAATCATATGCCCCAGTTTTTTTTTAGTTTTCTAGTTTTGTTTTTAATCCTTATTAGGATCATTTTGTCTGATATTTTATAATGCTTAAAAACAATACGTTCACAAACAAATACCTATACACAAATGTTTATAGCAGCACTATTCACAATAACCAAACGTTGAAGACCAAATCTCTATCAACAGATGAATGGATAAATCGTGAGGTATACATACATATACAATGGAATATTAGTCACAAAAAGGAAAGAAGTACTAATACATTCTACAATATGGATCAATCTCAGAAACATCATGCTATGTGAAAGGAGGCAGACACAAAAGGTCACATATTAAATAGCTCCACTTATATGAAATATACAGAATAGGTAAATCCATAGAGACAGAAAGCACACTAGTGTTTGCCAGGGCCAAAGAGGAGGAAGGACTAGGGAGTGACTACTTTAATGGGTATGAGGTTTTCTTTTGGGGTGATGAGAATTTTGGGAATTAGATGTATGTGGTAGTTGTACAACATTATTGAATGTATTAAGGCCACTGAAATATACATTTTAAAATTGTTAACTTTAATGTGTGTTTCATAACAATTTTAAAAATAAAACCAGGATGCTTTGGTGGTTCAGTCGGTTAAGTGTCCAAGTCTTGGTTTCAGCTCAGGTCATCTTCTCACAGCTAGTGAGATCAAGCCCTGCATGATCAAACCCCACATCAGGCTCCATGCTGACAGCGAGGAGCCTGCTTGGGATTCTCTCTCTTCCTCTCTCTCTCTGCCCCTCCCTCATGCCTACATGCACACGCTCTCTCTCTTTGTCTCTCTCAAAATAAATAAACTTAAAAAAAAAGATAAAAATAAAACCAAACAAAATTGCTTTCTTCAAAATTCATTTTTATACTTTCTACTTTGACCCTGACCAGTGTTTGGATTATTCTGCCTATGCTAATAGTTTTATACAACCCACTATGTGGTTGTATTAAACTATATAATTAGGTAGTTTAAAAGATTCCTGTTCCAAGGTGAAGTGTTTTTTCTAGCTAAGTTTCTTGATTCAATTAATGATCTGAACAGTGTATAATATTATATCTCTATAATTTCTTCTTGACACATTTTAATTAAGTTCTTTCCTTCAGATTAGTTTACAAATGAATAAAATCTACTTCTTCATCCCATCACTCAACAAAACTGTTGAGGGACATTCAACAAAACTGGCAGAGGGACTACTCTGCCAGACACTGTTTTAGGAGCTTGGAGATACATTGAGGAACAAAGATAAACCCCTGCCCTCTAGGTGCTTATATTCCAGCATCGATAGAGATGCACACAAATAAGCTTAAAAAGTAAATGAACACAGTTTGTGAGAGTGCTAATTGCTATAGGGGCATAAAAACAAGGTGTTGTGTTGGAGTGATAGCTGGGAAGACTGTATTTAATTTATATAAATCTGGAAAGGCAGAACAAAGAAACTAGTGGGTATTGGGCCTGGTAGGGGTCAGGCTCTGTAGGAGTAGCTTGTGTGGCTACATGTAGTAAATGAAGGGAAAACTGAGCAATATGTTGCTATGAAAGCCATCTGAAGAATCCCCTCTCCCAATTCCTCTCTAGGTCTTCTAACCCAGGAAGGCTCAGGCTGTTTTTCTGGCATGGAACCCGTATGATGGACATTGCCTTAGCTGGTTTAACCTACTGTGCAAGAGCAGCTGCCTTCCTCTTAGGTCAAAGTACAGATCAGGGTAGACCTTGTCTTAATCCCAGGGGAGAACAGCTGAGTAAGGAGCAAGGAAACTAAAACAAAGGGAAGGGTCCTAGAATTCTAAAGACTTTCTTTAGCTGTTCTTTACCCTTTCTCCTCCAGGCTAGGCTCATGGATCAGGTAATGAGAGATTGATATTAAGAGAAATTGGAAATACTCTTTTTTCCCTGAGTGCCTTTCACATCTTCTAAAATTTTAACAGTTACCAATATAATTGAGTAAATAAGTACCCCCCCCCCTTTTTTTTTTCATTTTTAACAACAAGCATGTTTTACCTATATAGTCAAGGGGAAGCTGTTTTCATTGTGGAAAAACATAAAAACAAATTTCTTCTTTCATAAATCCTTTGTCATAGTTTTTTTCTGAAACAGTTTTTGAAGATAACTGTCACTTTATACTTTATATCAAAGGGGTACAGTTTGTATGTTGGGCTGTTTCGCGTTTCTTCAGTGGTATTTTGGTAGCAAAGTATGCATTGATGCAAAAGAGGTACTTTTATTCACTGTCTTCCTTTTTAAATTAGTTTCCGTTTTCTTTCTATGTATCAGTACTGACTGCTTTGAAGGTTATTGCTAGATTGTGTTTAATCTGAAAATAGAAGCAGTTTATCTTTGCAACAAGAAAGAGAAAGGCACCTTCATTTTCATTCTTCTTGCAGAAGAGAGGGCTAGTGCCCACTTGGGACTGAGCAATGTATTGAAATGCTTCACATGACCTAATTATAGTTCTGTTGCAGAGATTCAGAGTGAATATGTCACATGCCCATGAAGGCAGTATATCTTTGTCCTTCAAGAACTATTTTTCTTCCAATGTAACATTTTTAAGTTTAAAACTATGCATTTTTTAAACTTAATATATGCAGATTGCTTTATAGTCTCTCTTTTTTAATATACATGTACTCAAAATTTATTTGGATTACATAAATGAAAGCAGAATGGTACCTAATCTTGGGGTGCCTGGGTGGCTCAATCAGTTGAGCATCCAGTGGTTTCTGCTCAGGTCATGATCCCAGGGTCATGCTCAGGTCATGATCCCAGGGTCATGGGATTGAGCCCCACATCGGGCTCCACACTGAGCGTGGAACCTGCTTGGAATTTCTCTCTCTCTCTCTCTCTCTCTCTCTCTCTCTCTGCCCCTCCTCTGATCATGCACACACACTCTTCTTCTAAAAAAACGAGAGAGAGAGAGAGAGAGAGAGAGAGAGAGAGAGAAATATCCATTCTCATTGCTGAGGCAGGAAAGGTACCTGGAATCCCAAGTATAAACTTGGAATATATTTTTTAGAAGTAATGTTCTACATAGTGTGTAACTTCTATACTGGAGTGAATACAATAAATTTAACCATAAAAGGATTTCTTAAGTTTTTGCAGGGGAAAATGTGGTTCATAAATTATTTTAAAAGCAAACTATACATAATAGTTGGGATTGTAAGGATCAGGAAAGTTTATCATGTCAACTGAGAAAAATTATCCCTATTGAATCGCAGTCATAGGTTAAGTAAGACTTGGTAAAATGGTTTCCATGATACCAAAAAAATGAAGCAAGAAATAAAGGTAATATATTATTCTAAAATATCTGTAAATCAGCTAAAATGGATGAGGTTTGCTAATTAACCAGAATTCTCTAGAGACTGTGATACATGCTGCCAAAATACATTCTCAGTTCTTTGGAATTTCTACTGCTTTTTAAGCTATGGCCTTTAGTCTATGTTTACTGTAGTAATCTGGTTACAACTGTTTAAAGAATTGAAATACGTGGGGGCGCCTGGGTGGCTCAGTCAGTTAAGTGTCCAACTTCGGCTCGGGTCATGATCTCAGGGTTTGTGAGTTTGAGCCCCACGTCAGGCTCTTTGCTGACAGCTCAGAGCCTGGAGCCTGCTTTGGTTTCTGTGTCTCCCTCTCTCTCTCTGCCCCTCCCCTGCTTGTGCTCTGTCTCTCTCTCTCAAAAATAAATAAACATTAAAAAAATTTTATAATAAAAAAAGATTTGAATACATGTGTATCAATATTAATAATAACAATATTGAGTGAAAATAAAAGGAAATTGCCTAGTGATATAATGTTATGCCATAATGTTATGACAACCATATGTCAAATTCATGATAGTGATTTCCATAGGCAAGGATGGGGAGAGTTAGGGAAATGTAATGGGGAAAACATGTCACAGATTATTTTACTTTTATATAATCCCTCACCCCTTGTCTCTGAGGTTTCATTTACCTGCAGTCAACTACAATCCAGAGCAAATGATCTTCCTTCTGACATATCCTCAGAAGGTCAGTAGTAGCCTAACACTGTATCATAATGCTTATGTTATTTACCTCTCTTGATCTCATCACGCAGTTATTTAACTATCTCACACCATCACAAGAAGTGTGAGCACAGTCCATTAACATATTTTGAGAGAGAAGCCACATTCGTACCACTATTACAGTGTATTACAATTGTTCTTTTTTATTGATGTTAATCTCTTATTATGTCTAATTTATAAATTAAACTTTATCATAGGTATGTATATCTAGGAAAAAAAACAGTATATGTAGGGTTCAGTACTATCCATGTTTTCACAGATCAATGGTGGGGGATCTTGGAACACACATTCCCCCACCAATGAGGTTTTGCAGGGGAGACTACTATATAAAGTTTTGCTTCTTTTGTTTCATTGTGTTTTAAAAAGGACTTGAGGGACGCTCAGTTAAGTGTCATCCTTTGACTCAGGTCATGACCTCACAGTTCGTGGGTTCAAGCCCTGCATAGGGCTCTGTGCTGACGGCTTGGAGCCTAGAGCCTGCTTCGGTTTCTGTGTCTCCCCTCTCTGCTCCTCCCCCACTCATGCACACTCGCGGGCCTGCTCTCTCGCCAAAAAAAATAAACATTAAAAAAAATTTTTAAAGGACTTGAAACAAGTATAGCAAAAACAGTAATTGTTTCTGAATAGTGAAACACTTGTGATTTTTATTCTTTGTTTTCTGTTAAAAGAAAAGATAAAGGATAACAAAAAAATTAAAAACCTGATATGATATAGTACCTATATAATGAAAACTAAGGAGCATTAACGAACACTTGAATAAACAGAGGTAATACGTTTGTGACTAAGAGCTCTGAATAGTATGGCATAGTCACTTCTCCCCAAATTAATTAATAAGTATCATGTAAACCACTAATAATCCAAGTTGGATCTTAATAAGTGTAAATGTTTTGTGGTTCAGTGGATAAACTCATTGAACACATATTTACACGTAATTGATTTGCTAAAAGCAAAGACTGGATAAAAACACTTAGAACTTTAATAATGATTATTGCTCAGTGGTGGTATTATAAGGTTTTCATTTCTAATTTTTATATTATCCAAACTTTCAAAGCTATAAAGTAAGTTTGTCTTGTCATTATAGTATGATACCTTTATTTTAGATAAGGTGCATGAACCTTGGCATTCATTCCACTTTCTAGCTTTTATAATAAGACCTGTGAAAGAGTAGTTTGAAGTCCATAGTTGTAGAACATATAGAACCTTTTTAACTTCAGTTATCAAACTGAAATAGGAAGACTGAATGATAATCATATAATTTTGTTTCTAGGCATTTAGAATTTCCTAAGAGTATAACAGCCAATTTAACTTGATTTTCTTCTTTTCAAAGCCATATGAAGGATTAAGGCCTCAAGATCTTCGTAGATTGAAAGATATGCTTATTGTGGAAACTGCAGACATGCTTCAGGCTCCACTGTTTACTGCTGAAGCTTTACTTCGAGCTCATGGTAATGAAAAATGTCTTATGCTTCTGAGAACATGAGTGCCTTTTGAAACTTTTCAGAGTTAAAATATAGCCATTTTACTATTTCAGTATAAAACAAAATAGTTTGTTAAACAAGCCTAAGTTGTTTTTTGTGCAGTGGTTACTGCAGTATCCACCATCTTCAGAACATTCTATATTTTGAAGTATAAACTGCCTGTAAATCCTAGAGGGGAAATGGGAAATTTGTTTTTAAAAATCATGCTTTTAGGGGCACCTGGATGGCTCAGCCGGTTAAGCATCTGACTTCGGCTTAGGTCATGATCTCACAGTACATAAGTTCGACCTCCACGTTAGGCTCTGTGCTGACAGCTCAGAACCTGGAGCCTGCTTCGGATTCTATGTCTCCCTCTCGCTCTCTGCCACTCCCCTGCTTGTGTTCTGTTCTGTCTCTCTTTCTCAAAAATTTTTAAAAAAACATTTTTTTTAATTAAAAAAAAATAAAAATCATGGCTACTAAATCAGCTTAAAGATTGTCTAATTTTAGAAATGTGTCTGATTTAAGCAGGATTGAAAGTTGGAATCTGTAGTCCTAGTACTAGTTTTGACATTAATTTTTACTAAAGTCAATGAAATATTTAACAATTGTGTTATTAGTACTGTCAGTTATATTTATTTTATATAAAGGGTGTTTCTTGCCATGAAATGCACAAAGTGAAATTGTAGAGTCAATGCAGGAATATACTATCCCTTTTAAGGTTGTTTTGTTTTGTTTTGTTTTGTTTTTAAGAACATTACCAACTTAGGAAAAGTACTCAGCTTATTTTAAGTTTTCTGTGATATACTTAAGGCAGCCATTTTGGGAGTTGTCATATGGTGAGCTGGACCTTCTCATTGCACAGTTCATATTTGATATTTTGTCTCGTTTCAAAGTTAAGTTTTTTCCGATTTAAGAATTATTTTTAGGGCACCTGGGTGGTTCAGTTGGTTGGGCATCCAGCTCTTGATTTCAGCTCAGGTCATGATCCCAGAGATGTGGGATCAAGCCCTGAACTGGGCTCTGCACTGAGCATGGAGCCTGATTAAGACTTTCTCTCTCAGGGCACCTGGGTGGCTCAGTCAGTTGAGCGTCCAACTTCGGCTCAGGTCATGATCTCACAGCTTGTGAGTTCAAGCCCCACATCAGGCTCTGTGCTGACAGATTGGAGCCTGGAGCCTGCTTTGGATTCTGTGTCTCCCTTTCTCTCTGCCCCTAACCCACTTGTATTCTGTCTCTGTCTCTCTCAAAAATAAACAAACATAAAAAAAAAAAAAAAGATTTTCTCTCTCTCTCTCTCTCTCTCTCTCTCTCTCTCTCTCTGTCTCCCTTTGCCCCTCTCTCTGCTCACACTCTCCCTCTCTAAAATAAGATGGTAATAAAAAAATAAAATAAAAATTAGTTTTAAAAAGAGAGAGGTAAATAACTATTCTAGTCATTACTTGGCTTACCTATTTTAACTATAAATCTGTATCATCTATACTAAAATAGAATGTCAACTTCAAAAATATATGATCTTTTGATCAGAAGAAAATTTAAAATTCCATATTTCATCATCCCTTGATCATCACTATGAATAATTTGGAATATAACTCTCTAGAATCCTTGCCTTCAGTATTGAAATTTCCCACAGTTCTGTACTTGAGACTCTTTTCCACTTTATATGCCAGTGGTTCTTAAATTTTCATATAAATAAGGATTATTACCTGGGAACCAACCAGAGATTCCTGGACTTTCCACAGAGTCCAAGTCATTAGGTGAGGGATGAGGCTTAAAGTAAGTGTTGTAGAGATGCCTACAAGTGGGCCACTCTCTGAGAAACATTGCTGCACACATTTATCTAATGAAACCCAAGATTTCAAAAACCACCCAAAGAATAAAGAGTGTATCTACAACCTGACTTTAATAAAGTATTTGAGAGGCACCTGGATGGCTCATTCGGTAAGCATCTGACTCTTGATTTCAGCTCTGGTCATGATCTCACTGTTCCTGGGAACAAGCCCTGTGTCAGGCTCAGTACTGACAGCACAAAGTCTGCTTGAGATTCTCTCTCTCTGCCCCTCTCCTGCTCACACCTCTCTCTCTCTCTCTCAAAATAAATAAACATTAAAAAAAAAAAAAAAAAAAGAAATACAACCTCAAATACTTCATTTTGTTAAGTTTGTTTATTTTGAGAGAGAGTACATACATGTGCACATGAGAGTGGGGGGAGGGGCAGAGAGAGAGAATTCCAAGCAGACTCCAGCACAGAGCCTGTCTCAGGGCTTGATCTCATGAATTGTGAGATCATGACCTAAGCAGAAATCAAGAGTCAAAAGAGTCGGACACTAAACCAACTGAACCACCCAGGTGCCCCAAGGTTTGCATTTCTAAATGTCTGTTTAACAATTTTCTCCCCATTCTAAGGATGTTCACACCTGAACTCCTCTTTTTTCCCATTGTCTTGATACATGAGTATCAACATTCATTAAATTATCCTGCCAGAAACTTGAAAGTCTACTTTACTCCTCCATCTCTGTTAAATTTGGCCACAATCTTACCATTTCTCTTAAGTGTCTCTCATCCTCCTAGCATACCCACCCCCACCGTCTCTAGCTCTTTCCATTCCCAATTCCCACTGTCACTGACTTAAATTCAGGCTGTCATTAGTTTCCATCTAAATTGTATTCTCCTGAGTCCTGGTCTCCCATGTTGCCATTCTTCTTTCACCCTATTAATTTTTCATATTGCCATTACTGTTCTTTTAAAATTCACATCTGAGCATGTCACTGCCTTGCTGAAAAATCCTTCACTAGCATTCCACAGACTTAAAACCATCCAGACTCTTTAGTAGACCTTTATGACCCAAATTTCTTTACCTGAACTGTCAGTCACCCCATTCCTTTACTTACGCCTTCTTAATTAACCATGTCTTTCAGGAAGCCTTTTCTGCTTATGTGTTCCCAAGTCTGCACTGAGACCCTTCCTGTCTATTCCTACTATATCTTCTGTCATACACTTAGAATACAATGTTATGATAATCTCTTTTTTTGCTTTTCCTGGAGCTTAACCTGGGAAATACAATATTATGATAATCTCTTTTTTGCTTAACCTGAGATCTCTTAGAGGATAGCTTTTATTATTTTTTGTTTCCAAAATATCTGGCATACATTAAGCCCTCAGAAAATGTTTACAGAAAGAATAATACATAATAAGTACTATACCTGAAATGTTATTTATATATACATTACTCCTGCACATATTGCATTGGCTAGAATTCGGTCACTTGGCCACACTTAACTGCAAACAGCAGTTCTGCACTGCAGTATTTTTTGTGTATTTGTAGCCATTTTTGCCTTAGGAATCTACAATCACCTAGATAATACAATGTATCATAGCTCCAAGTCACAATATAGAGAGAATCCAAGGCTAACTTTACCAATAATTTTTTAAAAGAACATTTTCATCTGTATCTGTTTACCTTATATCATCAAGTATTATTAAATAATCAACTCCATTTTTACTCCGTTGATATTTTCCTGTTACTTCTTTTACATAATAGGGATCAGTTCTAATAAGGTGATATCTAATTGAATTTTCCTATTTGGCATTTATCTATTCTGTGATAACTTTCTTGATAACTTACTTACATATTCTGTATTTTACTTCCCTATTAAGGAATAAAATAGAGGCTAGCGGGTTTTCAAATGGACATCTCTTCTAATTGTTTGGGTAGTATTGGTGACAGTGACATTTGACAATCAAATAATATTTACAGATATAAATGATGTTAGAGAATAAAATAGTGCACAGAGCCAGAGTTTATACTAATTGCTCTCAAAACCTGAATAGGCTTTGTTTCAGAGCTATTAAACTGAACTATTTGGAAGATTTATAGATTATATCCTTGGTCACATTCACTCAGCTTTACACAGGAAAATAGATTTGAGCACTATATTATCTGTTGTCAAATTTAGTCTCAAAGTAATGAAGTTGATCTAGATTAAGCATAAGACCGAAATGTTGAGCAGTATTTGCTGAGCAGTAATTGAATTTTAAGGAGGACTCTGTTAGGAATACAGAGGTCATTGTCTAAGTATTGCCTCATTAATACAAGTAATACATAATTGAATGCTACCTAATAAGAAAATAAGTAAAATTTACAAAATATGAGACCAAGGCTAATTTTGTGCTTAGAGTTCATTTACATTGAAGTATTTTTTTAAGCTCCTTTGGAGATTCGTCATGTTCTGTAGGCAATTAAATGTCAGTGGCCTATATCTTCTCAGTCTGCTCTCTTCCTAGGATATTATATCTTCTCTCAAGGTTTGTATAGGTATAGATTTTTCCCTCTGGACTAGACTTCTTAGCTCCACATGTTTATACATAATTGCCTATTTTAAAGCATCTCTAGGATATCTCAGAAGCTTCTTAAACCTCAGTATGTCTAAAACTAAGATCATTCTCTGGTAGTCCCTATTTACATAGATGGTATCAACCAGCCAACTGGATAAACCTGGCACGCCAACTTTGGCATATCTTGTCCTTCAGACCCTATGTGCTGTCATCACCAAATTGTCACTTTCACCTTCCATGTCTTAAACTTCTCTCTTTCTCTTTATCTCCACTGCAGCCACCTGGCCCTAGCTTCATCTCTCACTTATACTACCCATTACCATCCTATTTGGACTATCTTCTCTCTACTTCTGCCCTATCCAGTTTCTTTGTTTGTTGTAGTCACAATGATCTTTTCAAATCTGATTGTGATAACCTGTCCTTCTTAACCCCAAGTTCTACTTTTCAGTGACTATCTATCACTCCTAAGCTGATGATAGAAGTGTTATTAAAAAGTCTTGCATGATCTAGACCCAGCCTATTTTTTCAGCCTTATCTCATACGATGCCTCCCCTCTGATCTCCATGCTACAGCTACATTGACCTTTTTTTCTTTTAAGAGACGCTTTTTTTTTTTTTTTAAGTTTATTTGTTTATTTTTAGAGAGAGGCAGATAACAGGGGCAGGGAGGGGGCAGAGAGAGAGGGAGAAAGAGAGAATCCCAAGCAGGCCCCGCACTGTCAGTACAGAGCCTTGATGCGGGGCTCAGACTCATGAACTGTGAGATCATGACCTGACCCAAAATCAAGAGTTGGATGCTTAACTAACTAAGCCACCCAGACGCCCCTACACTGACCTTTTTAATTTCACAAGAATGCCATCTTCCCTGCTACCACAGGGTCTTTGAACATGCTGTGTACAGCCTGTCTAAAATGTCTCCCCCCCCCCTTTTATTAGTTAACTCCCACTCATCCTTCATTTGTCCACTCCAAACTGTTTCTCCAGCGTCACCTTCTCTGACTCAGATTCTCTCCCTCTCGACTCCATGGCACTCTGACGGTGATGATTCTTTTGTTATTGTATTGATTTTTTACTTCATGTCTTTCTCCTTACTAGACTATAAGTTTCATAAAGGCAGGAATCATGCCTGATTATTCCTCCCATTGTATCCCTACTGCCTGACAGTGCATATAAAAGACATTTAGTAAATATTTGCTAAGTGAATGTTATAGAATCCAAGCAGAATCTGTGCTGAAAAATATTTCTAGTAGATAAAACTAAAATTTAGCATACTTAATATCTGTTTATAAAAATTATAGTAGTTCTCTCTTTTTCCTTTATTAAAAAGTGACATAATGGATACTTTGGAAAATAATCCTACTGTTCGAAGAAAAGTAATTTTAACTTTTTAAGTAAGTAATGACCTATCAAAACACTGATGTCCATGTAGCAACATTTCCTAGAATGCACTCATACAGTTTTTTTCAGTTGTTAGATTTTTCTTCCTCTTTGTAATCTGATTCCTTTTCCAATCTTGTTTTCCATCTTTTCAAACCACAGTATGATATGCTATAACTTTACAGAATTGCTCATGTCTCTTCATTATACTTCTGTGCCTTTTCACAAATGGTTTACACAGCCAGAAACACACCCAGTCTATCTGTATTGCACCTCTGAGTTATAATAATTATGCTGTTAAACCACCAAATACACTGATTTAATATGGTCGGAAAAAGTCTTGCATAGGAAATTCCTATAGTTCTTTGTGTTAGAGCTGTAAAATTGTATAGAATGGGCCTACGTTGAGTAATTGACTCTAGAATGACTCTTGACCCTGTACTTCACTGTGCTACAGTGGAAAGAAAACAGGTTTTGGAATTACAGAAATTGATTTCAAATTCCTCACTATCTGTGTGAGCCAGAGCAAGTTACATAACTTTCCTGAGTCCTGGTTTCTTCACCTAAATAATGATTGAAAGGTTTGTTGGGAGGAATAAATTAAGTAATGTCTATAAAACAGCTAACAAAATTGGATGTACTTATTTATTATTTTTAATGGGTTAGTTTTTATGGCTCTGGACTTTATAACACACTTCACTTGGCTATTTTAAAAGTGTTCATAGTAAGGGAGGTGCCTGGGTGGCTCAGTCGGTTGGGCGTCCCAACTTCAGCTCAGGTCATGATCTCACCGTTCGTGAGTTCGAGTCCCACGTCAGGCTCTGTGTTGACAGCTCAGAGCCTGGAGCCTGCTTTGGGTTCTGTGTCTCCCTCTCTCTCTGCCCCTCCTCCACTCACGCTCTGTCTCTGTCTCTCTCAAAACTAAATAGACATTAAAAAAAAAAAGTGTTCATAGTAGGAAGATCATCTTTAGTTCAGTCAGATGTGAACTCAATACAGAATTTATACCTAATTCACTAAAACTTTATAACCATAATCCCTTCAGAAGTTTCTTCTGCTCTCAAGCTGTATATCAAATGATTTTTGGACTTATTGTTGACATTTTGACATGTTTATAGTAAGCTGTCCAATCATTTTACCACTTGACACTGGTGAAACCAGTTGCAAAATTTACATATTTTTCTTGAAAAGAGTAAAATGGCTAAATGAAACCTATGCCAAAAAAAATTTAGTAACTTCCAAAAGTGATGAGGCATTTCTTTTGGTTATTAGAAATGACTAGGAGTTTTGTGATATTGGTAGATATTGACATATTTGTAAACCACAGTAGATTATAAAAGTTTAAATTCTTGTTTAAAAGTATTAGTGCATATAGCATACCTGAATACTCATTTGCAGTTACTACTTTCATATAGAAGAGATAGCCTATATCACTTTAATTTATCCTCATTTGTTATTATGAAACTCTTAAAACATCACCATATTTTCTGTTTTTTGAGAGCTATCTATTCCATTTTTCTTAAAGACTGGGACAGGGAGAAATTACTTGAGGCTTGGATGTCCAACCCAGAGAACTGCTGCCAACGATCAGGTGTTCAAATGCCAACTCCACCACCGAGTGGGTATAATGCCTGGGATACGCTCCCTTCTCCAAGAACTCCAAGGACTACACGTTCTTCTGTCACCTCTCCAGATGAAATAAGTTTATCTCCTGGGGATTTGGACACCAGTTTGGTATGGTTCGGTATTCAGTGTATTTCCCCTAATTTTGTGTTTAGTCTTTTAACTTTTAACTTAATGTTGTTTCATGGAACCTTTTAGATAAATTCTTATAATTGAATCCTATACCCTTCTTAAAGGGTTCAGTTATTTCACCCTTTGGTAAGTATTTATTATCATAGAATATTTTGGTGATCTCTGAATTACAGATTGAAAAACAAAAGCTCTTCTTTTCTCATTTCAAAACAGAAAACAGAAAAGAGTTTGAGAAAGCCATCTACTGTATTTTTACTTAAAATCTCCAGGTGTTTAAAGTTTTAAACACACCATGCTGAAATATTAAAAGTTGAGTTTATGTAGGCACTTTAAATAAAAAATATGAAAACGCTTACAATAAAATATTGATAATTATGTATTTGTTTCAGTAAAGCTTCTTGAGTGTATCATCTAGATTTCCATAGTAAATGTTTGTTTTTTATTGAGAAACAATACTGCCATTGTCTGCATTTTTAAATGGCATACCATTGTTATGCTGTTATACTCAAATATGTGATAAAAATGAAAGTATTCTGGGTTTTATCTCGGCTTTCTCAGAAAACAGGATCCTACTTCTATAGTTTGCATCTGTAACATTGGAATGTTTGCTCCTGATAAGTCATTGTTTAGAAGATACATAGCCTTGCATCAGGGTTCCCTGGGTAGAAATCCTTAAATTGCTACTCTAAATATCCTGAGTTTTTAATGTTGAAAACACAAAGTTACTCTGTTTTTGTAGATTTTCTGGGATGAGTATGGGCTAAAGAACATGATATTGAAATGGTTATTTTGCAGTGGACAATTTGATCTTGACCTGAGTAGATTTTTTTAATTTTTTTTGGACCTGAATAGACTCTAATGGTTTGTTTCTTATACTTTTCTTCCCAAATGGATAGTTGCATTTGGGAAATTTGGAATTTAAGAGTTTGACTTGTACATTAAAATATTTAAATCCCGGGGTGCCTGGGTGGCGCAGTCGGTTAAGCGTCCGACTTCAGCCAGGTCACAATCTCGCGGTCCGTGAGTTCGAGCCCCGCGTCAGGCTCTGGGCTGATGGCTCGGAGCCTGGAGCCTGTTTCCGATACTCTGTCTCCCTCTCTCTCTGCCCCTCCCCCGTTCATGCTCTGTCTCTCTCTGTCCCAAAAATAAATAAAAAACGTTGAAAAAAAAAATTAAAAAAAAATAAAATAAAAAAATAAAATAAAATATTTAAATCCCTTAATAGTTTATAATGAAGTAGGCATGGTATTTGGTATTCAGTCAAAAATAGGTGTACTAACTTTAACTTCCCTTATAACTATGAAACACTCAACTTTGTAATTACTACAGTAGCATTTTTGTATTAAACTAACAAACGAATGAATATATTGTTCTCTCTACAAAGTATAACTTCATTTAAATCACTGCTTTTCTTCATCTCCAGTGTGACATTTGTATGTGCAGTATTTCTGTATTTGAAGACCCAGTGGATATGCCCTGTGGACATGACTTTTGTAGAGGATGTTGGGAGTCGTGAGTATATGTGCAGCTTATTAGTATTTCTTACTGCATGACAGCGCTCTGATTTGGTAATGAAATTGCTTGCTTTTGATATTTAATGATATGGATTATTAATATTGGTTTCAGAGTTACACTGAAATATACTTTACTACTAAGGAAGAATTTTTTTTTCCTTATTTTTACATCTTCCCATTTATTAATACAGTAAAATCATTTAATTTAGTAATAAATGTTATTTCACTTAATGTAAGGTACTTCTGGTAACAAAGCAGGTATGCATAAATAAGTTTCCTTAGTATTTTCATTTATATTACATCTAATGTAAGTTTCAAGCCTACACCTAAATATCAAGAATAACTTTTTTTATATTCCAATAATTTGTAAACATTTGTTTATGCTTTCTCTAAATTTTTTGTGACAAGCAAATAGCCTTGAAAATTTGTAACAAGATGGATGTTTAAAATCCCTTCTTAGGGGCTCCTGGGTGGTTTAGTTGGTTAAGCATCCAACTTTGGCTCAGGTCATAATCTCGCAGTTCATTGGTTCAAGCCCCGCATCAGGCTCTGTGCTGACAGCTCAGCGCCTGGAGCCTGCTTTGCATTCTGTGTCTCCCTCTCTCTCTGCCCCTCCCTTGCTCTCTCTCTCTCTCTCTCTCTCTCAAAAATAAACATTAAAAATTTTTTTAAATCCCCTTTTAACCTATTCAGAGTTCAATGTCTCTTCTAGACATGGTTTGGGTATATTTTAAAAATGGGAAATTTATTTTGTTTCTCATGTTTATTTTTGTTCTCCTTCCCATTATCTTGCCAGGAGTTATACTTTCTTTCCATCCATTAACTTTGCTCTAATGTCGCACTTTTCAAGAGAGGTTTATTAACAAAATGAAAGAGAAGATCAATGTAATTAGTGAGCAATACAATAACCATGTTATCTCTGGAGCACATAAATCTACTGATTAATGACCTAGGCAAAGCATGTCATTAGTATTTAAGGAATCTTAAAAATCAGAAGTTTTCAAAGTATTATTTTTCATGGAGTACCAGGTACCAAGTATAGGGACCTGGGGAATACTGTGTTGGGTGAGAGAGCAAGAACCTGAGCAAATTTTCTGTTTTTCTTATAAACAGATTTTTTTAAACAAATTTTGTTGGAGTATAATTGACATATGATAAACCACATATTTAAAATAAATAATTTGATAAGCTTTGACAAATGTACATACCCATGAAACCATTACCACCATCAAAATAATAAAAATATCCATCATCCCCCAAAACTTCATTTCTCCTTGAAATCCCTCCAGTCCTCCTTTCTGTCTCCCTCATTCTCTGCACACCCTCCTGCCTCCAATTTGTAGACAACCACTCATCTTTCTGTCATTCTGGTTTTGAGTACATTTTGTTTTTTAAGTCAGGGTATAGCGCAAGATTTCATTTGGAGGGGGAAATACTGCTTCTTAAAAAGTCAGAATAAATGAGACTACATGGTCGGGTTTTTTTTTCTTTAAACATAGACTAGACTCTAATTAGATAAGATCAAATTAGTACAGGTAATACAAGCAACCTAATTGGTAAGGGTCAGGGTTTACAATCCAAAGCTAACTTTGACCTAGTTCTGGATGCAGAAAATCTTCCACACGTACAATACTTTGTTTAGCTTAATTGTTAACTCTGTTGCATTAGGGAGTATTTTCTGGGTTCTACCAAGTTTGCTACTTTGGACCTTGGTTTCTGTGTGAAAACTCAGCCTCCCCAAGGGATTTACTTGAATTTTTTTGAACTTCCTTTACCTCCTTCGCCACACTTCTGTCACAGGAACCATCTCCCATACTCATCAGACTAGCCATGGGAAGTTTATGGTAAGATTTAAATTTGAAAGATCTAATTATTATTTTCTGTGGTACTTTATCAACCTACCTAGGATTCCCCTTCCATCAGCCTGCCAGTAGTTCTTGTCAAATCAAGCAGCAGTAAAACAGGTTCTAGGTTGGGTGACTTATATGTTGATAAAATCATTTTTAAATTAAATGTAGCCCTTTCTAGGCATATAGAAAAGAAACTTCTTTGTTTAATAAGGTTGGAAGAATTTTAAAAGATCCTTAGATAGTTGAAAAACCTTTCAATTTATTTCACTCTTCCCTACCCCATAATGTCATCAATCCAGCCAGGTGCTTGGAAGCATCTACTCCGAGGGCTTAAATGAAAAAAAATTATTTTCTACCCAGCCTAGAATATCTTCCTGCTACTTATTAGTTGTTAATTTAGCTAAGTGGTAACCTCCTTGTGCCTCCATTTCCTTATCTATAAAATGGTGATAATAGTACTTCATAAGATTGTTGTCAGTTTACTGTCAGATGACTTAATGTATGTAAAATACTGAGAATGAACAGGGCCTGGCACATAGTTACCACTTGATAAATGGTAGTTATTGTTATCTTCCTAAGGGTGGGTAACCAACAAGATTAAAATGTAAGTAAAGTTTGCCCCAGATTTCTCCCTTTTATTAACGTTCATCAGCTCCATGTTCCGCTCATAAATTTAGTGGGAAATTGTATCTTGATGAAGATTAATAGCATGGCTCACAGGGAAATCATCTTGCTTTCATTTGAGATCTTCTCAGTTCTGTCATTTAAACCCCCAGAGATAGTTCAACCTGCTCTGATTAGAGTACATAAAATTCAAAACATCATCATATAGGAACTGTAAGCAAACAGTGCACTTTCACAGGACACTATTAAGATATATTCAGCTTTTCAGGGAACTTATTCATAGCTAAAAGGAATAATAACCCATTATTTATGTGTTAACATAAATAACATTTACTGTGAGTAATTAACTATTTTCAATTAAAAAATTAGAAGAGTCATGTTGTTTTGCAAATCTCTTTAATGTCTAGCTTAATAAAAGACAGCTGTACTCCCATACCTTCAGTCTATAATAATATATTGTTTTGGTTGACATATATAAAGAATATTTGGCTTCACAAAGATGTGTAGATGGAAAAAAGAGAAGTATATTAATAAGTTTAGATACTCTAATATACATCATACTGGTAGTTTCTTAATGGTTAGCTGCAGTATAAAATCTGAAACCTTATCAATAGATTTTTTTTTTTTTTTGGTAACTCTACATTAAAATCTTGGTCTGTCTTGCACTGCATCATTTTGGAAAATATTGATTCACTGGGTTATGTAGATCTCCCAGTGTTAACATATTTCACTACACATAAATATAGTAAAAAAAAAAAAAAAAAAAAAAAAAAAAAAAGCACATTAATTACTGTCATCACCAAACTCATCAGAAAAGTCTCATATGTGGAATTTAAAAAACACAACAGATGAATATAGGAGAAGGGAAGGAAAAATAAAAACAGAGAAGGAGGCAAACCATAAGAGGCTCTTAAATACGGAGAACAAACTGAGGGTTGCTGGAGGAGAGGTGGGCAGGGGGATGGGCTAAATGAGTGATGGGCATTAGGGAGGGCACTTGTTGGGATGAGTACTGGGTATCATATGTAAGTGATGAATCACTGGGTTCTACTCCTGAAACCAATACTACATTATATGTTAACTAACTTGAATTTAAATAAATAAGTTTTTAAAAGAAAAAAAGAAAAGTCTATAAATATTGGGAGGCTGTCAAGTTCACAGTAGCATTAAGAATTTTTCAAAATTCTAATTTTTATGTGAAGTCTTGAACTTTATCATTGGCAACAAATACTGTCAACTTTTTTCCTTGACATGACAGGCTCATTTAATTAATTTTCTAAATAAATAGTGTTCAAATAAAAATAGCATTCCATGATAAAAGTAGGTAGGTCCACTTCTAAATTGAACATTTTCCTAAGTACTTGTCCCCGAGACAACTAGCATGGTTTGGTATGCAGCAGAAGTTCCTTATGCTTACTTCCCATTTCTTTGCACAGCATACCCAAAAGATGTGTACTTGTGGGCTAAGACTTACTATAATAAAATAAATAATAAAATTTATTAATAACCAGTAGTTCATAATTATTACATCAAGGCTATTCTTAAATGAAACTGGCTTTTTAACTACAAGTGTGAAGCAGTGAAGAATATAAAGTCTACCAGTACGGTTTTAGCACCACTGCCATGATTCTTGCTACAGCATCAGCAGTTTTAACTGAAAAACAAAGTTTTAATACCATTATGAAAGTAGTTTGGACCTCATAAACCCCCTGAAAAGTCTCAGGTCCACAGATCACACTTTGGGAACTGCTGCTCTATAGCATTTCCCCTAAACACTTCATCCATCTTTATTTCTGTGAAATTGTTTTTCTTGACACAGAGTATATACAGGTAATTTTTAATTAGTAACTAAGGTACAGAGTGGCCTTCTGTTGACATACGTCAGTTTTGTGGAGTGTGTGTGGTTTTTAAATTATACTGAGAAATAGAAGGGAAGATTTTAAACATGTTGAATTTTAAATGCATATGAGGCATTTAAACAAATATTGTGTGTAGTAAAATCTATAGCTAAGGAGAGATATCTGGGCTTTAAATTTCGGAGTCATTAGCATATAGGTGGTAGTTTAAGTTAGGAGTATTTTAAAAAGTTTTTTTAATGTTTATTTTTGCGAGAGTGCAAGTGGGGGAGGGGCAGAGAGAGAGGGAGACACAGAATCTAAAGCAGGCTCCAGGAACTTGAGCTGTCAGCACAGAGCCCGACACGGGGCTCGAACCCCCAAACCATGAGACCTGAGTTAAAGTCAGACACTTAACCAACTGAGCCACCCAGGCACCCCAAGTTAATATTCAGATCACCCAGGAAGACTGAATGGAATGGGAAGAAAAGAGTTTTGGTGTGAAAACCCTAGAGAACGTAAAAATCAGTGATCAGAGGAGTAAAAGTCACAGTGAAAAAGATGGATAAGGAGCAACCAGAAGTACGAAGATAATGCCAGCAGAAAAAAATAAGTCCTAGAAGCCAGAGAAAAGAGAGAATCTGAAAGAAGGAACTGTTTAGCGGTGTCTGATGCTCCAGAGAAGTCAATGCAGATAAAAATTGAGAAGTCTTGAATCCTTGGGCTAATGGGTAGTCTTATGGCCTTGTTGAGAGGTGGCCATTCAGTGAAGAGGTGACAAAAGCCAGAGTGTTGCAGGTTGAATGGGATGGACTTGAGGAAGTAATGACAAATCATCAAACTATTTTGTCAAGAAAATTTGATATGAAAGGAAAGTAGAGCTAAAAAGGATCATTTGGTTGAGAAATGTTTCAGGGTGGGAAAAAACTTGATCATATGTATTGTGCCAAGGAAAAGAGCCATTAGGGAGACAGAGAGACAGAAAGACAGAAACAGAGACAAAGAGGGGATAGGTTTCTGGATTGTGCAAATTCCAGAGCTGGCCAGAATATTTAAGGATTAGCTTGGGGGTGAAGAAGGAAGCCCTCTTTCACTGAAGTGAGAAGGCAGAGACAGCTAAAGATACGGCTAGGTCTGGAGTATGTTAGAAAGGGTATTAGGAGAGGGTTCTGGGGGCACCTGGGTGTTCAGTAGGTTAAGCATCAATTCTTGATTTCAGCTCAGGTCATGATCTCATGGTTCGTGGGTTTGAGCCCCATTGGGCTGTGCTGACAGTGCAGAGCCTGCTTGGGATTCTCTCTTCTTCCTCTCTGTCCCTTCCAGCACATGTTCTCTTGCTCTCTTAAAATAAGTAAATTTAAAAAAAACAAAAGAGAGGGCTCTGTTTTCCTAAAAGTGCCAGGATGAAATTGTGGAAGAAGGAAATGGAGCAGAGGGGGTAGATCTGATGACAGTAAGTTTGATTTTTTTTTTTTTTTTTTTTAAGTGCAGTAGAATTAAGAGCCTGAGAGAACCTGAAGGAAAAATACTGCAGGCAGAAGAGTCAAACAGTTGATAGTGATCACTAGAGAATGGTGACTTAATTGCCTGGCTTTCCATTTATTTTCTCTAGGTTTAAGTGTTAAATCACACTTTAAAAGCTCATTTCTTCTTGTTTGTCCATAGGAAATATTAATAATAAAAATAAAACCCTTGCTAAAATTTATGAATTCTTATCTATGCCAGGCACCATGGAGATGTTCATACATTATATCATATAATCTGTGTAACAACCCCAAGAAATGCTTATTACTACCTCCATTTTACAGATAGTGAAACTGAGGGGCAGACAGGTAAACAAATTGCTAAAGATCATATGACTTGTTAGTGGCAGACCTGGAATTGTCTAACTCAAAATCCTGCTCTTAAGCACTTAATTCACCTAGGGCTACATTCCTGTCACTCTCCAGGATGCCTTTTCCCTGGGCAACTAGGGAACTAGTTTGACTAGGTCAGCTAGTGTGCCTGGAGTAGGACATGCAACTTAATACTCGTCTGAATGAAATATAAGCAGAAAGTCTTTTCTTCAAAAAGGTATGCCATTTTTTAATGCCACTCCCAAATCTCTTGGATTATCCAGGATTTTAATTCTGTACAATCGCTCCCTTTTCTTTAAAAGTCGGAATATTGAGAATTGAATGTGACCTTTCCAAATCACTCATTTCTTAAATTTTAATGTTATGTATATTGTTTCAGATTTTTAGAATAAAGCAAAAGAGGAACATGTATAAAATATATATATAACATAAATATGAGTATATATATTCATATGTGTGTATGTATGAATAAATGAATGAATGGTTGGGCAAATAATATTTAATAATGTTTGTGAATTATGTGAATTATATATATTTTATTAAATCAATTGTATTATAATTGGTATTCCACACTTTGTTCATTGGTGTTATTTTAATTACACTCTAAAAGAAAATTGAGCATGAAGAAAAAATTCTTAGAATGTGAAAATAAGTTATATTTTTCCTTTTTTTTTCCTATCAATTGATAATTTTAATAGATTTTTGAATCTGAAAATTCAAGAAGGTGAAGCTCACAACATTTTCTGCCCTGCATATGATTGCTTCCAACTTGTGCCTGTGGATATCATAGAAAGTGTAGTTTCTAAGGAGATGGACAAACGATACCTACAGTTTGATATTAAGGTATGCTGCCAATTATCTGATTTCCATCATTTTAATTTTATTAAAACTGTGTAACAGATTTTATTTAACTTTTTTTTTTTTTTTGAAAACACGTGGAATAATGGACTCTGACTTTTGTCTCCCAGAAAAACTGCATGAAGGAGTGGTGGCATTAATTACAGTTTTAAGCTAAAGCATTATTTTGTAGTCATGATAGAAGTAAAAGTTGGGGCACTTGGGTGGCTCAGTAGGTTGAGTGTCCAACTCTTGATTTTGGCTTGTCACGATCCCAGGTTTGTGGGATCAAGCCCCCCCACCAGGCTCCATGCTGAACATGCAGCCTACTTAAGATTCTCTCTCTCTCCCCACTTTTGCCCCTCTCCCCCACTCGCTCTCTCGCTCCCTAAAATATTTTTTTTTAATTTTAAAAAACAAGTAAAAATTAAAAGCCGAAGTAGTAATTTACAGAAAATAAAAAATGTTGGTCAGAACTGTATGCTGATTTGCCTGTTGGCACTTGTATAACTGATTGATGAGAACAGTATTCAAAGCAGGTAGTACCTATTTGAAGTTTTCTAAAAGACATATTTTACATTACTACATGTAAATATTCAGAAATAAAGATTATCAATTTAGAATGGGTTTTTTGAAAGAATAGTTTCATATAATGAATTATGTTTCTTTTTTCTGCATTCTTTATTTTTGTTTAAGAGTTGTGCAGAAGCATAGGTAAGTTACTTTCTTGTGTGATTTAAAAATTATACTTTGACTGCTTTATGCAGATTTTTTTGTAGTCTAACCCCTATAACATACGGACTTTTAAAAAGACATCCTGCTGTTTCATAACATAGAAAGCATCATAATATTGACTTCTGTATTATTAGGGCACCATTTAGAAATTGGCAGTTCTAATGTAACTAATAATCACAAACAAGATTCTATTCTATAATTATTTGCCATTAGAAAAGCAGCACATTGTATGAGAAAACATGTTTAAATTACACATTTTCTTTGTAAATAGTTATGTTTTACTTCATCATCATCTACCTGGCTTTTGTGTTTTTTATATATTTTTTAGTTTATTTTGAGAGAGAGCAACTGTGGAGGTGGGGCAGAGAGAGAAAGAGGGAGAGAGAATCCCAAGCATGCTCCACACCACCAGTGCAGAGCCCGATGTTGGGCTCGAACTCACGAACCATGAGATCATGACCTGAGCCAAAATTGGAGGCTTAACCAACTGAGCCTCCCAGGCACCCCTACCTGGTTTTTAGATTAAAGAAAATATAAATTTAAAAAGTCATGTTGTTACTAAAGTAATTACCTCTTTTTTCCTTCTTACTTTTAAGTTTCATACTTTCTGGTACTATTTTAAGTATCTCTTTAGACTGATTACTCTTTGTTTTTTATTTCACGCCTTTTTTTTCCCCTCTAAATTAAATTGACATGGGATATACTCTGAGAATTTAGTATTAAAATATTTCCTGTCATGTTTTGTTATTGCTGTTCCAACAGGCCTTTGTTGAAAATAATCCTGCCATTAAATGGTGTCCTACTCCAGGCTGTGAAAGAGCAGTCAGACTTACAAAACAAGGGTCAAATACATCTGGGTCTGATACACTCAGCTTTCCCTTGCTCAGAGCTCCTGCTGTGGACTGTGGAAAAGGACACCTCTTCTGCTGGTCAGTACAAGACAAGTTGGAATAGCCTATTCACTTAACAGTTTTTTAAAAGACTATGCACCTTGAATTAGGCCTTTAAAATGTAGTATATTTTGATATCATTGTTAGTAATTGAAAAAATGTGTGATAAGTAGTAATAGTTTATATTTATTGTGTGACTGATGTGTGCCAGGTGTTATGCCAGATATTTTCACCTATTGAATTCTCCCAACAATGCTATGAGTTGAATGCTGTTATTATACCCAATTTACAGATAAAGAAACTCAGGCATATAGAAATTGCCCAGGTTATACAGCTAGGAAATGGCAAAAATGGGTTTAGAGCCCAGCTCTGACTCCAGAGCTCATGCACTTAAACAGTAATACCAAATTGCTGACCATAGATTAGAACATGTTTAGAGCTTAACTTTTTTTCTTAAAATTGAAGACTCCAGGGATAACCAGAATTAACTAAGACAGTTTTCCCAAATTTTCATCTAGACACCAACAAGTAAGATTTTGATAATAGATTTTGGAGTAGGGCCCCAAGAAAGAAGCTTCTAGGTGGTTCTTAATGCACAGTCCTACTTAGGAATCACTTTGTGTGTCTTGTGTTTTGTTTAATAAAGAAAGTACTTAATAAGTATGAACTGGTGATAAATCAGTAATGGATAGGCTGGCTATATATCTGACATCAGCATTCTGCTTTGTTCAGAGTCAATTCAGTCATAATTAACTGTTTTGTTTTAGTTAATTAAATGATCACAATAAGAAATAGTATTTGTTCTCCTTTTTTCTCATTCCCAAATTTATTACATATGCAAGGATATACTTTAGGTGGGTATAAAACTCTTATCTACTTATCAGAAACCAAAGTCAAATTCTAGCACTGCTAAGTAGTAAAAAGGCGTAGTTGTGGAAATATTCCTACCCTGAAAGGTCTATTTCTTACCCTCATCATCATTATCATTAGCTAAAAATATCTCTTGAACTGTCAGTCTATATGTACCACTGAACTCTGGGTCAGGTGTCAGAAAACTACTGTCCCCACCAATTTTTTATTTGAACACAGCCATACCCATTCATGCCAGTTTGTTTACCTATTGTGTATAGCTGCTTTCAGGCCATGACAGCATTGCCTGGTTGTAACAGAGACCATATGGCCTACAAAACCCACAATATGTATCATTTGGTTCTTTACAGAAAAAGTTTGCTAGACTTCTGTACTAGGTGCTTGAATGAAGGGATTAATGAAAGGAAAACCATATTGACTACTTTCATGGCTAAATCAGACTCAGAAAGTAAAACAGCAACAAATTACTGAGTAATAGATTATATCCACATATAATAGTAATTTATTATATTTTAAGAACTATAGTAATTTCTCAAAACATTTAAAAGACAAATTCCTAATTTTTAATTTTACATGTTTTACTATTTGCGGATTGGTTCTTAACCCCACCTTACTACCTCACCAGAGGAGTTCAGGATCCAGCTCAGAAGGGACAAGTGAGTTAATGAATACACAAGAGTTTAATTGTTCATGAATAAATAGTCCTTAGATGAATATGAACCCACTTTACTACAATATAAGAAAATTAAAGTAAGAAAAATAAAGGGGCTCCCTGTTCTGACTTAGTGTGGAGTTCCTTCAGAAATTTAAGCACATGTGCCATCAGGCACCCCATCGTGTGCACCCTGTGCATCTAAAATGGTACTAATTATGTATTATCCTTGGGAACGTTGAGGCAAGTTACCACATAAATCAGTTTCTGAGTTCTCTGGTTCATGTAAGCATCCTGGTTGAACAAGGCTAATTCAGAGGATTGGTGGAGAAGCTACAAAAATAGGAAAGGTAAATTAATAAAACATTTAGAAACTAAGAAGATAGTATTTGCTAAGATCAGAGAATAAAAAGTTTTGAAGGGGAGGGAAGAACCTATGATTGGCATTGTCTTCTTAAGCTCTATGATTTCTGTGGTCTAGCTTTTACTAGTTTTTATTGCAGATTAGCTAATTTTTTTTATGTTCTTCCCCACCTTTCTTTGTATGCTACAAGTAGTAGATTTGGTTTGACTGAACATGATGACACTAATGGAAAAACCTACCAATGACAGATTCTAAAAGCTGTATCAATGTTTCTATAAACATATATGATGCTACAAATTGTACATTTCTAGACCAGTGTTTGGAGAATTATATTAGCTTGCTTTTTGTCACACCCCAGTCAGGCTGGGTGGTACTGTATGCCAAGATCACAGGCCCTCTTTTGAATTTTATCCCAGTTCAGAGGATCTGTGAATGGCCACATGGATTCAAAGTCACATTTGGTAATCATTTCTCTTGCTCTTATTCATAAGGGTAGTAGAGGGCTTAGCAAAAAGAACCATCATTTTCTGGACATAGCAATTCTAGTTCTAAATCCTATTCTGGGATTTTTACATTGCCTGTTTCACATCTCTAGGCATTAATTTGCAGTCTCTGTTTTTACGTTCTTAGCTTCCTAATCTTATTCATGTAATAAAAGAGCTTTGTCTGTAATCAGAAATTCTAAAAATTAAAACAATTCTAAGTAGAATTCTACTGCCCTTATCTAGTATTTCAAAAAGAGGCAAAATCAGCTCTATGCAAATGAAAGCTTTGTAAGAGAAATCTTTATAAAATAAAGGTATATGATTCTCAGTTTCTTTCTTTCCCCAGAAACCTCAGAAATATTCTCTAAAGATGATTACAAAAACCATGAGAAAAGACAATAATTGTTCCTCCTCCTCCTCCTCCTCCTTCTTCTTCTTCTTCCTCTTCTTCTTCTTCTTCTTCTTCTTCTTCTTCTTCTTCTTCTTCTTCTTCTTCTTCTTCGTCGTCGTCTTCTTTTAAGTTTATTTATTTTGAGAGAGAGTGCGTGAGCAGAGGAGAGGGAGAGAGAGAATTCCAAGTAGGCTCTGCGCTGTCAGCACACAGCCCGACACAGGGCTTTATCTCACAAACCATAAGGTCATGACCTGAGCCAAAATCAAGAGTCAGACGCTTAACCGACTGAGCCACCCATGTGTCCCTAATAGTTCCTTCTTTTTAAGAGCTGCATGTGACAGAATGAGTTGAGAGCCATCCCCAAGAAGGATGTGGGCCTGGGTATAACAACATATTTATTGATAAGAGGGAAGGTAGGAGTATACATTTCCTTTCCCACCAAAAAGTAGTCCTTTCTTTTGTAACTTTTTCACCCACCAGTTCTGTCCCCTTAATAACTGAACCTAGAATGCT
Source organism: Panthera pardus (assembly GCF_024362965.1). Taxonomy (NCBI): domain Eukaryota; kingdom Metazoa; phylum Chordata; class Mammalia; order Carnivora; family Felidae; genus Panthera; species Panthera pardus. The sequence continues at coordinate 95,468,860 of NW_026527013.1, forward strand.
TTCTTCCCTTAGCCTGTATAATTGTATTTTGTCTGATCTTGACAATATTGTCCATAGACCGGGTTCATAACTTGAGCCAATGAGCATTTCCCCTCTGTTTCCCTCTTTATGAAGTAGAATATGCTACTATGTAACTTCTATGCCCTCTGAACTAATGCAAAGTCTTTCTTTTCCGAGGCAACTTTTTAAAGATTTATTGTCAAAAATACTTCTTAATACCACCCAAATTCTAATCTGTGAGGAGAAGAACTCAAATTTAACCTTATGTATAATGGTCTTATCTTTCCTATATCACTGTCCCCAGTCCCTTTAATCACCATTGTTGCCATTGGAAATGGAGAACTTAAATAGAATTCATCTCTTCTAAATCCATAGACTGTCAAACATATTTTTGAGTTATTGAATAAAATTGAATGGCATGAATATTCTAAACAGTAATGTTATGTGGTTTTTAATATATCACCCAGCTGTGGAGCATTTATTTTCTGAAACTATGCAAAGAACCCTTTAAAGTAGTGTCACCATCACCAGGAAACAAATTGAACCCAAGAAGAAGATTTGGATTATAGTGATGCAACTGATGAGAAACAACAGCGTCAGGTTTCTAGTCCACTGAAGTTTCCAGTGAATCAAAGTACAATGTGCAGACTTGTCAGGTATTTCAGGAAACTTCACAAGTAAATGTCTGCATGAATATTGTCAGCTCATTCTGTTTTCCTCCAATACCCACAATAAGGATTTTGATAAAACCTACTCTCCTGTTAGGATCATGAATCTTGATTGAGTTAAAGCAGTAGTTTCATGCTTCATCTCCTCCACAGACTCTTTAAGACTCAACAGACTCTTTAAGAGTCCTCTGGGAAAAATACATGATGTTGTTCTTGTTTGTGGACCCTAATAGTTGAGTCTCATCTTCTCTTGCAAAATTAGAGTCTCAAACCCTTACTTAGCTTAATAAGCTCTGGCTCTGGAAAAAAATTTTCCAGATTGGCAGTATTTAGCTATTTTAGTATCAGAGTCCTGCTAACTAGCAGAATATATTCACCAGCTTGTCCTAGGCCCAGAAATGAAACATGATATTTATTTGATAGAAATCGATCATAAGACCCTGTTTAAATATCGTGTCTACTCTATACAAAGTATCATACCCATCTAAATAAATACTGTTGAAAGTTCAATTTATCAGATTTCAGTGGAGCACATGATTGACATGGGAAACATAGGACCTGCATTTGAGACTTAACTGCCATTAACTAGCTGTGTGACTTGATGATAAACAAGCATCTTCTCTTATAATACAGTGATACAATTGAAGCCTTTGTAACTGATGCAGTCAACATAAAATGTACTAGTTCCAAAGTCAAACAATTTGGCTTCAAATCTCAGCTCATCTGCTTGCTCCTTGGGTGACCTTTGGCAGAGTATTGAGCCTCTCTGTGCATTTTAAATAGGATGATACGGGGGCACCTGGCTGGCTCAGTTGGTTAAGTGTCCGACTTCAGCTCAGGTCATGATCTCATGGTTCTTGAGTTCGAGCCACACATCAGTCTCTATGCGGACAGCTCAGAGCCTGGAACCTGCTTCAGATTCTGTGTCTCGCTCTCTGCCCTCCCCCACTCACGCCTGTCTCTCTCTCTCTCAAAAATAAATAAATATTAAATAGGGATAATAGGGGCACCTGGGTGGCTCAGTTAGTTGAGCATCTGACTTCGACTCGGGTCACGATCACTGAGTTTGTGAGTTCAAGCCCCATGTCGTGCTTTGCACCAATAGTGCAGAGCCTGCTTCAGATTCTCTCTCTCCCTCTCTCTCTCTCTCTCTCTCTCTCTCTCTCTCTCTCACTCTCTCTCTCTCTCACTCTCTCTCACTCTCTGCCCCACCTCCACTTATGTGCATGTTTGGTCTCTCTCTCAAAAATATATATTAAAAAATTATAAAAAAAGAAGAAGAAGAAGGAAAGAAAGAAATTTTTAAAAATGGGGATAATAGTACCAATTTGAAAGAGTTGTTATGTGGATTAAATGAGTCAGTATATGTAAGGTATTACAACATTGCCTGGTATACTCAAAACTACTAGCTTTTTTTTTTTTTTCCAAGAGGATGGGGGAGGGGCAAAGAAAGAGGGAGAGAGAGAATCCCAAGCAGGCTCCGTGCTTTCAGCACAGAGCCCAGCTTGGGGTTCAAATTCCTCAACTGTGAGATCATGACCTGAGCCGAAACCAAGAGTTAGATGCTTAACCAACTGAGCCACCCAGGTGCCCCCCAAATTCTAGTTTTTTTAAATTATTATTTTTTGTTGATTTGTTAATTAAGGGAGAAAGTTAACTAAAGGAAGAAAATCATAAAATGAGGATTTCTACTTAATCAGGATTCATCATTAATATAGTTCTAAAATGGCAGTGAACTGAAATTGTCAACTTCTTGATAGAAATTTCTTCCATCAGATGATGAAACTTTAGTAGAAGGTCTTTACTTTTCCAGAATCCTTTGGAGTCACTGTATATTCCTGCCAACGGTTGTGCATATTGACAAATTTTCAAGGAAAGAACCATTCCTTGATCTCTTGATATTAGTTAACTATCATATTTGGACAGGGTTAAGGATTTTATATTAGATAACCTCTTTTTCCTTTATAACGAAGCAGTTTTTCCCCTTAGTGAACTCACTCTATTGGTGTGTCTACATCTCATTTAACTATATAACAAAATTCCTCTTCCAATTCACTTGTTTTTAGTGACATTTTGAGGTACAGTCTCAACAGCAGGTGCTAGGTCTGTCAGAAAACTTGTCACCAGTTATTGGTGTCTTGGTTGAAACTTTCTTCAGATATTTAACTTTCCAGTGTTTGCAGAACATTCCAGTCTCTTTATTACTTCTCTCAGAATAACCCTTTCCCTACACATGGCATAGTTCAGATTTTCAACCATGTAATGTCTGGTAACATTGTTATTACCATACTTTAAAGTAGTTTGGGCTTATTTTCGCAAATGCCTTAGTTTTAAAATAACTCCCTTTTTAATTTACAGTCCTTGCTCTAACTTATTTATTATTTATAAGCCTCTCCTATTTATATACCCACTCTTAGCATTACTCTGGAAACTGTGCCGCCTAGTTATAACATTCAGAGTGATCCTGCTGATTGAGCTAGCACCTGAGGAAGCAGCAGGTCTATATCCTCCAGTGAGGTTCTGGAAAAGAACATTTGTATTGCTGTCTAATGCAGCACCTTAGAGAACCAAGCACACCGATAAGCAATTATGGCCTTTTGAAGAAATAGCATTTATTTTTTCAGATTCCATTTGTAAACATTGGGTTTTCCCCTCGCACCCCTCATGATTATTTTCCTGGTTCTGTCAGAAAATGTTCTGACACCAGAGCCAGTCATACTGGTATTGATTCTAGTAGGGGAAAAATATTCAATGTGTTGTTTAATCTTCATGGGGAAAAAACTTTAAAGTTAACAGAAATAATTTATTTCATTGGCTTCATTTAGATACTGCAGATATAGAAGTCTATTTTACACCTAAATTGTTTTTTAATAAGTCATGACAAATCTAGACACTCTATTCCTGCATGTATTCCTAAGCACCATATGGAAACACTGTTCCTAGATCTGTGGCATATTTTTTACTCTAGTGTATGCTAGTATATGTGCCAAATTAAAATTAACAGTTATCACAGATATCCCTTATATTTCTGGAAAGCAGAGTTGATTTTAATATGTACTAAAGTGAATGTAATATATAATACGTCTACTTGCATTTTTTTTACTTCCATTTTTAATCAACCCAATATTTTTTGAATGACTGTTAAGTCACCACTAAATTCCTAAGAAACTTTATAAAACCACACTTACGGAAAATATTTCCCAAATGCCAGATTCAGTAATGTCAGGAATTTTTTTTTAACACTTTTTTTTTTTTTTTTTTTTTAATTTAAAGAGAGCACACAAGTGGGGCAGAGGACCAGGGGGGCAGGGTGGGGGGAGAGAGAGAAAGAGAAAGAGGAGGGAGGGGGGGCAGGGTGGGGGGAGAGAGAGAAAGAGAAAGGGGAGGGAGGGAGAGAGAGAGAGAGAGAGACAGAAAGAGAAAGAAAGAAAGAAAGAAAGAAAGAGAAAGAAAGAAAGAAAGAAAGAAAGAAAAGAAAGAAAGAAAGAAAGAAAGAAAGAAAGAAAGAAAGAAAGAAAGAAAGAAAGAAAGAAAGAAAAAGAAAGAAAGAAAATAAATCTTTAGCAGTCTCCATGTTCAGCTCGGAGTCCGACTCAAGACTCAATCCCAGGACCTTGAGATCATAACCTCAGCTGAAATCCAGAATCAGATGCTCCACCAACTGAGTGACCCAGGCACCCCAGTAATATCAGGAACTTAAGCAAACTAAATTACTCTTTCAAGATAATTGATGCTTTTTTTTTTCCCTTCAAAGCATTTTTTTTGTGGTTTTAAGTACATTCCTAATGTTGTGCAACCATTTCCTATCCATTTATAGAACTTTTAACCTCATACCAAACAGAAACTCTAACCATTAAACAATAACTCCCCATCTTCCCTTGCCCCATAGCCACTGTTAACCACCATTCTACTGTCTGTGAATTCCTTTTTCTGAATATTTAATGTAAGTGGTATCATACAATATTTATCTTTTTGTGTGTGACTTATTTCACTTAGCATAATGTCTCAAGTTTCATCCATGTTGAGTGTGTATCAGAATTTCATTCCTTTTTATGGCCAACTAATAATTCCATTGTGTGTATATACACCACATTTTGTTTATCTGTTCATCTGTTAATGGACATATGGGTTGTAAACCATATTCTGGCTTTTGCGAGTAATGCTGTTGTAAACATTGGTGAGAAAATTTTAGTCATTGTGAAACTTTCAATTCTTTTAGGTATATATCTAGGAGTATAATTGATAGATCATGTAATAATTCTGTGTTTTAAATTTTGAGGAACCATCAAACTGTTTTCCATAGCAACTGCATCATTTTAGATTCTTACCAGCACTCTATAAGGGTTCCAGTTTCTCCACATCCTTCCCAACACTAGTTAGCATTTATTTTTTTAATAGTAGTTACTGTAATGGGCTTGAAGGAGAATTGAAACATTCATTCATTCATTCATTCATTCATTCATTCAATTTATTTATTTGTTTTTTTGTTTGTTTGTTTGTTTATTTATTTATTTATTTATGTGGTTGTTTATTTATTTTGAGATGGAGTGAGCAGGGGAGGAGCAGAGAGAGAGGGAGATACTGAAATTTAGCAGAGCTGTCAGCACAGAACCCTGTGCATGGTTCGAACCCACAAACTGTGAGATCATGACCTGAGCTGAAGTCAGACGCTTAACCGAGTCACCCAAGTGCCCCAAAACATTCTTAATATAGTAAAATGTTCTTCATAGTTGGTAAGACTCTACCTGCATCAACAGGTGTGTCTTCTTAAGACTTAAACTTTGCAAATAAGATCTTTGTTTAAAATAACACATGATGATGATGATGATGATGGCACCTACAGATTGGGTTTTTCTCCTTTCAAAATGATATTTTGTTATTTACTGTAAAATTTCCTTTGTACTACAAAATATACCATTGTATTGAATTAAAATAAGTAATTTTTAAAGGCCTTAAGCCTTTTTTTTTTTTATGTTTATTTATTTATTGTGAGAGGAGGTGAGGGAGAGGCAGAGAGAGGAAGAGAGAGTCTGCCAAGCAGGCTCTGAGCCATCAGCACAGGGCTCGATCCCATGACTGTTGAGATCATAACAGTCAGACACTCAACCGATTGAGCCACCCAGGCTCCCCCTTAAGCCTGTTGGATTTTTTATATAGCTATAGAAAGAATGTAAAATCAAGTTACAAATGATAAATTGATGTTCTTAATTATTTAAATCAAAATTTGCCAAATTCCAGTTAAACAGAAAATTGGGATTCAGCAAACTCAAAGGTAAATTAAATTGCCCTAGCTGTTACTTGGGGATTCCAAGGTCAAAGTAACAAAAATGTAATGTAAAACAGTACTTTTCAAACTTCAAAATGCAGACAGGTCACGTGGTAATTTGATAAAATGTAGATTTAAATCAGTAGGTCTTATGGGCCTGCTCTTCTGCATGTTTAACAAGCTCCTGAGCAGTGGCAATGCTGCTATCCCAGGGAACAAACTTTGAGTAGTATTAGTGAGGACAGAACCTAACTGATAAAAATATTTTATAGCTCATAACTTATAGCATGCAAAACTAAATTATAAATGTTAGGTAATCTATTTGGAACTTTTAAAAATGTGTAAATGAATGTGCTGCTTTAAAAAAAAATTGACCTGGCAGTATCAAGCTCTAGAATCATATTTTCACTTCCTCTATTGAAATACTTCATTTCTCACTAGTCACTGTGCTTCAGTTTTCTCAGCTTTAAAATTGGAAGAGCACTGGGGCACCTGAGTGGCTCAGTCAGTTAAGTATCCAACTCTTGGTTTCAGCTCAGATCATGATTTCATGGTTCATGAGATTGAGCCTGGCATTGGGCTCTGTGATGCCACTGCAGACAAGAGCCTGCTTGGGATTCTCTCTCTCTCTCTCTGCCCCTCCCCCATTCGCTGTCCGTCTCTCTCAAAAATAAATAAACTTTAAAAAAATGTTTTTTTAATTGGAAGAACACTTTTCACCTGTTCTTTTGCCTTGATGTTGATAAAGAATATTTAATTGCCTTTTCTATGTTTTCCTCTTCAGGGAGTGCCTTGGTGAAGCACATGAGCCTTGTGACTGCCAAACATGGAAGAATTGGCTACAAAAAATAACTGAAATGAAACCAGAAGAACGTAAGAGGAATCTTAGAAAGCTATACTATATGTTCTAATAGCATTCAAAAGATAATATGGTCATATTACTTAGAGTCTTCATTAAGTAAGTTTTCAATGCTATAGCTCTCCTGTTTAACATTACACCTCTAACCAACACCCTTTTGGACATCACAAGGTTTTTGCAATGGTGAATCAGAGGTTCCATATTTCTAACGGACTGTTTTAAGTTAAGATAAACAGGGTAAACAGGGGTCACATTTAAGTCCTTCTCCTACAGCCATTCCCCTTTATCCTGGGATAGACCAACTAGCTTTTCTGTACTTTAAGGGAAGAAATGTATAAACTGTAGTGAGAGGAAGTTTCTTACTTCCCTGGAATCTTCCATTGGATGATAAGATAAGTTAATTTCTTGGTATTATATGGCTCTGTAGATTTACTTATATTAAATGCCATGTCTATAACTATTTTAACTGAGATTTTTATAAATATTAATCCTACAGAAATGCTATGAAATTGGTGTTAGTAATTCCATTTTGCAGATGAGGAAATTAACCCTTAGATTGGAATGAGTGACATCAGGAACAGGGTATGTGCCTAGAAACAGAATGGGTTTGAATTAGCCTTCCTAATAGCAATTCCTGCATTTAACAAGTAAATATATCTGCTTTGCAATAATTTCTCATCCCCTGAAGTGTTTTATGACAACTGTTTATTTTCAAATTAATATAAAAGTTAATTTTTTTAACTTTTTATATAATGGAATTAGTTGGAGGTATTACAAATCAGGATTAAGAATTGACTGGGGCACTTGGGTGGCTCAGTCAGTTGATCATCCGACCCTTGATTTCGACTCAGGTCATGTTCTCATGGTCATGAGATCAAGGCCTTCACTGAGCTTCATCTGGACATCGAGCCTGCTTAAGATTCTCTCTCTCTTTCCCTCTGTGCCCGTCCCCCTGCCCCGCTCATGCACAACTGCACATGTGCTCTCTCTCTCAAAATTAAAAATAAATAAAAATTTTAAAAAAAGAATTCACTCAGGGGCGCCTGGGTGGCCCAGTAGGGTAAGCGTCCAACTTCAGCTCAGGTCATGATGATCTCTCAGTTTGTGAGTTTGAGCCCCTGTTGGGCCCTGTACTGACAGCTCAGAGCCTGGAGCCTGCTTCGGATTCTGTGTCTCCCTCTCTCTCTGCCCTTCTGCTCACACTCTGTCCCTCTCTCTCTCAAAAATAAATAAACATTAAAAAAAATTAAAAAAAAAATTCACTCAGTGAACCTATACTTATTATGAGCAAAGCACATGATGATGATGCCAGCCTTCAAAAAGTAATAGGCTAGAAGGGAAGCAGTCAGATCATTACAATATCACATGATAACTACTATAGTTGGATAAAGATGAGAGTAAATCAGGCTGGGCAGGCGGGTGTCATAGAATCTTCCTGAAGGTGGGCACCTGGGTGGCTCAGTCGGTTAAGCATCCGACTTCAGCTCAGGTCATGATCTCACGGCTCGTGAGTTCAGCCCCATGTCAGGCTCTGTGCTGACAGCTCAGACCCTGGAGCATGCTTCAGATTCTGTGTGTGTCTCTCTCTCTCTGCACCTCCCCTACTCGTGCTCTCTCTAAAATGAATAAATGTTAAAAAAATAATTTTTTTTTTTTTTTTTTTTTTTTAAAGAATCCTCCTGAAGACAGTGAGAGAGGAATTGGGTTTTAGCATATCTGCAGAGGCAGAGATCTGGCAGTTATTCCTGTCAGCAGCTGAAGTGACGCTGGCAGAGTCTGGCTGACAGCAATGAAACCCTACAGTTTTGTATTCTATCAGGCAATATACCATTGCCCAAGAGCTTGTCCTTAGCGTTTTAGATTCACAAGATTCATTTTATGCATTGACTCAGGGTCATTCAAATCCATGAAGAAGAGACCCCTGTGTAAACCAGAGTATCAGTTTATTAATTGATAATGAGGGAGATACCTTTCACATGATGAGAAGGCTTATGTCCCTTATCCAGGAGAAAAAGAAATGGATCATCTTAGGACATTTCATGGTGAGATCCAATTAAATATTTCTACCCTGTACGTTCCATCATTCAATCAACAATTCTTTTTAATATTTCCAATTCTTTTTTTTTTTAATTTTGCTTATGCTTATTTATTTTTGAGAGAGAGAGAGTGTGAGCAGGGGAGGGGCAGAGACAGAGGGAGACAAAGAATCTGAAGCAGGCTTCTGGCTCTGAGCTTTCAGCACAGAGCCTGAAGCGGGTATCAAACTCACAAATCATGACCTGAAGTCGGACTCATAACTGACTGAGCCACCCAGACCCTCCTCAGCAAATATTTTTTTGAGTACCTGGTACATGCTAGGAACTTCCCAAATCAAAAACACCTGTATAGATTGTTTTTATTCCCCCGGTACGTTGTGTGTCTTTCTTGAATCCCAGATAATAGCTTGCCATTGCTCCCTTGACACCCATCCATTTTCCCTATTCTCCTGATATGTATGGGTCTGTGTACATGTGTGAGTTCCATAGATTAATGCTAATATCCTGCAACACCTTTAAACATGACAAGACAATTGGGTTTTGCTTTCTCTTTTTGCTTCGGGAACCAAGAAACATATTTATTAGACATGGTTTGCTATTGCCCACCTACTTACATTTCTTTATACATTTATATGAAGCCTAACATTAATGTCCATGGGAGAATTTGTAAGAGATGAGGCTGGAAAGATAGGTGTTGCCAGATTGTGAAGTTTTGCCAAATTGTCTGAAGTTATTTTATTAACAGAATAAGCCATAGAATGCATTTTTTAAGTAGGGAAGTGGCATCTGAGATATTTTTATAAAGATAAGTGATGACTAGGAAGGTTAGATTGAAGGAGAGATCAAAGTAGGGAGGGGAATTTTTAATTTGAGTAAGAGGGTAGATCATTGGTCAGCCTAGGAAATTCAGTTATGGGTAACTTTTGGGGCTCCTGGGTGGCTCAGTCAGTTAAGCGTTCGACTCTTCATCTCAGTTCAGGTCCTGATCTCACAGGTCATGAATTCAAGCCCCACATCAAGCTGTGTACCGACAGCGTGGAGTCTGCTTGGGATTCTCTGTCCCTCTGTCTCTGTCCCTCCTCCCACCCCCACACGAATAAATAAATAAATATTTCTTAAAAAACAGTAACTTTCAGGGAACAATAATGAGTTTTGTTATGGACATTGTTAACTTGAGGTACTTGTAGGACATATATGTGGAGATGTCCAGTGGGATTTTACAAGTGCTTATCTGCAGCTTAGAAGAGATGCTGAGAAAACTTAGAAATAACTTGTTGCTTTTAAGTGGTATCTTTATTATTTATTTAACATTTATTAAGTGGTATTTTGTATTAGAATATGGAAATAAGGTGACCTCTACTTGAAATTTACATTTTAGAGATGAAGACAGCTATATACAAAACTAAGAAAAAGAAATATTATTAATGCTGTGAAAGAACAGCATACCTGTGGCACATTGTGAGGGAGGGAAGAGAGCAAGAGAAGACCAGTTCTCTACGAGAGTGTGAGGAAAAGCATTATAAAAGAATTGGTGCTTGAGCTGCTTCTTGAGAACTGGTAGATGTACTTCACGCACACAGGAAGGGTACTGGGGCTTTGGGTGAAGCAGAGCTGTGAGATAGCATGGTGTATTCAAGGGCTGCAGATACTGAGTACAAACCAGTGCAAAGAAAGGTGCTGCACCAGAGATGAGACTGCACAGGCAGAAGTCCAAATCAGGTGTCACGGGTGCGGCGAGGTAGAGGTTATGTGCAATGCTGGGAGGTCTGACTTCATCCTGAGACACTGAAAAGGAGTTTTGAGTCGGAGAGTGATAATCAAAGATGGTTACTGAGAAAGAACACTCAGGTGGAAGTGTGGATGGTGAATAAAGACCATTGAGACAGTAGGTAAGAACATTATTTCTGAGAAAACTTCAGAATGTCCAGGTAAGAGGATATGAGGGCTGGAACAAGACAGAGGCAATGCAGGTAGGAGAGGAGAGTTAAGAAGATGTAATTTTATTAAGTTGTAAATCTAGTGTACTTACCAGTTGCCTAGAAGACTTAATGCACAACAGGAAGTAATTAGTACAATATATTATTTAATTCTTGAGTAGAAAATGGCCATGTCTGATTTAAGATATAAAACAAGCATTTTGAAATGGGTGATTATTTTTAGTTATCTTTTAACATTGTAAAATTGGTCAATCATTCCATACCCACAAATAAGTTTTTACTAGGGAGAGAGAGAGAGAACAACCTAGCTAGTAAGTGCAGATTATTGGTGGAACTGTGACAGAATATCTTTACATACGATAATGATTCTGATAATGAAAAGAGAAGAGAAATAGAAGCACTAGAAAATGGTATATATAGTCTATACATAGTTACTTTGGTGGCCAGAGACAGGGAGACCTCAAATTAAAAACCGAAGATTCCTTTAAAGAGTTCCAAATAGGGTTTTAATTCAGAAACATGGAGGAACTTTAGAAAATTGAATAGAAGACAAAAGACTGAGGATACCTAAAAAGTTGTCTACCAGAGAAGGACCAAAGCCAAGACTGCAGAAAAGTTCCCAGTTGCTGAGAAAAACCTAGGAATTTTCTCATTGTCTTCCATACTGAAATGTGATGACCTGTTGACCACTATTAATGGCCACTGAAGTTTATGAAATTTAGGATAAGGCTTCATGCAAACAATAGTGGACCAACTGAAATGTTTAAGTAGAACATCATCATTAAATATATAAAAATAATATTCCAAGAAAGAAAAGTATGATTTAATGCTGTATTGTTTACATATTAATTTGGATCATGGTCACATATCTTTGGCATAAGCATTTTCAACTGAACTTGTCAATTCCTGAGATCATTTTCTCCTTTATGCCCAATTTTCCAAAGTCTTTGAATTATGAGACTCAAAAGGAGTGACAAAATCTAATGATAAAAAAGTATTAGAACATATACTAAGATTAGTTCAAAGAATTCAATATAAGGATTCAAATACTATTTTTCAGCACTGAAACTGCCTCTATTATGTCTAATGAGAGCAAGAAGGGGAATGATTATATATTCTGTGAAAAGATAGCTAATTTATAAAAATTTTCAGGCCAGTTTTTCCATACTACAAAATAAATGGTTATTGAATAGAATTCAAATAGTCTTTTTAAGAAGTCAGTCTTTAAAATCAACATTTTTTTCACTCACATACATGTTGATTCTACTAGTAGATCTTAGATTGTTATGCTCTAATACTTGATTAAATGAAGTTAATATTTCTTACAAAGAGACCTAAGCACACTAGATTATTGAGGAAGGAAGACCAAGATACAGTAGTCATGTAATTGAAGAGAAGAGTCTGGAACTCAGGGTGAAGAAAACTCACCAGGTAGACTGAAGGGAGATAGATATTGCAGGTATGAAGAAGATTATATACAAAAGGCACATGTATGAAATGAGCATGTTCAGAGAACTAGAAGTAAAGGCCTTTTTCCCACTACAAGTTTCTGTTTTAATAATAGTTATTTCTTGAACACAATTTACTTCATACAATCCTCTAGAACACAGGAACTAGCATTCTCTCCGAGGGTGGTAGGAAAAAACTGTTATGTTGCAGGCCACACAAGCTGCTTTGTTTTAATGGCTTTGTGCTTTATTTATTATAACAATGGACAATAAAGGCCATAAGAATATGTTAGAGCCTCTGAGCTAAAAATAATGTTGATGCTGAAAGGAGGAGAAAGGCCACTCCTTAAAAAAAAAAAAAAAAAAAAAATTAGACATTGTACTTAGTGATTAGGTTTTAAAGCAGTACCCTTTGTAAATGGCATTACCTCCACAGCTTGAGCTGATTAACCATAAGTATAGTAAGTTCTTTCTGAAACTCCTGTTCTCCACTAAATTAACTGAGAGTTCTCTGTAGCAACACCCTAATCAAACCATCTTCTACCAAGTGGGTTTAGTACTGGAGTGGAGTCTGGTCTGTTCATTGCTGTTATTGTCTCACTTTGCTATGTGGTGAAATTGAAAAACAGTGCTTCATAGTCCAGCAGTAGCTGCTGTTCTGTTGTTGAACAAACGTAAGTAGGTAGGCACTTGGGGTTCCTTGCAGCAAGACAGCCCTCCTCCACTGCTAAGCTCCATCGAAGGGCTAATCATAGTGCTCAGCTCTTCCAGTTCATATACTGAGTCACATCCCAGAGGTCAGCCAGCCCAAACCTTTGTCTCCCTTCCCTCTCTAGGGTTGGGTAATTTTTCCTTTTAAACTTCAAAACTCAAAGAGTCTGATTTCTCACCTGCTTTTAACAGTACACTAACTACCCCACCCTTCTGAGAGTGGCTGCATGTACTCAGGGCCTTGATTGGATGGGCCATGTGCACTGATGTCAAAGTGAGCTTTGGACATCTTTTTCAGGAAAGAAAAGGTAGAGCTTCCCTGTGCACTTAGAGCTAGAAAACAAAACAAACTTCATACTGACAGGGAGGAAAAAATTGATTTTTTAATTGTGCATCTGCAACTCTCTCTAGCTCCTAACTCTCCTCTTGGGGTGCTGGGAGGGGTGTTGGTTATAAAACATAAAATGTAAGATTTAGCATCTTTAAAAACCATGACGTTCCGCAAGACTGCAGATCTCAAATCAAAGTAGAATAAATTGAGTTTCAGATGAAGAATAGAAGATTAGTGTGGGGTTAGAGGGTAGGAGAAGCTTGCCAGGTAGACAGCAGCCAAATCATGAAGGACTTTGCATTTTTTGCTAAAGCAGTTTTATTTTATCTTGCAGTCAGTGGGGAGCATCTTAAAGATTTAAAGGAGACTTGGGTTTTTTTTTTTTTGTTTTTTTTTTTTTTGACATTTATTTATTTTGAGAGCACCCACACAAGTGGGAGAGGGGCAGAGAGAGAGAGAGATAGAGAGAGAGAGAGAATCCCAAGCAGGCTCCACACTATCAACACAGAGCCCAATGTAAGGGCTTTATCTCAGGAACTGTGAGATCATGACTTGAGCCAAAATCAAGAGTTGGACGCTTAACCAATTGAGCCACCCAGGTACCCCAAAAAGCAATTTGTATTTTTAAAAGATCACTGTGTAGGCAGTATAGTAGAAGTCGGGGGCAGAAGAAGGAGCCAGGGAAATAGATTGTTTTTTTGTGTGTTTTAATTGTCTAGGCAAGAGGTGTGGAGTACTTTAGTTAAAGCAGTAAGCAGTGGGAATTGAGAGGAGACATAAAGAGAAAGAGGTAGAAACAATGGAATGTGGCAGGTGAGGGAAAGGAGGGTGTCCAAAATCATGGTCTTCCTGGATTGACTCTGAGTTGATGATCATATCATTTACTAGGACAGGGAATAGAGAAAGAGGCAGGTTTAGGGGAAATGATAAGTTTAGTTTTAGACATGTCACATGGGATTCATTTTTAGTTTATCTGAAGTTTTCATGGATAAAAGTATTGATATTTCAATATAACTTTCATGTTTTTTACTATGGTGAAAAGTATCTGGTCATTATGTTTACAACTGACCCACAAGAAATTATGGTCTAGGGGCCATTCTTTTTACAATAGTTAAACAGACAGTAATATATTGCTTTTTTAAAATGGGTTTTTTCTTCCCCAATTTATTTGAACACAACTTTAGAAAGAAATCTTTAAATCATATTTCATATATCAAGCTTTTGGAATAACCTCCTTATCCTATAATCCTGCTATTCAGAATAAAGCAGTTTTAAAACTTTGCCATAGATCCTAATAAGAAAGTAAATACATGGTTTGGGGCGCCTGGGTGGCTTAGTCAGCTAAACGTCCAACTTCAGCTCAGGTCATGATCTCCTGGTTCTTGAGTTCAATCCCCGCATTGGGCTCTGTGTTGACAGCTTGGAGCCTGGAGCCTGCTTCAGATTCTGTGTCTCCCTCTCTCTGCCCCTCCCCTACTTGTGCTCTGTCTCTCTTTCTTTCAAAAATAAATAAACATTTAAAAAAAAGAAAAAAAAATACGTGGTTAAAACTTAGAGACAGCCTACAAAGAACACTTTCACAGGGGGTAGGGGGAGGTTCCCTCTGAAGTTATACACTAAATCATGTATATTGTGTTTGTGCTTAATATCCTAAAGTTGTAGGAGTTAGTGAAGCTTATGAGGACGCTGCCAATTGTCTCTGGTTGTTAACGAACTCCAAGCCTTGTGCTAACTGTAAGTCTCCGATACAGAAGAATGAGGGATGCAATCACATGCAGTGTGCCAAGGTAAGAAGTTAAAGAGGATTTCGCATGCTTTACTGTTAGAATCTTAATCTGTTAATCCAAAGAAGAAACAAGCATAAAAATGTTGCTGGGTTTCAGATGGATTCTAGCAGATTAAATTCTATATTCTTTGTTGAATGACATAAGTATTGCTTTATACTACTAAATTTTATACTCATGATGAATGTTAAAAATAGGTTAAGGATTCAGTGATATTTGGCCAGAAGATCAAAAATGCCTGAATCTTTCCCTGCTAATCATCTCTCCTAGTGATTATTTTGAGAGTTTTGCCTGTATATAAATAATAATATTAAATGATAAAGTGCTACTTTATATAGAGATCTCTTACAAAGCTGGCTTTTGAGCACACAGCTTAGTTTCAAAGCCCAAGTCAGGACCCAGGCAATTCCGCTAGGTCCAAATCTAAATCTTGGTGTCTATGTGTAAGTGGCTATGTAATAAAAGTACCTAAGATTGTAGGCAGACTTTAAGTCTGCTAATGAAATCATCAATCAAACAAGTAATTATTTCCTGTATTGAAAATGCTGCAGCATCTGGGTGGCTCAGTCAGTTCAGTGTCCGACTCTTGATTTCGGTTCAGGTCATGATCTCATGGTTCATGGGACTGAGCCCCACGTCAGGCTCACACAATCAGCATAGAGCCTGTTTGGGATTCTCTCTCTCCCCTCCCTTATCTCTGCCCCTCCCCTGCTCATGCTCTCACTTTCTCTCTCAAAAGTAAATAAATAAACTTAAAAATAATGGAAATGAAAATGCCAACAAAGATCTTGACCAAAAAATAACTAATATAAATAATGACTTTTGGAAGACTACCCTCCTGACATAGTTGCATAGAAAGAAACTGCCATATTGAAAATAAATTCTCTGGATTAGGTTAATAAATATTTTATTAATCCATGCCAAATTTATAAACATTTTTGTTTTAAAATTATAATGATATCCAATTTTTTTCTTTTCATTGGAAGCTCCATGTATATAAAAAAATAATTACTTAAAATTGAGAGGATAATGTAACTTTTCTAATTTACATTGTGAAAGAAACCCAAATAGTTCAGAAGATTCCAATATTAAATACATCAATATCTTCTAAGTATTACTTGATTTTTTTAATATATATTTTTAAGTTTATTGATTTATTTTTGAGAGAGAGAGAGCACAAGCAGCAGAGGAGCAGAGAGAGAAGGGGAAATAGAATCCCAAGCAGGTTCTGCACTGTCAGCTCAGAGCTGACAACACAACAAGGCCTCAATTCCATAAACCATGAGATCATGACCTGAGCTGAAATCAAGAGTCCAGCGCTTAACCAACTGAGTCACCCAAGAGCCCCAGTATGACTTGAGCTTTAATATTAAAGCTAATGATCATTATCATTATTACATAAAAAATGATAGCAGTTACCAGATCATTTTTATAAGCTAATTAGTACTATAAAATTAACATAAATTAGTTGTCTTAGTGAGACAGTAATGATTTCCTAAGAAGGAAGAAGAAAAAAATGTAGTACAGTGTTCTGAGCAAAATGCTCAGAGGTGCTTATTATTAGTTCAGCTGGTCAGGCCAAAAGTATTTTGTTTGTGGTCTTCTCTCCAATATCCATTATTAGTTTTTTCTTAGAAAATCTGATACAGACTATATAGATGTGTAAAGAAATACAGGTTGACCATAAAAATCAGCAGTTGGGCTACTAATAAAGAGTCAGTAAAGAGGCAAGATCCGATAATTACCTTTATTTCCTTCAAACACCTACCAGTAGTAAGTAGTTGCTAAATACGTATTGAGTGAATATTTTCATGAATTCATCAGGCTAATGATTTAAGATTTTTTATCTTAAACAGCTTTTTGCTTAAGCTTCTGTTGCATTTAAAAGAAACATTTACTTGCACACTATGTAAATGTAATAGTCTTGTCTAATATACCATCTAAAGTATTTGCATTGAACAAAAGAAACTAACAAATAATTCTTAGGACACAGAAGAAGAAAGACATCTAGACAGTAATAACCTTGCTACAGAAAAATTTTATACTTTTAGAATTTTCTTTTTAAATGTGAAGGTGGAGGGGCGCCTGGGTGGCTCAGTCGGTTGGGCGGCTGACTTCGGCTCAGGTCACAATCTCGCGGTCTGTGAGTTCAAGCCCCGCGTCGGGCTCTGTGCTGACTGCTCAGAGCCTGGAGCCTGTTTCAGATTCTGTGTCTCCCTCTCTCTCTGACCCAACCCCGTTCATGCTCTGTCTCTCTCTGTCTCAAAAATAAACGTTAAAAAAAAAAAAAAAAAATTTAAATGTGAAGGTGGAACAATAGATCACGTGTAATTGAATCCATGCTCTAATATAATGACTAAGTCATAGTCTACTTTTATTAATGTCACAGTGTTGTGACGCAATGCACAGTTTTTACTTTCTGGAATCAAACTGTTAAACATCTTAGAAGAATAGTGGGGCGCCTGGGTGGCTCAGTCAGTTAAGCATCCGACTTCGGCTCAGGTCATGATCTCACCGTTCGTGGGTTCGAGACCCACATCGGGCTCTGTGCTGACAACACATAGCCTGAAGCCTGCTTCATATTTTGTGTCTCCTCTCTATGCCCCTCCCCACTCATACTCTGCCTCTATCTGAAAAATAAACATTAAAAATTTTTTTTAAAAAAACAGAAGAATAACAAATTTAGCCTTATAAAAATAGTTTTGTATATTTCAGGAAAAAACCCACTTTTATTCATTTCCTTTTAGATAATTTTTAGGAGACTAAGTTTTGCATTCTTGCACATTTTAAATCACTTACAGTAATTTTCTTCAACTGAGTCTGTAAAACTATATGCTGCAACTAAAAAATAAAAGTTATTTAAATTCTGTATTATTTTTCTAATAGAATATGAAATTTGGCTATTTTGTAGAAAGTTTTGCCACTAATTTGGAGATATCAGTAAAGCTGTACTGAAGGGTACTTGTATTAAATTAGGCACAGAGTTTGCTAATAGCAAACAACAAAACCTGCATACTCTCAGAACCTTGATATCCACAATTTATTGTGTAAATGCATGTTAGTGAAGAGCTAGATGAATACAGAGACTTTCATTTCTGTGTTCATGACCTATCAGGTAAAGAAAAAATTAGTAAAGATACAGAAGATTTAACATAATTACTAAGGTATATCTGATTGCTGTATATTCAAACTCTATATCCTGAAAATATGGATTACACCATCTTTGCAAGTATCCATAGAGCATTAGCAAAAACATTGACCATTGTTCATCAAAGAAAATCTCAGTAATACTGCAGAAAATAGAAATAGTAATAGTAGCATTCTCTTATCATAATGGAATGAAATAGAAATTAGTAATAAAGGTGGGAATGCAAGTTGGTGCAGCCACTCTGGAAAACAGTATGGAGGTTCCTCAAAAAACTAAAAGTAGAACTACTCTACGACCCAGCAATTGCACTACCAGGCATTTATCCAAGGGATACAGGTATGCTGTTTGAAGGGGCCCATGCACCCCAATGTTTATAACAGCACTATCAACAATAGCCAAAGTATGGGAAGAGCCCAAATGTGCATTGATGGATGAATGGATAAAGAAGATGTGGTATATATATCTCTACAATGGAGTATTACTCAGCAATCAAAAAGAATGAAATCTTGCCATTTGCAACTATGTGGATGGAACTGGAGGGTATTATGCTGAGTGAAATTAGTCACAGAAAGACAAAAATCATATGACTTCACTTATATGAGGACTTAAGAGACAAAACAGATGAACATAAGGGAAGGGGAACAAAAATCATATAAAAACAGGGAGGGAGACAAAACAGAAGAGACTCAGAAACATGGAGAACAAACTGAGGGTTACTGGAGAGGTTGTGGGAGGGGGATGGGCTAAATGGGTAAGGGGCACTGGAGAATCTAGTCCTGAAATCATTGTTGTACTATATGCTAATTTGGATGTAAATTTTAAAAAATTTTTTTAAAAAGTTAATTTAAAAAAGGAAAAAAAAGAAATTAGTAATAAAGGTACAAAAGGCCTTTCCATTTGGAAAATTTAAATCTCTCAACTCCTGAGTAAAAAAAAAAAAAAAAAAAAGGTTGTAAAAGTGGGAATTAAAGCATATATAGAAAACTAGGATAATGAAAATATTACTTTATCAGAACCTGAGTACCTATATCTAAAGCAATGCTCAGAAATGTCCCCTAGCCTTATTAAAGCAATACAAAATAAGGAATGATTTAAGCATATGACTTTAAAAATTAGAAAAACAATAAACTTGGAGACTACCAGGAGGAAGGATTTTTTTTAAGCTGAAATCAGTGACTTAAAAACTGAAAAACAATACAACTAATAAATCCAAAAAATATTTTTTTTTTAAGATAAGATAAACTATTAAGCTTACATAAGAAAAAAATGAAGATAAGGGAGTTCAAAAATATGATATAAGAATTAAGGGGACTAATCAATAAATAAAGCAAACTTGAATTTGGATGGATTGATTTTTTTTTTTATTTTTTTTAATGTTTATTTTTACTTTTGAGAGACAGCATGAGCAGAGCAGGGTCATAGAGAGAGGGAGACACAGAATCAGAAGCAGGCTTCAGGGTATGAGCTGTCAAGCACAGAGCCCAATGTGGGCCTTGACCTCACAAACTGCAAGATCATGACCTGAGCCAAAGTCGGACACTTAACCATCTGAGCCACCCAGGCGCCCTGGAGTGGAATGGATTGATTTTCTAAGAAAGTATAATTTATTAAAACTGATCCTAGAAGAAATACCCAAACAAACTTATTTCCATAGAAGACAGAAAGTTTTTCAGCAATCTCCCCCCTTTAAAGCAATAGGCCCTAACAGTTTCACAATAGAATTTTATCAAACCTTTAAAGAACAGGCAATTCTATTGTGACTTAAACTATTTCTGGGAGTTGTTTTAAAAAAAAAAAAAAAATGAGGGGCGCCTGGGTGGCTCAGTTAAGCATCTGACTTTGGCTCAGGTCGCGCAGGATCTCACTGTTAGTGGGTTCCAGCCCTGTGTGGCGCTCTGTGCTTACAGCTGGAGCCTGGAGCCTGCTTCAGATTCTGTGGCTCCCTCTCTCTCTGCCCCTCCCCCACTCACATTCTGTCTCTCTCTTTCTCAAAAATAAACATTTTTAAAAAATGAAAACTTTCAAATTACTATAAAGTGAGAACCTTGATATCAACACTTGACAAGATTATAAATATTAAAAGAAAGTTATAGATCAGTCTTACTTATGAACAATAATGCATAAGTCCTAAATAAGAGAGGGGGGAATCTTAGCAAATATAATCCAGCAGAAAACATTAATATAATTGTTAACTATATCTCAATTAGAAAATTTTGTTTTATAAAAAAAGAAGTAATTGACCACATGAGGTTTATTTCCGGAATACAAGAATGGTTCGGTATTTAAAAAGCTATTGCTGGGGGCGCCTGGGTGGCGCAGTCGGTTAAGCGTCCGACTTCAGCCAGGTCACGATCTCGCGGTCCGTGAGTTCGAGCCCCGCGTCAGGCTCTGGGCTGACGGCTTGGAGCCTGGAGCCTGTTTCCGATTCTGTGTCTCCCTCTCTCTCTGCCCCTCCCCCGTTCATGCTCTGTCTCTCTCTATCCCAAAAATAAATAAAAAAACGTTGAAAAAAAAAAATTTTTTTTTTAAATTAAAAAAATAAAAAATAAATAAAAAAAAATTAAAAGCTATTGCTGGGGGTGCCTGGGTGGCCCAGTTAGTTAAGCGTCTGACCTCGGCTCGGGTCATGATCTCACTGTGGGTGAGTTCCAGCCCCATGTCAGGCTCTGTGCTGACAGCTCAGAGCCTGGAGCCTGCTTCAATTCTGTGTCTCCCTCTCTCTGCCCCTCCCCCACTCATACTTGTTTCTCTCTCTCAAAAATAAACAAACATTAAAAAATAAAATGATGGGTACCTGGGTGGCTCAGTCGGTTGTGCCTCCAACTTCGGCTCAGGTCATGGTTTACGGGTTTGAGACCCACCTCGGGCTCTGTACTGACAGCTTGGAGCCTGGAGCCTGCTTCTGATTCTGTGTCTCCCTCTCTCTCTGCCCCTCCCCTCAAGCTCTTTCTCTCCTTCAAAAATAAATAAACATCCAAAAAAAATTTTTTTTAAGCTATTGCTTTTTAAGAGCAATTGCTATACCTTGTCTTATTAGTAGATCCAAAGAGAAAAACCAGATATATGTTCTATAGGTGCCAAAAGGGCATTTGACAAAAAAATCAACAACCATTCTTTATTAAGACACTCAAAGAAATAGGTATAGATGGACTCTTCCTTAGTGTGATAAAAATAAATCTACTTCAGTCCAAAAGTTAGCATGATATTTAATGGGAAATACTAGAGGTACTCTCACTAAAATCAAGAACAAGATAAGGAGCTGTTCAAATAGTATTAACTTGGACTGGTGATACCAGTCAACATATTTAGACAATAGGAAGAAATCAGAGATGTAAAAATTAGAAATGAAGTGATAAAAAAATTTTTTTTGCAGATTGCAGAAAACCCACAAGAATCAATTTAAAAACTACTAACAAAATTCAGTAAATTAGAGTAGAAAATTAATATGCAGAAAGCAATAGCCTTCATGTGTACCAAAAACATCCAAATAGAATATAAACTAAAAAGGAAAATCTCATTTATCTAGAAAGAAACTTAAGAAATACACAAAACTTATATGAAGAAAACCTTAAGACCCCCTTTTGTGTAGGACACAAAAGATGATAATTGGAAAGGTAATGAAGTTGTTGGATAGAAAAATTCCAAACAAAAATACCAGCAGGTTTTGTTTCTGTATCTAGATAAGCTAATTCAAAAGTTCACATGGAGAAACAAAGCAAGAACAGCTAGGAGAACTCTGAAAAATAACATTAAGGAGGAACTAGCCTTGTCAGATACTAAGCCTGTTGTAAAAGCTCAATAATTAAAACATCATGGTGGTGGGACATGAATCTAGAGATTAATCTAGAAACATAATAGAAAGCCCAGAAAATAGACACAGATATGTGGGAATTTAGTATATATTACATAAAGGAGGATCTCTAATCAGTTGAGAAACATGAACTGTTCAGTAAATAGAATTGAAATAATTGGGTAGCTGTGTGGAAAAGAAAGTTGAATCCATACTGTATACAGTATACCCAGATAAATTCTGAACAGCTCCAATATTTAACTGTTAAAAAAAAAAAAAAAAGTGCCAGAAGAAAACAGACTTAAAATGAGAAGATCTTTCTGACCCCCAATCTGTAAGCATTTAAAAAGGATGTATTTTCATACTGGGATTCTCATATTTTTGGCATTATCTGCTAATTTTGGTAATTAAGAAAGTGAAATTTTCTTAAAAATGAGAAACAGGTTTTATATCAGTCCTCCTACTTAGAAACCTTTCAAACTTGTTTCTGGTTTCAAAACCAATTTGTCAAAGTCATCAGAACAACTTCTGATGAAGACTGGTGAAGCTTCAGAGACCAAAGTAAGACTACCATGCACTGGAAAAATCAAATATTAAATATTGTATCTGTCTTTATCACTGGGAAAGAATATCCTATTGATATATTTTTTTAATTTTTTAAAATCTTTATTTTTGAGAGAGAGAGAGCACGCACAAGCAGGGGAGGGTCAGAGAGAGAGGGAGACACAGAATCAGAAGCAGGCTCCAGGCTCTGATCTGTCAGCACAGAACCTGACGTGGGGCTCGAACTCATGAAAGCGAGTTCATGACCTGAGCCAAAGTCAGACGCTTAACCTACTGACCCACCCAGGCACCCCTCCTATTGTTATTTTTAAAGATTCCTTGATACTACTTCATAATATTATGATTTACTTTTTCATTTATCCTCATCAGCAGTAATTTTGAACTACCCCCACATCTTTCATAGTGCAGATGAGGTTCCCAGAGGACACATTGAAAAACATGGCATGTCTTTGTGAAGATTTATTCCTGGTCACAGAGGCAGAATTGTTTAATCTCTACAAAGTGGTTGATTGAAATCAGAAAACAATTTGCATCTTAACACAGGGTGATGTTTGCATATATGTTTTCTTTTGAAGTGCAAGTATGACTTTTGCTGGATTTGCCTAGAAGAATGGAAAAAACATAGTTCTTCCACAGGAGGTTATTACAGATGTACTCGCTATGAAGTCATTCAACATGTGGAGGAGCAATCCAAGGAAATGACTGTGGAGGTAAACAACTGTTTAAATTAAGGCCTCTGGCTAAGCCACTTAATACCATTGCAAGTATTTTGCATTTCTTCTTTTCCTACCTTTGTTATAATGAGGCCTTTATAGTAGCCTTTAATTTAAACACAATAGGTCTATCAACTTGAGAGCTTTTTTTTTTTAATATTCCTTTTTTTTATATATTGGTAGAGATAAGTCTCAGATATCCCTGTCTCTGTAATGAGTTAACAGTTTTAGCATAATGTCAACAATACAGTATTATGTTATAGCATATAATAAATCTCTTTGCTTGGCTGCCATAACAAAATACCATAAAGTGAGTGGCTTAAATAACAGAAAGGTATTTCTCACAGTTCTGGAGCCTAGTTCAAGATTCCTGCCAATTCGATTTCTGGTAGTTGACTCTCTTCCTGGCTTGCAGAGGGCTGGCTCTCTTTTTGCTATGTCCTCACGTGGTATGGAGAGAGAGAAACCTCTGGTGTCTCTTTTCTTATTAGAGCACTAATTCTACTGGATTAAAGCCCCACCCTAATGATCACCTCATACATAGGCCCTGTCTTCAAATCCAGTCAGTCACATTGGGGGTTAAGGCTTCAACATGAATTTTGGGGGGAGACAATTCAGCCCATAGCAACAAGCAACGTAGTAAAACATCGAAGATCTGATAAATGAAGGTCTCGAGAGGCATCTTTGCCTTACATTCTGGGATCATAGATTCAATGGTTTATCACAGAGAATACAAATGCAAGACTTTGTTCTGGTAGCCTTAAAAATGTACTGGTTTTTTTTCTCTCAATAAAATAATCAGCAAATCGGTATACACAATTACCTATTACTAATAAAAATTTTAAGTGACAAAAGTCCCCAATCTTAATAGCTAGTATTTTATTTATAAAAGTCATTTATGGACTTTTGTTTCCTAGGCTGAGAAAAAACACAAACGATTTCAGGAACTTGACAGATTTATGCACTATTATACAAGATTTAAAAACCATGAGCATAGCTATCAGGTATGTCCCAAATCATTTCAAATGCTCTGAATTATACTGTTGTAAATAAATAAAATTATATAAATTATGTATTTCTATTCCTTTAGTTAGAACAACGCCTTCTTAAAACAGCCAAAGAAAAGATGGAGCAATTGAGTAGAGCTCTCAAAGAAAGTAAGTTATAAGTGGTATGTGTGATAATTAATATAAAATAGCCTTTTCCATGCTTAAGTCACTTAATTGGTAGGAGGTTAAGGCCCTTCAAGGAAAACATGATCTCCATTAGCTCATTCTGGTACTGCTTAGAGTTCTCTGAAGCCCAGAGTACATCTCAGCAGCTGAGTCCCCTGTAATTAGATTTTCTACCCAGACGACCTCATATGCTCCTCTTAATGTAGCCTGTGCTATTAGCAGATAAACATACATTATAGTTTTGCTTCCTCTGCGCCACTGCTAATGTTCTACAATATCAGAAACAGTGGATGGGCCCTAAAAGCGCCTAAAAAGCATCCTTGATATAGTCAAAAGAGCAAGATTCACATGCCCCCCCCCCCCCAACTGTAGTGTGACTGAAGCCCCAAAGTTTCTTGAGAAAATTTAGCAGAGTGCCTAATGGGATGGAAGTCAAGTACAATTTTGGGAGAAATCATCTCACTGATAAATAATGCACATCGGAGTCTAAAAGCAAAGACGTGATAGGGCTGACTTACAGATCCTAAGATGGAAATCCAAAAAAATTCCTAAATTGGATTAAGAATTGTTTGCATCATTAAAATATAATATCTCACAATGACCACACAGAGCATAGGTTCTACCATATTTGTTTTAAAGTCATATTTTTAATATAATCATAACTTATATATAAAAGGTTTTCAGCCTAAAAATGCAATTGTAATTGTATTTGCTCTAGTTTATAAAAAGCCCCTTTTCATGAGGGTAATTCCCTAATTAAGATAGTAAGCATAAATTAAATAAATTAGAGTAGGAGAAAAAGTATCAATAGCAGCTTTGTCTCCTTGTTAATTACGTTTTTAGACTTTGGTAATGATGTAACTATATTGCCATTATCAAACTCTTGAGGTACTGTCCATAGTGAAAATTGAAGGGACAAAACCCTCACACATTCTACATTTCTTCAAACAAGGATTTTTGTCTCTTTCAGGCTGTCCCTAATACTTACAACAATGCCTGACACATAGCAAACATTTAGTAAATATCTGTAGGTGTGAATTACTGCTTATATTGAACCTTCCGGTGGTTCTAGACAACATAATAAGATACATTAAATGATGTAAGAATTGGAAAGGTTTAAGAAACAAACCTTCACATACTTCTCACACATGTCATAGTGGGGGATGGTGTTTGTTTTGTTTTGTTTTTCCTTTTTTACATCTTAGTTCAGATCCCTCTTCTAGGGTAGGTATTTTGGAATAGTCTGTATATATCAGTGTGTGTACGTACACATGTAATTTCTTTCCACGGGCATGCAGAATAATCTTATTTTTAAAAGTACTTATGAATCTAGATTCTACTGCTTAGTTTCCCTTTATTTGCAGTTAAAGGAGAAAGCTAGAATGTTATAATGATACTTGGAAAAGGAATAGTCTCAGTATTAAGGCAGTTTCATCTCCTGTTTTCCTCAGTCTTCCTCCCTTTCTTTCTCTCCTTGATATATTTTATTTACTAGCATTAGTTTTCTAGTTGTCCCTCCATAATATCTTTTTCTTACAATGTTTTTTTTTGCAGAAGCATAATCATAATTAGGCTATTTTTTTTTTTTTTTTTCCTAGCAAACAACTTACCAGGGCATTTAATTCCTTTTTTTTTTTTTTTTTTTTTTAGTTTATTTGTATTAGTAATCTGTACACCTAATGTGGGGCTCAAACTCATGACCCCAAGATCAAGAGTCTTATGCTGTTCGGATTGAGCCAGCCAGACACCACCCGCCTTTGTTTTCAACTCCTTTTTAATTTTTTAATGTTTTATTTATTTCTGAGAGAGAGAGAGAGAGACAGACCGAGTATGAGTGGGAGAGGGGCAAAGAGAGAGGGAGACACAGAACCCAAAACAGGTTCCAGGCTCTGAGTTGTCTGCACAGAGCCCAACACAGGGCTCGAACTCGTGAACTGTGAGATCATGACCTGAACAGAAGTCGGACGCTGAACTGACTGAACCACCCAGGTGCCCCTATCTCTTAATCAGCAAAGTTTCAGTAAAGATAACCTGAAAAACATAGTGAAGAGGAGTTGACCTAAAGCTAGATTTGTTTAACCAACAGGGTAAGAACAGAATCCAGACTTCGTGTACACATTCCTTCATGATTGCCATTAGTGCTCCTAGGTGGCTGCAGTGTGTGCTTCATTTATAAATGTATACAAGCCACACATGAATGTTTTGTGTAGGTTTTTAGTCGTCCAAATTATTATTATCATACAGCTACTTCAGTTTCTTCCCAGAGATCATTTGTTGTGAGTGTTTTTTTAAGAAAACTCAGTCATTTAATAGTATAACAGCATATTTGCAAAACAGTTTTTTTTTCACTGTGCCTGATTTACTTTATAGCTGAAGGAGGCTGTCCAGATACCACTTTCATTGAAGATGCAGTTCATGTGCTCTTAAAAACTCGACGCATTCTCAAGTGTTCTTATCCATATGGATTTTTCTTAGAACCTAAAAGCACAAAGAAAGAAATTTTTGAACTCATGCAAGTAAGATATCTTTTTAAAATTAAATTTAAATGCAGTTATTATAAAAAAAACAGATTTTGTCCTTTTTCAACCACGTAACTAAGTTTTATCTTATTTGGGTGTGACCAGTAAACAATTTTGTTTTCATTTTTAGAATGGTTTTTAAATAAAGGAAAAGTTAACCAGTAATAAACTGAAATTTTTTTGTATTTAAATTTGCCACTGTAAGATCTGAGTCAATTCTGAGCTATTGACTGAGCAAACATTTCCTACCACATTTATTTGTTTGTTTTACACTGGCTGATGTTGAAATATGGCCTAATTCTGATTATGTAATTAGAAATTTTATCTTCAAAGATGAAACCACATTACATACTAGATGGGAAAGTTGCTATTTACCAGTTTATATTAAAAGTCCAATTGAAAAAGTTACAGCATTTAAAAACAAAAACACCTAAGCCAAGTGACATCACTGTGGCTAACCAACTTCATTGTACATTCTTTTTTTTTAATCCACCAAACTTTCTTCTCTTGCTACAATTTTCATGTCACCCCTTTGAACTGCTCTCTACTAACGTATATCCTACATTTCTTTTAAAAGCTTAATATAATTTTCTCCATGAAGCCTTTCAGACCTAACCCCAGATCACAGGGGTCTTGCCTTGCCTCAGATTCCTTCAGCATTTACATTTGGTCTACATCTACACTACGCAGTCATGTGTTTGCATGTGTAGTGCCTTGAAATTTACTCGTTTTTTTTTTTCACATAGACAAATGATAAATTTCCTGTAGACAGCTGGTATACTATGTCTTTGTAATCCATACCATTCTACATTGTTATAAATGTCTATCAAATGAGTGCTATTTTTGTGAAATTTGTAAAAAAGAAGTATGTGTCAAATAGGAAGTTATTTTATAATTTGGATTAATTTCTGACTTCAAAAGAGTTAGATTTAACTGAGAAACCAGATAGACCATGGATTTGCAATTGACTAACGTACTCAGCCTATAATCCTTCTTTTTTCTCTCTTAACCGTAGACAGACCTAGAAATGGTCACTGAAGACCTTGCCCAAAAAGTCAATAGGCCTTACCTTCGTACACCCCGCCACAAGATCATCAAGGCAGCATGCCTTGTACAGCAGAAGAGACAAGAATTCCTGGCATCTGTGGCTCGGGGAGTTGCTCCTGCAGACTCACCAGAAGCTCCAAGGCGCAGGTAAAAAAGATGCACACTGTGGAAATTATCCTAGCCCCAGCCACAAATGCCACCAGGTTTATTTTTTATCTAACTAGGGTTTATATTCCTGGAAGTTACTTATACTTAAATATGGATAGCTGATAAAAGCATGTTAACTTCTTTTTGGTGATTTTCACCCACAGAACTATTTCTTTTTTTTTTCATTTTTTGTCATTGTGTAGTTTCTTGGAATAAATTAGGTTAATTTCACACTTCATTGAACTCATAATTCAGAGTATTCTAATGCATCACTTCAAATATGTAATGTATGTAGTGATATGATAGTCATAAACATCTTACAGTGTCAAAGTTGAAAGCCTTGCCAACTTGTTATAGTCATACTTATATTTTTATGTAAGAGCTTATGAAGAAATTAGAAATCTCATATTAATAATTTAAGTGATTCATATTCATCCAATAAAGAACAGCTGAGTTTTGGTTGTTTCAGATACTTACACTATTTCTGCCACTATAAATTAAAGCATGTTTTCTTATTCATAACAATTATACTCATTAGAAATTCCTTTGACCCTATTTTTACATAAACACATAAAAATAGAAGCAATCATAAAATACTGTTATAACATGATGATTTTTATTTTTATACTATTTTACACAAACAATTAGAATTTGAAAGAAATTAATTGAAAGATCATTTTAATTCAGTAGTTGGTGTACTTTGGTTAAGCAAGTTGCAAGCAGAGGAATTAAAAATAATGTTCAATGGGCAAGGGTCTGATTGTTCATACTTTGTAGTGCTGATAATAAATCAAATGGTATGTCCAATTTCTTTGTAGCTTTGCTGGTGGAACATGGGATTGGGAATATTTAGGATTTGCATCACCTGAGGTAATTGTTTTGTGGGGGTTTTGTTTCGTTTTTTAATTATATTTTTCCTTAGTGATATCTTGCTTGCATTTCCACCCTTATCTATTCTAAATCCTACTGAGATCGTTGGCAATGTTTTCTCTTTCTTATATAATAAAAATGCCTCAGCAGAGCCTGCATTTAGCCATTTGTGGTATTGGATTATCATCACATTGTTAAATGCATCCCCCTTTTTATTATTTGTAATTACTGAACAGTCACAATTAAGGCTAACATATAGCATATATTTTGGAGTGTATTTTCAAATTGGTTAATGAGTATAAATTTTATTTATTAGAAATGCATTTTTTGTCATAATCTTGTTTCAGTCTGAATCTATGAAAAACCTGCACAGTCTATTTTTTTAAGTTGCTGCAACAACCTGATTGAATTGATTTATAAATCAGTTTCTAAGGTGGAAACTTGACATTAATAATGTTTATGCAGAAAAAATGCTTTGCTTAGTTGCTTTCTGCTCTTTAAGATTTTCACCCTCTTCTTGGTTGTTTTTGTCTTGATTTTTTTTTGTTTTTGTTTTTTTTTTAGTTGTTATTGATAGATTTTAAGATACAAATAGTCTAGGGGGTGCCTGACTGGCTCAGTCACCAAGAACTTTATTAGTTCTTGGTCTCGGGGTCATGCGTTCAAGCCCTGCGTTGAGTGTAGATATTGCCTAAAAATAAAATCTTTAAAAGTAAATAAATAAAATGCAGTCTAAAATACTAACACTACAAGTAGCAATTCCCACAAATAAGATAGAGTGAAAATCTTAATCACATTGCTATTTTCTGAGATTTAAATTGCCACTGTTCCTGTTGAGTCTGATTTTAAATGGTTTTAGCAGTTATCTCTACTTCTGTCTCTCCTTCCTTATTCTCTAAAACAGTATACTATCTGGTGTTTATGTTACAATAACCTTTTAACTTAGTTCTTAGAAGGGAGCAGGACAAACAGTGAAACTTTATAATTTATAGCCCATTTGTTGTCTTCAACTGAAGGAGAATGAAATTATCTAGAAATGACTGTGGATTATTTAAAACAGATACTTTGTCTTTTCAGCTACTGAGGATACTTGCAATCACCTTGTGGCCTGTTGTATTGGTAGATATATCTAAGAAAATACTGACTTGAGAAAACAATTTGTGCTTTGAGCTCTGATATGGAAAATTTTTAATTCACTTAAATTGCATAAAGACTTTAATATATTACTGAAACTGTTATAAAATAAATTATCAACCTTTTTCTATGCTATGCTTATTATTCTATTACAACTTTGAGGATGTTATGGAAAATTTCTACCTAAAAGCATGAAAAACATGCTTCAGTTATGAAAAAAAGAGTACTAAAGATTTCAGTATTTCAAGGTAGAAAACAATTTAGCTTTATTTGAGCAAAAATAAAACCTTTACCAGTGTACTCATAGTCATGTACACATCTCTTGTAGCTTCTAGCTCTGACAGTAACTTTAGGAATCCTAAATATTTGTCCTTGAATATTGAGGACCTACTAATGTGACTGGCACAGATTCATTTTGTAAAAAACAGGAAAGCTTGCTACCTCACATGTGAATATTTATGAATAAAATTATCGAGCTCTTGTTCTCCAGAGATTGACAATTATGAAAGTATAAGTAACATTTCCTTCTTAAATTTATTTTTATGTGTTCATAAGTTTTATAAGAATTTTTTAACTACTTTTATTTTTCTTTAAAGTCTTTGACACATTGAAACACCAAGCTTTTATGTAAACCTTATTGCAAGTCTAAAGAATTACTCTACAGTGTGAAACTCTAAAATTCTGACTATCAAGTA
Source organism: Panthera pardus (assembly GCF_024362965.1). Classification (NCBI taxonomy): domain Eukaryota; kingdom Metazoa; phylum Chordata; class Mammalia; order Carnivora; family Felidae; genus Panthera; species Panthera pardus. The sequence goes on from NW_026527013.1 coordinate 95,499,702, forward strand.
ACTGCCAAAATAATATCTTTAAAAATTAGCTCTTTGCCTTCATATATACTTTGGAAAAAAAAAAATTAGTGTTACCAAACTTCAATAGACTTTTAGGTTGAATTTATATTTTTTCAGTCAAGTTAATTCCATCTTTCTCCTTTTTTAATTAAATTGAGTCAGTGACAATCATAAGTATTTTGTACCACTTTAAAGGCAGTGGAGCCCAGAGGAAAGAGCATAGTGTTAAAGTCTGAGGGACACCTGAATTCAAGGTCTAGCTCTGGAACTTATTACACGTTAGGCTCCCCATTCTTCCTTAATTTCTCATCTGTAAAATATGGATGACAGTATCTACCCCATGGAAGTTCTAGAAGGATTAAAGCATCTCTTTAAGTCACTGATAAATTTGGTGCTCAATAAATTAGTGCTCAACAAAAAGCTCCTAGCAGCTTTTTCTCCTATAAATCTTAAAATTTCTCAGTCTTGTCTGTAACCTTAACACTCTTCAACCTTTTGGAGTACCACAACTAAAGCTTTTTCATATGCTTATATAAAAATCTAGGAATTCTTAGAAATTTTCAGATAGGTTTAATTTTATGAGATCAATTTTTTTAAGCCTGTTGCATCATGAGAGAATGCTATTGGGGGTTTACCATCAGAGTAATTATAACAAGTTTCTTTTATGGTTGTTTTTAAAAAATTTTTTTTTCATGTTTTATTTATTTTTGAGAGAGAGGGACACACAGAATCTGAAGCAGGCTCCGGGCTCTGAGCTGACAGCACAGAGCCTGACACGGGGCTCCAACCCACGAACTGTGAGATCATGACCTGAGCCGAAGTCGATGCTTAACCGACTGAGCCACCCAGGCACCCCTCTTTTATGGTTGTTTTTAACCCAAATTTTAGTTTTCTTAAATTGGAAATATGTGTATTATGTGGTTAGTAATAGTTTACTATTACTAACTAATAGTAATAGTAATAGTAACTAAACTAATAGTTTATTAATTCAGAATAACTTTTTGTACTGTATTCGAGTGTACAAAGGAAGCAAATTGTCCTTAAATATAAACCTTGAACTGAAATAAAATTTTCATGCCATCTTTGGCTAAGAAATGCAGTGTTCCTCAGTGGTCTAGTGAACCATGATGACACATAATAGTTATCCAGTTTGGGATCATGGGCCTCCAGCAAAGGAAGAACTCATACCACAGCTCAGCAGTAAATTTTAAAGAACCTAAATAATCCCTCTGAGAACCTGTAGGATCTTTCTTGGTTTCTAACCTGGTAGGATGCCTCCCATTTCATATTGGAGTCCAACTGCTTGTTTACATAAATGGAGTTTAAATAAATTTAACCAGAGTAGTGTGATGTGAAAGTATTATTTATGATGTAAAAACTTGTCTTTGTTTTTATTCTAGTACTTTCACAACGTAAACATATTGAATATCCTAGGGTAACCAGGATGATCATAAACCTATTTGTGTTTATCACTGAAAGATTCTATAATGATTCTCAAAATCAGCCTATCTGTGCTAGTGTCATGCACACTGACTGGCCTCTCTTTTAATCTCTTCCGTCACTAAAACCTGGAAAAGTATGTGTATACCCAGATAGTAGCAGGTGGTCCCAGGTTCTGCCTCCACCCATACCTTCATCCTTCCCATATGCCCTCTGCCTGTGTTGTAGATAGCCCCACATATTAACTAATATAGGAAGGAAGCCAAGTAACATCTTATTTTAAAGCTAATTTCACATTTTTCTTTTAATCATTTAACTTGTGAGTATGATATGTTGTAGTCCCAAGGAATGCAAAATCTCATAGTCTGATAAGCAATTGGTAGTGTACACTTTTTTTTTCCCCCTTTCTGTTGCGTATATCACAGTCACTTTTTAAAAACCAGACCTCCAAGAGCCTAGCTTATATTAATAAAAGCCTAACATATTAGCAAAATCGTTATGGTGTTAAACATTATGTAACAAGACCCAGGCATATGAAAAAGGCTCAGTTCTGCCCTGGCATTGGAGCTTGCAAGTATTCCCAATTTATCCAGGCAGTTGTAATGACTATTTAAAATTTTTCTTTTTCCATTTTACCTTTTCTGTTTCCTTGGCATGGCAAAACCTGAAGTTTCTTTCGTTAATGCCAAGTGACTTTATATGTATATAAAATCACACATTTTTTTTTCCTGGAAAAAAAGTGTGTGTTTTATTTGCATTAAAAAAAATTGCATGCTCTTCTGTATTTTATAACCTTTGGTTTATGCAGGAATATGCTGAATTTCAGTATCGGAGGAGGCACAGACAACAACGCCGTCGAGGAGATGTGCACAGTCTGCTCAGTAACCCTCCAGACCCTGATGAGCCGAGTGAAAGCACTTTAGGTAAGCTCTTAAGTTGGCTCGGTTTTAGTCTTTTTAGTTCTCTTGAATTTATTCTTAAAACTGGCAAATTTAAATGTTTGTGAAATAGTTTGTAGTGTAGATATATAATCAATATGCAGATGCTTTGAATGTCACAGGATACATAAAACCAGAGAGGTTAAGAACATGGGCGGTGGAGTGGCATCTGGGTGGCTCAGTTGGTTAAGCATCCGACTTTGGCTCAGATCATGATCTTACAACTCGTGGGTTTGTGCACCGCATTGGGCTCTGTGCTGACAGCTCAGAGCCTGGAGCCTGTTTCAGATTCTGTGTCTCCCTCTCTCTTTGCCCCTCTCCCACTTGCACTTGCTCGCTCACTGTCTCTTTCAAAAATAAATAAACATTAAAAAAAAAAAAGAACACGGGCTGTGGAGTCAGCTGGAACCTGCATTCATGACCCCATCTCTATGTATCAGTGTAAGACTTCAGTCAGGTTGACTTAACTTCTCTAAGATTTAGTCTCCTCATTTTAAGAAGCAATAAAAACAGTGCCACATTGTGGGCTCATTGTGAGCATTAAATGAGATAATGTGTATAAAACCCTTAATTAAGCACTAGTAACACCTAGAGAGCACTCAATAAATTGTAGCTGTTGATCACTGTTAACTGTGTTCATGGAATATTTTCCTCCTAGCTTCACTTCTCCCGTTAACATTCTTTAAAAGAAAATTTCTGAAATCATTTAAAATTTATTTTTTAATGTTTATTTTTGAGAGAGAGAAGGAGTATGTGAGCAGGGGAGGGGCAGGGAGAGAGAGGGAGACACAGAATCCAAGGCAGGCTTCAGGCTCTGAGCTGTCAGCACAGAGCCCTATGCAGGGCTTGAACTCATAAACTGTGAGATCATGACCTGAACCAAAGTCAGACACTTAACTGACTGAGCCACCCAGGCACCTCTAGAAATCAATTATTTTGATTATCAACTTTTAAATGTTAAATTCTTAATGGAAAATCTTCAAATTCTTATGTCAGCAGATCATATTTAATAAGTCAGGATCAATGAACCTAAAGATTTGTTCTTCAGGCTATTGTAATTCCAAAATTCTTTAGTTTTAAGAACTTTGAAAACTAAAATACCTTTGTTATTGCTTAAGAAAACAAGAGTGGTGGTAGCACTTGCATTTATGAATAGAACCATATGTAATGCAAACAAAAACGTAAAGAGCAATCGTGTTTGAAGTGGTAATATTAGATATATTTTGATGAGACATATAGGGAGGAGAATCTCTGAAAGATTAAGTGAACATGTGAACACAGGCTTTCACCAGCACTGAAAGACAAATTATTGACTAAAATAAAAAGATGTGTCGGGGTTCCAGGATGGCTCAGTCCACTGAGCATCTGACTTTTTTTTTTTTTTTTTTTTTTAAAGCTTATTTATATATTTTCAAAGAGACAGCACATGGGCATGCACCTGGTAGGGGCAGAGAGGGGAAGACACAGAATCTGAAGCAGGCTGCACCCTGTCAGCACAGAGCCCACCACCATGGGGCTCAAACCCACAAATTGTGAGATCATGATCTGAGCAGAGATCAAGAGTTGGACATTGAATCTACTGAGCCACCCAGGCGCCCCAAGCTTCCGACTCTTGATTTTGGCTCATGATCCCATGGTTGTGGGATTGAGCCCCGCATTGGGCTCTGTGCTGAGTGTGGAGTCTGCTTAAGATTCTCCCTTTATGTCCCTCTGCCCCTCTCCCCTGCTTGCTAACATAAAAATTAAAAAAATAAGTGCAAAAAACATGTGTGAAATCTTGTATGACTGAATTGTCTCTGGTTCCACTTGCTTTGAAACAGACATCCCAGATGGTGGCAGTGGCCGCAGGCCGGGTGCCTCTGTGGTAAGTTCCGCATCTATGAGCGTGCTGCACAGCTCTTCCCTGCGTGACTACACCCCTGCCAGTCGCTCTGAAAACCAGGACTCTCTTCAGGTAGCCTTTGTGGGCAGCCTCATTGTTCCTGTTTTTGCTCTTTCTCCGTTTAGCCTGACTTCCTATTTTTACTTTATTGCTCTTTTTCTTCCTTTCATTAAAAATCTTTGTTTCAGAGATGTACTACAGGAAAAGATTCCTAAATGTCAGAGTTATCTTAAGGAATTTTTTTTCTCTTTAGCATGGACAAGGAAAAAATTAAGATTTGAGTAGATAAAGCAATAATTCTGTATAAATAGAGGTAGTATTATTTATCTGGTGAAAGAATAGTTGGTAAACTTCATTAGGTTAAATAATTTTTCCTTTTAAATTTTAAAGTGATTTAACTTTCTGTTGCCTCAGGCTCTGAGTTCCTTGGATGAAGATGATCCCAATATACTTCTTGCAATACAATTGTCATTGCAAGAATCCGGGCTGGCCATTGATGAGGAAAATAGAGACTTCCTCAATAATGAAGCATCCTTAGGAGCGATAGGCACCTCTTTACCTTCCAGACTAGACTCGGTCCCCAGGAACACAGATAGCCCTCGGGCTGCACTGAGCAGCTCTGAGCTGTTGGAACTTGGTGACAGCCTCATGAGATTAGGAGCAGAGAGTGACCCATTTTCAACTGACACTCTGAGTTCACACCCTCTCAGTGAGGCGAGAAGTGAATTCTATCCCTCATCCAGTGACCCTGACTCAGCTGGCCAGGATGCCAACATCAATGACAATCTTCTTGGCAACATCATGGCTTGGTTTCATGACATGAATCCTCAGAGTATCGCCCTGATTCCTCCAGCAGTTACAGAAATCAGTGCAGATCCCCAGCTCCCCTGTGTCAAAGATGAATCAGAAGGTAAGAGGGATGTGGAGCTGGTGCCACCAGAAGATTCAGTGTTGCAAGATGCCATGGTCAGTGAAGGTAGAGGAACCCAAGTAGAAGAAGAAAATCCTTTGGAAGAAAATACTCTGGCTGGGGAAGCAGCATCTCAAGCTGGCATTAGTAGTAATGAGGAAGCCAACAATGGGGATGGTTCAGATGCTTCAAGCCAAACACCTCAGACCTCAAGTGACTGGCTTGAACAAGTACATTTAGTGTGAACTGCACACCTCTGGGCTCTAAATGAATCACAGGTACAGATGGTATTCTAGTGGAGTATGCTTTGTAGAGACTTGATCCACTTAATTCCAACTCAATTATAAACCACTGACATTAGTATTGAATACGAAGGAGTTCCCTTGAATGGTAGCTTCATTTCTGATTTTTACCTTAGAGGGAATTTCTTTTGTATTTAATTGGATAGCTTTTCCCCTTTGTGCTGACAAAAAAGAAGAGTAAGAGAAACACAAATGGAATAAATAGGCTAGATTCCACATTGTGAGAAAATGCAGTCCTCTGTTTAGCCTAAAGTCAGTGATACTTAAATTGAATGTTTAAATTAAAGGCTTACTCCCTAATCCTTGGGTGGTTTTTTCCTCTTTTAAAGAAAAAAGTTTTCTTCATTTTAGAAGTTATTTTGGACAGATCTAATAACATGTTGTTCCTCGATCTCTGTGCTCTTCTATAACTTTATTCCTTTTTGTCTGAGCGGTGTGAATTGAGGTATCCAAGGCATCTCTTTAGTGCTACGTCTACCACGGTGTAGTTTTAATATTCACATGAATCAAAGATTTCTTTTCATGTCTATTTCCAGTCCACTTGTGCCAAACTGACTCGTGCACTAACAAGGCGTTTAGGTGTGTAGTGTCCTAGAGGGCTCCAGAGTAGTCTCAGCCTTCTCGGGAGTTAAAGGTGCCACTTGGTACCAGAATATAATGGGCTTTTGTTGCCATGGAGACTGCATTTAAATAAATGTAGCCTGTAGCTTAAGTTAACTAAACCTAATGCTGCTGTTAAAAACAGTTTATTTTAATATTAAAATACAGTTGATTAGCAACAGCGGTGCTGTATTTTAAGAGACACTTTATTGGAAGTGCAATCATAGTTCTTTGTTTTCACACTTTTACAGTGCATTCTAATTACTAATGGGTGCAATTACTTTTAATGGTGTTTTATAAAATAGAAAAAAAGTGGAGTTTTCATGAGTTATAGTAAATCCCACAATTATTAAAAAATTTCAATGAAACATCCTGCGCAACATGTTACCGTGCCTTTGCCTAACTAAATGGATAGTTGCCAGTTAAATAAGTGAGTAATTGAAATTTCAGTGTCTCTTCTGAAATAACTATGCTATGAATTGCAAAGACCTCCATAAAACCACCCATGGCCTTGCCTTTACAGTAAATGTAACAACTAAATGTTCAATCGGTTTGTTTGCCTAAATAGCAAATGCTGACATGTGTTTGTCCTATTGCACAATACTCATTTGCTGTGTGATTACTGTTTAGTGTTGAAAAAAAATCAACTTCCTAGTTATCAGTGTCTTACTGTGAAGAAAATACTGGTCTTAGTTGTAATTAAGATACAGTGATACAGTGTGTAATTAAAACTAGAGTAAACTGTTGGAATGGCTGTTTTACTTACATATTATCAAAACTAGCGTAACATAAACAAAATAGATATGCAACACTCCATTTAATGTTTTGCCAGATTCTTACCAGAAATCTACAGATACCAAAATTTCAGTACTGAGTTTGTACAGGCAAGTCCTGGGCTGGGTAAAAGGTTACATTAGTATGGATATCCATGTGAGTTGTGATTACGGTTTTTTTTCCTCCAAAACCTGTTTCTGAAACTCTTGTACTTGGAATTCATATGGCTAGGACACTCTATTAGAGTACTTAATATTCCCCGGGTTCCCTTAGAATAAACTGTGTGTGAATCGCTCCTAGGCCATGGATATCAAAGGTCCACATTAGCTTTTATTTCCCCGGTCTTCAGAAACAGTGATATCAATCCCCAGTAAATTAGTTGGGGAAAATACTGACTTTGTCTACAGTGTATTACTGTATATTCAACTGAAACAGTCCATTAAAGGATTTTTTTACAAATTTATTTTGGATTAAAAATATCAACACCAATCAGTTTTTAGACCGAGTTGTAACTTTTCAATAGAAAGAGTCTTTGTATCACATTGAGGCGTCTTGCGAAGCTGCAATAAGGTGAGAAAGAGTGCTCTGTGTGAAGACAGTGTATGTGATGGGTTCTGGTTCCTTGCGCCTTGTGCAGTACCCTTTGTTTCTGTGCTATCTCCTGAGCATGAAAAATGATCATTATTCAATTTGTATTTCCTTGGTACATATTTTAAAAACAACACAGTCATTGACTTTACAGTTCAGAAATAAAGTTTGGCAAAGCCTATTTTGTAAACAAGTTAATTTTATAATGTAAAAAAAAAAAAAATTACTCTAACCTTGACTTGTTATTTGCACTTTCATAGTCTATACTTGATACATTCCCACTTTATATACAGTAGGATTCTACAAACGTGTAGATGTTTGGCCAAATGAATGCTGTTAATATGTAAAATTCTTTGATTAAACATTTATTACTTAAACTACTTCACTTTTGTCTCATTACATTATAGTCTTTGTTTTAACCAAGTCAGGAAGCTGATTTTCTTCAAATTAAATTCTCTCCAAAAAAAATGGGATTAATTTGGTTCTTACATGTAACTAATTAGTGCATAATATTTTTTACACTAGCCCACTTACTATTTTATACCCCAAAGATAAACTCTGAAACACTGCATGACAATGTGTTAAAACATTGTGACTTCAGTGCTTTTATTTTCATCACTTTCAAGAGAAAAGTGTTAGGATTTTTCCTTGAAATCTCTAATAGAAACACACAGGAAAAGATAGAATTTTAAGATGTTTTGTGAAACTGCTTAGGACAGGAAAAAGAGTTTATGCCAAATGAATAGAAACACCATCATTGTATTATTCTATCTCCTCTGAGTTACCAAAACAGCCCTTTGCATCTGAACTTCAGGCTTTGTGGGGTCTGCCAGGGATAACTAGTCATGTATTTATGTTTTTCATTGTGTGACTCTGAAGCTTAACCACTAATGTCCATCTACTGAATGATTCTTCAGATGTTGTTTATTGCAGCCACCGATCTCATTTTTGTTCTCCTTTTAGTTCTCAAATGTTGTTGCTTATTACCTGTCATGAATTAAAAGCTGAGACTTAACTGAAGTTTGCTTTGTAATTTTAAAACAGTAACAGTTAGTATATCTCTGAAGAGTAAAATCTTGGAATCTAAATAACAAATTTTGGGAGTCTTTTTAAGGCTGAAATAAAAACTCTGTAAGAAAAAAAATTGTCACATGCTCTACACTTGGGCTGAGTTATATTATGTCAGCCTTGTACCATCAGCATAATTATTGGGTCTTCTCCTTAGCAACGGTATATTACTGCCTTGTCAGTCATCACCCTCTCACCAGAATAGATTTCTTTCTAGAAAAATGTAAGTGGCCATTTCCAGACTATTATGTGACTGTCCTTATTTTAGAAACTGGCAGTAGTCCTAATTCTTAAAGAGAGATGGACCAGAAAAGTTTTCTTTAGCTCTCTGTCCCACTTAGGACTGACAGGTGGCTGACATACTGAATGGTGGGCACACTTTTAAAGGACTTATCCTTCTTCAGTTTTTGAAACTATAATTTGAAAACATTCTTGATTTGGCTACACATCATTTTGTAGCCATCTATTCCCCAAGGGCCTAGCCTGCACAGGGCGTCCACTTACAGAGAGGATGAAAGAGAAATACACGAAAGAACAAACAAAACACAATATTGGAAAAGCTGTCAGACAAGACTGTCCAGTTCTGTTGCACCTCTTCTGCACCTACACACTTTGCTGGGTGGGCCAAGACCACAGGGCTGACAACAGTTTTGCCTGGGTATTTCTCAGGATGTATGTAGTTAGTAACCTTGAGGACAGGGAGCAGGCCTGCTGTAAAAGTGGATTCCTCACCCTCAGTGTATCTCAATTGCATGCTTGACATCTCTCCGGGCCCAGTGCATTGCCCATGTGGATCTAGGGACAATGGGAACTGCAACAAACATGCTAATGTTCATTCTGCAGGCTGTGTTAAGAATGCTAAATAAAATCCTTGACCTCTGACCCAGGAGTCTTGTGTCTTCTGTCAGCAGCCATGATACTGTGACAGGTCAACTTACTGGTTCTTACTGATAGGGTAAAATCAAATCCCAGACCTGGCAATTTTGGCTATGGGGATGGAATGCTGACAGAAACATGATTTTTCTGGAAGAGGAACCATGGGCCAGATTTGGGAATATAAGACTCACCAGAATCTACCTGGTAGTGAATGCTCTCACCCAGGTGACAGATGGGGGGTGAGGGAGAAAGGCTTCCCTCTGTCCTACTTACTACTGAACAGAAGTTGACCTAATGTTTAAAGGCTTAACCATAAAAGCTAGGATTAAACAAGCTGCCCAAATGGTACCTTGATGGCTGGTGATTCCTGCAGGCAGGCAGAGGAAGGAATATTTTCATGACAAGCAATCAGCAATTCCTGTGACCCTATCTGAAAGGTTATATTGCTGTAGTTCCTGAGTCAAGGAGCCCCCAAACATAAAATAAATGCTGTCAGCAATAAGAAACTTGCTTTTTGATTGAGAGCTTTAGGTAGACCAAAAACTTTAAAGGTTCGTTTGGTTGGGCTGCAAGCAGTCGTGACACTGTTCAACTGCAAAAGTGCATGCAAAGCCTTGCCTGAGAGTGTAGAGCAGGCGGCCCTCACAATGTGGGTAAAACACATTGTGGCACGTGGAGAAGAAAGGAGCCTCTGGGCCCTGGTTCTCTCTGGATGCTGACAGGCATCACCACTGCCATGGGAGAGCTAGTTGGAGCACTGACCCTGGAGTGAGGGGCTAAAGGAGAAAAAAGCCAACAGTTCAGTTTCTTCCCCCACAGGTTAGCCTCTCCCACCTCCTCAGGTTTCCCACTCTCTTGGTAGGGGGATAGCAGGATCCTGTACCCATATGCCACCTGCTATAGCTCCCAACTCACACATATTTTACACTGTTCACACAAGCTCCACAGCAGAGAAGGGAGGCCTTCCCTTATGAGTGGGGTCTTATGGGTGATTCAGTGTAATGTTGCAGGTTCCAAATCCAAATGTGGAATTGATGGGTTAATGCTTACGATTACCTGTCTCATAATTGTCACTGGGATTTCTCCCATTCAAGGACTGCCATACCCAGAGAAGTAACAGTGGGGCATGTAAATTGCTCCCCGGTTAGCCCGGCTGTCTCCTCTCCAGTGGTCCAACAGAAACAATAAAAGAAACCCCAGCAGGAGAAAGGAAGATCACTCCTGTGAAAGTATGCAGACCATTTCCCAGCACAACATTGCCACCTGCCTGATGCAGCCACTAAGTACAACCATTTTAGAGACATTCACCTATCAACCTGCTGCTAGGCCCTTGTTGAAACTGAATGCCTGACCCATGGAGGCCTTGTGACTCATTGGGATGACCTCTCCAATTTGAAGTGAGTTAGCTGGAATTAGAAAATTAACACAGGCCAAACAGGCCCTGCAAGTCAAATAGAAATTATGTTAGAAGAGGTATAATTGAGAGTACAGCTAACTTGGAAGTAAGGAAGTAACCAAGTAACCAAGGAAGTAAGTATCTCAATTTTACATGAATAAATTAGTAGGTACCCCTTCAGGAAATACTTTGATGTATTACTTCAACCTGAAAAAAAGGCAATGGCTTAGTGGGGGGTCTCAGTACACAGTAAGGCCTGCACTTGATTCAATTGCTCAGCAGAAACTCCTACCAAATCCCAGGAAATAGTGCTTTAAGCTATAGATGATATATTCGAAAACTTATACACAAAGTCAAAAATAGCTAAAAACTATTATTTAGAAGTGGCACGCATCCCTTCCAACATCAAAACTATAATACTCAGGGACAGGAGCAAAGATGGTGGAACAGCATGGAAGTTTTCTTTGCATCTCGCGTCCATGAAATACAGCCAGATCAACACTAAACCATCCTGCACACCTAGGAAACTAATCTGAGGATTAACATAACAATCTGCACAACCTGAACCACAGAACTCAGCAGGTACATGGTGCAGAGAGGTGAACTGGGGGAGAGAGAAGCCGTGGAGGGCAGGGAGCTGTTTTTGCGTGTGGAGACAGGACAGAGACGGGAGTAGGGGGATGTGTGTGTGGGCGGGGGGGAGCACAGGAAAACTACTCCCCCCCACCCCAAAAAGCAGCCAGAGAGAAAGTGGTAAAGTGGAGAAGCCAGAGACAAAGGACGGGTACACGATTGCGGATCGGGGAGAGCAGAGAGTTCCAATTCTAGAGACTGGGTACCTGGGTGAGGCCATTGTCACCCCTCCCACGCATGTGCATACACACCTACAAGCGCCACAACAATACACCCAAGCAAGCTAAGCAGTGCCATCTAGTGGGGAATGGAGCTGTTGCACTAAGCCCCACCCAACTGGGCCAACTGCACTCTTCAGGAACACCACAAATCTCTCTGCCTGCTTACTTTACGGACTATGAAGTGCTTCATAGTTTTACTTCTAGGAGAAAACGATGTAATGTCAATGGTATTTCAGTCTGTTTGCTGGTCCATCTATTCAATTTTCTTTATTTTCTTTTCTGTTTCTTTTCTTTTTCTTCAATACAGAAAGGGAAAAAATTATTTTCATTTTCAATCCTTATTAAAATATTTTTTTCTACTATATTGTTTTTTTGTACATTTTTCAAGTTTTATTTTACTTCCATCATTTCATTTTATTTCATTGCATTCACTTTCTCAAATTTTCAAACGTTTTCCTCCCTCCCCCCCCTTTTCTCTAATCTTTCAACCTCCTTTCAATAACCAGACCAAAACACACCGATGATCTAGCATCATTTATTTGATATGTGTGTGCATGTGCATGTGTGTGTGTGTGTGTGTGTGTGATTTCTAATTTTTTAATTTCAATGTTTTTTTTTACCTTATTAATTCCTTTTCTTCCTTCAAAATGACGAAACAAAGGAATTCACCCCAAAAGCAGGAGCAGGAAGAAACAACAGCCAGGGACTTAACACAGATACAAGCAAGAAGTCTGAACCAGAATTTAGAATCACAATAATAAGAATACCAGCTGGGGTCAAAAATAGATTAGAATCCCTTTCCGTGGAGATAAAAGAAGGAAAAGCTAGTCAGGATGAAATAAAAAATGCCATAACTGAGCTGAAATCTCGAGTGGATGCCACGGCAGCAAGGATGGATGAGGCAGAACAGCGAATCAGCTATACAGAGGACAGACTTACGGAGAATAATGAAGCAGAAAAAAAGAGGGAGACTAAGGCAAAAGAGCACGATTTAAGTATTAGAGATCAGTGACTCATTAAATAGGAACAACATCAGAATCATAGGGGGTCCCAGAAGATGAAGAGAGAGAAAGAGGTGTAGAAGGGTCACATGAGCAAATCACAGCAGAAAACTTCCCTAACCTGGGGAAAGACACAGACATCAAAATCCAGGAAGCACAGAGGACTCCTGTCAGATTCAACAAAAACCAACCATCAGCAAGGCATATCATTGTCAAATTCACAAAATACTCAGGCAAGGAAAGGATCATGAAAGCAGCAAGGGGAAAAAAAGTCCTTAACCTACAAAGGAAGACAGATCAGGTAGGTTTGCAGCAGACCTAGCCACAGAAACTTGGCAGGCCAGAAAGGAGTGGCAAGATATATTCAATGTGCTGAATCTGAAAAATATGCAGCCAAGAATTCTTTATCCAGCAAGGCTGTCATTCAAAATGGAGGGAGAGATTAAAAGTTTCCCACACAAACAAATATTAAAGGAGCTTGGGACCACTAAATCAGCCCTGCAAGAAATTTTTAGGGGGTTTCTGAGGGGATAAAAGTCGAAGAGAAAAGAGAGAGAGAGAGACAGACAGACAGACCAAAAACTACAAAGGTCCTAGAAAGGACCAGAGAACACCACCAGACACTCCAACTCTATAAGAAACATAATGGCAATAAATTCATATCTTTCAGTACTCACTCTAAACGTCAAAGGACTAAATGCTCCAATCAAAAGACATAGGGTAACAGAATGGATAAGAAAACGAGATCCATCTATATGTGCTGTTTACAAGAGACCCACTTTAGACCTAACGACACCTTCAGACTGAAAGTAAGGGGATGGAGAACCCTCTATCACGCTAACGGTCACCAAAAGAAAGCCAGAGTAGCCATACTTATATCAGACAATCTAGACTTTAAAATAAAGACTGTAACAAGAGATGAAGAATGGCATTATATCATAATTAAGGGGTCTACCCACCAAGAAGACCTGACAATTGTAAACATGTATGCTCCAAATGTGAGAGCACCCAAATAGATAAATCAATTAGCCACAAACATAAAGAAACTCATTGATAACAATACCATAATAGTAGGGGACTTCAACACCCCACTGACAACAATGGACACATCATCTAAACACAAAATCAACAAGGAAACAATGGCTTTGAATGACACACTGGACCCGATGGACTTAATAGAGATAGTCAAAACATTTCATCCTAAAGCAGTGGAACAGACATTCTTCTTCAGTGCACATGGAACGTCCTCCAGAATACATCACATACTAGGACACAAATCAGCCCTCAACAAGTACAAAAAAGTCGAGATCATACCATGCATATTTTCAGACCACAACACCATGAAACTCGTAATCAACAACAAGAAAAAACTTGGAAAGATAACAAATATTTGGAGACGAAAGAACATCCTACTGAAGAATGAGTGGGCTAAACAAGAAGTTAAAGAGGAAATTAAAAAGTACATGGAAGCCAATGAAAATGATAACACCACAGCCCACAACCTCCAGGACACAGCAAAGGCAGTCATAGGAGGGAAGTATATAGCAATCCAGGCCTTCCTAAAGAGGTAAGGAAGGTCTCTGATACACAGCCTAACCTTACACCTTAAGGAGCTGGAAAAAGAACAGCAAGATAAAACCCCAAACCAGCAGAAGACAGGAAATAATAAAGATTAGGGCAGAAATCCATGCTATCGAACCCAAAAAAAACCCAGTAGAACAGATCAATGAAACCAGAAGCTGGTTCTTTGACAGAATTAACAAAATTGATAAACCCCTGGCCAGTCTGATCAAACGGAAAAAGGAAAGGACCCAAACAAATAAAATCAAGAATGAAAGAGGAGAGATCACCTCCAACACAGCAGAAATAAAAAAATAATAAGAGAATATTATGAGCAATTATATGCCAATAAAATGGGCAATCTGGAAGAAATGGACAAATTCCTAGAAACATATAAACTACCAAAACTGAAACAGGAAGAAGTAGAAAATTTGAACAGGCCCATAACCAGTAAGGAAATCGAATTAGTAATCAAAAGCCTGCCAAAACCCAAGAGTCCAGGGCCAGATGGCTCTCCGGGGGAATTCTACCAAACATTTAAGCAAGAGTTAACACCTATTCTCTTGAAGCTGTTCCCAAAAATAGAAATGGAAGGAAAACTTCCAAACTCTTTCTATGAAGCCAGCATTACCTTGATTCCAAAACCAGACAAAAACCCCACTAAGAAGAACTCTAGGCCAATTTCCCTGATGAACATGGAGGCAAAATATCCTCAACAAGGTATTAGCGAACCAGATCCAACAATACATTAAAAAAATTATTCACCACGACCAAGTGGGATTTATACCCGGGATGCAGGGCTGGTTCAATATCCGCAAAAACAATCAATGTAATTCTTCATGTCAATAAAACAAAGGACAAGAACCACATGATCCTCTCCATGGATGCAGAGAAAGCATTTGACAAAATACAGCATCCTTTCTTGATAAAAACCCTCAAGAAAGTAGGGATAGAAGGAGCATACCTCGAGATCAGAAAAGCCATATATGAAAGAACCGCCGCTGATATCATCCTCAATGGGAGAAACTGAGAGATTTCCCCCTAAGGTCAGAAACAATACAGGGCTGTCCACTGTCACCACTGTTATTCAACACAGTATTGGAAGTCTTAGCCTCAGCAATCAGACAGCACAAAGCAATAAAAGGCATCCAAATCGGCCAGGAGGAGGTCAAACTTTCACTCTTCGCAGATGACATGATACTCTATATGGAAAACCCAAAAGATTCCACCAAAATAAACAAACGAACAAACAAACAAACAAACAAGCTGCTAGAACTGATCCATGAATTCAGTAACATGACCAGGATATAAAATCAGTGCACAGAAATTGGTCGCATTCCTATACACCAATAATGAAGCAACAGAAAGAGAAATCAAAGAATCGATCCCATTTACAGTTGCACCAAAACCCATAAAATACTTAGGAATAAATCTAACCAAAGAGGTGAAAAATTTATACACTGAAAACTATAGAAAGCTTATGAAAGAAATAGAAGACACACAAAAAAAGGAAAAATATCCCATGCTCCTGGATAGGAAGAACAAATATGGTTAAAATGTCAATACTACCCAAAGCAATCTACATATTCCATACAATACCTATCAAAATAACACCAGCATGCTTCACAGAGCTAGAACAAACAGGCCTAAAATTTGTATGGAACCAGAAAAGACCCCAAATAGCCAAAGCAATCTTGAAAAAGAAAACCAAAGCAGGAGGCATCAACAATCCCGGACTTCAAGCTGTATTACAAAGCTGTAATCATCCAGACAGTATGGTACTGGCACAAAAACAGACACTCGGATCAGTGGAACAGAATAGAGAACCCAGAAATGGACCCAAAATATATGGCCAACTAATCTTTGACAAAGCAGGAAACAATATCCAATGGAATAAAGACAGTCTCTTCAGCAAGTGATGCTGGGAAAACTGGACGGCGACATGCAGAAAAATGGACCTGGATCACTTTCTTACACCATACACAAAAATCAACTCAAAATGGATGAAAGACCTAAACCTAAGACAGGAAGCCATCAAAATCCTTGAGGAGAAAGCAGGCCAAAACCTCTTTGACCTTGGCCGCAGCAACCTCTTACTCAACACGTCTCTGGAGGCAAGAGAAACAAAAGCAAAAATGGAACTATTGGGACGTCATCAAAAGAAAACTTCTGCACAGCGAAGCAAACAATCAGCAAAACTAAAAGGCAACCGATGGAATTGGAGAAGTTATTTGCAAACGACATATCAGATAAAGCGTTAGTATCCAAAATCTATAAAGAACTTATCAAACTCAACACCCAAAAAACAAATAATCCAGGGAAGAAATGGGCAAAAGACACGAATAGACACTTCTCCAAAGAAAACATCCAGATGGTCAACCGACACAGGAAAAAATACTCAACATCACTCATCATCAGGGAAATACAAATTAAAACCACAAGGAGATACCACCTCACACCTGTCAGAATGGCTAACATGAACAACTCAGGCAACAACAGATGTTGGCAAGGAAACAGAGAAAGAGGGTCTCTTTTGCACTGCTGGTGGGAATGCAAACTGGTACAGCCACTCTGGAAAACAGTATGGAAGTTCCTCAAACAATTAAAAATAGAACTACCTTACGACCCAGCAATTACAGTACTAGGTATTTATCCAAGGTATACAGGTGTGCTATTTCGAAGGGACACATGCACCCCAATGTTTATAGCAGCACTATCAACAATAGCCAAAGTATGGAAAGAGCCCAAATGTCCATCGATGGATGAATGGATAAAGAAGATGTGGGGTGGGTGGGTGGGTGGGTGGGTGGGTGTGTGTGTGTGTGTGTGTGTGTGTGTGTATCTGTCGGCAGTCAAAAACAATGAAATCTTGCTGTTTGCAACTACGTGGATGGAACTAGAGGGTATTATGCTAAGTGAAATTAGTCAGAGAAAGGCAAATATCATATGATTTCACTCATATGAGGGCTTTAAGATACAAAACAGATGAACATAAGGGAAGGGAAGCAAAAATAATAGAAAAACAGGGAAGGGGACAAACCATAAGAGACTCTTAAATATGGAGAACAAACAGAGGGTTACTGGCGGGGTTGTGGGAGGAGGGATGGGCTAAATGGGTAAGGGGCATTAAGGAATCTAATCTTGAAATCATTGTTGCACTATATGCTAACTCACTGGATGTAAATTAGAAAATTAAATAAAAATAAAATAAAACTAGAATCACTCATGTTCAAAATGGTATTTTAACATTTTTAAATATGAGAAAGATAATAAATATTTACCACAGACATAAAAAGATACATGGCTAATATATAAGCATATGAAAAGTTCCACATTACTCCATCAGGAAATGCAAATTGAAATCACAATAGGACACACTACATACCTATAAAAGTGGCTAAAATAAACAGCATCAACGCCAAATGCTTGCAAGGAGGAAGAGAAATGGGTCACTCATGCACCGCTGGTTGGAATAGATGATGGCACAGCCACGGTGGAAAATAGTTGGGTATTTTCCTTAAAAACCATGCATCCACTTACCATATGACCCAGCACCCACACACCTAGTGTGAAAGTGAGAAACATGTCCATGTAAAAACCTGTACACAACAGTTGAGAACAGCTTTACTCATAGAAGCCAAAAACTGGAATCCACCAAAATGTCCTCTAATAGAGGAATGGCTAACTGTGTTCTATCCATGCATTAGATTAGTACTCAGCAATGAAAGGGTAGGAACAATTGACCCAATTTGTAACAACTGGGGAGGATCTCAAAGGCATTATGCTGAGTGAAAGAAGCCAGTCTCAACATGTCACATATTGTGTGATTCCATTTATCATTTTTGAAAATACAAAATAGAGATGCAAACAAATTAGTGGCTATCAAGAGTTTGGGATGGTGGGGGCAGGGAGTAGTGTGTGTGACCATCAAGGGGTAGCACAAGGGTCATCTTTGTGGTGATGTCATAGTCTATCGTGGCTACCTTGGTTATGTAGTACAGTCACATAGAACTATATACATACATGTTGTACCAATGTCAGTTTCCTGGTTCTGGTGTTGTATGTTATGTAAGAACCATCGGGGAAAGTGGGTAAAGAGTATAGAGGGCCTCTCTACATTTTCTTTGTAACTTCCTGTGAATCTGTCATTATTTCAAAATAAAAATTAAAAAAGCAGGCCAAATTTGACATGCAGGCTATAGTTTGCTGACCGCATCTTTAGAGCAACAATCATAAATAAAATGTTGTCTTAGTGCATAATGAGCTGTCAGTAGTGCTGCAGCTTGGGAACCATTCATGAGATCTTCAGCAGTTGACTTGTTTCAATGACTTGGATTAAGTAAACCTGAAACTACTGAAACTGCCAACATTTGTTCTTGACAGCAATGTCAAGTATATGCCACAGCATTTCAGCTATTGACATTCTTTGAGCCACAGAGTGCCAAGTGGCATACTGATATTAAAAACAACAAAGCTTGGGCACCTGGGTGGCTTAATCAGTTAAGCATCCGACTCTTGATTTTAGCTCAGGTCATGATCTCAAAGTTGTGAGATCGAACCCTGCATGGGGCTCCATGTTGACAACACGGAACCTGCTTGGGATTCTGTCTCTCCCTCTCTGACCCTCCTCACCCGCCCCGCCCCCTCCCCCCCCCCCCCATGCTCCTCTCTCAAACTAAATTTTTTAAAAATGAACAAAGTGGACTGTGCAACAGCCTTTAACATGAGTAGTTTCAGCAAGGTCCACTTGTATGTAGATAAATATTTGTGCTCATCACAACCTAGAAACCTAGAGCTAGATGAGGGAACCCATTTGGGATAATATAAGAAAAGAAGTTAAAATTATAGAATTCTATAGATTCTCCTCTCTTTTCCTGTAAGCTTCCATTGCCTATTGAGTACATCCTGAGTTGATTTTCAAGTGTGTCACACATTAGAGACCACTCCTGACAGATTTCCAAACTGGGGACTCTTCTCAAAAGACAGATTTCTAATACTGTGAATAAATTATCTCAGTGGATAGTCTATCTCACTGGATAGACTGATGCCAAGAGGTATGGCTTCCTCAGAGTCCTTACTAAATCCAAAAGTCAAAAGATTGTCATTAAAAAAAAAAAAGATTGTCATAGACATATTGGAATTTCTTTTAATCAAGTCACCGCTATGTAATGGCATACACAGTAGACTCACACAATAGCCTGTGTGTGGCTGTGAACATTGCTAAAACAACAGGAATACCTAATGTGGTGCTGGGACAGCAGAAACTTACCGAAATTGGCCAGCATGTCCTATTATATGCAGGAAGGTTTTCTTGATGCCAGGAGAGTACGCAAAACCTCAAGCTTCCCAGCTGAATTTTCTTCTTTTATTAAATTAATTCACCACGACTTGGCTACCAAAGCCTTTGGCAGTTGTACACGTGGCAATGTTTGTTAATGTATGCCGACCCAGGAGCTTTAGAGGGCCCTCCCAGATTTTTTGCTGGGTGGCTTTGAAAAAGTCCCTTTGTCTTCTACTTGCCCATATTTCAGAGGTTATGCTCATCTTCAGGACTTTGCCAGTATTAAGTGGTTATAAACACATAAGAAACTCTACTTAAGTAGTGGAGATAGGGCTAATCTGAAACAATAGGTAACCAAAAAGTCAGGTGTATATGACTATAGTGCTTGTACTTAAATTCAAATGTATTACTTGAGATCTGTAAATTCATCTGTGAGACAGATGCCTGACCCCAACAGAAAACAGAGGTGGGATTTGCAAATTGTTTTGCCCGGTCAGGTTCACTTCAATTCCATGTTAGCCTTCTTTATGATTAACTGTGGACCTCTGAAGAACCAAGACTAACCTCCTCAATGAATGGAATCAAACTTCCTTCCCCAGTAAGCTTTTTATTCCCCCAGCCCGGATTTTTCAATCTGATTCTACTTTATTCTATTTGTCTAATTTGTAATACCATAGCATCACAAACAGACTGTGCAGACAACACTTGCCTAAATCTCTGTCCAATTGATCCATTTCAGACTGATGATAAGAGATTTATGCTATCATGATCCAGTCATCACAGAATTGTAATCCGCTGTCGTTCTAACATTACCCAAACTGGAACTCTTTGGAGTATCAATTTTGAGAAGTTCATTTGCCTGATTCGCAGCCTTATTTTCTCTAATACTTTCGATTAAGGAGGAAGGAGTTTTCCCAGTTCTCTTTGGCTGACTCCCAATGCAGAGTCCCTGGCAGCCAGATCAAACCTCTTCCATTCTTCTCTAAGCCCTGATTCCCCCAGCATGGGCTCTGCAGACCCTGCTTCCTCTGCTCCACAGCTCCCCGCTCCATCTCAAAAGAGGCTGCCACAGGTAAATGTTCCAATGCTTTTCTCCAGTTTTGGAAAAAAGGGCCCTGGGCCTGTCCAAGGCCATCCCTCCTCATATCCCTACTTATTTTGATTTTTTTTTCCCATTTCTAGTACCTTCACTTCCTTCTGCCTTCAAATATGCCCCAAATTTCCCGTCCTGGAAAGTGAAAAACCAAAAAGTAAAAAAAAAACTACAACCTTTGCCTGCCCCTGCTGTTTCTCTCCTTCCAGAGATGAAGCAACCAGACTTCTCTCAGGGTCTGGCCTCTCCTTCCACAATGTCCATTTTTGCCTCCATGAAGTCTGGACTCTGTTCTCCTTGCTTCTCCAGATCAGTGATCCAGTCGTTGTCAGATTTGTTGGGTTTGTTATTGCTTTTTTGTGCCTTGACCTTTGAGTGTAGGTTAAATGAAACAATGTGTATTTTCAAGGGCCTAGAACACTACAGCCCTAAGTGAATTATAGCTACACTTCATCAACACCTTCCTGAAAGGCTTGTCTGGCCTCCATAATGTTATGCTTTCACTGCTCTGTTTTCATGTCCCACATTCTTTTTCTTCCTTCCATATCCTAATTATGGCATTTCCAAAACTTGGTCTTTGGACTCCCCTATTTATGTCATTCCTATTTCATCTGTTCTCTCAGCCTCAGTTCTTGCTTGTGATGGCCCCCAATTACCTCTAGCCCCAAGCTTCATCTCCTGAAACTCTGCCAGATTAACATTTCCTCTCTTTTCAAGTAATCAAAATATCCAAACCTACTTTTATCACATCACCTCACAACTCCCCAAGCCATTTCTTTCTTTCTTCAGAAGGCTTTACTTTAGTAAGTGACAATTACCCACAGTAAAAACCTGCCCTGAAGAATCATCCAATCATACCTCAACCTCCATCAAGCCTTTTGGCCATTATCATGGTCACATATGATTGACTCATTCTACCCCATTTATCAACTGTCCTTTCGTGCCTTCCGTGTATTGCATTAGCTCTCATACAACCTTCCTCTCTAACACCTCCCTTCTCTACTCTAACCCACCCACCATAATGCAGACTAATTCTCCTAAAGCACTACCTTCACCATGATACTGCAATCCAAATCTTATGCCTACAAGATAAAGGTCTGAAATCCTGAGCCTGAAAGTTGAGGTCCTTAATCACCTGGCATAACCATCCCTCTACATAAATCTTTCTTTCCAACTCCCTCCCTGAGCCACCTGAAGCACACCAGGTGTGGGCCTGCTTCATGCCTTTGCTCATCCTGCAGACGTGACTTACATGCTTCCTGCTGGGGCGAGCACCAGAGACTGGCTGAAATTAGAAACAAGTGAGGCAAGGATGTAGCCACAGGTTCACTTGGATGGCTCTGAAACTGTGAACTTCTACATCTCAGTGAAAATTTTCTCATCAAGCATCTCACACCAACAAGGTGAGAGGCTCCAGAAGGGATATAAAGACCTGTGTAATCTATGACCTTCAGGAACGTAATCAAACCAGTTATATAAGATATGTATAAATAAATAAGTGATGGAAAATGCTATGAGACTTCTTACTGCAGTGGGTATGGAGCTTCACTTTTGCAAGATGAAACATTTGTTGGAGATGGGTTGCACAATACTGTGAACGTACTTAACACTACTGAACCGTACAAGAATAGTTAAGATGGTGGGGCGCCTGGGTGGCTCAGTCGGTTAAGCATCCGACTTCGGCTCAGGTCATGATCTCACGGTCCGTGAGTTTGAGCCCCGTGTCAGGCTCTGTGCTGACAGCTCAGAGCCTGGAGCCTGCTTCAGATTCTGTGTCTCCCTCTCTCTCTGACCCTCCCCCGTTCATGCTCTGTCTCCCTCTGTCTCAAAAATAAATAAACATTAAAAAAAAAAATTAAAAAAAAAAAAAGAATAGTTAAGATGGTAAATTTTGTTATGTGTGTTTTATCATGATTATTTTTTTAGTTGTTCCAGACAATCAGTGGAGGTGGTTGCTGAGTTAAGCCCGGGAGTATAGATGGGACAGTGACAATATAGCTGATACTCTATCCTGAGCCCTTTTTGCACATTAACTCTCTTAATTTCCTCTGACCCCTACTAGATAGATACTACTATTCTCTCCAGTCTGACTCTGGAATACAGGGAAAAGGCAGAATTCTTTAGTTTATCTTACTCAAAAAAAAAAAAAAAAAAAAAAAAGGTCAGATGCCAAAATATTCAAAAATGTCTACAGAATGTCCAAGAGAAGAGAATGGGTACATATAGGTTTCTGTAATCAAATTTATTCATGTAGAGAGATGTTGTTTACTGCTTGAAATACTGCCTGGAAAACTTCAACACTGTAATGGGCATCTTGCAAATGTTTGTAAGCATGTAATTTTGATACTCATCTTTTGAATTTATAAAAATTAGAAATGTCCCCCAGATAGTTTTGCAATGTGACAATAGAACCAAAAATATCACAGCTACAGCTACCATCTACTGAATGCTTGATTTAATTTGACAAAAAGTAAGTATCTTTAAATATTTTTGTTAACAAAAGGTTTATGAAGTGGTAACCTTCTCATGTCTGAGCCTGGCAACATTTCAGAAGCATCCCTCCTTCCCTTTTTTCAACATGAACCAGTTTGGCCACATGACTACCGTGCCAGTCCAATCAGTTCCAAAATAAAAAGGAAAAGGTTGATTATGTCCAAGTAGATGTTCAGGGCAGCAAAAATATACTCCTCGGGGTGCAGGTCAGAGTGATGGTGGCGCCCTCCCACCATGAGCTGCACATCCATCACCAAGTACTTAAAGAAAAGAAGGAAGAATTAGCTACAGAAATGGTATATTTCTATCAAATAAGTATCCTAAATTACCTGGAGAAAATATTTTAGCATCAGTAAAATATATTGCATAAAGTCGATTTATGGCTAAGTTAGGTTGTTGTTTTTTTTTAATTTTTTTTTTCAACGTTTTTTATTTATTTTTGGGACAGAGAGAGACAGAGCATGAACGGGGGAGGGGCAGAGAGAGAGGGAGACACAGAATCGGAAACAGGCTCCAGGCTCCGAGCCATCAGCCCAGAGCCTGACGCGGGGCTCGAACTCACGGACCGCGAGATCGTGACCTGGCTGAAGTCGGAAGCTTAACCGACTGCGCCACCCAGGCGCCCCTAAGTTAGGTTATTTTTACAGCCTCAACCATTCACTATGTCCCGGAGTTTGTACTCTATTACAAGTGCTTCATCCTCCTGAGGCCAGCAGGATCAAGTCTGTGAGCCTTCTTTGACTTTCCAAATCCAGAAAACTTTGTTCCTTTAGCCAATGAGGTGGGACAATTGGACACAGAGATGAACTACAAACTGCCCTGTACTTGTGATTTTCCCACATGTCCTTGGTGAACCAAGAATGAAAATAAAGATGGTTCCTGACCTTTAGATTGATGTGCAGCAATAATGCTGAAATTCTTGGAGCTTTGGATGATAGCATTTTTCAAACCTTGCCATTGGAATGGCTTTATGATGATGTTAGTATTTCCAAAACATAGAATTAAGGGAAGGTGGGATTTGTATATAGTTAAATATTTCCCCCAAATAAAAAGTGTAGCTCAGCTGCAGTAGATAGAATGAGGAGCTCCTAAAACTGCAGGAAAAGAGCCAGAGAGCTCGCTCACCCTTGTGTTTGTGGCTGGGTGAGCAGCCCTGGGCAGCATGAGGACATTAGAGGAGGTTTCCTTAGAAACCCCTCGGTCCCAGGCAAACCAAGGACAGTTGGTCACCCTAAAAAGCAGGCTGCACAGCAGCTGAGCTTCCAGACTTCATTTATAACCCTGAGGTCCTGACTTCTACAGAGAAGCGCTTTTCTCTCTCCATCCCCTCCAAGAACTCCTGACTTTACCTTATTTCTTCTCATAAGAGGGATAATAACTTCTAATCGTTTCACAGACATGCCTTGGTTGTTAGGAGTACACCTTCCAGGTGAAATTATGTTTTTGAAGGCAGACAGGAAAGTGAGAGTGAGATGAGCTGGGATCCACCTGTCCCCCTCCCCCTCAGGGAGAATGGGGTTCAGGACACAACCCAAGACACAGACAGCCCACAGGGAAGCCCCAGTTGGGATTCAGATCCCCAGGAGCATTTGGGAGTAACACCCTGCCTCACTCCCTACAACTCTGGTGGCTAAGCATCCCCTCCCCACCCCGCTGAAAAAATGTCAATGTCCCTCTTGCTTTATCTGTTTAGTGTTGGGTAGACCTGTCTGAGGCTACAAGAATTTTTGCTCTGCCTCCAAACTGGGAACAGAAACACCAATGTACTTTTGCATGGAAACAAACTATGCCTGAAACAGGACACAAGAAATATAACAGCAGGCATCAATATGCAAAGGCTGAGAGCATAAGAGTAAAGGAAAATGAGCACAAGTTAGTTCCTTTCGGTATTAGGAGAAGAAATAAGAAAACTGAATTATACATACATAACTTCCTGGTCTAAATTTTTCTGACATTTGAAAATAGGACAGGGGCGCCTGGGTGGCGCAGTCGGTTAAGCGTCCGACTTCAGCCAGGTCACGATCTCGCGGTCCGTGAGTTCGAGCCCCGCGTCAGGCTCTGGGCTGATGGCTCGGAGCCTGGAGCCTGTTTCCGATTCTGTGTCTCCCTCTCTCTCTGCCCCTCCCCCGTTCATGCTCTGTCTCTCTCTGTCCCAAAAATAAATAAAAAACGTTGAAAAAAAATTAAAAAAAAAAAAAAAGAAAATAGACAGGACATAATTCTAATAAAAAGGAACGTGATGAAGCAAAATGTGGGTATTTTTAAGCTGGTGATAGTATGTGGAGTTTATTACTCCATTCTTGGTACTTCTGGGTATGTTTGGAAATGCCAAAAATAATTAAAGGAAAACTTAAAATATGTGACATGATAAAAGCATAAAATGGAATACCATGCGCCTTTAAGAAAGAATGAACTTGGGGTGCCTGGGTGGCTCAGTCAGCTAAGTGTCCAACTCTTGGTTTTAGTCAGGTTATGATCTCATGGTTTGTGAGTTTGAGCCCCACATCAGGCTCTGTGCTGACAGCATGGAGCCTGCTTGGGATTCTCTCTTTCCCTCTCTCTCTCTGCCCCTCCTGCAATCTCTCTCTCTCTCTCAAAAAAATAAATAAATAAACTTAAAAAAAAAAAAAAAGAATAAGCTCAATCCATGACTGCTAATATGTGAATACCATTATTTTTGAGTGAAAAAGCAAAGGTAGAACCTTCTATATAGTATGATTACACTAAAAAGAAAGGTTGGGGGGGGGGGGTAGGTGTGAATGGCCAACACAACATTAAAGGAAAAAAACAACATTGGAGGACTGATTCTGTCTGACTTCAAGACTTACTATGGAGTAAGACAGTATGGTATTGATGAAAGAAGAAACAAATAGATCAATAGAACAGACTAGAGAGCCCAGAAATAGATTCATGTAAATATAGTCAAGTGATCTTTGACAAAGGAGCAAAGGCAATAAATACAATGGAGCAAAGATAATCTCTTCAACAAATGGTGCTGGAAAAACTGGGCATCCATATGCAAAAAAAACAAAAAACAAAAAACAAAAAAACAAAAAACTTAGACAAAGACCTAACATCCTTCACAAAAATTTGTTTTGTCATTGACCTAAGTGTAAAACACAAAACTATAAAGCTCTTAGAAGATAACAGAGGATCTTTTACCTAAGGTATGGTGGTGACTTTTTAGATATGACCCCAAAGGTATAATCCATGAAAGAAATAATGCATAAGCTGAAGTTCATTAAAATTAAAAACTTCTGCTCTGTGAAAGACAATGTCAAGAGAATGAGAAAACAAGCCATAGATGGGAGAAAATATTTGCAAAAGAAACATCTGATAAAGAACTGTTGCCCCAAATACACACACACACACACACACACACACACACACACACACACACACACAAAACTCAACAATAAGCAAACAATCTGATTTAAAAAGATCATTACTTGTTCTCTGGGCTGAAAAACATAGACGATACCTCACCAAAGAAGATACATGGATGGCAAATAAATACATTAATAGATACTCCTCATCATATGTCATAAGGGAAATGGAAATTGAAACAACAATAAGATACCACTATTAGAATGGCCAAATTCGGGAACACTTACAACATCAAATGTTGCTGAGGATGTTAAGCAACAAATTCTTATTCACTGCTTGTGGGAACGCAAAACGGTACAACTACTTTTGAAGACAGTTTGGCAGTTTCTTAAAAACTAAACATACTTTTTACCATCTGATCCAGTAATCACACTCCTTACTATCTACCCATTGGAGTTGAAAACTCCACAGAAAAACCTGCACAGGGATGTTTACAGCAGCTTTATTCATAATTGCCAAAACTTGGGAGCAAACAAGATGTCCTTCAATAGGTGGATGGATACATAAACTGTGGCACATCTAGACAATGGAATGTTATTCAGCACTAAAAAGAAATGAACTATCAGGTCATGAAAAGACCCAGAAGAACCTTAAGTGCACATCACTAAGTGAAATAAGCCATTCTGAAAAGGCTATATATGGTGTGCAACTATATGACATTCTGGAAAAGGTAAAATTTGGCAACAGGAAAAAGATTGGTGGTTGCTAGGAGTTGGAGGTAGGGGAGGAATCAAAAGGTGGAACACAAAGGGCTTTTAGGGCTTTTAAACACTCTGTATGATATCATAATGATGGAACCTCTCAATATATATTTATCTAGACCCATAGACTGACTGTACAACACCAAGAGTAAAGTCTAATGTGAACTTTAGGTGATTATAACGCGTCAATGTACGTTCGGCAATGTAACAAAGGTACCACCCTAGTGAGTGATGTTGATCGGCGGGGGAGGCCATGCGTGTGTGGGGGCAAGGGATATGTGGGAAATGTCTGTGCCTTCCTCTCCCTTTTGCTGTGAACTTAAAAGTGCTCTAAAAATTGTCTTTATAAAGAAAAATAGGGGCGCCTGGGTGGCTCGGTTGAGTGTCTGACTTTGGCTCAGGTCATGATCTTGCAGTCCATGAGTTTGACCCCTGCATCAGGCTCTGTGCTGAGACCTTGGAGCCCGGAGCCTGGAGCCTGGAGCCTGCTTTGGATTCTGTGTCTCCCTCTCTCTGCCCCTCCCACACTCATGCTCTGTCTCTCTCTCTCTCTGGCAAAAATAAATAAACATTTAACAAATTTTTTAAAAAAAGAAAAAGAAGAAGGAGAAGGAGGGAAAGGAAGAGGGGGAGGCATAGGAGGAGAAAATGAAATACTGACTCTACTTGACTCTGGGCCTAGCACTTGTCAATGCACAGACCATATTCTTTGTCAAAGAGAGGGAGAAATTAGACTCACAAGTGAGAAGAGTACAGTTCCAAGACCAGCATACAATAGGTGCAACCACTGCAAAGAGAAGAAACAATTGTATGTTAAGAAAAAGGTTTGGAATAACGAAAGGGCTCACTTAGTTTACTGCTGTCAGATAAGGACCCAGTATTAAGGAAAGTCACATCTGTGGGGAATTTCATCTTTTTGAACATAGTGGTCAACAGCATCTACTCAATTCCATTCAGCAAATACATGAAAGCTACCCTTGTCGAATCAGTTTTGCTAGATAAGTGCTAAACATCTCACGCATGGTAGGACAAGTAGAACATACTAGATATGGTTCACTTTATGCACCATTGCATAGCCCTTCTAGGGCGTCTGCCCCTATACTCACTCTTGGAATGGGTGGCTCTGCGAAAATAGTGACCCTCATATACCCTAGCTAGGGCTAACTGACAAGAGGTGGAAGATGTCTACTCCAACAGCAGTGACTCTCTTGACTGACCAGAAAGTAAGATCAAACAGATGCACCAGGCCAGTCAGAAATCAATTCCCAGAGGCTGTTGCATCATCAGCTACTGTTGGGGCTATTACTATACAGAAAAGGCTGATCAACTCAGCCCAAGAGAGGAATGTGGGATTTCCATTTCTGTGAATCCTGCAGCTTCTTCCCACCTAGGAGTTCAATGAGCTTCCCTGGGTCTTTGCCTCGAGTTAGTCTGGGTAGTGTCTGTTCCTTGCAACCAAAACAGCCCTGATCAGAATATGGGACTGATGTGAATGCCAAAGGGGTTGGCTCTATAGAAGGAGAGGATAAGAAGTGGTATAGAACATCTGAGAAAAACAATGTCATTCACTCTTCAGGACAAGAAAGCTCATCCTAGACAAATAGAGCATTCTACTAACCAGGGAAGATCCTTGGCCAATGACATAAACCAGGAGTCAGTGACATAGTGTGGGAGGGACAGTATTTCTGGAATGAGCTAATAGTAAGAAAATACCTGATTACTGGAGTCTGAAGAATTCAAAATTGCCAAAGTCAAACAAGCCTGTATACTTACAACAAGGCTCTGTCAAAAGTCTTCCCTTCCATTTTAACATGTGTGTAAGATTATATATTGTAAATATTTGTGAAAGGAAGTTTACAGGGGGAACAAAGTTTCGTCTATCTAGTAGGAAACACTGTTTCTTAACTGCACCTAAATGGTATTGTAAAGACCTATGGAACCAACCTAATAAATATTTGTATTATTCCTACCAATATTATTCCTACCAATTTGTATTATTATGGCTACCAGCCATAATAATAAATGGAGAGCTGTGTGGCCTTTTAAGGCACATCTTTGTTATATCTTCGAGTTTACCTCTAAAAAATAGATGCTACAAAAATAAATAAAAATAAAATAAAATAAAATCTCCCTAACTATAAGTCTATATAGTCATTCATAAAGCTAAACCAATTCAGGCTTAACTCTTAGTTATCTGTCTGAAGATCACTTAACAAGTCTACTTGTTGTCAAAGAAACTCTTGGATTCAGCAGTTGGGCCAAGTTGGCCTTAGGGCTTTAGTCAAAAGGTCACAGGCTCCAGGCCAATCCTCAGTGGAGCTGGCTGCCCATAGGGTCTCCCCACAGGGGCCAATGACAAGCTGGGCCCACACCCCCTCTAGCCTCCATCCACAGATTGTACGCTGGGAAGAGCATGACGTCCCACAGATCTGGCTTTCATCCCACCCCTACCACTTACTCCTTGTGTAGACCTGGGTGAATTATTTAATTTCTCTGAGCATGTGTTTTTAGCTAAACAATAGATGACACATGTACTTTTCATAAAGGTCATGAGAATTAAATGTAATGCCTACGAGAAAACCACAGGCTTATATCTGATATCTGGTAAGAAGTCAATGAATATATATAAGGAAGAAAGGAAGGAAGGAAAGCAAGCAAGCAAGCTGGAATTACTCTACGCTGCCATCGGGAAAGTCTGAAAAGCCCATCACTCCACTTTCATTACTTCAAACAAGCAGCACCCAGGTATAGGAGAAGTCTGACCAGCCCTGTGGGTAGGTTCACCCCAAGACCCTCCTCGCAGGGAAAGACAGCTATAGTCTAGAGAAGGAGCTCCGTTTTCATGCCCCACGCTTCCAACAGGACCCCAACCACACCACGCTGGGCGGCCGCAAGGACAGGCCTCACAGACCTCCAGCTACTGGGAGGTGCCCGGCTGCTGTGCTGTGCAGCCCACTGCAGTGAGTTTCTGGGCCATGCCTGTCACTTGTCAGTCACTGGGGAGCAGCAGAGTACTTCCTGGGAGACACAGGACTACACAATACAATACAATAAATATTTGTATTATTCCTACAATAAAGTTGTAAAGTTGACTACAGTCAACTTTAGCTCAAGGAACCCCCCACACACACTCCCCCTACAGCCTTGCTGAACCTTCCTCGACTTCATGTCTAGAATGTTCCCACTGCCCACCTTCCCTACCCTTCACCTGGTGTCAGATGTGCTACTGTGGTGGGGCACGTCTTCCAGCCCTCAGAGGCTCCCCAGCCCCTTTTCTCTCACAGACACTTCTCCCGTTCAAGTCCTCACCCAGTTCACCCAACCGAGTGTCTGCTTCACAGAAGATCTAGGCCAACACAACCAGCACTTTGCCCTCCAACAATTCTCTGAGGTTCCCAAACGAGATCCCACTTACATATGAGCGTATGAAGAGGAAGAAAATTCCATAGATTAACAGTACGAAGAGAAAAACGAACAGCATCCCATTTAGCATGGTGAAATCCCACTGAGGAAATATAACACAAAAACAGCTCACTTATCATCTGGAAGGAATTTCAGGAGGTTTAGAGATGCATCTTATGTCCTATAGTTAGAAATTGGCCCATTTGCTAATAATCTACCCTGGACAATTCTGAGAACCACAGACATCCATTTGCCCCTATCACTGAAAAAC
Organism: Panthera pardus; assembly: GCF_024362965.1. Lineage (NCBI taxonomy): Eukaryota > Metazoa > Chordata > Mammalia > Carnivora > Felidae > Panthera > Panthera pardus. Next base: position 95,530,519 of record NW_026527013.1, read on the forward strand.
GCTACACTAAAAAGTGTGGTGTTGACTGGAATTTGCTTCATGAGGGAGAAGAAGGTAGGAGTATGGATGAAATAACAAGAGCCGTGGATACATGAGGGCTCATTATACTATTCTATTTTTGTATTTATAGGACATTTCCCCTAATAAAAAATGTACATTAAATAGAATATAAATTTGTATGTACAGTATGGCCATATTTCTGAAAGCATGTGCATAAAATACAGCAATGAACTGGGTGCCTTTCCATGTTTGTATGCATATATTTTAATAAAAATATATACACTAAGCTTTCAAAAATTATTGCTGATTCTTTTGTAATTTTGAAATTTATTAATATGCTTTTTGGTTTTGCCTTCATAAATCAGGGATGAAAACAGCCTGGGGAAGCTGAGGAATTTTTTTAAACAAAGGGGAATATTCATCTTCTGACCTGAACAGAATGATATTATACAGCAAAAGAAGACCCTTGAATCCAGGATACTTTCTTGTAAGAGCTTTTTCCTAACTCCTGTATGTCCCCCCTCACTCCTTACTTCTTGCACACCAAGAGAATAATTAGAAGCACTAGGTTTCCACATGTGGTTCTCAAACCAGCACTATCTGGGAAATGCAAATTATTGGGCTGTGTCCCAGACTTTCTGAAGTAGCAACTCCAGGGTGTCCAGAATCTGTGTTTTAACAAACCCTCCAGAGGATTCTGATGGCTGTTTAAAACATGTATGTCTAGGGGCGCCTGGGTGGCTCAGTCGGTTGAGCGGCCGACTTCGGCTCAGGTCATGATCTCGCGGTCCATGAGTTCAAGCCCCGCGTCGGGCTCTGTGCTGACAGCTCAGAGCCTGGAGCCTATTTCGGATTCTGTGTCTCCCTCTCTCTGATCCTCCCCCGTTCATGCTCTCTCTCTGTCTCAAAAATAAATAAACATTAAAAAAATAAATAAATAAATAAAATAAAACATGTATGTCTAGAGGGCCACCTGGGTGGCTCAGTCGGTTAAGCATCTGACTTCGGCTCAGGTCATGATCTCACAGTTTGTGGGTTCGAGCCCCGCGTTGGGCTCTGTGCTGACAGCTTGGAGCCTGGAGCCTGCTTCAGATTCTGTGTCTTCCTCTTACTCTGCCACTCCCCTGCTTTCTCTCTCTCAGAAATAAACATTTTACAAAAAATTGTTTTTAAATACTTGTCTAGAGCTATGCATTCCATACTTGTGGCTAGGTAAGCATTCAAAGTGTGGCTAGTCTGAAGTAAAGTATGCTGTAAGTATAATAAAATACACACTGAATTTGAATTTTAGCTCAAAAAAGAATGTAAAATGTCTCAATATTTGCGTTATATTGTTTACTGAAATGTTAATACCTTGCATACACTGGGTTAAATAAAATATATGATTAAAATTAAATTCACCTGTTTCTTTTTGTTTTGTTTTGTTTTTTTAACGTGGTTACTAGGAAAGTCAGAAGCCAGAAGGCGAAGAAGCTACGGAGGTGGGCCCACAGGACAGCAGTGAGCAGGAAGGAGGAGAGATAAGAATGGGTCAGGAAGGGCCAAAGGAACACATCTACACACTCCCTTGTGACAGAAATCTTTTTCGGTGATACATACTTTTGTTTGAAGAGCAAATAAAGTGAGCGATAACGTCACCAGAGCAGTCGCTGCTGTTGCCCACAGCACTTCCTCTGCATTACAGAAACTAAAACCAGAGACTGTGATTATTGTTCACATACATACAAAGAAAAGCACACATGAGAAAGGAAATATGTATCAAAGACTTACACTGAAACAGCTCCCAGCAGCAGACCTTGAAGAACTGTCTAAAGACAAAATTCACAATCAGAACCCTGGTCCCATAGGCCCAGAATCCAGAGATGATTTAAAGAGTGTGTGTGTTGGCGGGGTCTAGGGAGTGGGAATATGCACAACCCCGGTGCCCAGAGCTACAGGAAGGTTAATTATGGGACAAAAATAGTAGAACTAAACATTTACCTAACATTCCCCCGAGCCTGACAAGATTCTTCTATTAGTAAAAATTCCTTAGAATGCAGGAGTAACTTTCAGCATATTGATTGCATTAAATATGTGTTAGTTAGGAATATGGAAACCATAATAAAAGGTTTATCTGTAAGACCAGATCAAATGGGCCCACCCACACAGACACACCTTAACAATTTATCAAAGCAGGACATTCTGTTTCTACTAATTCTTCACCAACAGTTTCAAGTGCTGACCTTTCCTACAGGGCTTGGGTGAGAGTTGAAAACTTCAAACCTCAGATGAGGGAGGAGGATTGAGACCTTTTCAGGACTGGGGATGGGGCTCCAGGACAGATCTCTACAGAGGGTGGGGCTGCGCCTGTAGGTGCCCATCCAGGGCTGGGAAGAGGGCTGCATTGAGGTTGCATCAGGCCGGAGGGTTTCCATGGTCTGCTGGGGCCATGTGGGAGAGGGGCAGGTGCTGAGAGTCAGCAGGTGGTCAAGCCAGAGACCAAAAAAAGGCAACGAGGTTGTAGCTGGGTTCGTGATCAGGCTCCAGGACAGTGGGCAGGTGGGGTGAGGCAACAGTTAACAGTGGCTGAAGGGCCTGAGGACATTCTCCAGCTGGTAGGGAGCTCCACCAGAGCCAAATCCAGAAACTCGGCTAACCCTCTGGTCCATGGCAAGAGCCAGGAAAGAATGCTCTGGTCTCCAGGAGTACAAATGAAGACACATTTTAACCATGGTGCAAGGACTGCTAGAGTGGCTTTGAACTTCTCCAGCTGGCCAACATCATATAGGGTAAGAGACGAGAAGAACTGGAATCCTGAGAGTCCTGGATTGCATCTTTGTGTTTCCCAGACTCGGTGAGTAGTTGCCTGATTCTCTTCTTTGTTAAATCTACCAAAGCTGTCCTTATTTCCACCACAGGTTAAAAACAGTGTATCTGTTCCATGTATACACGATTGTTTTTTTAATTTAATGTTTATTTATGTTCGATAGAGAGACAGAGTGTGACACTCTGGGGGGAGGGGGAGAGAGAGACAGAGACTGAATTCTAAGTACTAGCCTGACATGGAGCCTGAACTCATGGATCATGACCTGAGCCAAATTTGGAAGCTTATCTGACTGAGCCACCCCCTAGGTGCCCCTACACATGATTTTTTTTTTTTTTTTAAGTTTATTTGAGAGAGAGAGAGAGAGAGAGAAAGTGAGGGAGGAACAGAGAAAGAGGGAGAGAGAAAATCCCAAGCAGGTTCCGTGCTGTCAGCTCAGAACCCGATACAGGACTCAAACCCACAAACTGTGAGATCATGACCTGAGCTGAAATCCAGAGTCCGATGCCCAACCGACTGAGCCACCCAGGTGCCCCCACATGATATTTTAATAATGTGCTTGCTTCCAAACTTCCTCTTAAGATTTTCTTCTTCTACTTGCTCAAATGCTTCATGTTTTTCTATCTTTAGCAGCACATAAGTGTGTGTGGGGGGGGGGTGGGGGGTGGGGAGAGGATAGTGGGAGGAAGATAGGGCTCAGAAGTAGAGGGAAAGAGAATGATTTAAAGCTGGAAACCACCCTTCAGTTTTCCAAAGAGGAGAACAAGAGGCCTTAGAAGTCAAACCTGCCTGATGGCTTCAAGAGCGCAGAACACAGGCTCAAAATTCTATGGGACAAAAGCTGTCTTCGGTATGTGTGCTTTTTTCCCCTCAACTCCTTTTCTGAAATGGTTTCTCCATATATTTCCTAATACTTAGCCAAAACATAAAGTCTACAAAATGCATCTAATTTTTTGCCCGTGTATATTTCTTCTCTTAAGCTGTTCCCTGCTTCGGGATAAACAACAAAACCTCAGAGATGAGAGCTTTGATCTCTTCTTGTGATAAACATTAAAAACATGGAAACTTTTTAAATAAAAAATTCAAGTATTTTTAGAAAAGTACCTCCTCTCCCCATCCTATTACCTCTGCTCTAGGACTAGGCTCTAGTATAGTTATCTTTCTATGCCTGGCTTTTAACCTGCACTTCTTCCTGAGTGTAGTCTGTCCAGGAACTAGGAAACCCCATCTGCTCCCCCGAGTGATGAGCAAGGTATCCACGCCAGGTAAGAAAGGCCTTTCAATGCACTGGCAGCCAAGGAATGCCCAGATGCCCAGATGTGGGCATCAGAGAGCTAGTCTCCAGAGGAAGATGTGCTTCCCAACATATAAATCACACTAGACACTGAGCTATCTGCATGCTGAGAATGTCACCACTGGTCATGTGTCCTTACTCTCTTTGACCACCCGAAGGCACAGGCCCAAATCTAGCCTCATCACACTCAAGTGCACAGGATTATGCATTTTAAAATTTTTTCATTGAAGTACAGTTGACATACAATACTGTGTTAGTTTCAGGTATATAGCACAGTGATTTGACAATTATATATGTTGCAAAATGCTTACCACAATAAATACAGTATCAGCTGCCATCATACAATATTATTGAGTATATTCCCCTGGAACTTTCCATCCCTCTGATTCATTTATAACTGGAAGTTTGTAACTCTTAAAATCCTTCACCTATTTTGCCTATCCACCCCATTCCCATTCACAACCACTAGCTTTTTCTCTGTATTTGTGAATCTGGTTCTATTTTGTTTTCTTATTCATTTGTTTTGTTGTGTTTTGTTTTGGGTTCCACATATAAGTGAAATCGTATGATATTCGTCTTTCTCTAACTTATTTCACTTTGCACTTACCCTCAAGGTCCATCCATGTTATCACAGATGGTAAGATTTAATTCTTTCTATGGCTGAATAACATTCCATTGTACATATGTCCACATCTTCTTTATCCACTCATCTATCAGTGAGCACTTAGGTTGCTTCCATATCTTGGCGATTGTTTTGTTGTTGTTCTTATTTTACAGAGAGAGTGAGAGAGCGCACTTGAGGTGGGAAGAGGAGCAGAGGGAGACAGAGAGGATCTTAAGCAGACTCCATACTCAGCGCGGAGCCCAATGGGGCGCTTGATCCCACAACCCTGGGCTCATGACCTGAGCCAAAATCAAGAGTTAGACACACTCAACAGACTGAGCCACCCAGGGGCCCCCATATCTTGGCTATTGTAAATAATGCTGCAATAAACATAGGGTACATATATCTTTTTCAATTAGTGTTTTCATTCTTTGGGAAGATACCCAGAAGTGGAATTAGTGGATCATATGGTATTTCTAATTTTAAATTTTTGGAGAAACTCCATACTGTTTTCCACAGTGACTGTACCAATTTATATTCCCATCAACAGGCCAAGAGGGCTCCGTTTTTGCCACCACTTATTTCTTGTCTTTTTGATACTAGCCATTCTGACTCGTGTGAAGTGACATCTCATTGCATTTCCATAACTAGTGACGTTAAGCATTTCTTCATCTGTTGGCCATCCATATGTCTTCTCTGGAAAAATGTCTATTCAGATTCTCTGTGCATTTTTAATTAGATTTTTTTGGTATGATTTTTTGGTAGATTTTTTTAGATTTCATTTGTATGAGTATCTATCTATATAGCTATACAGATAAGATATAGGTCTATATTAGCTTCTTCTAAGATAAATCATTTGCAAATATCTTCTCCCATTCAGTAGGTTGCCTCTTTGTTTTGTTGATGATGGTTTCCTTCACTGTGCAAGAGTTTTTAATCTGATGTAGTCCCAATTTTTTTGTTTGTTTGTTTCCCTTGCCTGAGGAGACTGATCCCAAAAAATATTGCTAAGGCCAATGTTACAAGAGTTTACTGCCTATGTTTTCTTTTAAGAGTTTTATAGTTTCAGGTCTTACACTTAGGTATTTAATCCATTTTTATTTCATTTTTGTTTATGGTATAAGAAAGCAGTCCACTGTCATTCTTTCTTCCATATGGCTGTCCAGTTTTCCCAACATCATTTGTTGAAGAGACTGTCTTTTGTCCATTGTATATTTTCATCTCCTTTATAGATTAATTGAGCATATAATTGTGGGTTTATTTATTCTATTCCATTGATCTATGTGTCTGTTTTGAGCCACTACCATACTGTTTTGATTCCTATAGCTTTGTAGTGTATCTTGAAATCTAGAATTATCTTGAAATCTGGAATGGTGATACCTCCAGTTTTGTTCTTCTTTCTCAAGATTGCTTTGGCTATTCAGGGAGCATACGCATTTTGTACACTAATCTAACCACTGACTTTATTTTCCTACCCTTATTTTTCCTTTCATCAGATTTCCCTACCAGTTTATCTTATCCTCTTATATTGTGGGTGTTTTTATAAGCTACCTCAAATCTCATATGGAACCAGATGAGGAATAAATCAATTGGTACATAAATCTTCACAATGGAAGGGTGCTGAGTTCCTGGAATCCTTGTGGGCAGCACAGAAAGGAACTGGCTACAAGAAAAGGAGCCACACATTTTCTGTGGCCCAGAGAGAGCAGCACTGATCCACAAAGAAAGGACCTATGTGGTGAGACCTTGTGAGTGGAAGCCCCACAGGAGGCGCTGGTGAAACAGGAACCAGACTGTGCTGAAATGAGGAGAGCCCAGGACCAGAAGCCCCAGCCTCACCCCCAACTCTCTGGAAAAGCCAGAGGTGCAAGGTGGGGAACTAAGGGAACCTGCGCTGACCTGGGTTTCTGCACCCAGTGAGACTTGAAATAGAAATAAGAGAACTCTTACAAAAATAAAGTATACTTCAAACACACGAGTTTGTGAACTAAATGTGGAATCCACTCTCCATAACAGAATGTGTTTGTTGTGCCCGGCAGAGGGCCATTAACAGTCAAGTTAACTGTTCCTGAAATGGAGCCTGGATTCTGAGCAGGTTCCCCACGTGGCCTCCCAGAGGCAAGGTCGCTGGCAATAAGGACTTGCTCAGTGTGCCCAGATTCTCTAGCTTTAGTAAAAGGGCATGGATACGATCTCATAAACAAGTTTATGACTTTGTTACAGCCAGGATTGAGCCCAGAGGACATCTCACAAATAATTTCTATCTCTATTATTCCACAAGAAGATTTTCCACGATAGAGGCAGAATTAGTAATGTGTCAAAAATATATTTCACAGGTGAGCTGACAACACATGCTAACAAAGTTTACTTACAAATACTCCCAGGAGAATGTAATTCACAGGCACCTGACGCTGGAGATTCCCACAACAAGCAAATACAATAAGTACACCAAAAAATGCTGGCCTGAGGGTAGTTGAAAGCCATGTGTTATTTGTTTCCAGTGATTTTATCAAATGATACAGGTAGATGAATAGAGACAGAAATATACATTATCTGATAATCACTATTATAAACAAAACTGCATGCAGATTATTACCTTTACTTCTTTTTTTTAGCTTTTAAAACTAACTTTTCTCATTTTCATCCATAGAATTTAAAAAAATTTTATTTTGAAATAATTATAGATTCACAAAAAGTTGCCAAGAGACAGAGGTCCCATGCATCCTTTACTCAGTTTCCCTCAAAGGTTACATCTTACATAAATATAGTATAATACCAAAGCCAGTGATTTGACCTTGGTACAAGGTATATATAATGCTATGTCATAGAACTTGGACACAAATCTATGAGTAGACATGTGTAACCACCACAATCAAGATTTGAAACTATCCCATCATTAAAACCTTAACAAAGATCTCCTTCATGCCATCTCTTTATGGTACACAACACACACACACACACACACACACAGCCTAGCTCCTTAGAACCACTAAGTTGCTTGTTTTCCATCTCTATGATTTTATCATTTCAAGAATGTTATACCTTCACCTAATTTCTAATGAAGAACCTCAGTCAATAGCTAATAGAAAAAAAACCACATTTTATTAAGTCCAAGAATACTTACAAGATTGCATAGGTGAACCAGGCATTCATGAGCACCCAAGCTTTTAAACCCTTCCTGGTTAAAAAATAATTAATATAGTTTTAAATGATAAATTATTTTTCTAACTAATGTAATATTTCAGTAGAAGTAAAACAATCTCATGGGAAAGGGGTAAACCCTTAATCATTGGCAATGATAAATGAGGAGTTAAATGGTGAAACATATAACCATACCTTGCTTCTTAAAATATATTTATAAAAAGATAGTCATAATAAGTTGTAAGTTAAATATGTATGAATGCAAATGTCCTGGTGACATTTTTATTTTTAAAAAATACTGCTAAGTGTACAAAGCAAAGAAAATCAATTTCTCATATATTTGTTTTGTAAATAGAGATTTTCACAGGATAGGTTTAAGCAGTGATGGGTCATAGTCCCTGAAATAATTTCAACATTCCAAGTCTCCAAGGCCTCCATAATCTCACCTTTTTTCCTTTATCCACTTTCATCTGTGGAAATAGCCAGGGAAAATAGAAAATGAAATAGTGCCCCAAAAAGACTAAGACAAAAAGATCTTGGCTTAGGAAGTTGAAGTAAAACTGTGGAAATCTACCAATACCTTGGTCTAAGAGTTGCCTCAGAAACAACAAAGCTATAGAGATATTATATCCTATGAATGATTAAGAAAAAATAGATAATTTTTAATGAACAAAATTGAGTTGATTCGATAAGAATTAATGTGAACAACTTAATATTTCATTTACATCAGTGACAAAGACTTACCAGAAAATAAACACGCTGATAATCGCCCCAGTGACCACCAACTGAGCCGACAGGATCAGGAACACTTTTATAATGAAAGCTGAAGAGACAGAAACATTATGTTTATGATACAATGTTCAAAAGTAAAAAAGAGAAATATAGGGGCGTCTGCATGGCTCAGTCGGTTAAGTGGTCACTTTGGCTCAGGTCATGATCTCACGGTTTGTGAGTTCGAGTCTTGAATCAGGCTCTGTGACAGCTCAGAGCCTGGAGCCTGCTTCAGATTCTGTGTCTCCCTCTCTCTCTGCCCTTCCCCTACTCTCTCTCTCTCGCTCTCTCGCTCTCTCTCTCTCTCTCTCTCTCTCTCTCTCTCACACACACACACACACACACACACACACACACACTCTCTCTCTCTCTCTCTCTCTCTCTCAAAAATAAACATTAAAAAAATTTTTAATAGAAATGTAATTACCTATTTTTGATACTTAACAAAAGAATATTTCCTCTGATTTTTTTTTTTTTTTTTTTTTTGAGGATTGGAAAAGGAGTAGTAGTTTAGAGTCAGCAAATGGAATAACCACAAAAATACAGCTCTACAGAACTTGTGGGAAATATTCCATTTGGATGGTTAGAGGTGTTTTATTGGCCATCTGAGGATTTATCCACAGAAGTCCCAAAAACCTAAAAGACAAACCCAGGAACTTAATTCCTTATGATTCACACCCTGTCCTCCCTAGGACCACAAGTGACCTGAAAGTCTCTGAATATTGCAGGCCATTACTAGGGATCCAGCTCCCCCATGCATGCAGAATGGAGCACTGAGAGGCCTCAAAGCTGCGGGTAGCGAGGGTGGTTAGCCCTTGGAGATGGCCTTGGGCTGCCCTGAAGTTTGCAGATTTCCCACCACTTTTCTTGCCAGCCTTCCTGCCTTCAGCAACTCCCTTCCCTTCTACTCGAGCAGACATCAGGTAACACAAGGAATTAGACAAGACCAAGGGGTTCCCAGCCGCACTCCCAAGCACAATACAGAACATGTCGGCATCTCCTTTTGCTAACTTCCTACTGCACAAGTTTTTCTGGAGTGCTCTGAATATGGTGCTGGGGATGACAATGAACTGTTTTGTAGCTTTCTCTCAATTTTAAAAGGAGAAAAAAAACCAGAGAGTGCTGCTTAAAGATGACTTAAAGGACTGTCAACTGTGCCGTTTTGCTGTGTGGTTTCTATGCACAGGAAGGGTGACAACAAAGAAATGGGACTGAGCTATCTTAATAAAAATACCAGAACATATGTGCCCGATTTTGTTCTGTGTTGCCTACATTAAAACATTCATGTAATCAACATTTATTTCACCTCTACTATGTCTCAGAGACTGGGAGGGAATGCTTTTTTTAATGCTTATTTTATTTTTGACAGAGAGAGAGAGAGAGAGAGAGAGAGAGAGAGAAATGGAGGGAGGGAGGGAAGGGCAAAGAGAGGGGGAGAATACATACAAAAGGGTGAATTGCATCCCTCCTTAGGTCATACATACACAAAAACTAATTATTAGTTTAAAATGGATGGAGGGGGGCCTGGGTGGCTCAGTTGGTTGAGTGTCCAACTCTTGATTTCGGCTCAGGTCATGATCTCACAGTCTGGTCTGTGAGTTCAAGTCTCATGTTGGGCTCTGCATTGTTAGCACGAAGCCTGCTTGGGATTCTCTCTCTCTTTGCCCCTCCCCCATTGGTGATTTCTCTCTCTCTCTCTCTCTCTCAAAATAAATATATTTTTTTTAAAAAAGATAGACAATAAGAAATGATGACAAGGACTTAGGAGAAATAGGAACCCTCATACATTGCTGGTTGGAATGTAAATGATGCAGTCACTTTGGAAAAGTTTGGCAGTTCCTCTTAATGTTAAACAGAGTTACCACATAGCTCAGCAAGTCCTAGGTATCTACCCAAGAGAAATGAAGATGTATCTCTACACAAAAACTCAAATATGAATATTGACCACAGCATTATTCATAATAACCAAAAAGTAGAAACAACCCAAATGTCTATCAACTGCAGGATAAATTGTGGTAGGGTCCCCTCCCTAAGGAAAGAAAAAAAAAAGCCTCAAGGCAACCTGACTATATGCATAGGTGACAACATCCCTCAGGACCTTGTAACATGAGACCACATAATCAGACTACATGTTTGTGTGTTACCATATATGGGAGACGAAGTAAAAAAATACATAGAAAACTACACCACGTGGCGTTTGGGGCTCAGTTCTTTGGGTACGAACCCAACTGAGCGGTGCCAGCAGGAATAAAGTTGCTTCCGGGAAAGAAAAGCCTTGGTGTTACGACTCTCTGTGCGAGAATCCTGCTACATTACTGGGGGGCTCGTCCAGGATTCAGACAGTGCATTTCCACCTCCTTTGCCACTGGGGCTGCAAACCTCAGGGTGCCGGGAGAGGCAGCCTCACCTGGTGCCAGCAGGCCGCTTGATCCACAGGAGACCAGCCCTCCTGGCACACTGGGGCAACAACCCCTGTATGTGCTCATGGAACCCAAGAGGCCCAGGAACCGGCTCAGGGATGCCCATCAGCCTTCTAAGAACCCAGGTTCGTTTTGGCAGACCTGCCCGTAAGAGGCAGAAGGGGAGCCTGATCACCTCCCAGAGGTGCACTAGTAGTTCCACAAGGGACGAAGCTGCAACACTAAGGTGTTGGTGCTGGGCAGCAGGTTGGAGTTGCCGCGTGACTGTGTATGGAGACTTGTGTCTCCTTCATTTCCTTGGTCAACGACTATAATTCGAGCCAACTGTCTCTGGTTATTCTACCTCAGAACGGGGACTTGAGGGAATATTCCCAAGCAGCTGCCAAAACTCCTTTTGTTTCGGGGAAATTCCCTGTCTTCTCAGGACTGACATGGACTGTCTCGTTCCACTGGTGGCAAACAAAACAAAAGAAACCTGGAGTCTGCTCCTCTGAGCTGCCAAGATTTAAAACTGGGAATTCTCTTCCCTGCCTTCCGCTGGCACCTGTCTCTTCTGCCTTCCCTTCCCCGCTCCTGTTTCTGCACCACCTGAGGGGCGGCTGGCACAACTGGCTCCTCAATGCCTCGGGCACCATCAGCCCCTCCTCCCACCCTAGATGTCCAGGAACAAAGACCACCGATGTCAGATTTCCCCACCAACGTTGCAGGTAAAAATTAACCAAGGGGAACAAATTGTCTTATGTGGACTCAAGTAAAATGTATTCAGTGTTTAAGCTAATTTGAGTTTGTTGGTTTGAGATAGATGATGTTTATCAACATTAAAAAAACTTTTATTCTACCTTGATTTGCTGAGGGTCAAATAAGCTCATGTTATCTCTGTTCCAATTTGTTAACAAAAGGATGACTTAAAGTGACGGTTAATTTTGTCGGTCTCTTAAGTTTTCATGGGTAATTGTTAAGATAGCTTTTAAAGTCTTTGGTGACCTAAAATGTTAAAGTTTTGCTTGCATGCATGCTAAATTGAGATTGAATTCATTCGATATCTAATGAGATAAGAGGCTAAACCACTAATTACTAGATGTAGGTTTGTGCTTTTGACTTGTTGCAGAAATAAAGGATATTTGGAACTGTTGAAAAACATGCTTTGTGCTTAATGGATTCATAAGTTTGCCATTTAAAAAAATTCTGATGTAACATAGAGTTCACAACTGGTTACTACTTAGTTTTTACTGAAGACTAAGGTTTCTAAGAGTTAAAATTCTGCTACATGTAGTTAAAACTGATAAAAATAAGAAAAGCAACTCTGTATGTAGAAAGTAGTAGATATGAAACAAAGATATAAGAAATGGAAATATATTTTTGTTGAAGGTAAAAGAAAGTAATTTTGTCCTAAATGAGACTGGTTATTTGGAGAGAAATGGCTTGGGACAAAATCTAAATGCAAGGAAAAATTGTAGAATGTTCGTGAAGGAAAATATTTAAAAAGAAATTTTATGTGTGGTCAGGATGGACTAAGGTTAAAATAAATGGATTTTAAAAGTACACAGGGTTGAGATTAAAATTCTTCCTCCTTTGATCCAAAGGCTGGGAAAATGATGACAATACCCTTAATGCAGTCCTCCAAATCCTTCATATTTGTGTTGTTCCTATTTAGCAGAGGAATGGATGCCTCTGCCATATGAGGGATGGATAATATACAAAGGGCTTTTACTAAGATACATGAGAGCCATTTTACTAAATGTAGCCCACTGTATGCCAAAAATGGATTTCCACATGACTGAAACATATTTATGTGGGCGTTGTTGAAAAAGGCAGGGGAATAGACCTTGACTTTGGCTCTTTAACCCCTTCCCTCAATGGCCAATGATCAATATGTAAGTTACTGTTGGGCCAAAATAAAATTAGTACATTCTATGGCAACCAGGAAAGTCTTGCTTAGTCACAGTCCACACTCCCAAGGTCCTACAGGTGGGAAACAGAGGGGTAAAAACAAACAAACAAAAAGACAAGACAAAACAAAACAAACTGGAAAGACCAGGCCAGCTCTCAGAGGTAAGGTCAAGCCTGGGTAAGAATGACTACTCCCAGCACCTCACAAGCCTGACAAGGCTTTTGGCTGCCAGTCGCATAGCCAGCCAAAACAAGAGGCCAGGGAGATGAGGTTTCCCCTGGCCGGCTATAGGAAATTGAGATAAGGGACAACTTTCCTCCTTTTTCCTATAGATGGGTAATTCCCCAACCAAGGCCATTACTCCTTTGGAATGCATTATGATTCATTTTCTTTTGCACCAAGGCTTGGCCCCAATACAAATCGGAAAAGGGAACCTGGACACCAGAGGAGACTATCAATGACAATACAACCCTACAATTGGACATGTTTTACAAATGTGAAAGGAAATGGGGAGAATTCCCTTATGTTCATTGTTTTTGGGCCTTAAGAAAAAATCTTACGTATGTATATATATGTATGCTTACATATATATATGCTTACATATATATATGATATATGTAAGCAATGTAAGGTGGATCCTAATTTAATAACAGCCCTTTCTAAAGTCCAGCAATCAGGAGGGGAAACAATTAAGGGCCCCTTACCTGTACCCAAAACAGACCTAGAGAAGGAGGAAGGGAAGTCTTCCACCTCAACCTCCTCCTCTTCAGGTCCTTTATCTATCTATCTATCTATCTATCTATCTATCTAAAAAAATACAATTCTGCTCCCTGCTACCCACCTTATCCAGGCCCTCCCTGTAATGTAACAGGCATGTTTCCCTTACAAGAAGCTAGAATGCCAGAAGAAAAAACTTTTACATTACAAGGTTTAAGACAGATAATAGATGTAGGTAAATTGTCTGATCAGGTAAGCATATAAAGCCTTTCCAGAATATCACATATTTTTTTGAGTTGACCTGGAAGGATACAACGCTTTTGTTAAATCAGACTCTTAATGAGATAGATGTTTTGAGAAAAAAAAATTTTAAGGAAATCTAGCCTTTAAATTATGCTAAATTAGCCACTATTTTACAAACACAAAATGGGAGCCCAATGGCCTTCCTGGAGAGGTTGAGGGAGGCTCTCATCAAATATATGGCTATCTCCCCTGACACCCCTAAGGCTGAGATGATTTTAAAGGATAAATTTGTCACTCAATCAGCCCTAGATATTCAGAGAAAATGTAAAAATTGGCTGTTGGCCTTGAAGGGATCCTTGGAGGAGCTCTTATGAGCTGCCAATTGGGTATATTATAAACAAAACAGAAAAGGAGGCCAGAAAAAAAAAAAAAAGAGTCTGAGGCCTTAGTTGTGACCTTATGTACTATGTCAGACTGGACTTCCTGCGGTCCTGGCACCAAGTGCCATTTATATGGCCGTTCAGAGCACTAAAATGAGAACATCCTCAGAGGGGACAACCAAAATGAAAACCCCATAATCCATGCCCCTTATATAGAAACAATCACTGGAGGGAGATCTGAATGCCCTCGGGACCTCTATCTGTGAGGGCTCAAATAACCAATGTCCCTGGAAGGGACTAACCAGGGCCTGGGGCTCTTCACACTGTCTCCCCTAAACCAACTGTCTATCAGAAACCCAGAGCCTCGGGTAACTCTAAATATAGAAGAAAAAACTGGTTGATTTCCTTCTTAACACCAGAGCTACCTTTTCTGTCCTCCTTTCCACTCCAGGCCAACTACCCAAACGTGACCTCTGGAAAACTTCTAACTAAATTTTTCTCTCAGCCCCTGGGATGTAGATGGGGAAATCTAATTTCTTCTCATTCTTTCCTCATAATGCCAGAGAGCCTTACTCCATAGCTAGAAAGAGACATTATAAGTTAGAGACTATGGTGCTACTAACTACAAACAGATAAACAATTATGTGAGCTTTTGAAAATTAGTGGATATTGTAGGCTATAGATAACAGGATTCGGGAAAATAGTTGGCTCCTATATGAATTATTAAAGGAGACTCAATCCCACCTACTCTCTGCACCCCCCCCCAACCCCCACCCCCGCGAAATAAACTGGGGTCTGACTTCTAGACACTGTCTCCAGTCCTTGGAATGGTTACAAACAGAGCAGAGCAATTACTGTTACCACGCTCACAGAGCAAAAGATTATTAAAATACAGCACCAGGCCTTTCCTTTAGGGAGGGACAAAACTTATCAAATGGCCCAAAGGATGTTTACTCGAAAAAACTGGTCAAGGAGAATTCTGCAAGTAGTTTCAGGCTATAAAGTATGTCTTAAAAACAATCCTTTCAACCACAAACTTGCTCTCCCAGACAATCAAGGAACTGGAGACTATCCAGGAAAGACTAATAATAAGGTCTCACTCAGATGCCAAAGTAAAAAAAAAAAAAAAAAAAAAAAATTCCAGTATCTGTTTGTGGGGGTTAATACTTTTACTAGTTGGGTAAAGGCTTTCCCCTACAAGATAGAAAAGGGAAAAAAGGTAATAAAAATTCTGCTTTATAAAATAATACCCAGGTATGGCTTACCTGAAAATTTACAAATTAATAATGGTAAATGGCTGCCTTGACTCTTTCTCTAGTAGAACTCCTGGCTCTTGAAAAAGTTTTACAACTCAAAATAAAACAAACTGCGTATACTCAGCAAAACTCTAAGTAACACCTTACAAGCATTAGATGCTTAAAAAAAATTTTTTTTAATTCAGTTAGGGCCAAAATCTTGGAAATAGAGCCACCATTGATTACTTACTGCTCCTGCTTCTCCATCACTTGGGTTATGAGAGATTCCCTGACATATATTGTTTACAAAGTCAGGGTGTCTCCTAGATTATTTGACAGATTTGGAAACTGTGGACATTAAGATGCCATCTTATTGGTCAGTATAATCTTTACTTTGTGTTTTTCTCTTGGTGTCTGCTAATGTTTATGCCACCTCATGCCTGCCAGCCTTCCTGTAAAACCATACTGTGGGCCACTTGACGGACCCATGGGTAGACTCTAACTGCTATACCCCTACACCATCCCTTACCAGCTTGGAGAAGCCAGAACAGTTATCGCCCCTGTTCCCTAACAGCAGTTACAGGCCCTATTCGAGGGGAGAAATAAATAGGGAAAGGGTTACATTAGGGAGGGAAATATAAGGGCCATCCAGGGAGGCAGACTGCGGCTGCAGTGGGAGGCTAAAGAAGCAGATGGGGTTCTCCCTTTATAAAATCCTGTATAGGTGCCCTCCCCCCATTATCAAGGGCATAAGGCAGGGGGATCTAAATGAGACAGACAATCTAACCCTAAGACAACAGATGTGGGCCTTGGCTTTACCTTAACCACCTTAGACCACTGGGTCAGGGAGCGATTACATGTGAATCTGACCACACACACTCACCCCTTTTAACCAGGAGATGCAACATGGATAAAGGAATGAAATGTCCAACCCCTAAAACCCCTCTGGAGGGGCACATTCACTGTCATTTTGTTCACCCCTACTGCAGTACAGATCGCTGAAGTGGGTCCCTGGATTCACTACAGCAGAGTGAAGCTGGAATCTCGAAACTGGGAGTGCATTCCTGATCTATCAATGCTGTGCAAGCTCACCATATGGAAGAAGCGGTCTGCAACTCCAGAGGCTCCAGGAGACTGCAGCCCCGCTTTAGTCACTCCACAAGCTGACTAATCTACCCAGGGCAAAAGCCTGAGGAATCAACAGTCCAGTGAAACAAAAGACTTTCCTTATTTTCTATATGTTTCCTTACTGTGATGCACTGTCACACCTTGCTTCTCACTATTATTATGATTCTTGCTCTACTCTTTGCTATAGGATGGGCTGAGGCCACTCTGGCCAGCTAAAAATGTGATAAGAGGTTTCTGTTAACACTCACCTTCCTTTTGTGGATAGGATACTTCATTGGTACCAACATGGTGAGACAAAGGCCATAAAAGACTAAAAAAGTTAGATCCCCACAAACTTATAGTAAAACAAAATACCCCAGTCCTACTATCAGGGTTTGGCTTCTCAAAAGGTCAATTATTGAAAAAAAACTGTCTTGCTTAGTGTGAAAAAAGCTCATCGTCATCTCTGTTAAAAACTTAACATGCCTAGGCCAAACATTTTCTAACTCAACTGCCTGAAAAACCCAATGGTGGGGGACCCAGATCACCTTGAGCCAGATCCCCACTCCTTGTCTAACTTCTCTCATCTCTGAGAGGCCTGGGACAACATCAACGCAGCTATCAAGTGGTGGGCCCCAGGTGGACTATATACTAGATATGTGGAAGGACAGCCTATATAAACCTCTGAACCAAGATGATGCTCTTTGACCCTAAATAGAGGGGTCTGAGCATCAAAGGGGGGAATGTGGTAGGGTCCCCTCCCTAAGGAAAGAAAAAAATAAAATCCTCAAGGCAACCTTGCTCTTCGCTTACCTGACAACATCCCTCAGGACCTTGTAACATGAGACCATTTAATCAGACTGCATGTTTGTGTTTTACCATATATGGGAGACAAAGAAGTGAAAAATACATAAAAAAAAAAAAACTACTCCACGTGGCGTTGAGGGCTCATTTCTTTGGGTTAGAACACAACTGAGTGGTGCTGGCAGGAATAAAGTTGCTTCCTAGAAAGAAAAGCCTCAGGGTCAGGACTCTCTGTGTGAGAATCCTGCTACAAAATAACCACAATGTGTTCTATCCAAGCCATAGACTACTATATGATCATAGAGAAGGAAGTACTGACATGTACTACAACATGGGTGAACCCTGAACACATTATGCTAAGCACAAGGCAATCACAGAAGATCACATACTGTAGGATCCCATTTATATGAAATATCCAGAATACAAAAATTCATAGAGACAGAAAGTAGGTTAGTGGTTTGTCAGAGGCCAGGGGGAGGATGGGATGAGGGGTGACTGACTGCTAATGGATATGGGTTTCTTTTTGTGGTTGCACAACTGTGAATATGCTAAAAATCATTGAATTGTACACTTAAAAGGAGTGAATTTATGATATATAAATTGTATAAAGCTGCTTTAAAAAATTATAGCCCCCCAGCCCCATAACTTTTTTTTTTTTTAATGTTTATTTATTTTTGAGAGTGAGAGACACAAAGCATGAGCAGGGAAGGGGCAGACAGAGAGTGAGACACAGAATCTGAAGCAGGCTTCAGACTCTGAGCTGTCAGCACAGAGCCCTAAGCAGGGCTTGACCCACGAACCATGATATAATGGCCTGAACCAAAATCGGACGCTCAACCTACTGAGCCTCCCAGACACCCCTACCATAACTTTTAATCCATTACCCTGCTATATTTTTCCTTTGTTTCCATAGTGCTGTCAATATACCATATAATTTTCTTTTTAAGTGGGAAAGGTCCCAGCCTCTGCCCTCCAGGAGAGGCAAATAATTAACTCTAACAGTGGTGAGGAGGCTTTACATATGTTTTCAATATAACCCCTTAAACCTGATTCCCTCATCTGTTAAATAACACTACAGTGACTTCATTCACAGGGTTGTTGTAAGGACCAAATGCAAAAATATTCCTCTTGCACAACACCTGGTGATGAAAGATTGGTATCTGTGGCAGAGGTGACTAGTTGCTTAGTGACATCCATTCTCCCTGGCTCCATCACTATCCACCCCAAATCTTGTTAAAGATGGCAATGGGCCCAACTGAAGACCTACACGTGGAGGTGGCCACATGATCCTGGTAGGGTCAATGACAGGAGATTGGAAATTCGTGGGTGTGGTTTCTGGGAAAGCCTCTCAATAGAGGTCAGATTTGGCTGACTCTCAGGACATCTGAGATCCATGAATGGCACCTCTTGCGGTTGTCAAGGCAGCAGACCAGCCATGGCCTTACTTTGCCCTTGCCTTTCCCTATCTGGAAGGCCAGAGCTCCAAAAGGCATCTTTCCAGCCACAAGATGGGGGGTGAGGGCCACAGGGAGTCGGCAATGGGATTCAAAGTTCACAGTCCACCTTTAAGTTGTCTAGGCCCTAAGAAGGTCTAAGTGTGACAAAGTGATCATTGGGGACCTGCAGCATTTGCCTTCAACTGCCTACCTTCAAATTTCCCATTTCATGAAAGAGAAAAGAAATATTTATTTAAGCCATAGTGTTTTAGGTTCCTGTTGCTCACAGCTGAATGTATTTCCTATACAAAATTAATGTCTAGGGCACTGAATTAGTATGCTTTAAAACTTAAGACGGGATCATGGCATCACGTTGTACGTAGGTAACAACATTCCACAATCAAGGAGTAATTCATATATCCTAAGGGAACCACAAGTTATTCCCCATAATATGTTTGTGATGAACTTCTGAATGCCTTGGACCACTCTGGGGCCATCTACATCATGGCCCTACATCATGCTTCATGGTAAAGTATGACTGGGAAAAAGTAAAGGCAAAGTTAAGTCTTCTAACAGTCCACTCTGGAAACATTTTAAGAGAACACTTGCTTTTCTGTTCCAAAAAGTTAATTTCTTTATTCTTACCTCTGCGGATTGATGAATCTGAGAACGGATGGCTTAAAGTATTGCTGAACTCTGGGGTGGTATCCTCTGAAATCTGTACCACATAGCTATCCATGGGCTCTCTAGTCTTTGCATGTGGTTCTCCATGATTTCTTTGTGGCTCAGATGAAGGTGAACTTGTGGAGGCACTAGACTTGGTCTGGACGTTACTATCTACTGCTTTCCGAACCAGACGCTGATGATCTCCAGAACTAAAGTCTATTGGTTCACTGACCTCCAAGTCCATTTTCCTGAAGGACGAAAATCATTATTTAAGTCCTTGTGCTCATGAACCCACTACAACCTTAGCATCCTCATACCATTCAAGGAATTTTTTTTCTTAATTTTAACTGCCTTAGCTCAGTACTTACCAAGTCAGTACTTAACAAATATTTATTGGATGAATGATGAATACTTTTAAGATGAGGTCTATAGAGTAAAATAACTTGCATTCTATTATAAAATTAATGTTTATAAATTCATTCAGCAAAGACTTAATAATCTCCCTCTTATGTGCCAAGTGTGCAGCTGTCCTCGTCACCTCTGCCCTCAAAGTGCTTATATTTTGGAAGAGAAGATAACCAAACAATAATATAAAAGGCAAAATTTGACAATAAACTTCATATTAAAAAACACATATATAAAAGGCAAAATAAGCAGGGTCAGGAAGAATGGATGATATGAGAACCCCTAATGAAATCTGGAGGAATATGCAGGAAGTAGAAGAGGTTGTCAAAAGCTTCCAGAGAAAGTGAAGTTTAAGCCAAAGTTGGAAGATGAGTAGGAGTAAGAGGTGGGGAAAGGCAGGGGAATCAGCCTGGACCAGAACTGGAAGCAGCAGAGAGGTCAGGTTCCAGAGCAGAATGAGGTTAGACAGAGGACTAGTTAGGGCAGGTCAATGAGGGGCTGGCAAGCCAAATTCATCCTGAAGGTAATGACTGCGGTAGGCAGAATAAATGCCCCCACCCCCAAAGAGGTGCACATCCTAATCTCTGGAACTGGCAAATGCTACCTCCCATAGCAAAGAGAACATTGCAGATGTAAGTTAAGGATTCTGATGTAGGGATGTGATCCAGGGTTATCTGGAGGACCCAGCTGAATCACAAGCATCCTTAGGATTATACCTATAAGAGGGAGGCTGGAGGATCAGAGTCACAGAAGGAGATGTGACCACAGGAGCAGAGGTCAGAGTAATAGAGTTGCTGTCTTGGAAGATGGAGGGAGGAGCCAAGAGCCAAGGAATGCAGGAGGTCTCTGGAAGTTGGAAAAGATAAGGAATACATTTATTCTCCCCTAGCATCTCCAGAAAGGAATGCTGACACTTTGGTTTTAGCCCAATGAGACTGATTTTGGACTTCTGATTTGCAGGACTGTAAGATGAAAATATGTATTGTTTTAAGGCATCATGTTTCTAGTAATTTGTTACAGCAGCCATAGACAACTAATACAATGAGGAATTACTGCAGCTTCTCTAGCAGGGCACCATGGGGATCTGACTAGAAAGGTTGCACTAGGCACAGTGTGGAGAAAGAGCCAGAATAAGCAAAAACAGAAGCAAAGAGACCAGAAATCCAGATAAGAGATTACGGTGGCTCTGCCACAGTGCTTTAGAGCAGAACACAGTTCTTAGAAAACCAGAAC
Organism: Panthera pardus; assembly: GCF_024362965.1. Taxonomy (NCBI): domain Eukaryota; kingdom Metazoa; phylum Chordata; class Mammalia; order Carnivora; family Felidae; genus Panthera; species Panthera pardus. Next base: position 95,551,669 of record NW_026527013.1, read on the forward strand.
TAAATGAACCAAATGTGGCAAATAAAGGCCCCCCACCATTAACCTCAGGAGGACATAAAGACTCAGACAAGCCCTTGCTGCTGGCCTTCTGCCCCACAAAGTCTGAGGAGATTGTTGAGAGGGCCAGGGATTGGGCAAACCATAGACCAACTGGGAATGGCATAAACAGAAGGTCTGAACAGAACACCACACTCTTGGAGAGACAGATTCTATTTTGTAAAGATGTCCTTCTCTTCAAATTAATCTCTAAATTTTACAAAATTCATTGGGATTTTTTTTTTTTTTTTTTAGTACTTGAAAACGTTAACTCTAGAGTTCATCAGAAAGAGTAAATATATGAGAATAATCAAAAAAATTGGAAGAAGGATTATGCGGAGGTGGGGAGTAGCGATTTACCTTATCAAACACCAAAATATCATGAAGCTATAGAATTAAAAGTGTGGTGCTAGCTAAATGGATTGATGGAATGGAAGACATGTAAGAAATAGACCCATGTATATATGAGAATTTAAAATCTGATGAAGGTGGAGTTTGAAATTATTGTCCCATGGTGTTGGAACAATTAGCTATGCATGGAAAACAAAGTTAAGAACATTTCACATCTTTTACAAAAATGTATTCCAGATGAATTAAAGATATTATAATATCTCATAAAATATAGAATATCTAATAGCCATAGATATTCTATAAGAAAATATCAAAAAAATCTTCGTAGGCCTTTGGAACAATGATACCATAAAAGAAAGGCTTGCTAAATCTGGGGTACAAAAACACTTAAAATATCATTATAAAAAGATACCAATAAGTCTGAAATGCAAAATTGTGAAAATAAAGTTTGCAATGTTTACTGTGAAAAGAAGTTTCTAACAAGGAAAAGATGAGCAATTCAACAGAAAGATGAGAAAAGAATATAAATAGGAAATTCATAAAGGAAAGTTACATGGTCAATGAACTTAGGAGATAATCCCTCACAAATATCCAAAGAAGTGCAAGTAAAAACAACTGTGAACTGTCTTCAAGTAAAAACAATTGTGGTTTTTGTTTTTTGCATAAAAGACCGGTGAAAACTAAAAAGATAAATCTCAGAGTCGCAAGGGTATAGAAAAAATGGATAACCCAGGGCCACATTACGACTTGTGGGGGTCCTACGTGCATTTGCCTTTGGGGATCCCCCTCCACACAAAAAATATTAAAATATACATTTTATGACTGCACTAGTGTAAAAAAAGTACAATCCAGGCTGGATTAATTGTATACTATTTATTCATTTTTTTCTGATTTTAAAAGAAATTAAAATTTTTTCATGACCCCTAAAAGACAGTGGGCCCTAGGCAACGTGCCTATTGTGCCCAGTGGCAAAGTCAGCCCTGAGATAACCTCAGGGAGTTGGCAGCTGTGTAAACCTTTTTCTTGTAGTAATTTGGCAGCATCAGATTCAAAATGCCCAACAATTACATTTTCAGGAGGTTATCCCGTAAAAATATCTGAACAGGCAATGATACAGGTATAAGAGAGCTCATTACCTTATTCACTGTTACTGCCCCAAATTTTAAAACAGACTAAATATCAGCCATTAAGGAATGGTTAGGTTGATTTTGGCAAAGAAAAGGTAGATATACATGGATTCATGCCATAAGCTCACTACGATACACTTTTGAATTATATACACCACACACACACACACAATTTCCAGAGACTGAAGACATATACTACAAACTGTTAGTATGTTTATCTCTAACAGCAGAGTTGGGGAATACACTCTGAGTTGTATGAATTTTTATAATGAGCATTTATTATTTATATAAAAAAAGATATTTACATTTTGAAGAGAAAAAGAAAGACTTCTCTGTGTTGATAAAGTCTGGAGCTCCTCTGAGGAAAACGGTCATCCCACAAGCGCTGAAAGCTGCTTCAATACCTGAGCTGGTTTCCTCCCAGGCAGTCCTGCAAATAAGAAGCTGGGGAGGCAGCAAGAGTTTCAAAGCACTTGAAAACAAAAACAAACTAACAAAGATCAAAGGCAGCTGAGCTCTTCTCCTGAAACTACAGTCAGCCCTGCCTTAATCTTAGAACAAGGCATTCACCTGGTCCTCAGAAAGCTTTCTTGTCTCCTAAACCAGAGGTCATCCAAAGGACAGGCAGACCCTGAGGCTGAGAAGGGAAGTTCTGAGTGACAGTTAGGGGAGTGGCAGTTGGAACCTGGGGTGGGACAGAGTCCCTGCTGCCTAGGAGTGGGGCTCTGAGTCAAGTCTATGCTTAGACTCACAGTGGTTAAAGGGTCATGGCTGATGTGCTGTGTCCTGAGTCTCAATGAGGCCCTACCCCTGAACCTCCAAAACCAACTACAGGTGAAGGAGAGTCCTAAAACCTTGGTCCAAGGCTTCCAGGCGCGGGGGTGGGAGCCATGGGACACAGGTACAACTGTATTAGGTTATGACACGGAAGGTGTGTCTGTGGGGGAATGTGGACATCAGGATGCCTCTCCTGAGGATGACAAAGAGAAAGGTCAGCAAGAGTATCTGCCTAGGCTCTCCTCTCCTGCACCATCTCTGTCTCGTCCACAATCTCTCTCCCTAGTTTGTCGTCAGTTGACAACTTGAGTTAACTACGTTTTCCCAAGGTTACATGTCAGGGGGGAGTAGAACTAATGCCTTGACCAATCTGGTCAAAAGAAATGCTTCCCCCTCCTCCTCCTCTTCCTCTTTCTCCTCCTCCTCCCCTCCTTTCTTATTGGCCTCAGAATCAACATTAATAAATTGGGCACTTATCAGATGCAGAAGTCGTTTACAGTCTCACATGCACTCACTCACTGAATGCTCACATTGACCCTGTGAAGTATATGCTCTTATTATCCTCCTTTGACAGGTAAGTAAGTGGGGACTCAGGTGCTCTGCACCTGAGATGTAAAGGACAAAGGTATGAGTGGTCAAGGAGTTCTACGCTGCCCGTATTCACTGGGATGAATAGCATTCTCTTTGAAACCAACCTGTGATATATTTTATGCATCTGCTCTCTCTTTTTTTTTTAATTTTAAGACTTTAAATTAATGAACCATGCAAATTAGACTGTCAACACTGAGAATTCCCTGGGGAATTAAGCTTTATTCCTTTCCCTTAGTGTTAACTTTAAGACCTTAGGAAGTATTTATTTCTCTCTTCAAAGCTCGCTCTCTCTCTCTCTCTCTCTCTCACACACACACACACACACACACACACACACAGACACCATGAACAGAATTTTCTCAAGCATCCCCATAGGTACAACTTGTCTCTGTGGGCAACAACTGAACCCTTCGCTTGGGTTCAGGCTGGGTGTCACTCTCTGTCTTTGTTTCAGTCTCAGACATCTCCTCTAGCAGCTCAGGGAGCCAAGCCTGGCCAATTGTGGCTCTTGCTCTTACTGAGGCACCTGTGAGGAAGCAGGGGATTGGGTCACAGCCTACATCGAGTTGCCTTCCTGAGTTCTTTTCTCCCACCCATTTCCCTCACCTCCTGACTTGTCTCTCCACCCCTGATGGCATCACCTTCTCTGCCTAGCAGCCCAGTTTGTCCCCACAGCACACCACTCTGTTACACTCTAGTACGTCTGCACAGGACTGACAGCTTTGCTGCTTGGGGGAGAAGCCCCACTTATTGACTTAGAACTACGAACCAAGTACAAGAACTGATCAAATCTTCACACGGCCCTAAGGTGGACAATACCATCCTTGCTTTACAGACAAGGACCTGAGCCACAGGAGGAGATCCGGCTGCCAGTCCTTGAACTAGACCCAATCCACTGCACACTATCTCCAGCTGGGAGAGGATTTTAAAGGCTGAAAAACTGCCTGTGTTTCCTTTTTTCCCATTTGATACTTTCTCTATTTTTAAAAGAAAAGGAACATGGGGTGCCTGGGTGGCTCAGTCGGTTAAGCGTCCGACTTCGGCTCAGATCATGATCTCACAGTTTGTGGGTTTGAGCCCCACATTGGGCTCTGTGCTGACAGCTCAGAGTCTGGAGTCTGCTTCGAATTCTGTGTCTCCCTTTCTCTCTATCCTCCCTGCTCATGCTCTGTCTTGCTCTCTGAAAAATAAACATTAAAAAACTTTTAATAAAAAAAATAAAATAAAAGGAACACGCGATGTGGTGAAAAGAATTCAAACAATGCAAAATGAAACGTGAAAGTCTCCCTCACCAATTCTGTTACCATCACTGACAAGTTTTCTTTCTAAACAACTAACACAAATACGCATCACACACATATAGCTTTCAAATGTATGCAAAATGATCATATTTTATACACTGTTTTATAAATTGCTTTCTTTTCTTTATCTTCATATAAGCACATAGAAGAGCCTCAAATAGTCATGTGTCACTCAGAATGAAATCCTAAGTCCTTACTTTGGCCAACATAATCTTGATGCAAAAATTTGACAAAGATATTACAAGAAAGGAAATTATAAGCCCATCTCATGAACATAGACACAAAATTTGAAAAATATTACTGAACCAAATCCAGCAATATGTGAAAAGGATGGTGTATCACAACCAAGTTGGATTCATTCCAGGAGTTGTAATGTTAGTTTAACATTCAGAAATCTACCCGTGTTATCCACACACATTGATAAAGAGGAAAAAACATTGTGATCATCTCATAGAGAAAACTATTTGATAAAACTGTATACATTTCTGATGAAAGTAGAACCAGAAGGCAACTTTCTTAACCCAACAAGAGGAATATACAAAATCTATGGTGTCTGAGGCCAATACCCTGGTTATTTCTGGATAAGGGGTAAGTAAGGGCTTTCATGGTGGTAATGTTCTATTTCTTGATTTGGTGGCCAGTTACTTTGTGATAAAGGGGAGGGAAATGTAGTTCTTCCTGATGATCTCAGAAGGAGATGACCAGGAGCTGTAGGAGCTGACAAAAACAGGAGATGGAGATATGGGCTGAGGAGGAATGGAGGAAACAGTGTTGGGTGTTTTCACACATGTGGATGTTGACCCAACCCAGGATGGTGTCCTATGGTGGAGAGGAAGCTGGTGATCCAGGGGTCAAGGTTCTCAGTGAAACAGAGGGACTAATCTGCAGATGAACTGCAAAGAGAAGTACATTAGGAGATGGAGAGATGCATTAGGGGGCATGAAATTTACCACCTAGGTGCCCTTCACAGAATGCACTATTCTAAAATGAGGAGACAATAGTCCTTACCTATTTTTCTCAACCATTTTTACACTTGGTCTTAATCCCCAGAACGGTCCTGGAAAGTAGTTACTATTTTGTTCTACTATTGGGGAAACCTAGACTCAGAGCAAGAATGCCTGAGCCACACCCTGCTTTGAAGGTCTTTCCAGATGTGGTGCCAGAGCAGAGGCTATGTGCCTGCAGCGGGTCCAAATCATGGTCCTCCGTTAATCATCAGTTAACAATAAAATAGGGATAATAACTCCTTTCAGGGTTGTCATAAGCACTAAATGAGATTTTGTGATATCATAGCCTTTCAGTATAGTTTTCTTCTTTTTCTCCTTGGGAGATGCCACCAACATACTCATTGAGATCTCTCCAAGTATATCAAGCCTAGAAAACCCAGGGTCTTGAAGACAGGTATGCAACCACTACACTGAAGTGAGGCTGAAAAGCAGAGACCCCTTTACCTGGTGAAGCCTGTTTGACTGGCAATATTAATAGAAGGGGCTGGCTTGTCATAATGCCCTCGTACTAGGTCAGCTGTTCGCCAGTGTGGCCCAGGGAGGCCCCAAGACCCTTTCTGAAGGTCCTCCTGGTCAAAAGTGTTTCCAACAAGGCCAAGCCAGTTATTTGCCTTTCCACTCTCATGCTTTCAGTGGAGTGCTCAAGATCAGAGGCTACAGGGCGTGTGACGACATCAACACCTAACAGCTAATGAACACATGCTTGACATCGTAGGCTTTAAAATGTATTTCAGAAAATGTGGGTGGAGAAGATGGTGGCATAGGAGGACGCTGGGCTCACCGCGCGTCTTGCTGATCACTTAGATTCCACCTACACCTGCCTAAATAACCCAGAAAACCACCAGAAGACTAGCAGAACGGAGTGTCTGGAGCCAAGTGCAGACGAGAGGCCCACGGAAGAGGGTAGGAAGGGCGGCGAGACGGCGCACGCTACACGGACTGGCGGGAGGGAGCCGGGGTAGAGGGGCAGCCTGCCGGCCAAGCAGAGCCCCCGAGTCTGGCTGGCAAAAGCGGAGGGGCCGGATGGAGTGTGTTCCGACAGCAACCGCGACTTAGCATCTGGGAAGTCATAAGTTAACAGCTCTGCTAGGAAAGCGGGAAGGCTGGAGGACAAAGGGAGGGAGAGTTGCTGAGCCCCGGGACGACAGAGCTCAGTTTGGCGGGTAACAAAGGCGCTCGCCAGCGCCATCTCCCTCGCCCATCCCCCAGCCAAAATCCCAAAGGGAACCAGTTCCTGCCAGGGAACTTGCTTGCTCCGTGCAAACACCCAACCAACGCTGTGCTTCTGCAGAGCCACCCTCCAGCAGCGGGTCTGACTCCCTCCCGCTGCCACAGGGCCGGCCCCTCCTAAAGTGGATCACCTAAGGGGAAGCGAACTAAGCCTACTCCTCCTGCCCCCGTGCACCTTGCCTACCCACCCCAGCTAATACGTCAGATCCTCAGCACCACAAGCCTGGCAGTGTGCAAGTAGCCCAGATGGGCCACGCCACCCCACAGTGAATCCTGCCCCTAGGAGAGGGGAAGAGAAGGCACACACCGGTCTGACTGTGGCCCCAGTGGTGGGCTGGGGGCAGACATCAGGTCTGACTGCAGCCCCGCCCACCAACTCCAGTTATACACCACAGCACAGGGGAAGTGCCCTGCAGGTCTGCACCACTCCAGGGACTATCCAAAATGACCAAACGGAAGAATTCCTCTCAAAAGAATCTCCAGGAAATAACAACAGCTAATGAACTGATCAAAAAGGATTTAAATAATATAACAGAAAGTGAATTTAGAATAATAGTCATAAAATTAATCGCTGGGCTTGAAAACAGTATAGAGGACAGCAGAGAATCTCTTGCTACAGAGATCAAGGGACTAAGGAACAGCCAGGAGGAGCTGAAAAACACTTTAAACGAGATGCAAAATAAAATGGAAACGACAATGGCTCGGATTGAAGAGGCAGATGAGAGAATAGGTGAACTAGAAGATAAAATTATGGAAAAAATGGAAGCTGAGAAAAAGAGAGATAAAAAAATCCAGGAGTATGAGGGGAAAATTAGAGAACTAAGTGATACACTAAAAAGAAATAATATACGCATAATTGGTATCCCAGAGGAGGAAGAGAGAGGGAAAGGTGCCGAAGGTGTACTTGAAGAAATAATAGCTGAGAACTTCCGTGAACTGGGGAAGGAAAAAGGCATTGAAATCCAAGAGGCACAGAGAACTCCCTTCAGACATAACTTGAATCGATCTTCTGCACGACATATCATAGTGAAACTGGCAAAATACAAGGATAAAGAGAAAATTCTGAAAGCAGCAAGGGATAAACGTGCCCTCACATATAAAGGGAGACCTATAAGACTCGTGACTGATCTCTCTTTTGAAACTTGGCAGGCCAGAAAGGAATGGCAGGAGATCTTCAATGTGTTGAACAGAAAAAATTTGCAGCCGAGAATCCTTTATCCAGCAAGTCTGTCATTTAGAATAGACGGAGAGATAAAGGTGTTCCCAAACACACAAGCTGAAGGAATTCGTCACCACTAAACCAGCCCTACAAGAGATCCTAAGGGGGATCCTGTGAGACAAAGTACCAGAGACATCGCTACAAGCATAAAACATACAGACATCACAATGACTCTAAACCCGTATCTTTCTATAATAACACTGAATGTAAATGGATTAAATGCGCCAACCAAAAGACATAGGGTATCAGAATGGATAAAAAAACAAGACCCATCTATTTGCTGTCTACAAGAGACTCATTTTAGACCTGAGGACACCTTCAGATTGAGAGTGAGGGGATGGAGAACTATTTATCATGTCACTGGAAGCCAAAAGAAAGCTGGAGTAGCCACACTTATATCAGACAAACTAGACTTTAAATTAAAGGCTGTAACAAGAGATGAAGAAGGGCATTATATAATAATTACAGGGTCTATCCATCAGGAAGAGCTAACAATTATAAATGTCTATGCGCCGAATACGGGAGCCCCCAAATATATAAAACAACTACTCATAAACATAAGCAACCTTATTGATAAGGATGTGGTAATTGCAGGGGACATTAACACTCCACTTACAGAAATGGATAGATCATCTAGACACATGGTCAATAAAGAAACAAGGGCCCTGAATGATACATTGGATCAGATGGACTTGACAGATATACTTAGAACTCTGCATCCCAAAACCACAGAATATACTTTCTTCTCAAGTGCACATGGAACATTCTCCAAGATAGATCACATACTGGGTCACAAAACAGCCCTTCATAAGTATACAAGAATTGAAATCATACCATGCATACTTTCAGACCACAATGCTATGAAACTTGAAATCAACCACAGGAAAAAGTCTGGAAAACCTCCAAAAGCATGGAGGTTAAGGAACACCCTACTAAAGAATGAGTGGGTCAACAGGCAATTAGAGAAGAAATTAAAAAATATATGGAAACAAACGAAAATGAAAATACAACAACCCAAACACTTTGGGATGCAGCGAAGGCAGTCCTGAGAGGAAAATATATTGCAATCCAGGCCTATCTCAAGAAACAAGAAAAATCCCAAATACAAAATCTAACAGCACACCTAAAGGAAATAGAAGCAGAACAGCAAAGACAGCCTAAACCCAGCAGAAGAAGAGAAATAATAAAGATCAGAGCAGACATAAACAATATAGAATCTAAAAAAACTGTAGAGCAGATCAACGAAACCAAGAGTTGGTTTTTTGAAAAAATAAACAAAATTGACAAACCTCTAGCCAGGCTTCTCAAAAAGAAAAGGGAGATGACCCAAATAGATAAAATCATGAATGAAAATGGAATCATTACAACCAATCCCTCAGAGATACAAACAATTATCAGGGAATACTATGAGAAATTATATGCCAACAAATTGGACAACCTGGAAGAAATGGACAAATTCCTAAACACCCACACGCTTCCAAAACTCAATCAGGAGGAAATAGAAAGCTTGAACAGACCCATCACCAGCGAAGAAATTGAATCGGTTATCAAAAATCTCCAGGACCAGATGGCTTCCCAGGGGAGTTCTACCAGACTCATTTAAAGCAGAGATAATACCTATCCTTCTCAGCTATTCCAAGAAATAGAAAGGGAAGGAAAACTTCCAGACTCATTCTATGAAGCCAGTATTACTTTGATTCCTAAACCAGACAGAGACCCAGTAAAAAAAGAGAACTACAGGCCAATATCCCTGATGAATATGGATGCAAAAATTCTCAACAAGATACTAGCAAATCGAATTCAACAGCATATAAAAAGAATTATTCACCATGATCAAGTGGGGTTCATTCCTGGGATGCAGGGCTGGTTCAACATTTGCAAATCAATCAACGTGATACATCACATTAATAAAAGAAAAGATAAGAACCATATGATCCTGTCAATCGATGCAGAAAAGGCCTTTGACAAGATTCAGCACCTTTCTTAATAAAAACCCTGGAGAAAGTCGGGATAGAAGGAACATACTTAAACATCATAAAAGCCATACATGAAAAGCCCACAGCTAACATCATCCTCAACGGGGAAAAACTGAGAGCTTTTTCCCTGAGATCAGGAACATGACAGGGATGCCCACTCTCACCGCTGTTGTTTAACATAGTGTTGGAAGTTCTAGCATCAGCAAGCAGACAACAAAAGGAAATCAAAGGCATCAAAATTGGCAAAGATGAAGTCAAGCTTTCACTTTTTGCAGATGACATGATACTATACATGGAAAATCCAATAGACTCCACCAAAAGTCTGCTAGAACTGATACATGAATTCAGCAAAGTTGCAGGATACAAAATCAATGTACAGAAGTCAGTTGCATTCTTATACACTAACAATGAAGCAGCAGAAAGACAAATAAAGAAACTGATCCCATTCACAACTGCACCAAGAAGCATAAAATACCTAGGAATAAAGCTAACCAAAGATGTAACAGATCTGTATGCTGAAAACTATAGAAAGCTTATGAAGGTAATTGAAGAAGATATAAAGAAATGGAAAAACATTCCGTGCTCATGGATTGGAAGAATAAATATTGTCAAAATGTCAATACTACCCAAAGCTATCTACACACTCAATGCAATCCCAATCAAAATTGCACCAGCATTTTTCTCGAAACTGGAACAAGCAATCCTAAAATTCATATGGAACCACAAAAGGCCCCAAATAGCCAAAGTAATTTTGAAGAAGAAGACCAAAGAGGGAGGCATCACGATCCCAGACTTTAGCCTCTACTACAAAGCTGTCATCAAGACAGCATGGTATTGGCACAAAAACTGACACACAGACCAATGGAATAGAATAGAAACCCCAGAACTAGACCCACAAACGTATGGCCAACTCATCTTTGACAAAACAGGAAAGAACATCCAATGGAAAAAAGACAGTCTCTTTAACAAATGGTGCTGGGAGAACTGGACAGCAACATGCAGAAGGTTGAAACTAGACCACTTTCTCACACCATTCACAAAAATAAACTCAAAATGGATAAAGGACCTGAATGTGAGACAGGAAACCATCAAAACCCTAGAGGAGAAAGCAGGAAAAGACCTCTCTGACCTCAGCCGTAGCAATCTCTTACTTGACACATCCCCAAAGGCAAGGGAATTAAAAGCAAAAGTGAATTACTGGGACCTTATGAAGATAAAAAGCTTCTGCACAGCAAAGGAAACAACCAACAAAACTAAAAGGCAACCAACGGAATGGGAAAAGATATTTGCAAATGACATATTGGACAAAGGGCTAGTATCTAAAATCGATAAAGAGCTCACCAAACTCCACACCTGAAAAACAAATAACCCAGTGAAGAAATGGGCAGAAAACATGAATAGACTTCTCTAAAGAAGACATCCGGATGGCCAACAGGCACATGAAAAGATGCTCAATGTTGCTCCTTATCAGGGAAATACAAATCAAAACCACACTCAGATATCACCTCACGCCAGTCAGAGTGGCCAAAATGAACAAATCAGGAGACTATAGATGCTGGAGAGGATGTGGAGAAACGGGAACCCTCTTGCACTGTTGGTGGGAATGCAAATTGGTGCAGCCGCTCTGGAAAGCAGTGTGGAGGTTCCTCAGAAAATTAAAAATAGACCTACCCTATGACCCAGCAATAGCACTGCTAGGAATTTACCCAAAGGATACAGGAGTACTGATGCATAGGGGCACTTGTACCCCAATGTTTATAGCAGCACTCTCAACAATAGCCAAATTATGGAAAGAGCCTAAATGTTCATCAACGGATGAATGGATAAAGAAATTGTGGTTTATATACACAATGGAGTAGTACATGGCAATGAGAAAGAACGAAATATGGCCCTTTGTAGCAACGTGGATGGAACTGGAGAGTGTGATGCTAAGTGAAATAAGCCATACAGAGAAAGACAGATACCATATGTTTTCACTCTTATGTGGATCCTGAGAAACTTAACAGAAACCCATGGGGGAAGGGAATAAAAAAAAAAAAAAAAAGAGGTTAGAGTGGGAGAGAGCCAAAGCATAAGAGACTCTTAAAAACTGAGAACAAACTGAGGGTTGATGGGGGGTGGGAGGGAGAGGAGGTTGGGTGATGGGCATTGAGGAGGGCACCTTTTGGGATGAGCACTGGGTGTTGTATGGAAACCAATTTGACAATAAATTTCATATATTGAAAAAAGAAATAAAAAAATAAAAATAAAAATAAATAAAATAAAATGTATTTCAACTCCTAATGCATAAATGTCCATGGATGTAACTCCTGTAAACAAGAGTATTGGGGGGCGGGGGGGAGAGGGGGTTCTAAATTATAATTTTTAAGACCGTAAAGGGGTCCTCAGTAGGAGTGCCAGATTTAGCAAATAAAAATACAGCACACCCAGTTAAATCTGAATTTCAGATAAACAAATACTGCATGGGATACACCCATACCAAAATATTATCTGAAATTCAAATTTAATTTGGCATTCTGCATTTTACCTGCCAGTCCCATGCCTAAGGCCAAAAAGGTTGCAAAAGTCTGCCCTAGTAGGAGATCAGTTCCCCTAGTAGGAGATCAAGGGTCCAATTCCAGAAATCCCGGGTGGGGCACTTCCGGTCATGGGAGGGCAGGCCAGCGCCGCGCAGGCCCCGCCCATCGCCGGAAGTTTCCCAGGCCGGGTCCCGCCTCCGAGCCCACCTCCCCGGCGCTGAGAGCCTCCGGGTGTAGGTGTCCTGCGCAGAGCGGGTGGAACCGCCTTCCTGCCTCCAGGGGGCAGCGGCCGCGCTCTGGTCCCTTCGTGGACAGCTCGGCGCCCGCGCCGCTCTTCCTGTCGCTGGGAGTGGCGGGCCGACCAGCGGCGGCCCGGGCCGGCGGTCGCCATTCCCGTGTCGCTGCGCCCGCGGGGGCCGCCCGAGCCCGCCACGATGCCACTGGGCCTGAAGCCTACCTGCAGCGTCTGCAAGACCACGTCGTCCTCTATGTGGAAGAAGGGCCCGCAAGGGGAGATCCTCTGCCACCACTGCACGGGCCGGGGCGGCGCGGGCGGCGGGGGCGCCGGCACAGGGGCGACTGGCGGGACGGGGGGCAGCAGCGGCGGTGGCAGCTTCGGCGCAGCGACCTTCGCTAGCACCTCTGCTGCCCCTCCGCAGAGCAACGGGGGCGGGGGCGGCAAGCAGGTGAGCTCCAATGGCCCCTCCCGCAGGCGGAGGCCGACTGGGCTTGAGGTGGGCGGAGGCCGGCGGGGCGGGGAGGGGGAGCGCACTGGGGCCTTCCTCGACCGTGGGACCCTGCTAGAGCGGGCCGCCTCCTCCCACCACGAAAAGATCTTCGTTGATTTGGCCCATCGTAAGCACCTTTTGTTATTTTCAGAAATTGAAAGTGTACAGAAAGTAAGAAAATTAAAAACCCTTCAGAAATCGCCCTCATTGTAATAACAGTTGCAGGAGTAACCAGACATCTCAATACACACACGTATACACAGACACTAAACAGGATCACGCTACTGGACCTTTCTCTGTTAAAGTGATTTTACCATTATGTCATATTAAGTAATATCATTGTCATTGCTTTAAATGGCAGCATAAGTATTCCATTGTAGGAAGTGCCATACCTAACCCACCCTCGCCCTGGAGAGTTCAGTCGTTAAGGGTTGTTCACTACTATAAATGTCAACAAATCAATAGTTCTTGCCTTGGCCTAGACTTAGTCGCACTCCTGCCCCCCTGCCCTTCTTTAAGTAGTTCACACGTTTTTGGAGGCTATGGAGATGCTTGCCCAGGGCGTTCTAATTAGCCCAGTTCCTGTGATTACCCAGCATAAAAGGAAAAGGTACATTTTTACTTAATTTTTATAAATCAGCATAAAGTGCGTACTCTGGAGTCATTGTAAGATGGTTGTATCGGGACAGCAGTCTTTCTATAAATTTATTTATCTTTTTTGTTCTTTAATTGTTTATATAACAGAGTAAGCAGGAAATTCACAGGAGGTCTGCTCGGCTGAGAAACACTAAATACAAATCTGCTCCAGCTGCTGAAAAGAAAGTTTCCACCAAAGGAAAAGGGAGAAGACATATTTTTAAATTAAAAAATGTAAGATGATTGTGGACAGTGTCTTTTACGGTAATGGCATTGTGTGTGTAGTGTGTCTGTCACTGCCTTCATCTCTCATTTGGACTTCGCTCTTGCAGTATTCTGGGGAGTGGTCCACACTACCTGAAAGGAAGTTAACACTGTTGCAGGAGGCTTACTGTTTATAGTTAATAATATCCTTTCTCTCTTTTTTAGCTTTTAATTGTTTCCACTGGGAAATATAAAATATGAGTCTAAAAGAAACCTAAGCCTCAAATGCATTTTATTGGGTCCTCTGTGCAAAGGAGGAGGTGGGATTATGGTTCTTGGTATCACCAGGTATATCAGGGGAAAAAAAAATTTCTTTTTATTCTTTAAAGATTGAATAATACCGTAACTTATTCACTTACGTTTGTTATTACAGCCCCAGAAAATGTATCTTACTGATTTATGATGATCAGTTTGATGAATATGAATCAAATATTTTGCTAACCTTTTCTTCTTCTGCTATAAGAAAATAGATGGTTGACAGACTTGTGCTGGGGGTAGTTGAAAGCGCCTTTTTTTGCAGTTAAATACTCAGGATTTTTGTAAACACAAGGGGAAAATGGTCAAACACAAATGTAGGCTACTTTTTTTAAACCTTAGTATGGTGAAAAAAATAAAATAAAATAAACCTTAGTATGGTGTTCTTTCAGAACAGGAATGTTTCACTTACCTGCAAAGGCATTTCTGAAGTTGGTCATATTCATTTGTAAAACACAGAGGGGCCCTGCAGTATATTCTTGTGCAGATTGCAGATTCTTTTCCCATTGAGAAGAGTTGCCCCTAATTTACTTAAGACTTTTATAATTTAGTTTTCTTAAAATGAGGCATTTATTGACTAGACAAAGCATGTTAAGTAAATGTGCATTTGACTATAGTTGTGTCACTTAAACACATATTTTCCTCTCATGTGTGGCTGAATATGCCCTGCAGTTATTTCAGTATCAATTTCTCTAGCAACCCCTTTCTTCAAGGATGATGCCAAGACATATTTGGGGAGGCCTGGTTTTTGTGTTGTGGCACACAGCGTATACTGCAGCTTTAGAAGGGATTTCAGGAATGGTTGCGTGGTGACAAATTTACTAAGAACTCCCAAGGAAGCTTCATATAGCCTTAGTTCAGCCTTGCTAGAAAATTACTTCTGATGACAATGAGTATCCTAGTAGTTCCACAGATAAGCTGAGATGGAAAATGTCTTCAAAGGAGACACTTTTTCACCTTGTGTTCACCTACACATTTTTTATGACTTCCACTCCTATCATGCCCAGGCCATTGGAGCCAGGATATTTTTATAACTAGAATGTTAATATGTAATAAAGCTTTGAGAGTGCATGCAGTGGATCTAAGCAGCATAATCAGAAGCTTGCGCTTTGGTTCTCAGCAATTTTTAAGCTGCTGGTAGCAGAAATAGCCGTGGAAATATTCAAACTGCCTTGCCACTACATTCAGAAAATCATTTGTCTTTTTATTGCACTCCTTGTCAATAAATAGATTTAGGATTTCTGAAGTTACAGAATTCTCATAGATGGCTGGGAAAATGTCTATACACACTACACACATATAATAATACACTATTAATGTGCTAATATGTTTGCTTTTGTTTTTTTTTCTAGCCCATCAAAGCTCCTGAGTCTGTTTCCACTATAATCACTGCAGAATCGATCTTCTACAAGGTAAGCACCTGTAGGGTCACTGAGGGAAGATTTGGACCTGTTGTGTGATATGCTGCCAAATGTTGGGTTAGTCCAAAGGTCTCTGCTCCTCTGTACGGTATGTGATTATTTCTTGTTCTTTTCTAAACTATTTTCCCTCATAGGTGGCTGGTATAAGACATCTCATCCAGAGCTGAGGGGTAGTTGCTTATTGAAACGTGTTATTTTTAACTATTTTAAGTATCTCAAAATGCTAACGTATAGTGTGGAGTCATGAAAGAGTGAACCATCCTAGTCACTGTGACAGTCACTGTGTGAGAAGCAGAGTAGGGGCTTGGACTAGTAGAGATTGTATAGACCTGATATCTGGTGGGTAGAGGAGGCACAGAGATTCTAAAATGCCTTTAAGGAGAAGTGAGAGGAATAAGGATAGTGGTGGTGATTAACATCTACTAGAAGTCCATGGTGAAAGAGTCCAAAATGTTTTGATACAAGAGTGAGGAAGTCAGGTTTCCTGGGATCCAAAGCCCACAGACATCTGCTACTCCGGAGAGACATGACCTATTGTTATTTTTTAACCAGAAGCCTTAGGAAAGCAGTTGCAACATAGAAAAGAGCCCCAAAACCTGCAGGCCTGGCACAGGCAGCAGCCATTAAATATTGTTGATGTTTTGGGGTCTGAATTATCTTTTGGGGGGCAGTGACACAAATTAGTGCTTCATACCTGACTGAAGTGGACCAAACGCTGAGAAACTCAAGTGTTATACTGTGTACCTTTTTTTTTTTTTGTTAGCCTAGACTAACAGTCTGTATACACAGGCAAACATCTGTCCTGTATTTCCAGCCTTTCATCATTGTTAAGAATAAAATAGCTGAAGTTTAGCATGTGCTTGCTATGCATCAGCCACCGAGGTGAGCATGTCACATGCTTTACTTCATTCAGTCTCCTCCATGAAGTGCTGCTGTTATTCCCACTTTATGGATGAAAATAATGAGGCACAGAGAAATTAATGAACTTGTCAAAGATAAAATAGTCAACAAGTCATGGAGCGAGCTCGGCTCCTGGCTGCACTGGCAAGTGGCTGTGTGGCAACCTCTCTTGTGTTTCTTCATCTATAAAATAGGGATTGTAAATAGCAGCTACCTCAGTGGGTCAAGCAAGATCATGTATGTTAAGCACTTAGCAGAGTAAGCACTCAATGAAGAGTAGAAATTGATATCCATCATGTTTTCAAATTTGTGTATCACTCTCACAGCTGAACATACAGTTTACAGATTGAGTCCAGAAGCAGCTGGTTTGGGGGGCACCTGGCTGGCTCAGTCAGAAGAGCATGTGGCTCTTGATCTTGGGGATCTCCACACTGGATGTGGGGTTTACTTAAATAAATAAACTTAAAAAAAAAAAAGAAGCAACTGGTTTGGCTAAGGATTTAGTGTACTAGTGATTTCCACGCATGTCTCAACTGACAAAAAGGCAATGGCATGTGGGACCTGTTATCACAAGTATCAGGATTTCTTATTGCTGTCTACCATCCACATTTGTTAAACAATAAGGACAAAGTGCAACAGATATTCGGGTAATGCTGCAGATATCATACCCAGTACTGCGAGGCCATCGCTGCAGTGCCACTGTGGTCAGCGCCAGGGCAGGAGAGTTAAAAGGTCACTGCCATCTGTTGAACTGGAGTCCAGATCAGGCATGCTAGGGGGAGCTGAGTGGGAACCACTGGGTCTGATGGCCAAGAGTATGGGCAGCCAAGACCCCAGATGGTTAAATGGCCTTCCTGTGGGAAAAGAGCTCCATGAACCACTCTGCTTACTCCTAATCCAGTGTTCTTCAGTATATTGTGTTGACCTTCTTTCTTGTCTGCCAAAAACCCTGAAACCTCCCTGCAAATGAAGGGACTCTTTAGATCAAGTACCTTAGTCACGTCCATTGCTCTATGTAGGTACATACACAACACATGTTAATAAACACTTACCGGGGCGCCTGGGTGGCGCAGTCGGTTAAGCGTCCGACTTCAGCCAGGTCACGATCTCGCGGTCTGTGAGTTCGAGCCCCGCATCAGGCTCTGGGCTGATGGCTCGGAGCCTGGAGCCTGTTTCCGATTCTGTGTCTCCCTCTCTCTCTGCCCCTCCCCCGTTCATGCTCTGTCTCTCTCTGTCCCAAAAATAAATAAAAAACGTTGAAAAAAAAAAAAAATTTAAAAAATAAACACTTACCATGTGCCAGGTACTGCTTGCCATTGGAATCTTTCACCAAGATATTGTCTTTGCCTTGCAGTTCTGCTTTCACATGATTATATATTTTGAGTTAATATTCATTAAGCATATATTTGAGTGCCTATGATAAGCAAGGTCCTGTTTTTTTATGTGTGAAAAAACAAACTAATCATTGGTAATTTGGGAATAATGATTCTATGTGTAGACAAAGTAAACCATAAGTGTAAAGTATTTATATGACAAAGAACTTTGAGTAGTGTCTACAAGGACCAGATGATGATGGATGTGAACTAGGAAGTAGCAGATGGTAGCCCCCATTAACCCTACCTGTCCATAGTGATCTACATACAGCAGTCAGCCTTAGACACATGAATGAAGTATCCACCTGGAGAAACTCCTGTCACAGTTCACTCACTGCAAGTATTTCTTCAGAATTATTTTTAGGGTTGAGACGCACAATATCTTTAATGGCTTTACCGGCTGCCAAGGCCCTATTTTGAGTGAAGCAGTGATAAATCACACTTGGTTCCTGCAAGTCAAGGATTCCTTCACCAGCTGAGAACCACACGTACCTAAGGAAGTGCTGAGTATCATTTGGATCAGCCATTATAGGTGTTGGAAGGAGAGATTATTTCCTTTTCAAGACCTAGGGGAGAAAACATAACAACAGATAGCAGATAGTCATAGGGAGGGCTAGACACAGGACATGCACAGATTAGTTAGTTGGCTGTGAAGTAGAGTGGGGATAAGACATGAGGCCTTGAGGAGCACCTGGGTGGCTCAGTCGGTTAAGCATCCAACTTTGACTCAAGTCATGATCTCGCAGTCTGTGAGTTGGAGCGTCAGGCTCTGTGCAGACAGCTCAGAATCTGGAGCCTGCTTCTGATTCTGTGTCTCCCATTCTCTCTGCACTCCCCCCCAAAGATAAACATTAAAAAAATAAATATAAATAAAAAATACATTAAGAAAAGACATACAGGTAATTGTCTTGTGGGAGGATATCAAAGTGAATGGGAAAAGACCTATCCTGAAGACTGACTATAATCAGAAGAGTTTCTGTCATTTCTTTGGGTTTGAATTTGTCATGTCCGTTTTCTTTATGGACGCCAATGAGGGAGATGTGTAGAGCATATTCTCATCCAGGAAGCAATGCTTTTCAGTACAGGACAGAGAAGGACCACTGAGCTGATAAAGGAGCCCCAGCTGCGTTCTCTGCCTTATGTAGCCTTCAGCAAGTCTGATATGAAAATCTGATATGAAAATTCTGATATGAAATCAAAGTGTCATTATAAATAATAAATGTTTCCTCCAGATGCAAGTTTCATGTGTGTGTAATTTTCATTCAAGAGTGAAAAACTTCAGGACTGGCATCAACAGTGTAAATGTTGATGCATATTAGACCATCTCAAAGGTGTTTTACTGACCACTTTGCAAACTGTTTATTTCATGTTAAGGAGGTTTCAGTTCATAGCTGTGGTTTTTATTTTCACTTCAAATATGGGGTTATCTTCTGTCTCCCCCAGGGAGTCTATTACCAAATTGGAGACGTTGTTTCTGTGATTGATGAACAAGATGGAAAGCCCTACTATGCTCAGATCAGGGGCTTCATCCAGGACCAGTATTGCGAGAAGAGTGCCGCACTGACGTGGCTCATTCCCACCCTCTCTAGCCCCCGGGGCCAGTTTGATCCTGCATCCTACATCATCGGTGAGTATGACGAGTGGCACAGGTAAGTCTCCACTATTACATAAAGGAATGTATTAGTCTGCTCAGGCTGCCATAACAAAATAGCACAGGCTGAGTGCCATAAACACGAAACCTGTTTTCTCACAATGCTGGAGGCCAGAAGTTGAAGATCAAGGTGCTGTCAAGATCACTTTCTGATAAGAGCTTTCTTCCTGGCTTGTAGACACCACCTTCTCCCTAAGACCTCAAATGGCCTTTCCTCTGTGTGTGCACACTCCTAGTGTCTCTTCCTCTCCTTAGAAGAACATCAGTCCTAGCAAATCAGGGCTCTACCCTATGACCTCATTTTTTTTTCATTAACTTGTTTTTTTTTTTTAATTTTTTTAAATTTACATCCAAATTAGTTAGCATATAGTACAACAATGATTTCAGGACTAGATTCTTTAGTGCCCCTTACCCATTAAACCCATCCCCCCTCCCACAACCCCTCCAGTAACCCTCAGTTTGTTCTCCATATTGAAGAGTCTCTTCTGTTTTGTCCCCCTCCCTGTTTTTATATTATTTTTGCTTCCCTTCTCTCATGGTCATCTGTTTTGTCTCTTAAAGTCCTCATATGAGTTAAGTCATATGATTTTTGTCTTTCTCTGACTAATTTCACTTAGCATAATACCTCCCAACTCCATCCATGTAGTTGCAAATGGCAAGATTTCATTCTTTTTAATTGCCGAGTAATATTCCATTGTATATATATACACCACATCTTCTTTATCCATTCATCCATCGATGGACATTTGGGCTTTTTCCAAACTTTGGCTGTTGTTGATAGTGCTGCCATAAACATTGGGGTGCGTGTGTCCCTTAGAGACAGCACACCTGTATCCCGTGGATAAATGCCTAGTAGTGCAATTGCTGGGTCGTAGGGTAGTTCTATTTTTAGTTTTTTGAGGAACCTCCATACTGTTTTCCAGAGTGGCTGCACCAGCTTGCATTTCCACCTATGACCTCATTTAACCTTAATTATCTCCCTAAAGGCCCCATCTCTAAACACCATCACTTCAGGGGTTAGGACCTCAACATATGAATTTGTGGGACTATAACTCAGTCCATGGCAAAGAAACATAAGCATCATTAAATGTTAAAAAGGAAAGAACTTGATAGAAAATATGAAAGATATTTTATGTAGTTGGGGTTTGAGTGCTATCAGTTTTTGAGTTAGGGCAATACATACCTACTAACAAGTGATGTGGATAAGATTTTTCTGAGCGACCCAGGTTAAACTCTATTAAAAGAATTTATTGCTCAGGAGTTAGGCTTATTTAGGCATATTGACTTATAAAAATCTAGTTAAAAATAATTTGAAAAGCAACTGTCTCTATTATTTCTGGCATCTTAACAAATTTTCATTACGTATCCCTCCACATGTCACACATATTCATCCTAGACGTTTATGATGTCATTGTGTACAGTTGGAATGGCAGCCACTGTACTTTTATGCATTTCAAAGCTGACAAAAGAAGTGGTATAAATGTTTCTCATAGACTTGCAGGAAGAAGTTGCTGATTAATACAGTTTAAAACGTGTTCAGAGTTTTTAAATTACCCCATATTTTCAACCTTTCTGCAGTGAACTTGCATTACTTTTCATATGAAGGGTTTTTCGTTTTTTCCAGAGGGAACTCAGGGACAAATAACTACTGCTGTTATTCTCACCTATGGGTGAAGCTTGATACACAATCAGTTCTAAGTCTTCTGCTTGTAGGTACATAGAAGAGTGGACTTTCATCTCCCTGACTTCTAGGACTGGGTTCTCAGCAGAGGCGGTGATGTGAAGAATCACCGCTGGGGCTCCTCTCCCACCTCCTCCTCTAATCCTCAGATACTAGAGTGGGAAGTATGGCATAGAGATTCAGAACACAGGTGCTGGCGCCAGACTGTCTGGGTTCATAGCCAAGCACTTACTAGTTGTGTGGCCCTGAGCAAGTTCCTTAATCTCTCTTGCCTCATTTTCCTGATACACAGTACAGGAATAATAATAGTGCCTTCCTCCAAGCAAAGTTGTGAGGACTCAAAGTATCCGTGTATGTGTAGTACTTAGAACAGTATGGGCACATGATAATAAACACTGGTGTGCTAATATTTTTAGAGTCCTTCCTATATTGAGTCACTGTTCGGGGGAGTTAAACAGGTAAAGTAGAAAAAGTAGTGGAGAGTGACTTCAGAGTAATACATGTGTCAAGGACTAATGTCAGGTCACCAGAGTGGTTTGCCCTACCATTTAGGAATTTTAACCCTTTGTGAAAATGACATATATGTTCGAAAGATATTTAATCTTTCCACTGACTGCCTTTTAGGACCAGAGGAGGATCTTCCAAGGAAGATGGAATACTTGGAATTTGTGTGTCACGCACCTTCTGAATATTTCAAGTCACGTTCATCACCATTTCCCACGGTTCCAACCAGACCAGAGAAGGGCTATATATGGACTCATGTTGGACCTACTCCTGCAATCACTATTAAGGAAACAGTTGCCAACCATTTGTAGTTTAGAAAGTAAAACTTACTTCCAGTTATCTTGGATTCATAGTACTCTAAGACTTGCCACATATTTCTTTCATGAAATTCCTAGATGGAAAGAAGACTAAGAAGTTTTTCCCTACTACCCAGTAACCAGTAGCTTATTTATTACTAGTCACTTGGAAAGTGAAAAGGGATAACAAGGAATTAAATTACAGGCAAAGGCTATAATTTCCAGGGAGACCATTAGGAACAGGTGGTATCTATTTTTCTCCATGGATTGTATTTCTCTAAATGGATTGTATTTTTCTACAAGAACAAAACAGTAATTAAGGTTTAGATTTCTGACTAAGGACTTAAATAAAATATAGCTATGACCAACTGTATCTATCACAAAGTTACACAAGCTTTATTTTCTCATCTAGAAAATGCTAGGTACACTCTTGGCCACTTAAACCTTAAAGAAACTGATAGGTGGATGATTGTATTAGCCTGGGCTTTTTAAAACTTTATTCTGCAGCAAACAGATTCAGAATTATTTTGTTGATCTTAACAGAGCTGCTCATTCTTCATTGTTTTTACCTCCCTTTCTCAAACTAAGGTTTCCAATCAAACAATAAAATTTTGTAGAGCAGACTGAACTTCATGAAAAGCACATAGGAGACACCTAGTGTTCAGGCATCCCACTTGGTAGTTTCTTGACTACCATTAGAACAACCTTTTGGCAGTCATAAAAATGATTAATGGGCCATAAGCATTTAATATCTTCAAAAAGTCTACCATCTGCTATAGAGTCATAGTAACAGGCCTAAAACAAAGTCTTAGACTTAGAAGCCCTGTTTTCTATGAAATTGTCCAGAATTCAGGTATAAGTTTTACTTCAAATGCAGGCCAGCTAAGTAAGGGGACAACAGTATGAAAATGGAAGAAGTGGGGGCCATACACTCGTGCCTCCAATTCTGTCGTGACTTAACCAGCATTTTTCAACTCCAGGAAAATTTGTCAGAATCTTATTTAATCATAGTGATTTTGAGTTGTAGCAGTTTTACCTGTTCACATTTTTCTACACAGTGATGGTTTGTATGTTAGAAGCAAGCAACTGTAGATAGCTCTATGTACATAGTTATCTCTACAAAAGTTACAGTAAAATTTGTTGTAAATACTATTGTAAATAGCTAAGTGCCAATATTCAAACTTTTGGATTAAAATGTATTTTTCATATTGTATTCACTTTGGATTTATTTCATTTAAACATTTAAATGTGGGGCTTTCTAATGGTATAAATAGAAAACACCAAGGTTATACTCTTAATTTGGAGCAACAGATTGATCAACATATACTTGATTTTAGGAAAATTTCAAAGAATGGCTACTTGGGAAAAGAAATACTTAATGTAAGATACTTATTAAAATGTAAAAATAATGGGGTGGCCTGGCTGGTTCAGTCAGGGGAGCATGGTACTCTTGGTCCTGGGGTTGTAAGTTCAAGCCTCATGTTGGGTGTAGAGATTCCTTAAAATCTTTTAAAAATTAATTAATAAAGTTAGGAAATATTGAAAAAACAATAAATACCATGTGTTTATAAATTGGTAAATACTTGTGTAGTATCTTTTAAAATAAAGATTGAATTTTCACTTTCTTCCTCAACAGACTTTACAGACTGAGCTAGCCAGGTACCCCCCAAAATTTTTAAATTTCTATCTGTCAGTAAAATGTGTATACAAAATTAAAACCAGGGTGCCTGGATGACTCAGTCAATTGAGCATCCAGCTCTTGATTTTGGCTCAGGTTATGATCTCCCAGTGTGTAGGATCATACCCCAAGTCAGGATCCGTGCTGACAGTGAGGATCCTGCTTGGAATTCTCTCTCTCCTTCTCTCTCTGCCCCTCCCATGTGCACATACTCTCTGTCAAAAAAATAAAATAAACTTAAAAAAAAATTAAAAACCAAGGGGAGGAGCCAAGACGGCAGAACAGCATGGAAGGTTTTTTTTTGTGTGTGTCTCTTAGCCATGAAATACAGCCAGATCAATGCTAAACCATCCTGCACACCTAGAAAACTGATTGGAGTATTAGCACAACAATCTACACAACCCGAACCACAGAACTCAGCAGGTACGAGGCACAGAGAGGTGAACAGGAGAGAGAAACCATGGAGGGCAGGGAGCTGTTTTTGCTTGCAAAGAGAGGACAAAGATGGGCGATAGTATGGGAAAGCCCTCCCCCCCCCCCAACACCAAAAGCAACTGGAGAGAAAGTGGAAAAGTGAAAACAGCCACAAGGACTGAACTAAAAGGGGAGAAAGGAGAGCGTTTAAATTCCATTAAGACTCTATAAACAGGGGTAGCACAGTCTGAAACACCGCAAGTCAATACCTGACAGTGCTCTGGCGAGAAGGGCAAATCCCCAGGAGCAGAGTGAATCCAGGGGTCCTTGAGCCACATGGGGAGAGGCGATTCCACTGCAGGGAGGTTGTTTGGTAGAGACTGTGTGGCTCCCCCCACAGGCAAAGGCCCCGGTGGACCCTGGAAAACAACAATATTTGCTGATGTTGGAACAAGATTGTTAAGGGTTAAGCCTGGTGCCAGATGTGTGTTGTGATTTTCCATAATCCATGAAACACTGCTGCTACACGATCCCATGAACTTGTATTGGGTCAGGCTGCCACCCAACTGCAGTCTCTGGCCATTGGCAACAGCATGGTCCTGCAAACATTCCTGGGTGTGGCCGGCACTCAGCCTTGCTCAGTGAGACCCTCCCCCAGAGGGTCAGAACAGGTCAAAGCTTCCGTCCCTCAGAAGCAAGGGGCAGGAAAAACAGCCGCAATTGAGATAAAACTCAGGAGGGAGGTGCCACCTGGCAACCTGATGGCTTGGTCACAGACTGTAAAAGCAGGGAGTGGATGGAAGCCAGAGACAAAGGATGGGTACGCGATTGCTGGTTGGGGAGAGCAGAGTTACGATACTAGACACTGGGTAGCTGGGTGACACCATTTCCACCCCTCCCCACACATGTGCTTACACACCTACAAGCACCACAACAATCCACCCCAGTAAGCTAAGCAGCGCCATCTAGTGGGGAACGGAGCCGTTGCACTAAGCCCCCCAAATTGGGCCAACCTTGCTCTTCAGGAACACCACATGTCTCTCTGCCTGGTTAGTGTCCGGAATATAAAGTGCCTAATAACTTGACTTCAACGGGAAAACAATGTAATTTCACGAATTTCAGTCCATCTGCTGGTCCATCTATTAATTTCTTTTTTTCTTTTTCATTTCTTTTTCATGAATACAGAAAGAGAAAAAAATTATTTTTATGTTCAATTTTTATTAAAAATATTTTTATTTTTTCTACTATATTGTTTAATTCTTTGTAAATATTTCAAATTCTATTTTACTTCCATCATTTCATTTTATTCTATTTCATTGTATTCATTTTCTCAAATTTTCAAACATTTTCCTTTTATTTTTTCCACTTTTTCTCTAATCTATCAAGCTCCTTTAAACACCCAGACCAAAACACACCTAGGATCTAGCATCATTTATTTGATTTGTGTGTGTGTGTGCGTGTGTGTGTGTGTGTTATTTTAAATTTTTTAATTTTAATTTTTTTACCTTATTAATTTCTTTTCTTCCTTCAAAATGATGAAACGAAGGAATTCACCCCAAAAGCAAGAGCAGGAAGAAACGACAGCCAGGGACTTACTCAACACAGATACAAGCAAGAAGTCTGAACCAGAATTTAAAATTATGATGATAAGAATACCAGCTGGGGTCGAAAATAGATTAGAATCCCTTGCTGCAGAGATAAAGAAGGAAAAGCTAGTCAAGATGAAATAAAAAATGCCACAACTGAGCTGCAATCTCGAGTGGATGCCACAGCAGCATGGATGGATGAGGCAGAACAGCGAATCAGTGATAAAGAGGACAAACTTGGGGCGCCTGGGTGGCTTGGTCGGTTGAGCGTCCGACTTCGGCTCAGGTCATGATCTCACGGTCCGTGGGTTCGAGCCCCGCGTCGGGCTCTGTGTTGACAGCTCACAGCCTGGAGCCTGTTTCAGATTCTGTGTCTCCCTCTCTCTGTGACCCTTCCCCATTCATGCTCTGTCTCTCTCTGTCTCAAAAATAAATAAAAGTTAAAAAAAAAAAAAAAAAAAGAGGACAAACTTATGGAGAATAATGAAGCAGAAAAAAAGAGGGAGACTAAGGCAAAAGAGCACGATTAAGTATTAGAGAAATCAGTGACTTATTAAAAAGGAACAACATTAGAATCATAGGGGGGTCCAAGAAGATTAAGAGAGGGGAAAAAGGGGTGGAAGCATTATGTGAGCAAATCACAGCAGAAAACTTTCCTTAGCTGGGGAAAGACACAGACATCAAAATCCAGGAAGCACAGAGGACTCCCGTAAGATTCAACAAAAACCGACCATCAGCAAGGCATATTATAGTCAAATTCACAAAATACTCAGGCAAGGAAAGGATCATGAAAGCAGCAAGGGGAAAAAAGTCCTTAACCTACAAGGGAAGACAGATCAGGTAGGTTTGCAGCAGACCTAGCCACAGAAACTTGGCAGACCAGAAAGGAGTGGCAGGATATATTCAACGTGCTGAATCAGAAAAATATGCAGCCAAGAATTCTTTATCCAGTAGGCTGTCATTCAAAATGGAGGGAGAGATTAAAAGTTTCCCACACAAACAAATATTAAAGGAGCTTGGGACCACTAAATCAGCCCTGCAAGAAATTTTTAGGGGGAGTTTCTGAGGGGATAAAAGTCGAAGAGAAAAGAGAGAGAGAGACAGACAGAGAGACAGACAGACAGACCAAAAACTACAAAGGTCCTAGAAAGGACCAGAGAACACCACCAGACACTCCAACTCTATAAGAAACATAATGGCAATAAATTCATATCTTTCAGTACTCACTCTAAACGTCAAAGGACTAAATGCTCCAATCAAAAGACATAGGGTAACAGAATGGATAAGAAAACGAGATCCATCTATATGTGCTGTTTACAAGAGACCCACTTTAGACCTAACGACACCTTCAGACTGAAAGTAAGGGGATGGAGAACCCTCTATCACGCTAACGGTCACCAAAAGAAAGCCAGAGTAGCCATACTTATATCAGACAATCTAGACTTTAAAATAAAGACTGTAACAAGAGATGAAGAATGGCATTATATCATAATTAAGGGGTCTACCCACCAAGAAGACCTGACAATTGTAAACATGTATGCTCCAAATGTGAGAGCACCCAAATAGATAAATCAATTAGCCACAAACATAAAGAAACTCATTGATAACAATACCATAATAGTAGGGGACTTCAACACCCCACTGACAACAATGGACACATCATCTAAACACAAAATCAACAAGGAAACAATGGCTTTGAATGACACACTGGACCCGATGGACTTAACAGAGATAGTCAAAACATTTCATCCTAAAGCAGTGGAATAGACATTCTTCTTCAGTGCACATGGAACGTCCTCCAGAATACATCACATACTGGGACACAAATCAGCCCTCAACAAGTACAAAAAAGTCGAGATCATACCATGCATATTTTCAGACCACAACACCATGAAACTCGTAATCAACAACCAGAAAAAACTTGGAAAGATAACAAATACTTGGAGACGAAAGAACATCCTACTGAAGAATGAGTGGGCTAAACAAGAAGTTAAAGAGGAAGTTAAAAAGTACATGGAAGCCAATGAAAATGATAACACCACAGCCCACAACCTCCAGGACACAGCAAAGGCAGTCATAGGAGGGAAGTATATAGCAATCCAGGCCTTCCTAAAGAGGTAAGGAAGGTCTCTGATACACAGCCTAACCTTACACCTTAAGGAGCTGGAAAAAGAACAGCAAGATAAAACCCCAAACCAGCAGAAGACAGGAAATAATAAAGATTAGGGCAGAAATCCATGCTATCGAACCCAAAAAAAACCAGTAGAACAGATCAATGAAACCAGAAGCTGGTTCTTTGACAGAATTAACAAAATTGATAAACCCCTGGCCAGTCTGATCAAACGGAAAAAGGAAAGGACCCAAACAAATAAAATCAAGAATGAAAGAGGAGAGATCACCTCCAACACAGCAGAAATAAAAACAATAATAAGAGAATATTATGAGCAATTATATGCCAATAAAATGGGCAATCTGGAAGAAATGGACAAATTCCTAGAAACATATAAACTACCAAAACTGAAACAGGAAGAAGTAGAAAATTTGAACAGTACCATAACCAGTAAAGAAACTGAACAAACAAAACAAAACAAAAACAAACAAAACAAACAAACAAAAAACCCAAGAGTCCAGGGCCAGATGGCTCTCCGGGGGAATTCTACCAAACATTTAAGCAAGAGTTAACACCTATTCTCTTGAAGCTGTTTCCAAAAATAGAAATGTAAGGAAAACTTCTAAACTCTTTCTATGAAGCCAGCATTACCTTGATTCCAAAACCAAAGACCCCACTAAGAAGGAGAACTATAGACCAATTTCCCTAATGAACATGGAGGCAAAAAGTCCTCAACAAGGTATTAGCCAACTGGATCCAACAATACATTAAAAAAATTATGCACTATGACAAAGTGGGATTGATACCTGCGATGCAGGGCTGGTTCAATATCTGCAACACAATCAGTGTGATTCTTCACATCAATAAAAGAAAGGACAAGAACCACATGATCCTCTCCATAGATGCAGAGAAAGCATTTGACAAAATACAGCATCCTTTCTTGATAAAAACCCTCAGGAAAGTAGGGATAGAAGGAGCATACCTCGAGATCAGAAAAGCCATATATGAACGACCTGCCGCTAATATCATCCTCAATGGGGAGAAACTGAGAGCTTTCCCCCTAAAGTCAGGAACAAGATAGGGCTGTCCACTGTCGCCACTGTATTCAACACAGTGTTGGAAGTCTTAGCCTCAGTAATCAGACAGCACAAAGCAATAAAAGGCATCCAAATTGGCCAGGAGGAGGTCAAACTTTCACTCTTCACAGATGACATGATACTCTATGTGGAAAACCCAAAATATTCCACCAAAACAAACAAACACACAAACAAACAAACAAACTTCTAGAACTGATCCATGAATTCAGCAACATTACAGGATATAAAATAGTGCACAGCAATCGGTCACATTCCTATACACCAATAATGAAGCAACAGAAAGAGAAATCAAGGAATCGATCCCATTTACAGTTGCACCAAAACCCATAAAATACCTAGGAATAAATCTAACCAAAGAGGTGAAAAACCCATACACTGAAAACTGTAGAAAGCTTATGAAAGAAATAGAAGAAGACACACAAAAAAAGGAAAAATATTCCATGCTCCTGGATAGGAAGAACAAATATGGTTAAAATGTCAATAGTACCCAAAGCAATCTACATATTCCATGCAACACCTATCAAAATAACACCAGCACTCTTCACAGACCTAGAACAAACAATCCTAAAATTTGTATGGAACCAAAAAAGACCCAAATAGCCAAAGCAATCTTGAAAAAGAAAACCAAAGCAGGAGGCATCAATAATCCTGGACTTCAAGGTGTATTATAAAGCTGTAATCATCCAGACAGTACTTACTGGCACAAAAACAGACACTCAGATCAATGGAACAGAATAGAGAACCCAGAAATGGACCCACAAGCGTATGGCCAACTAATCTTTGACAAAGCAGGAAAGAATATCCAATGGAATAAAGACAGTCTCTTCAGCAAGTGGTGCTGGGAAACCTGGACAGCGACATGCAGTTGATATTGAAGCCAAGTTTCATTACAGTGCAATATTAATTTGTTTCTCTTTAAATTACCCAATTTAAATTGTGCCCAATTCTCTAGGATGCACCCTAGTGCATCCTTGGGATGTTCATAACAGCCCCATTTAGGACCTGCATGTGGGGATTCTTCCGTGACACTATGGTTTCCCTCAGTCACATAAGACCCAGATTCTGCACTTTGTTTTCCTGCCTTTATCTTTCCAGGCACAAGAGGAAAGCAACAGCAGTTCACTCTGCTAAAGTTTTAGATGGAGTCTGCTAGATAATTATCCTGAAATTAAGTGTATAATATAAATGGGTAGAGGAAATTTGACTTGCTAGCCCAGAATAGGGAATCTGGCAAAACAGATGTTTTAAATGGCACTTGAGGCAGAAATAGACAAAGGACAGGTCTGGATGTTGTCCTTCCAGGCAAATACAACAAAAGGATCCAAATGCACAACAGAAGTCAAACAGTTGTGTTGCATTAAACAAAAATCAGGTTGGGCACAGAGGAAGGGTAAGATTCTAGGAAAGTATTGTCAGGAATGCCAGAGAGCTAAGGTAGAGTAAAGAGTTCCTGGCCTTGGTGGTCCCAGCTGAGTGAGGTGGATGAAAGTCACAGGGTTTCCTAGAAACCGAAGAGAGAGAGAGAGGTTCTGAGGGACGAGGAATTATGCCATTCATCAATGTGACGATAGTAATACAGACAAACCAAATCCTATAAATGGGATAGTTTCCAATGTGCTTGTAAACAATAGTGAAGCAAACAGCTCAAGGGTAAGTGGGAAGAAGAAGATGGATGGGAGGAAGTAGACATCTCTGGACACGCCCAGCGATGCCACTGAGCCTGTGACACAGCAGACACAGCAGCATGATAAGGTCTGGCACTGTGAGTAGGAGGGTGTGGTCTACAAAAGACAGAAAACCAGCCTGGGTGTAAATCCCACTCCTTCATACCTGCCACATTTCCAGCCCGCCGTGTGTCTCCTCTACCATCATCCAATAACCCAGTGCAACTGGGGCGGCAGGACCATCCTTTGGTCCAACAACAGGATTGTCCAACAATCTTTAAGGCAGTTCTACTGTCCCGTAATTGCCTCAATTCAATCTTGATGTACCAGAGCTGCAATGACACAGTCACCTGACAGTGGACAAAAAAGTAAAGAGACAATTAGGAGTCTATTCTAGGGGAACAAAGTGGTGGGTGGAATGGGCTACTTACGGGGACAACTTCTCAGATAGTCACCAAGGAACTGATCTTCCTCTTTGATGTGTCTTGGTTTCTCCCAAGCAGCAGTCTAAAACTGCTGTAGGGGTTTGTCACAGCACTGGATCCTTCCATGTGCATTCCTGGCCGAGCCAGAAATTAGTTGCCATGAGAGAGAGTTCCCTATAGGACTGTTCCCTTCGGGGAAAAGAAGCAAGAGTCCCATTTCTTCAGAGCTAGTGACTCAGTCTCTTATGCCAACCAACAACCTTGAAATTGTCCAAAAGCCAGAGTGGAGAGAGTTTGTGGTGAAAGTAAAACTTGGAGCCAGCAGAGCACACAGAGAGCAGGAGGAACCTCCTGTGGTCATCTGAGTTACTAGCCCGGGGAAATGCACCAGTGAGCCCTGGTGCACCACCATGAGATTCTGCTCTGTCTTGGGATCCCCGGAGGTGCACCAGGAGAGGAGAGAGTGAGAACAGGTCCCCAGACATGTTTTTCCACATTTCCTTCTTCCCAGAGAACAGTCCAGTTCACAGAAAAAGTACAGAGATAGGAAGTAACCCTGTACTTTCCAACTCTGTTTCCCAGAGGAGGAACATACCAGTACCCCTGCATGGTGAGGAGGTCAAATTGTACTACACAGATGTAGTTTGGGGTACCGTTGTTCCTCTAAGGGTTCCTTCATGTCATCAAAATATGATGCAGGTAAGCCAGGTCCAAGGACCCAGAGGAGGGTCCTTGGCTTTGTGCAGGATAGAAATCAAACGTGAGCCAGAGAAAGTGAAAACAGAGTTTATTGAGTGGTGTGACAGGTAGAGAGTAGCAGATGGAGGTCTGGGAGACTCAGAAAGGAAAGAATGTCTGTCACTTGGGGTTAGGGGTTTGTACTGGAAGGGAGGAATCTAGGGTACATGTTTCCCCGGGGGAATCCAGGGTAGGATCTGACCAAAGGTGCGTGTCAGGTGAACTACAGGTGTTATTCCATAAATTACCGAAGGTAAGGGGTTTTGATGCCAGTGTAACCTAAGATTTGTTTGAAGCTAATGTCTTAGAACATGTTTGGGATCTGGATCTTCTTAGATGTCATCAGGTGTTTGGGGGCCTAGGACAAAACTCAGGAAAGGATTGACTTTCTTGATTCCTCCTTGAAGTGAGAACATGGCTGCTTGGGCTTCTTCAGAGGCAAAATATGGAATACAAGTAAATGAGGCCTAGCAGAAAAACAGCAGGGATGGAGCCTTTATAAAATGGAACCCTTTAGGGGTCCCACCTGGGTAGCTACCCACCTGGGTAGCTCAGTTAAGCCTCTGACTTGATTTTGGCTCAGGTCATGATCTCATGGTCATGGGATAGAGCCCCGAGTAGGGCTCTGTGCTGAGTGTGGAGCCTGTTTGTTTCCGTTTTCCCCTCTCTCCTGCTCATGTGCGCACATGCTCTTTCTCTCAAATAAATGATAAACCAAAACTTTCTTTGAAAAAGTAATAAATAAAAATAAGTGGAGTCCTTTTAGCCCTCCTACCTCACTGAGATGGCTGAAATACCTTTGTGTAACATAAAGGAAGAAATTCAAAGACTGTGAGATAGACATGTTGAGTGAATGAATCATGTCTAACTCACCAACTTACCACTACCTAACCATGTCCCCCAAGATAGAGAGGGTGTCAGAAAATACTCCCTCAACAAGGCCTTAGAAATACACTGGTGTATTTGTTAGGATTGATCTTGGTTGTAACAGGTACCCTACACAGAGAAGTAATCAAGAGGTTTATCTGTCTCTAGCACATAAAAAAATCTGGGCATAGGACATCTAGGGCTAGTAGGTCACCTCAGTGGTGCTCTCAGGGAAACAGGCTCCTTGTGTTCTTGCACTGCCTCAGTCACCCATGGTTCTCACCTTCATGTTTGAAGACGGTTGCTGCATCTCTAAACGTTGTGCCCTCATTTCAGGAAGAAAGCCTGTCCCAGGGATTTCTACTTCCTTGTGCTATCTAGAACTATGTCACATAGCCATGTGTGGCTGTAATGGAAATCATGTGACTCAGTAATTCACTTGCCAAGGAGCACAGGAAGGCAAGGGAGAGAGTGCTGGAAAGATTGTTGAGTGACTCTGTCCGTAGAAACTGTGACAACTGGTGGGAGATGCAATTGATAGGGAGACACTGCAGTACAAATGGGCTTTCTGGTTTCAGTGGGGATGAGTGGATCCTGGGATAGCAGAGACCAGGTAGCTGCAATGTGTGAAGCCAGGTGGATGTGGCTACCATAACCAGAAGACAGTGCATTTATTACAAGGGTCTGACCCACAGGGTTCTTTGGTGCTGCCCAACTAATTGTGGGATCCTGAAGACCAAAATAGATGGTCAAAGATCCTATTTGATTTTTAGAATTTAAAAATCTTCCACTTAATAAACAAAGGTCTGATAGGAGTCGTCACAACATAGTCATGGCACCTGACCCAGTCTCAGGTCTAGGTCAAAGAAAGAGGAAGCCAGGTGTCTAGGGAAAGGGCCCTGAAATAACATCGTAAGTACTTGCTATGGATCTTGCTTCCTCCAAGTTTTCCCCAAAGGACCTGAAGCCACTCACTAGACCATTGTCCAGGTATCCTGAGAAATAACCAGACATTCTGGGGATTATCAGAGACACTGGGCCTGTGCTAATGTTAATTCCCGGAGACCCAGAACTCCATTGTGACCTACCCGTCTAAGTGAAGGCACTGTCACTATACTAGCCCTGATGACCAGTGGACACAGAAAACCCTCCAAGGCAGCAGAATTTTGGAGCAACATGTCTCTTCCATTGTGGCAGGAGGTAGAGATGACTGATATAAAAATCCATGCTAATCCATAGTCTGTGGCTAATAACCTGGTGATCAGAGATTTGTAAGAGCAGGACTAGAGCACTGGCAGTGAGGAGGTCTGCAGGAAAAGTATGGTCTGATTTCTTAGAATGAGCAGAGGGGAAGAAGCAGCAATTTGTCCTCCCTGGAGGGGCACATTCTGGAATTGGGTTTGCTTTGTCCTCCAAACTTCTGCCAATACCATCTTTCAAGGACTCACTCACATGTTTTTATGTTGTTAAGTTATCCCATTGGACACTTGCTTTCTGATCACAAAATTTTCTTCACATCGAAGAGGAAGACCGTAGGCTATGCCAGCAGAATTCACTATATTCAACATAAACACCCAGCACCCTGAATCAGCTGGCCTTCCAAGGAGACCATGATTTGTGAGGTTGGAATAAATACAGTACAGTTGTTATATGCTGTGAATCCATGACCACGGCCTCTATATAAGCAAGGGTCTGGGAACTAAAGAGGAAGGGGGATAGCACTCCTCTGTTAATACCTCAGTGACCCAAAATCTCTGCCTCCATTCCCTGTGATTCTGGGCTTTGCTGATTGAGAGGTGAGCAAAGGAGAAATACAAGAGGAACACAGTGATGATTCCAGTGGTTTGGAAGGTGTGGGGAGGGTTAGAGTGTTGGCTGAGTGAACAGTCTTGCTGCTGCATGATAAAGGATGGGAGAAGTATGGATGGAACCCTGTGGTAATACTAAATATAGTAGGAGTTAATGGAAGATTTCTGTGATAATAAACAGACCACCAGTAGCTCAGATGGCAATGAAGGTTTAGACCATTCCACCTAGTGAAAGACTAATCCACTGATGTTCTGGCTGAACTCAAAGAAACAAGGAATAAGTAACTGAAGACAGAAATCAAAAATACCAGGGGCACCTGGGTGGCTCAGTCGGTTGAGCATCCAACTTCAGCTCAGGTCATGATCTCGCAGTCCGTGAGTTCAAGCCCCGCATCGGGCTCTGTGCTGACAGCTCGGAGGCTAGAGGCTGCTTCGGATTCTGTGTCTCCCTCTCTCTGCCCCTCCCCCACTCATGCTCTGTCTCTCTCTCCCTGTCAAAAATAAATAAACTTTAAAAAAAAAAAAAAAAAAAAAGATATCAAAATTACCAACCATGACCTCACGATTAATTGTAGAAAGGGCAATAGTTGCTGCCTGTACATTTTTCTTTGCTGTTTCTTTCTCTCTTTCTTTTTTAAAATTTTTTTTTTCAACGTTTTTTATTTATTTTTGGGACAGAGAGAGACAGAGCATGAACAGGGGAGGGGCAGAGAGAGAGGGAGACAAAGAATCGGAAACAGGCTCCAGGCTCCGAGCCATCAGCCCAGAGCCTGATGCGGGGCTCGAACTCACGGACCGCGAGATCGTGACCTGGCTGAAGTCGGACGCTTAACCGACTGCGCCACCCAGGCGCCCCTCTCTCTTTCTTTTTTAAATGTTTACTTATCTATTGGGAGGGGAGAGGGTCAGAGAGGAGAGAGAGAATCCCAAGCAGGCTCTACACCACCAGTGCAGAGCCCGATATGGGGCTTGATCTCACAAACCGTGAGATCATGACCTGAGGTAAATTCCAGAGTCAGATGCTCAATGGACAGAAACACACAGGCAACCCCTCTTTGCCATTTCATGTATTTATTTATATACTTCACCTAACTTTCTCCCTTTTCCTTTCTCCTACTGCATTACTATACACAGTTTGTGTTGATGGTGGCTCAGTTTACATCTAGTTCACAGATCAGAGAACATCCAGACAAAGTCATGATGGATCGGGGGGGGGAATGGACCTCATTTAAGATCTTGGCCTTGGAACTAGATGTAGTATATTAAGGGGATACGATCTCATTTCTGGTGGTGGGAATAACTGAATTTATTTGGAATTGTATGTAAAGTCTACATGTTCTGATAGAAGAACAGAGCATTGGATCAATAAATAATAGGACATTTTCAAATGGTCAAAGGTGCTAAGTATAAGATTTGTCAAACGCAAGGAAGATGTTGAATATGTGAGTTCTAAGAAATGCATTTTCCTCAGATGAGAAAATAATTAGTTACACCATTAAGACAATATTTTTTCACTAAGGATTTAATTTAGATTTATAGGAAATAAGATAATCAGTTATAAATATCCCAATTTATTCTACAGAATTAATCTCAAGTAATCCTGATTATGACATAACCACAGGTTTGCCAATCTGTGATTTTATAGATTAACCTAATTTGTTAAAAAGAAATTTACAGACCCCATTTTTACTGTCACAACATAGGAACAAGCCAGCAAAAACAAAATCAAAAGTATGTTTTATGCTAGAGTTACTTTCTGTCCAGGTCGAAACATTGTTCCACTTTGATTCTTTCTTTTCTTTGGATTTTGGAAGCTTTCATACCTTAAAAAGAGATAATATTTAATACATGTAAATTCCAAATTACAAAAGACAAGGAATTGTTTGCAAACAGATTATATTTTAAGAAACAAAAGGGAAATAAATAACTGGGGGAAGAAAACCTAACAAATTATAGTTCTTAAATTTTCTAAAGTTAAACATTCCAATCAAAAAAGTAGCAAAAGAGATAAAGAGACAAGTTAGAAAAGATAAAATGCACATGGCAGTGACATGAAAAAAACCCTACTGTTTTAATCAAAGGCATGTAAATTGTTAGATTTTTTTCCAGTCACACTGGCCAAGTTTAGAAAGACATTATGCCCAATGTTAGTGAGGGTTGTGGTGAAACTGGCCCTTTCCATGTATTGGGCTGTACAGTGTTTCTAGAAGGCAACTGATCTCAGAAACCATAAAAACAAAATGTATCCTATGCTGCAACAATTCCACCTCAAACTCAGATAATGGAGGATATGTGCAAACATTCGGCTCTAAGGAAGTTCTTTATCATATTAGTGTAATAGGGAAAATCCGGAAGCAACTTAAATATCCAAATATTGGAAATTGTGGCTACTATAAAATGACATTAAAAACCAAGTAGTAACATTTAAAATGTGAAAGAATGTTCAAGATGGATGAAAGCACGCCTGCTATATGGCAATACGTGCAGAGTGTTTTAGTGAAGAAAAAAAAACCATACAAATGTATACTTTGGGAGGGGTGGGATTAAGGGAAATTTGTTTTCTTATTCTTTATTTTCTGATTTTTCTACAGTAAGCACATATTACTTATACATGTTGAGGCAGAGCAGAAGTGCCACTCTGGCATGTAGACTATTTTGAGCTGAAGGAGATCAAGACCCAGAAGATTCAGGAGAAGCTTTTTCCCTCCCTTACCTGCCTGATGAGTTTAGTTTCCTATTACCAGAGAAGACTTTTTAATCTGCAAGACTGACAGCAGGGCAAACATCTGCTCTTTTCACCTTCTGTGAATTCCTGCCTCCCCTTTGAAGCCCCAGGCCCCTAACCTCTTTCTTTAGTTCAGGATGGCATATCTATTTTAATGGAGCTCCTGTATGTATGAAATTATTTTTCTCCTGTTACTGTCTTACGTCAGTTAATTAATAGACCAGCCAAAGAACAAGAAGGGAAGAAGGGAAAATCTTCCTGCCTTTACAGTGTATCCACGCATGCCCACCCCAACTACTACAAAATTAAACAAAGAGTTGTAACTTCTAGAACCAGGAATAAACCTTTCTTGCACTGAATTAAGTGAAATCCTTAACGTGAATGGTCCCCAATCTATGGGTTTCCAACTTCTAAGGTGCTCAGAGACAACTGCAAGAAGCCTGTAAATCTAAATGTGTGCTGGCCACAGTCCACAAGGGAATAAATTCGAATGCATTTAAAGAAAGCAAAACAGGTATATTTTTCAGAACAATTTTTACAAACTATATTAGAATCATTTTGAGATTTTAATTTTCCTTTTATTCAAAGCTTTAAAAATGAAATCAGTTCATTATAAATAATTCAAATATAATCAAGTGAACCAGTTAATGAAAATTCATTTTTTACTTCAGTACTCTTTAAGTTTTGGGGTATTTAAATGCATAGCTATTGGCTCGAAGTGGCCTTTTATATATTCACTATAAGTAACTTCAAAAGTTTAAGTGAAGAACTGTCACCCTGTAATATCTGTACTTCTGAAGGAGAATCGGTTACTTACAGTTCAGCAAAATTCTTCCAGTCGTCTTCGCTAATGGATGGCCTTGTGTGACTGAGGGCAGCCATTAAATGCGACTGGCTAATAGCCAAACTGGTTTTGACTGGTCCTGGTTGGTTAAGGGAGTCATCCTCCTTAAACAGAAAAGGACACAAAGTTAACCTAGGGCTGTGATGGAAAAAGTAGCAGCCCATGTGTTGTTTCTTTCCATCAGGTTTTTTTTAGGAGACCAAACATTCTCTTTCTCATAAGATTAAAAACTGTTTGAAAGCAGGATGCATATAATCAAATGATCAATGTGTTTCAGTCCCTTCTTTATAAATAAAGCTCATTTACTAACCAAAACACACATCAAAAAAGGAAAAACAGTTTTTACAGTTTTTACAATTTTCATGGGGGTGGGGGGAGAAAAGCCATACTCCACTTTGGCTCCGGTATCTGCCTTTGATGACACTGATATCTGCCCGTAGCTGATCTCTCTGTTCCTGTGTAAGTTCTTGGGAACCCTCTTGTGAGGATGTTCTGAACACTGGAGGTCGTGAAAGCGACTGATCTTTCCCAGGGGCTCCAGAAAAGTCCTGTGCCATGGAGCTTGGTGCAGACAGGCACTGTGAGCTCTGCAAGGTTAAGTGTAGGAAGGAGAGAAGGGGAAGGAGAAAGGAGGAAAAGAGAGGGAGAAAAGAAGTATATATTTACCAAGGCTAAATTTAAACATTTTAAGCAGTAAAACCTTAACATGGACAAGCTTACATTTGAATTAACTGGAATTAATAAGCAAGTTCAAAATATGTTTATCTTCTACATGTTGTTGAACCATCATAAAATGAAAACTGCCATAACACAAAAAATTGTTTTAATGCTTTTTTATTAAATTCACCACACTAATGTCCTAGCAACAGGTTCCAAATGTGCCTTATTCTCAGTTTCAGCAAATAGAGTTAATTCTAGTATAAGGTTGGAGAACATAGTACAGAAGTTAAGAAACAGAAAACAGAATTAAAGACTAGAAATAAAACAACAAAAACAACAGCTTACTATTCTTTGAAATAAAAATGGTTTACTTTTACTTTTTTTTAGAGAGAGCACAAGCTAGAGAGATGGGCAGAGAGAGAGAGAAAATCCCAAGCAGGCCCCACACTCAGTGCAGAGCTTGACCCTGGGCTTGAACTCATGAAACCATGAGATCATGACCTGAGCTGAAATCATGGATGCTTAACCGACTGGGCCACCCAGGCACCCCAAAATAGTTCATTTTTAGATTAAAGCAGATGTACAAAAAACAAAAATATAACTGTTACTTGTACCAATAAAGTAATCGTGAACCACAGTAAATAACTTGCAGACATGTGTGAAATGCTATTTTAATTTAGAAAAGCAAGGATATCACCCACAATATTTTCATTGTTGCAACGTTACATCAAATTTCTCATCTTCAATTATCTTAATGATAATAGAGTTTAATATAAAATGGATCTGCGACTAAAGATGTTTTAAAACAACTAATGAAGGAGATAATAAGCCTGCGAGGAACCAAAGGGTCCTCACCACCAGTGGCTCCCTCTTTGTTGCCAGCTACATTTCACAGCTCTTAATAAGGAATGAGATGACTCATCAGTGTGAGTAAGGGAAAACAAGACTACTTCACTGAAGAACCAACCAACCAGAAAGTACATGTGGGGTCGGTTAGGGGGTAAGTCACTGTCCAACTGGACACACTATGGCTTTACGCATCAGAACCGTACAATGGCGACTGAACACGATACCAGATCAGAAGATGTTCCGTTCCCAAGTTCTGATTCATAGGAGCTTCCAAAGTAGAGCCGGTACATATTGAATTTTGATTCATCTGGAAGCATCTCAGACAACTCTAGAGAAACCAGGGACTGCTCCAAGCCACACTCCCCATCTCCAGCTGAATCATCGGAGCCGCTGCTGTGGTTGAGAAAAACCATTGAAGACAGA
Organism: Panthera pardus; assembly: GCF_024362965.1. Lineage (NCBI taxonomy): Eukaryota > Metazoa > Chordata > Mammalia > Carnivora > Felidae > Panthera > Panthera pardus. Next base: position 95,591,400 of record NW_026527013.1, read on the forward strand.
CTTAGGTCACTATCAGAGCTGGAACTTCCATCCTAAAACACAAAAAAGGACAACAGTTGTAAAAATCTAAATAATCTATGACTCTGAAATTAGCAACACAGATAGCATTTTAACAGACCAGTACGAGGAAAACCAGAGGCATTTTCCAAAAAAGCTCTTATTTTTTTGGTGAGGTTCTTGTCCTCTATGATCCCCACAGACCAGTACGTATGGCACGAATGGCAAAGGTGTTACAGCTCTCCCACACCCAGAATACAACAGTTCTGAGAGCCAGGCACCAACTATGTTTCTTTTGTGCAAATGCTGTTTGAGCCATTATTAATATGACTCAGTGGCAGACTAAGTAGGCTGCCTGATTATGTAACGAATCCTTACCAGCAGACAGCACATGATCAGGGTGTCTGACGCTTACAGAAAGAAAACAACCAGCATTCAGGAAACATGCATTGAGCCAAACTTTGGCTCTTACTACTTTTCTAACGGTTATGAGGCACATAATAAAATTTAATTATTAAAATAAGATGGAATGTGTACATAATTTACCAACCATCTCCCCAGGAACGCTAACAAAGCTAGGATTCATACCTCTGAATTTTATTTGTATGAATCTTTCAACTGTGAAATGATGAGTCAACCACGTCATGCAGTGCTTTGTCATTACAGAGTGCTTTATACATGAACATGTTTTCTGTTAGTGAAGAGGGTGGAGAAGTTCAGTGACTTGCCAAAATAAATAGCAAAAACTTGGTAATATCTGATTTAGGAACTTTAGGCCCTGCAAGAATCTCCAACAAAACATAGGGGAGAGGAGTACACAGGAAAACCCTTCCTAGAAACTATGCAGTAAAGACCATAATGTAGCAGAGGTCAAATTATCTGCTGTAAAAATACTATCCTTAGAGGAAAAGACTGATGTTAGGTCTGGGGTACAGAAAGTACAAAATACAGCTAGAATACCTTGTTGTATCAGGAAGAAAGTACATGATCAAAGAATGAAGAAGACAAATCAAAAGGACACAGAGGCCATCTAAAAGCAGCTCCTATGGGCCAGATCTGGGACTATTTGAGCTTCAAAATAAATACTCTGATTTTTTTTTTTTAAGTGTAAAACTAACTAAAAATCTCAATATATTTCTGTTCCTATTCTCTCATTCATGATGTCCCAATTTAAATAATATCCTTCCATTCCCCAACATATTTTATCATCAGTAAGGTAACATTAAAGAAACAGACACTTAAATACTTCATAATTACAAGTTCTCTGCAGAGCCAATATTCCAACTATGGAACATTTGACTACAGGTAAATTTCTATACAGTTTTACTAAAGTTGTTAAAAAATAGGATTTTTTTAAGGCTGGAATTTTAACCGTGAACTGCTCTTCTTCCTCTTAAAACACCAAAGCAATGATCTCCTATAACTTACTTGGAGCCCACAGAACAGCAGCCTTCCCTGTAAGGCCTCTAACTGGGCATTGTACAGTAAAGCTTTCAGGTCAGCTCCCGTGAAGGAGTCGGTTACTGATGCCACGTGCTGAAGGTCCACATCATCTGCCAGAGGTAGAGAGTCACTGAGAACATTTAAAATTTCAAGACGTGACACCTGAAGGGAGAAAAACTAATTGACTTAACAAATAAAACAAAATTAAATATTAAACTGTGTATTTTATGTTTTTGTTTTTACAAATTAACTGTATCTCTAATGAGCTTTTACAAGTTGAAAAATGTACCGCCAATCTACTATGTATCCTCTGTGGAGGATAGATGAACTTTCTCCCTAACAGAAGAGACATAGGAAAGTGAATGAAAATCGACATTCTTAACCATTCAGTGTAAACCATTTCTTAGTGCTTACTTTCTAGATTTCAACAAATGTGCCCAGAAAGTGTTTCAAAAGAAAACATCTAAGTAATAGCTACAAAGGACATATTTAGATATTTTATACCTTCGACAATTCATTTGTCTATTTGCTCTTTCCCTCATTTATTCATCAGTTTCTAAATCTGAGGACAAGAGCTGGAACAACACAGATCAGAAACAGTTAAAACCTCATCTCTGTGTAACCTGCTTAGATGCACACTAGTCGTATGCTTGATTCTCAGAGTCTTTCCAGGATAATGAGGCCTGTGATCTTTGAGCTCAGGGCATGTGGACATACATACTTTAGGTTTCTTTCCTTTTTTCCCAACCTGCTAACACTGAAAGACTACAAAGTTTTCAGACTTGCATGGAAATGGCTGGGCTTTCCATCTAATTCAGAATCCTTCCATGCCATGAGCAAATCATGGCAAAGGCCTTGCCTAAAGCTGGTCTTCTAAGGACAACTGCTGTTACCAGGAAGAAGTTCATAAGGAAAGAGTGTGGCATTTGTTAGTTTTGGACTCAAAGTATGAAACTGTCACCTGATCAGGAGGAGGACAGTATACACATTTATCGAGTCGGCCAGGCCTAAGCAGGGCAGGGTCAATCAAGTCAGGGCGACTAGTAGCAGCCAATACATAAACACCTGGGGAAAAAAAAAATTCTTTACTAAGTCCTGGTGAAATCTGTTACAATAAGATATTTCTGTATTTGCAGTTCTTACCCTGTAAGCCTTCCACCCCATCCAACTGAGTCAGCAGCTGGTTAACCACACGATCTGTAACTCCTGTATTATCATGGCCTCGTCGAGGGGCAATGGATTCAAATTCATCAAAGAAAAGAATGCAGGGCTTGGCTGCCTGTGCTCTGGGAAAAACAGTATTTCATATTTGAATAGGGCTTCGGTGTTTGTAAAGTAATTGTGTGTATATATATATATATATATATATATATATATATATGTAGGTACATATATGTATCTGTATACAGATAGACATATATGTATCTGTGTATTTATTTAAATCTTCATAACAAATCCTTAAAGAATAAAAAGTATATGTAAACTTGTTTTCAATAAATAAGTCAAGATGTATGCCTAAGACTCATACCTTTTAGACAGGGACTAAACCAAAAACTAGAGTCTTATTCAATAAGTGAAATGTTTCTTTGATTCTTATTGTAAGTAAGCATTTCTTATATGCTTATTGGCCACCTTTACTTCTTTTGTGAAATACTGATTCACGTCTTTTGTCAAGCTCATTATTTTAAAATTTGACAAGCTCATTATTTTCACATATTTTTATAGGGGATCTCTATAAAATATATTTTAGTTACATATATTATATCTTTTCCTAATTTGAACTTTGCTTTTAATTTATTAACTAAATTTTGTTTTAATGAAAAACAAATTCCATACCTGGTAACAGGGTGAACTAGATGTCTGAAGAATCACCCATACAGAATACCCATACAGAATACTTGTCGTGCTGATTTTTTAATTTCAAGTTTTAAAATTCTAGTTAGTTAACCTACATGGTAAAATTGATTTCAGTAGAACTTAGTGATTCACCATTTATGTATAACACCCAGTGCTCATCCCATGTGCCTTCCTTAATACCTATCACCCATTTAGCCAATCCCCACCCCTCCTCCCTCCACCAACCCTCAGTTTGCTCTCTATAGAGCCTGTCAGGCTGAATGAAAAAAACCCAATACATATCTCATGAAATACTGGCACATAAGATAAATCTCCCAGGGCCAATAAGTAGATTGGAATTACCTGTTCCTTGAAAGTTTACTCTCAGAAAACCATGTTTGATTTGGGTAAAGATTTTTAACTAGTGACTCAATTGTTTTCTATAGTTAGAGGATTTTTCAGATTTTGTTTCTTCTTTGCTTGATTTTGGTCAATTATATTTTTGTCTATGTCACCCAAGTCTTAAATGTATTAACAGCATAAAGTCTGTAATATTATTCCATAATATTCCCTTACTATCTTTTACATTTCTGGTATAACTTTAGTCATGTCCCCTTTTTTATCACTAATACTATTAATTCATGCTTGCTTTCTTTATCAGTCCTGCTGGAGATCTATCAATTGTACTAGGTTGTCAAAAATATCTGGGCCTATGAACTTCTCCACTGAAATGTTTTCTATTTCATTAATTTTTGCTCTTATTATTTCCTTTTTACTTATTTTTTTTAGCTTATATTTTCCTAATTTCATAAGATGGGTACATAGTGATTTTTAACTTTTTTTCCCCTAAAAATTTAAGGCTATAAATTTTCCTTGAAATAAATTTTGCAGCATCTCACAATTTTAATAGCATTTTCATTATTATTTAGTGCCCAGGATTTTCCATTATGATCTCTTCTTTAACCCATGAATTATTTAGAAGAGTTTTATTTTTAAGAATCTAAAAGTACATGAGGGGATTATCTTTTTGTTATTTATTTTAACTTGTGTTTTCAAAAAATAGACTGTATGATACTGTTTCTTTGAAACTTACTACAGTTGGCCACCCATGTGGCCAATTTTCAAAAATATCCAAGTGTGCTTAAAAAGAATGTATTCTCCAGCTGTTGGGTATGTGTTCTAAATATGCTTAGATCTTGAATATGATGTTTAAATCTTCTGAAGTTTTACTGTTTTGTTGGTTTTTCTTAAACCTCAATCTAACTACTTACTAAGAACTATGTGAAAGTCTTCTATGAAGGTGGATTTGTCAATTTCTCCTTGCAATTCTATCAATTTTTGCCTTTATTAAATAGTTTGGAGCTAGGGTATTGGATACAATTTTAGAACTGTAATATCCTCCTGGTAAACTGAATCTTTTGTCACCATATGGTGACGACTGCCTTTATCTCTAATAATGCTTTCCTGTTAATGTTCTTAAATTGGGTGGTGGATATATAAGAGTTCATTTTATTTATTTTATTACTATTTACTTATTTATTTTATTTTTTAATTTTTAATTTTTATTTTTTTAACATTTATTGATTTTTGAGACAGAGAGAGACAGAGCATGAACAGGGGAGGGGCAGAAGAGAGAGGGAGACACAGAATCTGAAACAGGCTCCAGGCTCTGAGCTGTCAGCACAGGGCCCGACGCGGGGCTTGAACTCACGGACCGCGAGATCATGACCTGAGTGAAGTCGGATGCTTAACCAACTGAGCCACCCAGGCGCCCCTTATTTATTTATTTTAGAGACAGAGAGACACAGAGTGAGTGGGGACGGGGCAGAGAGAGAGAGGATGAGAGATAATTTTAAACAGACTCCACACTCAAAGCAAAGCCTGACACAGGGCTCAATCTCATGACTCATGACCTGAGCTGAAATCAAGAGGCAGACATTTAACCGACTGAGCCACCCAGGTGCCGCCAGAGTTCATTTTAGTTAAAATGCATATGAGGCGGCACCTGGGTGGTTCAGTGGGTTAAATGTCCAACTCTCAATTTCAGCTCAGGTCATGATCTCATGGTTCATGAGACTGAGCCCCACATCAGGCCCCATTGACAGCATGGAGCCTACCTGAGATTCATTCATATTCTCTCTCTCTCTCAAAATAAATAAACTTGGGGCACCTGGGTGGCTCAGTTGGTTAAGTGTCTGACTTTTTGGCTCAGGTCATCATCTCATGGTTTGAGACTTATCTTAAAATAAATATTTTAAAAAGTTATAAAATATAAGGACATTATATTCTCCTAACTACAGATCATATTTTATAATGAAATTTTGGGATAAAACAGTAGTTTTTGCATTTAAAAATCTTACTTTAATCCTTAAATATTAGCTTCTGTATTTTTATATAAATGCCATAATAATTTTATTTTATCTCTTTTATAATTAACATTGGATTTGGCCAGCTTAATTAAACTGGAGTAATTATGTGTTTCCTATAAAAATCTACTTTGAGATTCCTTTGAGATAGCATTTTAGGAATATTTCTATTGTAAATATAATACTAACTTCCAGAATTTAATATCAAAGATGTTACATTTTAAGTGATATTTGGAGAATTCTCTAGCTTATTAATCCACATAAATTAAAGTTTTAAACATCAGTTCTCTAAAATAAACAAGTGAATACCAAAAAGCACTGAAAAATGATAGTGTCCATTACTTAAAAAATATTCAGAGGGAACCAACCTAATAAAAATATCCCGAACAGCTTGTTCACTTGCTCCAATGTATTTGCTCAGTAACTCTGGCCCCTAGGAGATAAAATTAAATTAGACCTGAGATAAAGTTATTTAAAAACAAAATATAATTTTTGTTTAGGACTTAGTCCAAATGCACTAATGGGAAAATTTATTTTTATTTTTTTAAATGTTTATTTTTGAGAGAGAGAGAGAGAGAGCGTGTGTGAACGGGCAAGGGGCAGAGAGAGAGGGAGACAGAATCTGAAGCAGGCTCTAGCTCTGAGCTGTCAGCACAGAGCCTGACACAGGGCTTGAACCCACGAATGCGAGATCATGACCTCAGCTGAAGTCGGATGCTTAACCGACTGAGCCACCTAGGGGACCCTCATGGGAAATTATTTTAATATGATTAAACAGATGTCTCTTAAATACATTTCAAAAATTATGTGGCTAGAATAAATATCCCATCACAAGTTCCACACTTTGTGTCTCCTCTGTCTAGCCATCTCATGGTGTAGCTCTCTACAGAAGGCCACAGCCCCAGAAAGGCCCTGTGTGATGACCCCATCTTATCCTGCTTGTCTTCCTGCATAGAACCTTGTCCCATCTGATAATACATTATATAGCGAATGTGTCTGTTTGTTTCTCTCTGCCAGTAAAATGTATGTTCCAAAAAGGTGGGTTTGTTCACTACTGAATCCCCAGTGCCAAAAACAGTGTTGCATAAATACTGAATAATTATTTGTTTAGTAACAAATGGTTTAAAAAGGGAAAATGTTCCATCTATCTCAAATTTTTGGAGACTACAAAAAATATGTAATGAGACATGAATTATTTTAATCATCTTCAATTACTGAAACCAGTTTATTTGTACAGAGGTGCAGAAGAGATCATCTTTTCTAAGTCAACTGAAAAACTTTCAAAACTACTCCATTTAACAAAATTAATAATGAGGATAAACTTTGCTTAAATTGGGATCTTTTAAAAAACTAAATAGGCTCTAACATGATCTCCAGTGAAAAATCATTACCTCAAAAGACCAAATACTGATCAGGATATGTGACCACAATAAGGACTTTCTAATATTAAGCCAGCTAGATATCTATTAATATACTAGCATTTAATTAGATTTCCTAGTCAATCAAGAGCCAAAGAGGATGGAACAAGAAGCCAGGCAAAATATTGGGAACAAGGCAACATACTGGTGTCAGGGATGGCCCCGGTCTTTGATGCATGTCTCCCAGGATCTACTCTTACCCACCCAGAGAGAATTCTCTTCACTGAAACCTTTCCACTGAGAATTCATCCCAAACTGTGATTTGAAGGTTTACTAAAAGGGATAAAATGTCCTCCCTAATGAAACAATCTGAAATACAACAATATCTTTCATCTTGAATATTATTTTTTTAACAGTGAAACTACAGTTTAGTCATAAGCAGAAAAGAAGAGTATGTATAATCACAGTTATTCCAGAATCCAGAAAAAGAACGTAGGGAAATTTTAGTTACAGTGTTTCTCCATTATTGCCAGGGTAGCCAGTAGCCATGTAATCATATCACAAAAAAAAAAAAAAAAAAATCATGTGATTAAAAAGAGGGTCAGCCTGGGGCGCCTGGGTGGCTCAGTTAAGCGTCCGACTCCAACTCAGGTCATGGTCTCATGGTTCGTGGGTTCTAGCCCAGCATCGGGCTCTGTGCTGACAGGTAGGAGCCTGGAGCCTGCTTCAAATTCTGTGTCTCCTTCTCTCTCTGCCTCTCCCCCTCCTCCTGCTGTCTCTCTCTCTCTCTCAAAAATAAACATTAAAAAAAAAAGAGGGTAGGCATAACCCAACTGCAGATTTCTCAATCAGTTATGAATAAAGCTACAATATATGATTCCTTTCCTTTGAAATCTAATCACTCTTTGGTAAACTAATATTGTGGGGTTGCTGAAACAGTACAAATAATATATCGGACCTCAGACCATAATGACAAATCCGTGGCAGCCTGAGGCACTACCCAAAGCTGTATGCTACTGTGTCCCTTAATTACTACATGCACCTTTGGAGAAAACTCAGGCACAGTGTGGCCCACGTGAGGATGAAATACAGCCAACAAGGAACAGAGCTATAAAAACCCAGCTTCCTGTCTCAATGTGGTCTCCAGCCCCTAGTCTTCTAGGTTTTCTCCTCCCTTCAGGTACAGTTTGATTTTTTTATCTGAGTATTTATACATAATTCTATTTTATAATGTCTTATTATATTTATATATATTAATATAATTTATAATTCTAGTTTATTATATTTATAAAATTTTATATATTTATATATTAAAGAACTTATAATTCTATTTTATAATTGTTTACCTTAAGACTATCATAAGCTCTACAAAAAAGAAGTGGCTCATTATCCAATTTCCCACACAGCTTTCACTAACAGATGGATAGCTGCTACTCGTTTTCCAAATATGAGACTAACCTACAATCCAGAAACATAAATGATGTTGGCAAAGATATGGAGAAATAGGTACACTCAGCATTGCCAGAGGGGATAGAAAATGATGCAGTCACTGGGAAAAACAGTCTGGCAGTTTCTCAGAAAGTCACACACAGAATTAGCACATGTCCCAGCAACTATGCTGCTAGGTACACACTCAAGAGAAATGAAAACCTATGTCCACAGAAAAATGTGTACACAAGTGTTTACAGCAACATTATTCCTAAGAGCCCAAAGGTGGAAATAACCCAAATATCCCCCAATGATGAATGGATAAAAAACTCACATACCCACACCATTAATTATCACTCAGTTTTAAAAAGAACTGAAGTACTGACACATAGTACCACTTGGATAAACCTTGAAAACATGCTAGGAAGCCGGTGACAAAACACGACATGCTGCATGACTCCTTTTACATGAAATGTCCAGAACGGGAAAATCCATAGACAGAAAGCAGATTAGTGGCTGTCAGGGGCTCGGGGGACAGGGAACAGGATGAAAACGTTTTGAAGTAAGAGAGACGTGGTGGTTACATAGCACTGTAATTGCATTACACACCACATAACTTTGTTAAGTAAATTTACCTCGATAGAAAAAAGAAGAAAAGATAAATGCAAAACATACCTTGATACTAATAAAATTCATTCCACTCTCTCGTGCAACTACTCCAGCTAGTAAGGTTTTTCCTGTCCCAGGAGGACCATACAGCAGTACTCCCGTTCTTTGTCGTATGGGCAAGTTTGCAAATAGTTCTGGGTACTGAAAAATATAGAACTATGATCAAGAGCTAAGTCTAAAAAAATAACTAAGGAGCAGCCCAAGTCAATGTACAGAGAAAAAGTATTCAGCTTGTTAGTAACTGCCACCTTTATTAACAGGATAAGGACAGAAAATAAAATTCCTACTCAGTACATAAGTTCAAAGGAATTACCACAGATTTTTTACCAACTGGACCATGGAATACATTCTACATAAAGTGGGCACAACTGCATCAGAACTTCTTTGTGTTTTTTTCCTGGCTTTTAAAAATATTATAAAAAGTACATTAAGAAAATAAAAACAATCTTTTAACAAGTAGATTGCCTTCCCCTTGTATGGTTCACAGGGCAAGTTATGATAACTATGCATATTCAAATATACTCCATCAAAGAAAGAAAAATAGAGAAGTATGTGTAATGATAACAGTAAGCTCTCCCAAGAGTCTCCATGCTAAACAAGCGACTGACTGCTTCTAAATTACCAAAGAGCAAGAAGACTGTGTCAACAGGCGAGCCAGACATCAGGCTACTGTCAGCAATATCCTGGATTCCTCTGTGAGAAATGCCTGTTGAGTTCCACCTGCTGACAAAATTCTAACCCCGTCCCTACCTCCATTCTGATGTGAAGAGGCCCCAGAGTCAGCTATCATGCAGAGAGTCTCTGCGCATCTGGTTTCCAATGCCCAGACTCAGCATTTGGCATCATGATGCTGCTGGCAAGTTATTCCACGCCTGCATTCTCTCTGACAGGCTTCAACCTGCAGTCCTGGGCTGCACTCAATGTGTCCCAGGCCCCACTGGCCACACTTCCAGGACTTGCCATCTAGTTACATATAACTGAGGTCCTTACTCACCCATATCTTTATCTCTCTGCATGGATCCCTGATCTCATGCAATGATACTCATTTCTCTGGTTTGTGGTTCAAATGCACTACCACCTAGATTCTGAACAATTTACCTCTGCCCCCTTTATCCTGCCACCTGCTTGGTCTATGCTGCCTGCTAACTCTATCTTTCCAGGACTGACACCCAGAGTCTGGAAATCTGGCTTACTCCATCAGTTCTGTGGACCTACATGACTCTTTCAGCTTATTTCTACCCATTTTTGTTCAAATCCCAGCTGACAGTTCATCTTGCTTTAGTACAATCTGAATGATTCAAGCAAAACACAAGAATTGTGAAATTCACATCAAAATATATTTACTGTAAATATCATCCCAGCTTTCTAAGTTTCTTACAGGCAAGGACTTTATCAAATACTTTAAAAAATCCATTAGAGTGCGAAAAATAGTGCTGGCATTTATTTGATAACTCAATAAAGTTTTCTTTAACCAAACTGAGAGTAGGCAAGTCAACACATAAAGCCATTCAGTAATTCTTCTGGGATACTTGATTTTTTCTTTTTCTTTTTTTCTTTTTTTTTTTAAAGTTACCTTGGCTGGTAACTGGATAGTATCCATGAGTATCTGCCGAACTTCATGTAATCCACCAATTTTATCCCAGCCCAGGTCCCTAGGTTTATGCAAGTTGACGTTTCGCAGAGATGCAGGAAGAAATCCTTGGAGAGCCTTTTGGAAGTCCAATGTTGTTAAAACTAATTCTGTTTAAAAATAAACACAACTTTTGGTAGTCACGTCTGTGTATGAATCTTCAAAATATGCTACCATCTTAGCTGGAGATGCCGATTTTCTACTAAACTGCTTATATACTAAAATAGAATATATTTAATACTTACATTAATGGATGTTAACATTCCTCTGCAACGGAACAATTTCAGATTTTGGTTTGAATAAGAACACATACCTTCTCTGGTGGATATGCTCTGGTGAGAGAGATGAAAATGTATGGCTCGATCCACAAGCATTGTAAAATCTCTAGCCACAAACCCTTCAGTTCGTTTAGCTATACAATGCAGGTCAAGATTAGTGAACTTGTTTACATCAGAGCCCAGTTTATTTTTTATTACATTATGTAGCATTTCACATCTTTGCTCCTAAAGAAAAAACACAAAATTCGATTTCTAATTTTACTCAAATGTAAATTTTAGTACATATATTTTGAAAAAATCAGGTTGAATAATCTACGGTGACAGAAAGCAGACGAGTGGTTGTCTGCAGATTGAGTGGGGGGGCGGGGCGGGGATTGCAAAGGGGCACCAGGAAACTTTTGAAAGTGATGGCAATGTTTGCTACCTTAACTGTGGTGATGGTTTTATGGTCTATACATATTAAGTGGTGTATATACAATATATAATGTATATACATGTTAAAACTGATCAAATTGTACACTTTAAATACTGAGTTTGTTGTCTTCAAATATACCTCAATAAAGTTGCAAGAAAAAAAATCACATTGATAAACGATTGCTATTTCTTTCTCCAGTAAGAAGCCTTTTTAGTAACATTTGGTTCAAGAGTGGCTTTTGTTGTTGTTCCTATAAAACTTACTTCTAAAATGACATTCAATGACCAATCCCACTACCATTGTGTTATGCTTAATAATAGGTATAATACTTTCTTTTTTCAATAACAGTTAATTAGCACAGGGCCTGAATATTTAGGATAAAAATTTTAAAGGGGAGGTTAAGGGGCGCCTGGGTGGCTCAGTTGGATAAGCGTCCGACTTCGGCTCAGGTCATGATCTCAAGGTTCATGGGTTCAAGCCCCACGTCGGGCTCTGTGCTGACAGCTCAGAGACTGGATCCTGCTTCCGATTCTGTTTCTCCCTCTCTCTCTCTCTCTGCCCCCTGCTGATCGTACTCTATCTCTCTCTCTCTCTCTAAAATAAATTTTTTTCAAAAAAATTTTTCAAAAAAAATTTTTTTTTTTAATTTAAAGAGGAGGTTAAAATGTGTTTGTCAGTCCTAGAACATTCTTCTTTGAGCTTCCTGCCTCTAAAACCTTCATGAACAGAAGTCTCCAAAGGGGATGATGGACCATATGTGCTTGTGATATTGTGATTCATAATAAGAAACATATATTTGGTCTTTGTCCTGTTTCTAGCACAGATATCCTAAAACCCTTAGAATTTCCTAAGTGATAAGAGTGATAAAAGTGTCTTGATATTCACAACACACCAGAGTTTATGTTAATGAGGTGATTTTCAGAAAGCACCTAAGGATGGGGGGCTGGTGGCCAGGGAATCAACCATAAATAGAGGGTTGAAACTTGCAGCCCCACCTTTTGGTTCCAGGAAGGGGAAACCTCCAGGACTGGAGGTTGAATTAACTGCAAACGGCCAAAGATTTAATCAATTGTGCCTATGTAATGAAACCTCCACAAAAACCTAAGCCACCATGCCAGGACCTAAACTTCACAAGGAGAGAAGCAACTTTGTGAGAATAGAACCTCACCCTATGCATCTCTTCATCTGACTATTGATTTGTATCCTTTAATAGCCTCTGTAATAAACCAGTAATCTACTGAGTAAACTAGTTTCCTGAGTTCTATGAGCTACTCTAGCAAATCAATCAAAGCCAAGGAGTGGGTCGTGGGAATCTCTGATTTATAGCCAGTTGGTCGGAAGCAAAGGTAACAAGCTAGACTTCTAATTGGCATTGGAAGTGGAGAGCAGTCTTAGAGGACTCAGCTCTTACTTAACCTGTGGAATCTGATGATATCTTGACTAGATGGTGTCAGAATTGAGTTGAATTGTAGCACACCCATCTGGTGTCTGAGAATTGCTTGGTGGTGTGAGGGAAAAACCCACACATTAGAAATGAGTGCTAAAATCATAGTGGGTAAGGAATATCAGGAGGCACCTGGGTGGCTCAGTTAAGCATCTGACTCTTCTTGATCTCAGTTCAGGTCATGACCTCAGAGTTCCTAAGTTTGAGCCCCGCATCCAGCTCTGCGCTCACAGTGCAGAGACTCTGAGATTCTCCATCTCCCTCTCTCTCTCTCTGCCCCTCCTCTGTTTGCGTGGTCTCTCTCTCTCAAAATAAATAAATAAACTTTAAAAAAAAAAAAAAGAATATCAGGGTGCTGGTAAAGAAACAATGTTTAATCAAATTTTAAAAAAACATTTATTTGGATAAAAGAGGATAAAAACCATAGGATCATTTCAATAGATGCAGAAAAAGCATTTGACAAAGTGCAACAGCCATTCATGATAAAAATCCTCTGCAAGGTAGGCCTAGAGGGAACATACTTCAACATAATAAAGCCCTTATATGAAAATCCCATAAACATCATACTCAATGGTGAAAAACTGAAAGCTTTTCCCTTAAGGTCAGGAATAATACAAGCATGTCTACCCTCACCACTTTTATTCAACATGATACTGAAATCCTAGCCACAGCAATCAGACAACAAAAAGAAATAAAAGATATCCAATTTGGTAAAGATGAAATAAAACTTTCACCATATACAGATGACATGATACCATATGTAGAAAGACCCCATCAAAAAAAATATTAGAACTAAGAAATGAATTCAGTAAAGTTGCAGGATACAAAATCAATGTATAGAAATCTGTTGCATTCTTATACACTAATAATGAAACAGCAGAAAGTGAAATTAAGAAAACAATCCCATTTACAACCACACCAAAAATAGTAAGATATCTAGTAATAAACCTAATCAAAGAGGTGAAAGATCTGTACCCTGAAAACCATAAAATACTAATGAAAGAAATTCATGACAACGCAAAGAAATGGGAAAACATTTCACACTCACAGGTTAGAATAACAGATATTGTTAAAATGTCTATACTACCCAAAGCAATCTACATATTTAATGAAATCCCTAAATCAAAATAATACCAGCATTTTTCACAGAACTAGAACAATCCTAAAATTTATATGGAACCAGAAAAGACCCCAAATAGCCAAAGCAATCTTGAAAAAGAAAAACAAAACTGCAGGTGTCACAATTCCAGATTTCAAGTTATATTACAAAGTGGTAGTAATTAAAACAGTATGGTACTGGCATAAAAATAGACACACAGATCAATGGAACAGAACAGAAAGCGCAGAAATAAACCACAATTATATGGTCAATTAATAAATATTCAATGGGAAAAAGACAGTCTCTTCAACAAATGGTGTTGGGAAAACTGGACAGCCACATGCAAAAGAATGAAACTGGACCACTTTCTTTCACCATCTACAAAAACAGACTCAAAATGGATTAAAGACCTAAATGTGAGACCTGAAACCATAAAAATCCTTAAAGAAAAAAAATATCCTTAAAGAGGGCACAGGCAGTAATTTCTTTGACATCAGCCAATGCAACATTTTTCTACATGTAACTCCTGAGGCAAGGGAAATAGAGGCAAAAATGAACTACTGGGATTACATCAAAAAAAAAAAGCTGCTGCACACTGAAGGAAAGATCAACAAAACTAAAAGGCAGCCTACTGAATAGAAGATATTTTCAAATGACACATTTGATAAAGGCTTAGTATCCAAAATACATAAAGAACTGATAAAACTCAATACCCAAAAACCAAATAATCCAATTAAGAATGGGTAGAAGACATGAACAGACATTTTTCCAAAGAAGACATCCAGATAGCCAACAGACACATGAAAAGATGCTCAACATCACTCATCATCAGGGAAATGCAAATCACAACTACAGTGAGATATCACCTGACACTCACCAGAATGGCTAAAATCAAAAACTCAAGAAACAACAAATGTTGGTGAGGATGTGGAGAAAGTGGAACCCTCTTGCTCTTTTGGTGGGAATGCAAACTGGTGCAGCCATTGTGGAAAGCATGGAGGTTCCCCAAAAAATTAAAAATAGAACTACCCTACAATCTAGTGATCACACTACTGGGTATTTGCCAAAAAAATACAAAAACACTAATTCAAAGGGATATATGCACCCCTATGTTCATTGTAGCATTATTTACAAAAGCCAAACTATGAAAGTAGCCCAAGTGTCCACTGACAGATGAATAGATAAGGTGTGGTATATACATACAATGGAGTATTCAGTCATAAGAAAGAATGAGATCTTATTATTTGCAATGACATGCCTAGAACCATAGTATAATGTTAAGTGAAATAAATCAGAGAAAGATAAATATGACTTCACTCATACACAGAATTTAAGAAACAAAGCAAGTGAGCAAAGGAAAAGGAAAAAAAAAAGGGACAAATCAGGAAACTCTTAACTGCAGAGAACAAACTGATGGTTACCAGAAGGGAGGTGGGTGGGAGCATGGGTAAAATACGTGAAGGGGATTAAAGAGTAGACTTATCATGATGACAGGGGGAATTTTATATATATATATATACACTATATATATATATAGTGTATATATACTATATATACACATTACATATATATAGTGTATATATATACATATAATGTGTATATATAGTATATATACACTATATATATAATATGTGTATATATAGTATATATACACTACATATATAATATGTGTATATATAGTATATATACACTATATATATATAATATGTGTATATATACTATATATACACATATTATATATATATAATGTACATATATACACACACACATATACAAACTGATACACATTTCTCACTAAATGCTCTTTCTTATTAAAAAGAAAAAAAAGGTAATTATGTAAGGTGATGGATGTGTTCAATTAACTTGATTGTGGTAAATTATTTCACAATGTATAAATCATATTGTACACTTAAAATATATACAAACTTATTTGTCAATTATATCTGAATAAACTGAAAAAATTCTAATTTCCATGATGTATTTACAGATTTCACCAATGGGAAATGAAGCACTTCAGAATTTTTAGGGTTTTTGTTTCCTTTTAAATGGAATAAGAAAACTTTAAGAAGAAGAAGAAATGCTTTCAAAAAAGCCTTGGAAAGTACATCGTAACATTTCAGATGGTTATAAATGGAAACTGTGCATCTAAGCACAACATGCACCAAATGTCACCTTTTTTTGAGCCCTCCCCCCAAATGTCACCTTTTAAATATCCTTAACCATAAGTTTAAAGACATAAATCATTAATAAAACTGAAAAAAGGTTTATATAAAGAGGGATATATTTCACCAATTCTCACAAGTCGTATGTTACCTGATCAGGAGGCTGAATATGTTGGACACACTGAAATATGTGAATTCCTTGAGCCGAGACGAGCAGAGGTTGCAGTGAATGCTGAGACTGGCTTGTGGCAACCAGTGCTACCAAACTTCCCATGGAAATAAACTCTTTCATTGCATCATTCAAAGCTAGAATTAAGCAATATAGTTTAGAAGCTTAGTAAATATAAACTGCTTTAAAAATTATATAATCACTAAAAATAATAACCTAAAGTCGAGCTTTAAGGTGGAGTACAAAGAGTATGGATCCTTCATACCTTTTAAATATTACATCTGCCACTCATTCATTGATTTATCTATTGAGGACCTAATATCTGCCACACTCTAACCAATCTAACGGAGGCCTAGCAGGTACTATAAACTCGATTTATAAGCTCAAAACAATGCCTAGGAGGTTCCTTACTTCTGGATCTCAGAAAGTAAACAAACAGGAGTCTCTGAAATATAGAAAGAAGATAAATTTCCAATATTGTGTTCTGTTGATTGGGCAAAATACAGTTCCCATTCCTATGACTTTCTAAACAATCTCTTTCTACCCCAGTTCTTTGTCAGAACTGAAACAAGCATTAACAATGTGTAGGAATCGTGACCTAGAAATCTGCAGCATTCCATTAAACACTACTCTAATGAGTTTTGCAGATGCTACAGGATTCAAACTGTGTGGTTAACACTATTTGCAATAACCAAGGCACTGTGGTTGCATTTTCTATCATTTCCAGATCTCAAGAACCTTGAGGCAGCCGAACGCTACCAAATCCTCCAGCAGCCAACCTGAGCTCTCCATGAATTCTAAGCTCCAGCCACGTATTCCCTAACATACCACGATTTCTTGTACCTCTGTATCTTTGCCTATGGATCACGCTTCCTGTGCTTCTTTATTAGCATGAAGCTACTTAATGCTAATTTATACTTCTCCATCAAAATTGCATTAATCTCAGTTGTTAACTCGCTCCAAAAGCCTTCTCTGATAGCTCCTTATCCACCCCTTCCCAGTCCCGGTTGAGGGTGCATGTTCCTACAGTGCCCTGTGCACACTTCCAGCAGAGCACAGCCTACCACCTCCTACTTATGCCACCCTGGTCAGTTACCTAATCTCTGAATTTCCATTTACTCACCTGTAAAAGCAGAATATTTACCTGTAGAGTACAAAACAATCCCTAGCCCAGAAAAGGCACTCAGCACATGGTAGCTGTCATTATTACTATCAGTATTCTGTACTAAAATGGTTTCCTTTTCTTTCCTCTCCTAGATTTTAAGAATAGAGACTCTGCATAAGCATTATAGAAATATTTTTCAAATGAACAGAGTAAATCTGTATACTTAAGCAATTTCTAGTAAGTATATGAGAATGAAAGGCCCCAACAGACTAATCACAAGGTTGTAGAATTTTCACATGGCTCTTATTTACCAATTTTGCTAATACAGAGGCCACAAAAGCAATATAACATATATCTGTTTTCTGAAGAAAGCAGATTTAACATTAAGACTAAAACCTCTGTCTAACCAAAGAAAAAGGCCCATGGCCACGAGTGGATGCGTTACCATTACCATGTGCAAGCCTCTGGCTCTGCGCAGCCTCAGGGCTATGCTCATGTTCTGGGAGAGCAGGCAGGCCAACAATGAGGTCAAGGTCGTCCAGCAGAACCACAGAAGGCTGCCTCCATGTCGCCTCTGAGAAAGCCAGCTCCAGGGTTTTTTGTATGTGTTCAAGCCTTTTTCCTTAATATGCAAGATATGAAATGTTATTTCAGGGCTGGTAAGTATAGGTTGCCCTTTTCAGAGCATTAGAAACGCTCAATATTGATTTAACCATGAAAATTTGATCCATATTTTGTTAATATACCAATCACTAAACTTTGATCATTAACGTGGTTTAATTAATAGAACCTCAAAGGACCCAGTAAAGTGCTGAATTTTATAAAGCTGAAAAAAGGAATATGATACTATGCATGTTATTTTTACCTGGACTCATTCCACAGAAAATTTTAGACAGCATAAAAAATTACTATCTTAAAAAATAGCAAAATAAAAGCAGGATATGGAAAAACATAAATGAAAGACTAGGGGATCAAGATTCAAATAAAATCAAACACAAATGTAGCTATCTAGAGATCCCAGAGTTGCTATATTTGAATCATACATTTGGCTTCAAACTTCCTGGTGAATTACCAAGTTTTAATTTTCAAAGAATAGAAAACATACACATTCATAAGCCAATGTAAAGAATTTCTGTTACTTAGGTCAAAAACAAAATTTTGGAGGTTCTTGGGTGGCTATTTTGGTTAAGCATTTGACTCCTGATTTCAGCTCAGGTCATGATCTCATCATTCGTGGGATCAAGCCCCACATCAGGCTCTGTGCTGATGGCATGGAGCCTGCTTGAAATTCTCTCTCCCTCTCTCTCTCTCTCTCTCTGCCCTTTCCCCACTAGCACACTCACTCATGCACATACACTATCTCAGACTTTAAAAAAAAATTATTAAAAAAATATAAATATAAAAAATAAAACAAAAATTTACATGAAGTTCAAGCATGACTCTGAGAGATGGACAGTATCTCTAAAACCACCTTTGCAACATATGAATTAATTAGTTTTTGAAGGCTATTTCTTAGTTTCTTACCATATGGTAGACATAAAACACACACACACACACATACACACACAGAGCATGGACTGGTTGGGATGACAAGGTAGAGGTAGCCAAGGGGGGAAAAAAAAGGTTACTCAAAATAAAATCTTTCCAATCTTGTTTTTTGATCAAATAGATGATAACATAAGCATTAAAGATTTTTAAAAGTACAAAAGTATATATATGGTAAATTGCAATTCTCCTCTTCACTGTCCACAGCAGAGTTTCCCTAGCAATTTAGGAATATTTACACCCATTAGAGTATATCCTAAATACAAACTTTTTCAGAATGGTCTAAGTTGGCATTTCCAGGAATATAGTCTACAAAGAGTTTTGGCTAAGAAAATAAAAGGAGGGGGACTCTCCATCAAGTATAGAGAGTTTAGAAAATTTTGCTGAAAATATTAGAAAGCTAAAGATTTAAAATTTCTAAGGAATTGGGGCACCTGGGTGGCGCAGTCGGTTAAGCGTCTGATTCTTGATTTGGGCTCAGGTCATGATCTCTGAGACTGAGTCCCACATCAGGCTCTGTGCTGGGTATGGAGCCTACTTAAGATTCTTTCTCTCTCCCTCTTCCCCTCCCCAGCTCATGCTCTCTTTCCAAAGGAAAAAAATTTTTTTTCTAAGGAATTTCAACAACTAACAGAAAAGATAAGGGAAGATTAGATATTTGTACTTACTAGATTAACAGCATGAAATAACATTTCTGCCTTTCTAGCAAAAAAGGGATTTATGTAGAGTGTTACCATATTCATACCTCGTAAAGTTTTACAGTCCACTATCTCCACATGGGCATCCAATATGTCAAATGCTTCTTTACAGACTGCCTTGGCTAAAGTTGATTTTCCACTGCCCTAGAAAATAATTGCTTCATAAGCAATATATTCAATCACAGAAATAGCTTCTGTTACTGTGGCAACCAAGACTCAGCCTCACCAATCAAGTATACACTACACAACATTCCATGTCAATTCTAACTCAATAAAGCTGGGGGTAAAAAAAAAAAAGAAAAAAAGAAAACCCACCTCCCTGGAGTTCTAGGATCACATTATGGTGCGTGACATTTAGCATAAAGTAAACTAACAGGAAGGACTGAAACTCTAGACTCAGGAAGTTTTAAATTTTTTTTTTTTAACATTTTATTTATTTTTGAGACAGGGAGAGACAGAGCATGAACAGGGGAGGGTCAGAGAGAGGGAGACACAGAATCCGAAACAGGCTCCAGGCTCTGAGCTGTCAGCACAGAGCCCGACGCGGGGCTCGAACTCACAGACCACGAGATCATGACCTGAGCCGAAGTCGGCCGCTTAACCGACTGAGCCACCCAGGCGCCCCAGAGACTCAGGAAGTTTTAAGAGCACTCCAGGATTAAGTGGGAAAGAATGATTTCCTAAACATGTATTCAAGTCTGGCAAAGAAAAATATGTAATATTTTGCAAAAAAACCCAGAAGGCTCTAGCTTCCCAGCTCTAATAGAATGACTCAAGTGGTATATAAACACAGGCAAGGTTAACAGATGACAACCCAATCTCAGGAATATAAACCCCCCAAAAAGGTACGTTTCCCACCCCAACTTCAACCTTAATTGGTACTAATACTAAAAATAATCAATTGCTTTGAGAAAGTTAAAAAAAAATACACCAGGTCTAGTTGCTGGGGAAGATATGCAGATATCACCAAAATATGTCTTTTCTTTTAACCTGCTAAAAGCTGGATGTGTCCTATGTTCATTACACCACACAGACAGAAAATAAACATTTAATTTGTTTTTACAATTTTTTAAATCACTGATATTTAAATCTTTTACCTTTAAAAACAGTCAATGCTTCATTATTTGTTACTAGAAGGGAATAATGTAAACATTAAATAATCTTTCTAGAGAAATGAAACCTAATCCCATTTAATTTCAACTATTTTCAGTGAAAAAAAAATTATTACCCACTTCCTTGTTATCTTAAATTAACTGCAATTTTAATTTACAGTTTCTTGGTGATATACAGTATTACTGTGACCTTAGTGTACTATGTAGCCCTCAGAGACTATTAAAGTGGGCAGAACTATTTACTTTTTTATTAAGTGACTCTAGACTATATAGAGTTTGATCCAATGTGTACTTCTTTTTTTCAAGTAAAAGCTTTATTTTTTTCCAGGTTTATAAATTAACATGTGAAGCATACAAAGGAACTGTAAACACTTAGTATAAGAGAAACGTAAAAAATTTTCTGTAATCTTACCACCTCACAGAAGTAACCACAGTCCATTGTTCTGAGGTATCACCCTTCCAGACACCTCATACACATTTAAGTAAATTTGTAAAGATGGGATTACAGTATTTATGTGGGTTCATGATAAATCACTGTCCTCTTTATCCACAATTATGGAGCTGCTTCGGCTCCCCAGCACACCACCACTGTGGGACATACTGCACATAACACGTTTAATAAGCCCCTTCCTAATGTATACTAATGTTGTTTCTAATTTTTAGCTATTATAAATAAAGCTAAAATAAATAACCATACATATGTTAACTTATTTGTCAGATTACACCTTTGGAATAAATTTCTAGAAGCAGAATAAATGTATCAAAAGGTACACACACATATTTAAAATTTTGCTGACCGGGGCCCCTGGGTGGCTCAGTCGGTTGAGCGTCCGACTTCAGCTCAGGTCATGATCTCGCCGCTTGCGAGTTCGAGCCCCACATAGGGCTCTGTGCTGACGGCTCGGGGCCTGGAGCCTCTTCAGATTCTGTGTCTTTCTCTCTCTCTCTGCCCCTCCCCTGCTCACACTCTGTCTCTCTCTGTCTCTCAAAAATAAACAAACATTAAAAAAAAAAAAAATTTGCTGACCGTTGCTATAGTGCCCCCTAGAAAAGCTGAATGTTGGCAGGTTTTTACAGTTCTTTTAATATAGGTTTTTTCCCTCGATCTAGTATTATTTCCTACCCTTGCTGTTTTGTCTAGCTTTAACAGCCCTGCACCAGTTCTAACATTTTGTTTTTCAGCACCGTGGACTGGAAAAACAGCCAAGCTTGTTACACAAAATCTGAAATTTAGCAGCCACTCAACAAATACGACCACACTTACACCTTACAGAATTGTATTTACATTTAAAGTCAACGGGCTCCAAAAAATAAAGAAATTAAGGGTGCTGGGGTGCAGGTCCCATCTATCATACTTTGCTTAGTTTGAGGGCTTTCTCCTCACAAAGTAAATCACACTTGTATAGCATTTTTGAGTTTACAAAGTGCTTTCCCATATATTATTTCCCTTAAGTGAGGTTTATCCTAAGAAGGCAGATTAAGAAACCACAAAACTCCCTGTGGTCATAGTCAGAAAGTACAAGACAGAGGTGGGACTCAAATCCAGGTCTTCTGCTTGTTCTTCATATTACCCATGATACCCCTAGGTGAGATGGAAAAGTCTGTCTGAGTCAATACGATACTGCTTTTTCAAAATAAATATAAAATGATGATGCATTTTGAAATGTGACACAGAAACCTAGAAACCACATAGAATAGTTCCTATATTTCACCAGCTTGCATACCTGGGATAAATCTCCACTTGATCATGGTATACAATTCTTTATACACATTGGTTGATTTGATTTGCTAATATTTTGTTGAGGATTTTTGTATCTATGTTCATGAGAGGTTATCAGTCTGCAGTTTTCTTTTAACGTCTTTGTCTGGTTTTGGTATTAAGGTAATGCTGGACTCACAGGATGACTTAGGAAGCATTCCTTCTGCTTCTATCCTCTGAAAGAGATTGTAGAAAACTGGTATAATATCTTCCTTATAGGCCTTTTTATATTGTACACTTCTTGTGCAAGTTTTGGGAACTTGTGTGTTTCAAAGAATTGGTCCATTCATCTAAGATGGTTAGCAAATTTGTGGGCATAGAGTTGTCTATTACTATTATGACTTTATTATCCTTTTAATGTTTATGGGATCTGTAGTGATGTTCCCTCTTTCATTTCTGGTATTAGTAATTTGTGTCTTCTTTTTTTTTCTTAGACTGGCTAAAGGCTTATCAATTTTATTGATCTTTTCAAAGAAGCAGCTTTGGTTTCACTGATTTTTCTCTGTTGATTTCCTGTCTTTAATTCACTGATTTATGCTCTAATTCTTATTTCTTTTCTTCTCCTTACACTGGACTTAATTTGCTCTTTTTTTCTGGTTTCCTAAAGGGAATACTAGGGTTATTGGTGTAGTTTTACATAACTATGTATATATACATGTATGTGTATATATATACACACACACATACACATGCACACACACATATATATTTTTTACTACATATAGATATGTATATACAAATATGTATTTTTTTAAATTTTATTTTTAAGTAATCTCTACACCCAGTGTGGGGCTTGAACTCACAACCCCAAGATCAGGAGTCACATGTTCTACTGATGAGCCAGCCAGGCACTCTTGGAGTAGCTGTTATATTTTAAGTAAGAATCAGAAGAAAGCAACTGAACTAGTAACAGGAAAAAGAGTTATTTTACTAAAGTTAAAAGTGAATGGAAATGAAAAAGTCTTAAAATTTTGAATTGAATAAAAGAACAAAGATTCACAGAGACCACACTGTACCTCTGAAAACAATTTTGCACTGGTAAAGAATAAAACTGTAAGCCCTTTAAAAGGGCAGGGAGGGGCGCCTGGGTGGCTCAGTCGGTTAAGCGTCCGACTTTGACTCAGGTCATGATCTCGCGGCCCGTGAGTTCGAGCCCCGCGTCGGGCTCTGTGCTGACAGCTCAGAGCCTGGAGCCTGTTTCAGATTCTGTGTCTCCCTCTCTCTGACCCTCCCCCGTTCATGCTCTGTCTCTCTCTGTCTCAAAAATAAATAAGCGTAAAAAAAAAAAAAAATTAAAAAAAAAAAAAAGGGCAGGGAAACTCTAGCAAAACTGATGAAGATTAAAAAGAGAAAAAACACAAAACACCAAAATCAGGAAATGGAACACCATAGTAGATTCCACAGCCATTCAAAAAGGATAATGAAAGGAATACTACAAACAACTTTATGCTCATAAATTTGACAACTTAGAAGAAATGGACCAATTCCTTTAAAATTACAAACTACCAAATGTCTGCCATGGTGAAATAAGACAATTAAGGAAATTTAATTTATAATTAAGAAGTTAAAGGTCCTGGGGCAGCTGGGTGGCTCAGTCAGTTGAGTGTCTGACTTCGGCTCAGGTCATGATCTCGCGGTTCATGAGTTCGGGCCCCACATCGGGCTCTGTGCTGACAGCTCAGAGTTTGGAGCCCGCTTCAGATTCTGTGTCCCCCTCTCTCTCCGCCTCACCCCTGCTTGTGCTCTGTGTCTCTCTGTCTTTCAAAAATGAATAAACATAAAAAAATTTTTTTTTAAAGTTAAAGGTCGGGGCGCCTCTGTGGCTCAGTCGGTTAAGTGTCCTACATGTCTCATGTCATGATCTCATGGTTTATGAGTCAGGGCCTCACACTGGGCTCTGTGCTGACAGCCTGGAGACTGGAGCCTGCTTTGGATTCTTGTCTCCCTCTCTTTCTGCCCCTCCTCCGCTCACACTCTCAAAAATAAATAAACATTAAAAAAAAAAAAAAGTCAAAGGTGACAAAAATCTCAACACCCAGATGGTTTCACTGGAGATTTTACTAAACATTTAAGGAAGAATGAATACCAACTGTATATGCTCTCTTCTAGAAAACAGAATAGGAAAGAACACTTCTCAACTCATTTTATGAGGCCAGTATTACCCTAATAGCAACACCACACAAAAGTGGTACAAAACCAGAAAACTATAGGCTAATATTGCTCATGAATTAAAACAATTTTTTTAATGTTTATATATTTTTGAGAGAGAAAGAGTGTGAGTGGGGAAGGGGCAGAAAGAAAGGGAGACAAAGAATTCGAAGCAGGCTCCAGGTTCTGAACTGTCAGCACAGATCTGGACACGGGGCTCAAACCCAGGGACTGAGAGATCATGACCTGAGCTAAAGTCAGATAATTAACAACGGCTGTTGCTCATGAATTTAGATGCAAAAATCCTCAACAGAAATATTAGCAAATAATGGGGTGCCTAGCTGGCTCAGTCAGAAAAGACTCTTGATCTCAGTTGTGAGTTTGAGCCCCATGTCGGGTATGGAGATTAAATAAATTTTTTTTAAAACATTAAAAAAAAAAAAGGATTTTTAGCAAACAGAACTCAGCAATGTATACAAAGAAAATACACCACGACCAAGTGAGATTTATTACATACATGCAAGGCTGGTTCAACATGTGAAAAAAAATCAACCCTATCAACATCCTAAAAAAGAAAAATCATACAACTGTATCATATGATACATAAAAAAGGCAGTGAGCACGACACCTTATTCATTTTATTCATCACCCCTTTCTAAATCACCACTTCCTATATCTTGTATTAACAACTCTATATAAC
The DNA here is from genome assembly GCF_024362965.1 of Panthera pardus. Lineage (NCBI taxonomy): Eukaryota > Metazoa > Chordata > Mammalia > Carnivora > Felidae > Panthera > Panthera pardus. The sequence goes on from NW_026527013.1 coordinate 95,616,761, forward strand.
AGATGATCAAAACTCAAAGAAAAAAATAAAATTAGTTATTAGTGAAATGGGCACATTTTAACTACGTACCTTTCCTCCTGTGAATAAAAGGGCTCCATTCCTAAGTCCTGCTACAAGGGACATCAGCTGCCGAGACAAAGGGCGCCCCAGGAGGCTGTGAGTGATGTGTTCCATGGAAGACACACCTAAAGAATTCACTCCTCTGCAAAATATATACATTATTGCATGATAAAACGCTGAAGCAGGATAAAATCCAGCTGTAAAAAATTCTGGAACTTTCCTTTCCAGGCTAATTAATGATTTTTAAAAGAGTAAAATGTTAGAAAGTTTCCCTTAGTTGACAGCGTATTGAATTAATGCCAAATCTGAGTCACAACTTTTAAAATTAGTTTTATTACTTTCAAACATGTACAGTAACTAAAAGTTTTGTCTTAACAGGACATCTCAAGGAATTTGTCTTAACAGACACAAACAACAAATCATAAATGAGAGCATTTGAAGTGTTAAAAGAATTGAAGACTTATTTCCTCTTAAATTAAGCTTTGAAATCCGGTTTCAATTTGTAGATTATACAAGCATGAACTTCAACCTACTTCCTGACTCTACCACTTTATTTCTGATAATATAAATTCTGAAAATCAGAATCTGAACTGAAGAGATTTTACTTTCTACATGAGCATTATGCTATAAACATTGTTACTTTATGGTTTAGTCCTTTTATTAAAACATTTACAGATTATACTATTATAGGAAATCAAATCACTGCTACTATAACCACTAAAGGTTTCTGTGAGGAATTCTGAGATATAATGTTTATACGAGAGTCTCATATTTCCTAAGAGATAAGTTAACAGGAGGTTCTTTTCAGACTTGTCTTAAAAGCTAAGGAAAACACAAATAATCCCAATTAGTACATTAATAAAATAGCTGAAGGAATAACTTAATTTGAAATATTTTTAAACATTCAAATAATGTTTTTAGATTAACTTTTAAAGTAAATGTATTAACTCTTAAGAATTATTGTTTTATTCGAGCACATATGATCTAGGTCATAACCAGTTGTTTCCTTCTCACAAATCAAATCTTGAAGTAAAATTTCTAATAAGCTTCAGACTTTTATGTAGTTACCTAAGAAGACAAGGCAAATTACTAAGCTAGGTGTGAAAACAGAAACAATCCTTGAAAAAATATCTACTAATGCATTACTGAGATTATTCAATGACATTAACATCTACTTTAATATTTACATATAAAAACCCTGCCAGAGATAATGTCAAACATGTCTGTAAACATATTAGTTTGGCCGTAACTTCTTACCCCAAGCAGTTCAGCTTTAAAAAAGGAAGAATAAAGTCAATTTCCTCACTGTTTTCTTCTTTTACCATAGGATCTAGAAGGACCTACAGTAGCAAGGAAAAATCAATTTTACATTTCAAAGTTATATCTGTGGCCTGTTTTTCTTGGGTCCTAGGAAATTGATTACTGATTTTGTTACACCACCAAGAAAAGATATATTGTGCATGCAAGATCATTATTCAAATTAGCCTTGACAATCATAATTTATTCATCCAAGGAACATAATTTACTCATCCAAGCAGTAAAGAATGTCATCTCCTTCATACATTTTGCAGATACATACATCTTTATTTATAATTTTGATTTGTGTCATATTTACTCTCCAAAATTCTACCATTTGTATCTTCTTTGAATGGTATTCCTTCAATTTTATCTCAAAAGTAGAGACAAGGTCTAGTTCCAAACCATTCAAATTCTAAACGACTAGAGCATCTTCAATTCTTTAACAATGGGAATGAATATCCTAGCTAAAACATAATATTCTAAAAAAGACCACTTTTAAAATACTGCTAGAAGAAAAGTGATCTGGTAATATTTGTGAAGAGTTGAGAATTTAAGAAGTGACAAAATAATATGGGTTGTGCAGAACTCCAACTAAAAATAGGAATTTTAAAAATCAAATCCCAAAAGCTAAGTTTTCCTTTGTTTCAATACGAGAATAATTTGAAATCATGATCTATCTGCCAGTTAACACAATCAATTCTATCCTTGAAACTTAATTGTGCATTGATTTTAAATTTAGGATAAATCAATTTGTTTAGATAACTTAAAGAGACTATATAATAAAATATTTTAAATCAAGTTATTCCTTACTCTTATCATTCACGTTTCTAACACACTTCAGGATGCAAAGTCTTACAGGTAAATTCATACTTTATTATTGATCCAATGTGACAAATATTATTTTATTAAAGATTCAATAGTTATGTGATTACTTGTATTGTGATCTTCTGCAGCAGATTGGGACTCAATAAAAAAATGTTTTCTTTTTCTTTTTCCCCAGAATGAACTATATTTAGAGAAAACTCCTCCAACTCTATCAAAAAAAAAAAAAGAAAAAGAAAAAAACAAGTAATAAATGTGAGTTAGTACTGAAACAGAGATAATTTAAGATTCAAATTTCTTTAAATTTAAATAAAAGCATTCTTCAATATGTAAAATCTACCATTTACTTATCATTATTATGCTTCCTGTTCACATGTATTAAAGGTTGTAACAACAATGAAAAATTTTTCACTTCTTTAGTAGGAAAAATATCAAAATAACAAAATTTACCCACCATCTTTAATTCTCAGCTTAATATATTCTTCCTCTGATATTATCAAAGGAAGTGTGGTAGTGGTACATTGCTGTAGCCATGAAGAGAACACAGTTTTTACATCTTCTTCACTTACATCTTTAGGCTGCCAGAGAAAAGGAAGAACAGTAATGAATTATCCAAATACCTAAATTTAACGTTAACATCCTTAGTTTAACACCTTACTTTGCTAATAATATGTAAACCTTGATATGGCTGATGGACCTTAAGCAAGCTTCTTAACCTCTCTGAGCCTTGCTCACCTCATGTGAGAACCATAAGATGGTATCCATTGGTAGGAGACTGGGGAAGTAAATCACGGTATACCCATTCTACAACAGTGTGGCAAAAATAAATGTGCTAGTTCAAGGTGCACACCAGTCTGGCATGACCATTTATTATCTGTGTGACTGTGGGCAAATTAATGAAACTGTCTCAACCTCAATTTTATAATCTATTAAATGGAGCAACTAAAAAGAAACAACTTAAACATTTAAAAAAAAAAAAAAGCAAACCTTACCAAACAAAACCAGGAAGGATGTTCATATTTAGAGGCACAGATCTGGGAATTGATATTACAGCACAAGGAATACACTGAAGCTGGAAGAAACATTTACACAAGTGGCAAAGTTTTAACACTCCCTACCTCTAGGACCAGTGACACATATACCATAATTTGGCTCATTGGATGGAAAACCATTCCAACTCCATTCTCCCTTGCTTCCCTCTATTAAAGAGGTGAGAAAGAAAACTCTCCAATTCCCAGAGTGGACCTGTGTGTGCATATGTGTGCACATACATGTGACTCCCTTCTGACCAATAGTGTGCAATCAGCAATTGTTGAGAAGGGCCTCTCTTTCTAATTAAAAGGTATACAAACCTTGCAAGGAGGTTTTTGCTTTGTGTCTTTCCTTCTGCCAAGAACGCATATGTGATGCCTATACGTACAGCAAATCCCTTGCATCTAAGAGGAGGAAAGTTATAGGCTAAGGATGGCAGAAAGACCAAAGGAGCCTAGGTCCCTGATGACATGGTTTAACCACCTATGAGCTCCTCCAAACTTCTCTGTACATAAGAAAAATAAATTCTTTGTATGTTCAAGTCACTTTTCTTTGTTTTTCTGTTAAGCAGATTGTAGTACTGTTATACCCAGTAAGTGTAACGTTAATATGTTAAAAGGTATAAAGAAATTCTGAGAAAAACACTATTAATTTTTAAAGCTTTTAAGTTTTTAAAACCTACATGAAGACAAAAACAGGAATACACAAAAATTCATATAGGAAAGATCATTAATATCTGCCTAGGAAAATAAGCCTCTATTCATCCAGAGTCAAGCTTAGCTCTGCTGATTAAGCTTGGTTTAGAACTTGATCACCACAAAAGCAGGCTAAACTAAGTACAGGCATCACTTTCCCATTCTTAAAGATCACAGAAACCATCTGTCACTTCTTTGGATTTTATTGGGCAATGGGATTAAAGACTTAAAGGAAGTCTGAAAATGAAAACTATTTAAAACCGGGCGCCTGGCTGGTTCAGTTGGTAGAGCATGAGACTCCTGATCTTGGGGTCATGAGTTCAAGCCCCACATCCACTGTAGAGTTTACTTAAAAAAATATATTTAAAATCAAGACCTGAAGAATCAGAAAGCAACTCACAGTTCCTCTAGAATCAGACATGTTTAGGTCCTAAGAGATATAATCACCCCAGAGACAACTGCCAACATCCTAAAAGTTCCACTAAAATATGCAACTCAGGATTAAAAAAGGAATTCTGCACTAAGAGCCTCATACTGAAACAAACAAACAAAAAAAAGTCAAATGTCTGTACACAAGACCTAACTTTTGAAAAATACGAAGATCAATTAGCTAAAAAGTTAAAACTAGAAATCACTGTGTACGGTTCTGCCAATGTGTTAAATGTTCAGTTCCATACTATTGTGGAAATGGCATTTATTCTATTTATTTTTCTCTTCTCCAGTACATAATACAAGCAATCTTATCTGGGGTTTCATCAAAGTTCTGTTAAAATGGCTCTTCCATGCTATAATGACCATCATGATCCTAAAGACCCAAAAGGGCCATTCAAATAATCAGAGAAGGATAAAGTCATGTTTGGAAGTTTCAAAACCTAGAAAAACAGTAATTTTCCTGGATTGTAGTGCTCTGAGAACTGGTAAACTAAACTGGTACAGGTGATAATACTCTATTAGCGAGCAGTCTAGCACTCTTTTGGTTGCAGTATTAATGCTGTAATATGGGAAAATTTTTAAAAATTACATGAATATAGCAAAAATACCTATCTTCTAAAAGCCAAATTATCAGGGCACCTGGCTGGCTCAGTCAATAAAGCATGTGACTCTTGATCTTGGGGACATGATTTCAAGCCCCATGTTGGGTGTAAAGCTTACTTAATAAAAAAAAAAAAAAAAAAAAAGCTAAATTATCATATTTGCATTGGCACAATATACATAATATGTGTGTTGCTTACTAAAGACTTCTTAGTTTCTCAAAAAATTAAACACAGAATTACCATAAAATCCATCAACTCAATTCCTAGGTATATACCCAAAAGAACTGAGAGCAGAGACTCAAACAGGTTCTATAGCAGCATTATTCACAAGAGCCAAAAAGGTAGAAACAATCCAAGGGTCCATCAACAAATGAATGGGTAAACAAAATGTGGTATATACATACAATGGAATATTATTTACCCATGAATAGGAATGAAGTTCTAATACATTCTATAACATGGGTGAACCTTGAAAACATGCTAAGTGAAATAAGCCAGACACAAAGGGCAAATACCGTATGATTCCACTTATATGAAATATCTAGAATAACCAAATTCACAGAGACAGAATGTACATAGGGTTACCAGGAGCTGGGGGAGGACAGGATAGGGAGTTATTGCTTACTGGGCATAGAGTTTCTGTTTGGGGAGATGGGAAAGTTTTGGAAATAGATGTGGCAATGATTGCACATTATGAATGTAATTAATGCTGACTGTACACTTAAAAATGGTTAAAACAGCATTTTGTTATATATATTTTACCACAAAAAAGACTTCTTCGCCCTTCTAGCAAAAAGAAATACAACATTCTTATTATTTAGCCAAAGCATCTCATAAGATGTGTAAAACAACTGACAAAACATAAATTTGAACTCACTAAGTTTTCTCTAGGTTGTAATTTTAGAGATCTTGGAATTTTAGGGGTAATTTCCACTGGAGTTATTCTGACTACTGCATGCATTTCTATATTTAGTCTCTTTCTCAGGTCATCTGGAATCTGAAATATAAAAATAAATAAAAATATAAATATGTCTAAAACTTGATTTAAAAATATTCCACAGTGTAAATATTGGTATTAACTTTCATAAACTCGGGTAAATTAATGGGTAAGTAAATTTGCGTTATCATGATTCAGAGAGTAACCAGATGGATGTTCAGGTACTGTTGTATCACAAACATTTTAGTTTTTTCCCTTCATTTCTTTCTTCTCACACCCTCCTCAGAATGCAATCCATCAGCTGTGCTCTCTTGAGTCAAGCCTGTGTGAGTACGGGATGGCACCTGCTGCTGTACCACCACTGTTCAGTGCCCACGGCTGCCAACCTTTAAAGTGGAGTGGGAAGTGTGGACTCCTTGCTGCTATCTTATATGGTCTCCAGGCCTTTACCTGGCACTTCTTCACCCCATACTCACCACATATTCATAAGGAAAAAAAAAAAAAAAAAAAGTATTCCCACCACGTGGCAGAACCATTCACAGAAGGAAAGTCCTAACAAGTTCAGTGTTAGACATTTTTATTTTGAAGATGTAGCAGGATCTCTTAAACTGGGAGTTTAGAGCTAACAGAAAATAATGAGCTGATGGTCTAGAATTTTAGAAAATGATATAAGCCAAAGATATTAAAACTTTGTAAGTTGCCAGCACAGAGGTCGTATGTGAAACTGGCAGTAAAAGAAATCTACAAAGATGACCCCTTTCCTTTCCCATTTTTCTTCCCTAACAATTTCCTCCCTTTATCACCATGAAGTCTCACTCTACAATGCTCAAATTAAGTTCAAGTAAGAGGGGGCTAGCGACTCATTTCACATAAATGAAGCATTACTACCTGAGGCCGGGATGAGAAGATGAAACAACAGCTGCTCTCCTCTCTCCCCCAACCCCCCCACCCCCCACCACCTCCCCGCCAGGCCCACAGTTAAAGAGCTGACCTCATCAGGGTAAGCAGCTTCTGGACACGTTCCCATCCTGGTGCCAGCTCACACCATAGGTATCTCCCTACCTGGGCATTTCCCCCAACATATAACAAGTCCCTCCTCTGCTTTCAGGAACTGGGGAATAAACCTTTGGCAGGTATTAAAAACGTAAGGCTTCATGGGGCATCTGGGTGGCTCAGTCGGTTAAGTGTCCGACTCTTGATTTTGGCTCAGGTCATGATCTCAGGGTTCGTGAGTTCGAGCCCTATGTAGGGTTCCATGCTGAGAGTGTGGTTCTCCCTCCCCCTTTTTTTCTCTCTGCTCTTCCACTGCTCATGCATGCACGTGCCCTCTCTCAAAATAAATACACTTTAATTATTATTTTTTTAATGTTTTTATTTATTTTTTGAGACAGAGAGAGACAAAGCATGAGCAGGGGAGGGTCAGAGAAAGAGGGAGACACAGAATCCGAAACAGGCTCCAGGCTCTGAGCTGTCAGCACAGAGCCCGACGCGGGGCTCGAACTCACGAACCGCGAGATCATGACCTGAGCCGAAGTCGGAAGCTTAACCGACTGAGCCACCCAGGCGCCCCCTCAAAATAAATACACTTTAACAAAAAATTGTGAGGCTTTGTAGGGCACCCCATGCTAAGCATGAACTCTAGAGTTGGCACACCTGGGCGTAAATCCTAGTTTTATTTATTGTGTAACCTAAGGCAAGTAATTTTTACCTCTCTGGGCCTATAACTATCTAAGCTTATAGCTGTCCAAGTTTACTTAACCAGAATATACACAATTTTCACCCAAACAAGGACTTTACCATATAATCAGAAATGTGCCCCTGCAGGGACTTTAGACACCACTTCTTATACTGATTTTCAAATTGTATATAAAATATTATTCTAACTCATAGTTTGGAGAATTTCAAGCAACATGAAATTGCTTTCTCTCATAATAAAATTTATACTAACCCAGACTTTCCCAAGATGAAGTGCTTCTATGTCTTTGGTGTACTTTATGGCATTCTTCAATTCCTCAAGTCCATTCCAGACAACCTTTAGCACACAGGACTTAGCAGCTTCTTGACTATGGTCTGAGCTGATTTGTTTTTGATCTAGTGGTTCTGATATCTGCTTCCCTTTTTCAGGTGACAGGACATTTTGTTTTGTTTTACTTTGCTGTTGCTTTGGAGAAAGTAGCCTAATTAGCTTTCCATAGGTCACAGTAAAGCTGGGCTCCACATCAAAATATTCCTGGTCCCATGGAAATACATGAACGGCATAGTGTTTGCGAAACTCAGAAGTTGCTGTGGCATTACACATACTGGGAGGCTGCGATTTGCACACTCTAAAAATATTGTCTAGAGGAACGACTTTGGACTGCATATTTTTGAATGCATTCATTTCAGTTAAACCCCAAGACAGCTCTTGTTTCTTCTCAGACCCAAAAGAAAAAATGCTTCCTATCAAAGTCCATAAGCTTGGCATGGATGGTGAGTCAACTGTAACTTCTGTTTTATTAGACCTATTGTGAAATTTCCCATGTGCATTATCTGCTTTTGAAACTGTCTTCTCTTTGGCCTGGCGGGTCTTTGGCTGAATAAGGAGTGTGGTATCAGCTTCCAGCCTTCCATAAGCAGCAGCTGGAATCAGTGCAACTGTGTGGAAAATAAAGCTCATTAGTACGTGTTCACCTCTGCTATGGATGCATTACCATGGAGTACAGTGGAAAAATATAATAACACCTACCAATTTGGATGAATATGTAAGTTTGTTGATCAACCCAAACAGGAAAAATGGCTTTCGGAAAAACTATTCGAATTTGATCTAGCAGATGCTGTTCAAGGGAAGCAGCATGCAGTTCCTACAACCAACAAACAAAAAAATCAATTCACTTCATGTTTAGTCCATTCTGTGTCTGGTAAGGAAATCACAAGTTCTTATAACTCGAACCAGCTCAGAATATATAATGAAGCTCAGAAAAGAGAAATCTAGAGACACTGATATTCTGGCTTCCAGTTATGGAAGGAGTAAGTCACAGGGCTAAAAGGTACAGCACAGGAAATATAGTCAGTGGTATCATCACAGTGTTGTATGGGGACAGATGGCAGCTACACTTGTGAGCACAGCGTAATGTACAGAGATGTTGAATCACTATGTTGTATGCCTGAAACTACTGTGTACATCAACTATACTTCAATACAAACAAACAACTATTTTGAAGCAGTTTAACCTTAAACCAGGATAATTCTCATTGTGTTTTCTTTACCAGTATCTCCCAATCATCTGCTGATAGGGGTTCCACCTCCACTTGCTGACAAGACACCACATGGGAGCACAGCTTGAGAAACACCTGGAATAAATCAAAAATGTAAAACTACTTTTAAAATATTTTTTGTAAAAAAAATTTTTTTTTGCATCCCTAGAAAAGAAGAAGTTCTCTCTTTAGGTAAATAATAAAGTGTGAGTGAGTGAATGAACGAGTGTGCGTGCCTGTGTGAGTGTGTGCCTGCCTGCACTTGGTGGACCTTCATTTGACAAATATTTATTAAGTACCTATTCTTAGCTAGGCCTTCATATACTCCAACATTTTAGGAAAAATTGTTTCACAACTAATTATAGAAAAAAAGAAAATACACCCTAGCACAACAGATTTAAAAAAAAAACAAACAAAATAAAGATAACCATTAACAAAAGAAATGTAATTTAAAAATGCAAGAAGGGGTGCCTAGGTGGCTCAGTTGGTTAAGCATCCGATTTCGGCTCAGGTCATGATCTCACAGTTCTTGAGTTTGAGCCCTGCGTCAGGCTCTGTGCTGATGGCATGGAGCCTGCTTGGGATTCTCTCTCTCTCCCTCTCTCTTGGCCCCTCCCCTGCCCATGCTCTCTCTCTCTCTCAAAATAAATAAATAAACTTAAAAGAAAATAGAAGAGGAAACAATGTCATCAAGTCATGGCTTAATCTAGCATATACACACTCTATTATTTCTAGAAGTTTTAAGACTTTTAGTTTTATAACTAACCTGCATGGTACTTCTAGAAAGTCTAGAAGAGTAAAAAAAAAAAAAAAAAAAAAAAATGCTCAGAGATCAGAGAAAATTATTTAGAAGTATAAACATTCACAGCTAAAAGTAAAGTAAAACAAATATACCCTCATTCCAGTCTACAGATACATATGAAATGCAAATGTGTCTTTTGGGGTGCCTGGCTGGCTCAGTCAGAGCTTGCAACTCTTGATCTCGGGGTTGTGAGATGGAGAAATAAATAAATAAAACTTAAAAAAAAAATAAAAAGATGGGGCACCTGGGTTGCTCGGTCAGTAAGTGTCCAACTCTTGATTTCAGCTCAGGTCATGATCTCACCATGGTCATGAGCCCTACATCAGTTCATGAGCCCTGCACTGGGCTCCATGCTGACAGTGTGGAGCCTGCTTGGGATTCTCTCTCTCTCTACCCCTCCCTGCACTCACTCTCTCTCCCTCTCTCACTCAAAATAAAAGAAAAAAAATTTAAAAGAAAGAAAGAAAGAAATGTTAGTGTTTCAAGAAGCTGCAATCTACCACCTAACTTTCTTTTCCCTTTCTTTAGGCATTTCTGAGGATTGAGGAGTAAAATCCAAAGCCACCAAATGTTACATGCTCCAGTTAACCAGCCCTTCCTTTGTTGCTTCTGCGGATTGGAGCAGAATTCCCCCCAAGTGCCTCACCCTCAGTGAATTTCCCGTTAGTATTTCCCCATACACCCTATTTGAAAGGGGCGATTCCAGGGAAGCACAGAGCAGCTCCCACCCACCAAGAAGCTAGAGTCCTGGGCGAGCCAGTTCACCTTGTTCCTATTCTTTGGGAGACAGTGACTTAGTGGTATTGCTACAATAAAGAAGATCTGCAGAAAATCAGGTAAAAGTTCACTCTGAAGCAAACAGGCATTAGAAACCAACAGGCCTGTTCAGAGGCAGATGAAGACATCAAGATCAGGAACAAGAAGCTGGTGTTTCTCTCTGGAAAGTACCACATATTCTAAGAGAGCAGAACTTTAACTTGCTGTGTAATCCTGGGCAAAATGTTCTGTCTCCCTAGGTTTGTAGAGCAAGGAACCAAAATTAGTGAGTCTAAGTCACTCTGGTGCTAAAGTTTTAAGATTCTAACAAAGACTTAGGGTAAGCGAAGGACTAATACTAGGACTATGGATTTCTCATTAGTGGCCTTTTCTCATTATCAAAAGCAAGCATGAACAAAATTAGTCTATGTTCAAACCAAGATAAAGGGATGTAACATTCTCATATACTGTTATGGGAAGCTGGTAATAGAATGCAGTTTAGCCCATCTATCAGAATTTTCAATGTGTAGCCCCCTGGACTCTGTAAGTCAACCTGTAATGTTTCATTCTATACGGATTCAGAGATGTTCAATGCATACTGTAGTATGTGGAAAGGTACCTCTGATATACTTTGTGGGGAGAACTGCAGAAAATGTGTGTGATTAAAAAAAAAGAAAATGTGTATTCTTCCTTCCCTTTCCTTTCCTTCCTCCCATTCTTTAAATCCTAAAGGTGTACTAAGATCCCAACATACAGTACACATTCATTCTGAGGCTGGGGTTAGAGAAATCCATTTTTTTTACTTTCAATTGTAAAATATTTGCAATGAATATGTATTATTTCCATAGTTTAAAGTATTTAGAAGGACATAAATTGGTGAATACAATAAAATGAAAAACTAGACGTAAGTCCTTAAGCTTTGAGGTTTACAATTAAATTCATAGGCAAGACAAAAATAGAAAAATAACAACTTTTTTGTTGGATAGGTTTTTTAAAAATCAAGTATGATTCTGGAAGGTTAGAAGATTTGCTGGAAGCAAATGAAGTCTAGTAATAGTAAGTAAAATTCAATAATTCATAAAGTAAAAATAATTGCACACAAACAAAATCAGGGAACCTGGAAAGTGAGTGAAATAGATAGAACACAAAATCAACTAGGGAGCAGAATACAAGATAAAGATTTAACAACAGAGTTTACAGTCAACTTGCATATCCTAGACTGGTTATAGCAGCACACAAGTTAGGTGTCATCTCACCTCCTTAAAAAATTAATTTGAATGTTTACTTTCCATTGTTATATTATGTGACATCAGGAAAAAGTTATAGTCATCACATTTTGTACTCACCTGGTCCCCATTTGAGAGTCCAAGTTTCTGACCAAGTTGTCTGTTAATTTCAGCCACACTGTCACCTTGATCACTAAAATGCCTGCCTTCTACCCAGCTCAAGAATGCAGGCTGATGACCCCAGGCCACTTCTATAGCTTGATTCTATTTATTAAAGAAGAAAGGAGGTGTATGAGAGTTTTTGTGTGCTTTTCTGTATTCACATTAAAGATAAACTATTATTGCAATCCACACATACAAAAAGAGTTCTATAGATAGGCGATAGGTCTTCGTTGTGCACATTAGAGCATTTAAAAAACTATAATCATTTCTAATACCCAAAACTGGTGATGCTGTGGGTGAAACCAATACTCTTACATTCTTATGATGGCAATACAAATTGATTCAACCATTCCAGAATTCAAAATGGCAACAGGTAGCCAATGAATTTATATAAACTTTGAGCTAGATGTATATATTTGAATATTTATTCTGAATTAATGATTGACTGAAGAAAACCACACCAAAACATATCTCTGCAGTATTTTCTGTAACACTAAAAACTTAGAACTGTCTCAAATATCTATTAATAGGAATATCATTAAATAAGTTACAAATTTACCATTTTGGTAAAGCATGAGTCAGTAAGTAGAAATATATCATGATCATTAAAAATATAACTGGGGCGCCTAGGTGGCTCAGTCAGTTAAGCGTCCGACTTCGGCTCAGGTCATGATCTCAGTTTGTGGGTTCGAGCCCCATGTTGGGCTCTGTGCTGACAGCTCAGAGCCTGGAGCCTGCTTTGGATTCTGTGTCTCCCTCTCTCTCTGCCCCTTCCCAGCTTGCACTCTGACTCTCTCTCTCTCTCAAAAATAAATAAACACTAAAAAATTTTTTTAATGTAACAGTATGTTTATTAAAGGGGAATAAATGCACATGGTAAAACCACAAAAATTACAAAAGCATAAAACATGAAGGCAGGTTCCTGTTCCCAGAGGTAATTACTATTAGCAGCTTCTTATGTACACTTCCAGAAATTTTATATTATGCAGCTTCTTAAATAACTTTAAGCTTTAGAACTAAGAAATTGTATGTGCAAGTAATTAAATCAAAATATAACATGTATTTTCAGGGCGCCTAGCTGGCTCGGTAGGTGCAGCATGCGACTCTTGATCTCGGGATTCTAGGTTTGAGTCCCATGTTGGGTACAGAGATTACTTAAAAATAAAAATATTTATTTAAAAAAATGTGTTCTCAGGGTGCCTGGGTGGCTCAGTTAGTTGAGTGTCTGACTTCAGCTCAGGTCATGATCTCATGGTTCGTGGGTTCGAGTCCCTCATCAGACTCTATGTTGACAGCTCAGAGCTTGGAGCCTGTTTCAGATTCTGTGTCTCCCTCTCTCTCTGCCCCTCCCCCACTCCTGTTCTGTCTCTCTCTCTCTCAAAAATAAACACTTAAAAAAATTAAAAGGACTTCATTGATAACCATGAAAACTTACCACTTCATGACATTTTAGTATTATTAAAGTCATTTATTAATATTAAAATTAAGTCATTGATGCACTGAATTGTTAAATATTAAATTCATTCATTTCCATCAAATCTTACTACCTCAAAACTGGTTATAGGCTGCTTATTGTGCCTCTTTCTTTTTTTTAAATATTTCATTTTTGAGAGAGGGCACGGGCGGGGTAGGGGGAGAGAGGGCAGAGGATCCACAGTGGGCTCTGTGCTGACAGCAGCGAGCCCCATGTAGGTCTTGAACTCACAAGATCATGAGCTGAGTCGAATCTGACACTCAATTGACTGAGCCACCCAGGCACCCCTACTGTGTTTCTTTAAATAGGAAAAATTTCAAAGGATTTTGAGGCAATATAATGTACTTCCAACTAACCATGTTATTAAAACTTTTTATACAAGAAAGTCATCGTGTATCTCTTAATTGTATAATTTTTCTCACAATTCACAGGATAATCTAACTGTTCTTGCTGATGCTAAGCACAGTGTAATAAAGTATACAGAGCACTGGACTGGAGTCAAATTCCAGATTATTATGTCAGCTGTAAGTATGTTAGCTGAGGTTACAGGGTGAAGATGACCAACTCCCTGGGTGTTTTCCACAGTTTCATCAGTCAGCGGCATATAATCCAGATCAACTCTTATTTCATAAGAAGAAAATTTTATTTTTTTAAATGGGGCAGGTTTTAAATTTATTTATTTTTAAGTAATCTCTACACCTAATGTGGGGCTCAAACTCACAAGCTCGCGATCAAGAGTCGCACACTCCACCGACCAAGTCAGCCAGGCACCCCTACAGAAGAAACGTTTAAAACTAGAGATGTTAAATAAGGAGATACAAAATATGGCCTGAAATATCAAAAATGAGAATGCTACCAACTCACTGGAAAAGGGAAAAACTGACTTTATTAAACAGGAAAAATACTTCAATTATTCCTTTGGTCAATGTGTAATAACCAGCTCCATAATCATAATACACGTTCAGCTGGATTTTGCAAACTAATATTGTGAGTCCATTTTCATGTAAAACATTTTCCACCTGAACTGCAGAACCACTGGGCACTCAGGTAAAGAGAAGAAACCCACAGACTCGAAAGAGAGGAGCTCCTCTCCCAGGAATTCAATCAATAAATATCTGCTTTTGCCATTACCTGTGGTATTGGTATAATTTGGAGGGAACTTTCAGGTGAAACCACAGGTAGTCATGCCTTAGGACTGGCCAGATTTGAGGCCTAGGTTATCTTTTGCTAACACAAAAGAAATGACAAGTCTGTACCTGGCCATTTCCGGATGGCCATTTAGGTTTATTTGTTTGAATTCAGTGTGGACGTGAATCCTTTCCCCCATTTCAGCCGTCACAGCAAGCACTGAGCCTAGCATACAGACAAAATAACTCAGGTAAAGCAATGGTTCTCATCGCAAGGGTGATTTTGTTTCCCAGGAGACATCCGGCAATGTCTGGAGACATTTTTAGCTGTCACTACTGAAGGGGAGAGATGCTACTGGTATGTAGGGCCTAGAGAGCAAAGTTCCTATAAACATCTTACCATACCCAGCACAATCCCCCATAAGAAAAAATTATCCAGCCTAAAGAGCCAAGATTAAAAAATCCTGAGTTAAAGCATCTACTGGGTACCCAGTCCTGAAATAAGGACTTGGATAAACAAAACAATACTTGAAACACAGAGCATGACAAGGGAGATGTGTCACATAAACAGAGCAGTGAAGTTTTGAAAAGGAGACACAGGTGAGCAACAGAGAATCTGAAAGCTAGGCAGAGGAGGTAAGATTGATTATGCTCAGTTTTTAAAGTCATGGAAGGAGGGAAAACATTTTGGGAAGAAAGAAAAGCACAAATACACAAGTGGAAAGGAGCAGGGTTATGGAAGAAACAGTGCTGCACAATGAGTGAGAGACAAGAGGACAAATTAACAGTGTGGAAATACCAGCCTAGGAGTGCCAGTGAGTACAGAAATAGTCTAGATACCCAACGTCCCTTTCACCATCAACAACCTAGGAATCTGTAACAGTGGGTCTCAATTCTTGTACATCCAAATAGCCCAAAGTTACTTTTTAAATTACAGATGCCTGAAGTTCACTCCCCAAGATTCTGATTCAGTAGGCCTGAGGAAGGAACAGAACATTCGTATTTTTAAAAGCTCAAGGTAAGTCTGACACAGGCCAGAAGGCCATTGTTCTGGCCCTCTTCTCATTTCAACATTATAGATATTATGTACTCCATGCTTCAACCCAAATAAAATAATTCAACCCATTAACTCCCAACTCATGACTTTATGCTTTAATAATTACCCATGCCCTCTAGCCCAGTAATTCTAGGGGGAAAATTATCTAGAAAAAACTACAGAGAAGTAAAGTGAAAAAGTAGGATACTTAAAATTATTGTAAACTATTGGGGCGCCTGGGTGGCTCAGTCGGTTAAGTGTCCGACTTCAGCTCAGGTCATGATCTCGCGGTCCGTGAGTTCAAGCCCTGCATGGGGGCTCTGTGCTGACCGCTCAGAGCCTGGAGCCTGTTTCGGATTCTGTGTCTCCCTCTCTCTCTGATCCTCCCCCGTTCATGCTCTGTCTCTCTCTCTGTGTCTCAAGAATAAATAAATGTTAAAAATAAAAAATAAAAAAAATTATTGTAAACTATTAAATATTTCCTGCATGACCAGTCAGTGCTGGGTACCATGCATCCACGATTTCTGAGGATTTCAAATATCCTATCCTTCTGCCCGCGTAAGCACACTCACACTTGTAGACTATGTGCCTCTATTTCTACTTACGAAAATACGGATGCTGTCTCTGCCAGTGCTTAGAAGGGCAACTGACGACAGAGTTTCAAGCAATCCTACCTCTGTACTTCCAAGTATGCATAATTCTACTGCACATTCCTGGTACACCTCGGATGGGTTCCGAGCATCGGCGACACAGGGAAGAACCTTCATTTTCTAACCTACCCTGCTCAGGGAGACGGTGCTTAGTCTCTGTTAACGTGCCCTTCACTTAACAGGGACTCTGCAAACCAAATCTGCCCCTCCCTCTGGAGGCCCGGACGGCAGTCGGGCAGGAACCAGGAAATCACTAGCAGGAAAAACATTTTTTAAGGTAATAAAAATTACCGACTTCCCAGGAGCCTTTCCAAACTGGAGTGAGGAATATTTCCCAAAGCACACGTAGAATACTGGGATGTTTGAAAGCCCACTCTTGGCGAGTGAAAACACCTGGAATAGGATAAGTTTAAGGCCCAGTGCTGCACCAGACATGGTGTGGGCTGCAGAGTGTGCCCCCCGCGGGCCCTGCCCTCGAGGGGCCTTCAGTCTGGCCTCGGAACGGCTCGGCGGAGACGGAAAGGCAGCCCGTTCCACGCCTCCGGGAGAGGCCCGAGCCGCCGCCGCGTCCCTGAAAGACCTTGACTCGGTCCGCCCCCAGGCTGCCGACCAGGTGCCCCGAGTCCGGGCTGGGAGCCCACGTCCAGGGCCGGCGCCTTACCTGCAGCAAGTGAAGCTGGGCCACGAGACGCCGCGGCAAGTGGAGGAAGCAGTCTCGAGCGTTGGTGAAGACCAGAGTCACCGCTACCCCACCACCCTCCGCACCCGCCAGGCGATCGCCACCCCACATCGCCGGCAAGCACAAATTCCCCCGAACGTACGCTCCAGCGGACTCGGGCCACTGGGCCTGCCTAGGGTGTCAGAACCGGAGAAGATCGATCGACCCCGCCCCCTGAGGCCACGCCCCTCTCGCCTCGCCCCCGTACCGGGCGGGCAAGCAAGCTCCTCCAACTCTCCGAGGCCTCTCCGCCAGTCCGCTGGAGGGCGGCATCTCGTTCACCGAAGTCACACTCACAGGAAACGATGCCCGACGCTATCGATTCTGCAGCCAATCGTGGCACGCCTTGACCTATCTCCCCCTCTTATTGGGTGAGCGGGAGTGCGACGAGACGGATGTTGTCGTTTTCGCAAGGGGCCAAGCCGTCAAGATGGCGGGTAGTGGCGGGGAGCTTGGAGGTGTATTTGATCACCATGTCCAGAGGACTGTATGCGACACGCGGGCCAAGTATCGGGAGGGGCGACGGCCTCGTGCTGTCAAGGTAAAGTGATTTCGGTTTCATCCTTTGTCCTTGAGAGTTTTATTTTCGCTGTGATTCCACATCCCAGCATATGTAAATAAAGGTTTGAAAGGCTGCGATCCTATCCGTCACTCATTGGAGATGGATATGAGAATCTCTGGTACTCAGGTTACGAAAGATTCTCAAGAACCCTTCGGTCAACTGCTAGAACGTCAGCTCCGCAAACACAGTGCTTTGTGTTAGTCATTGCGTCTTTCATGTTTACAATAGTGCGTGGTGCGTGGTAAGCACTCAATGAATATTTGTTCTCTCTTTGTAGTAACTTCTCCCAAGCCAACTTCTGGAAAACATGTCGATTGAAGAAAATTTATTCTTTAGTTAGATTCTCGTGGGGTGAATTTACTTTTTATTTTTTCTACAGACAGGTTGAACAGAATGTTTTTTGTTTTCAGAGGCTTTTTTTTAAGCTTTTTTACTTTAAATTCCAGTGTAAGTAATATACAGTGTTATGTTAGTTTCAGGTGGGCAATATAGTGATTCAGCAATTCTGTATATTACTCAGTATTCTTCATGATAAGTGTACTCATTAACCCTAGAGCAGTTTTTAAAAATAGTTTTGTCCTAGGCTTTTTGGGGAAGTATATTTTTATGTGTTTGCATTTCTTTTAGGTATATACAATCAATTTGGAATCTCGGTACTTGTTAATACAAGGAGTTCCTGCAGTGGGAGCGATGAAGGAATTAGTTGAGCGATTTGCTTTGTATGGTGCAATTGAACAATATAATGCTCTAGATGAATACCCAGCAGAAGACTTTACAGAAGTTTATCTTATTAAATTTATGAATCTACAAAGTGCAAGGTAATTTGCAAGTTAAGCATAAGTTTTGTCTCCCCCATCCCCATTGCTATCATTTTGGCCCTGGTTTTCCCTCATTTATACCTGAATTACCCAATAACCTAACATTGCCCGTATTACTCTGGTCTTACTCTAGTCTTAAGTGTTAGCCTTATCAAAACACTATTCACATTGTGTCATTCCCATGCTTAAGAATCTTCTGTCGTGTATTGTGGTGGATAAAAAATGGGTTTGGAGTTAAGTTTTTGAGCTCCACTGCTTACTAACATCATGACTTTGGACAAGTTGTTTAACTTCAGTAAGCCTGGTTTTTTTCTATTCTGTAAAATCTGTATGGTAAAAGGACCTATTCACTGAAGTTGTGTGAGGATAATGAGATAACCTATGTAAAGGGCTAAGTGTAGTGCCTCCTGTTCAGAATGCAGTAAACGTTAGGTATTGAAGTTCTTATTGTTATGCATCTATGTGAATTGACCCCATTTTTTCCAGTCTTCTCTTTTTTTTTTTTTTTTTAACATTTATTTACTTTTGAGAGAGAGAGAGAGAGACAGAGTGTGAGCGGGGAAGGGTCAGAGAGAGAGAGGGAGATGCAGAATCCGAAGCAGGCTCCGGGCTCGGAGCTGTCAGCCCAGAGCCCGACGCGGGGCTCGAACTCACAAGCTGTGAGATCATGACCCGAGCCAAAGTCGGACGCTCAACCAACTGAGCCACCCAGGCGCCCCTCCAGTCTTCTCTTTAACATAAATTCTGCTCCGATAAGGCTGAAGTATGAAATGCCTTATCTAGTTTTATGTTGACCCCATTCTTGTCACTAATTTGCTCCAAGACTCATCCTTCTTTGGCTGTTGCCATTCATAGTTTCTTTATTATATTTTTTAAAGATTTTAAGTAATCTCTATACCCAACATGGGGCTCAAACTTACAACCCCAAGATCAAATGTTGCATGCTCTACCCAGCTAAGCCAGCCAGGAGCCCCATCATTCATATTTTCTTTCTGTACTACAAATAGCACTTACAGCCTGCCACAAAAGCACTTGATTTTATGTGGTTGTATATTATTCTCAGTTTGCTCTTATATGTAATCTCACTTCCCCTAATCACTTTCCCCTAGCCTGCTCTTCATGGTCAGGGAATCATATTTGCTAGAACTTTTGCACCTCCCATAGCACATAGTATATTATGTGAAGTTCAATATCTTGATTCGAATTATAGCTCTACAAACCAATGTGAGCATGGCTAAGTTATAAATCTTCCTAGGCCTCAGTTTCATCATAGGGTTTTTATGAAGTATTAATTCAGGTGAAGCATTTCAGGCACTGCCTGGTGCATGAAAAATCTCAGTATTTTTATCATTATCCCTGGGCACAGAAGTACTTAAATATTTATTGTAGTATAATGCCTGGCCAGTCATAAATGTTTAATAAATATTTGTGGAATACCATTCTTTGACTTTGTCATTGATTAGTTATATATTCAGCATTTACTCAATTACTGAAGATTTTATAATTATAATATTAATTTTTATATACGAATCCCATTATAGGAACAAAACTGTGGTGAAGACTAAACTGGGTATGAGCTAACTCTTAAGGGCCATTTAATTAACACAGAGAAATCTGTATTTCATGACCATAGATTGTGTACCTCAGGTTAACTGCTGGGGATCCTAAGTTGGTTAAAGGGGGTCTGGATATGTGTGGATGACTTAGCTCAAAACCTGTTAGCACTATAGAGAGTTCTAAGAGTATTCCCTACATCAGTAGAATCAATACCATCCATAAGGAGAACATCTTAATTCCCAACCCATAGGAAGTATATACACATAACAAAAGCTGAACTTTACTGTTTAGATCAATGCACTGAATCCTAGTTCAGCTATCATCCTAAGTAAGTCAAGATTAATAAACCATGCTATCATGTATTTCTGTTTAGGACAGCCAAGAGAAAAATGGATGAACAGAGTTTCTTTGGTGGACTGCTTCACGTGTGCTATGCTCCAGAATTTGAAACAGTTGAAGAAACTAGAAAAAAATTACAGGAGAGGAAGGCTTATATAGCAAGAACTACTAAAAATAAAGGTATGGAAAGCCTGTTACTAAACACCTTCAACGTGTAAGGCACTCTGCTAGGTATATCATCATGGAGCTCCCAGTCTGGTGCGAAGAGAGGCAAATAAATGATCACAATATTTAAGAACTCTGCAGCACTCTTATGGAATATGGGCTGGAAAGGGAGAGATGTTGGTTTGTGGAAGCCTTCCTATAGGATGAGAGAGGTGGCTGAGTTTTGAAGGAGTAGACATTACTCAGGAGGCAAGAGGAAGAGATGGAAAGGTAGGCCAGGTAGAAAGTTTAAAGGTCCAGAGGAATAAATGAGCAGTATGCGTTTGAAGGAACTATGAATAGTACAGGATAACCGCAACACAGGGATTGCAGTGAGAGGGAAGATTAGAGAAGAGGACAGGAACTGAATCATGAAGGGCATTGTGTCACAGGCTGCGGAATTAAGGTTTGACCTAAAGGCAATGAGAAACAATTATGATTTGCAGACCAGTTACCAACTGCTAATCTAAAACTGCTAATTGTGGAAAAGTTCCACTTTTGACCAGCAGCTGGCCAGGTGCCCCATATGCCCAACTGAGTTTTCCTAGACACAAATTCTAGGTGCCTGGAATGAAGCCATGGGCTTTGGTATATGGACTGTAGGAACAGAGTACTCAGAATTAGACTGAAATAATGTGTGTGGTCTGAAATCTGAATAGTACTGGAAATCCACATTACTAAATATCTACCCTTTAGTTGAAGGACAAAGTCATTTTGCAGACACCTATTGAATATAATGAGTGATTAGGGAAAGGGCAGGTGGCAGAGGTGAAGAGAGATAGAAGGTAGGAAGACTCTTGGAAAACTTACCTGAAAATTTGGCAAGAGAGCTGTTGAGAGTCCCTGATCACTTGTAGACAATGAACTTTTAACCTGTGGGATATGTGAATAGCTCCAGGAGAACTTATGTTTGTGTGCCAAATAAAATTACAAAATATGGGTCCAGCCTGTTGCCTCCTTTAAAAACTAACAAACCAACTAAGCAGCATGATACATTCATGTAGTAGAATGCTCCAAAGCTGTAAAAAAAGGAGCATTCTATGTAATGACCTAGGAAAAAAAATCTCTAAGATCTACAATTAAGTGGAAAACACAAAGGTGCAGAGAAATGGCTATTATGGGGGAAAAAAAGAGGAGTAGGCAGGGGGAAGAAAAGTAAGACATACTGGACAGATAAATAAGAAAGTAAGAATGGGATTACTTATGGGCGGAGGGTGGAAACCAGGCATATAGGGGGTAAAGAAAGTGTGAAGCATGACACTAATATACCCTTTATGCTTTTTAAACACATGAATGTATTACCTGCTCAAGAAAAAAAAATTTTCAGGGTAGCATTTGTTAACATTTTAAAGTAGTGTTTGTTTTTAAAATCACACATTTCTGAATAATGAAAACAGTAAACGAACCATTTTTTTCCTCTTCTCTCATCTTTTAAATTGTAACATAAAGATCATTACGTGACAAAGAAGAAACTGGTTACGGAGCTTAAAAACACACAAGATTTTAGACAGGACTTCCATTCAGAGACCTCTGGATGTGCAGCCACTTTGAACACTTCTACTGGCAACTCAGATCCTTGTCTTCCTTATTCTTGTGAATTGCCTTTATGTTATTTTTCCTCGAAATGTACATGTTCATCAGGGGAGCATATGGACAGGGCATCAAACTTCTCTCAGGATGGTAGAAACCATGAAGAAACATTGGAGCATTGTATGCACAGTGACTCTTTGCAGAAAATACGGGTGAAACCGTTTAAAAATTCATCGGCCTGCCCTGGCGCACAGAAGGCTATTACTTCTTCAGAGGCAGTTGACAGATTTATGCCTAGGACAACACAACTGCAGGAGCGGAAAAGGAGAAGAGAAGATGATCGTAAAATTGGAACTTTTCTTGGAACAAGCACGAGTAGTACTGAGGTTATGATTGGGCCTCTGTTACCAGACTTACCCAAAGTGGATATGCACGATGACTCGTTGAACACGACAGCAAATTTAATTCGGAATAAACTTAAAGAGGTAAGATCATTTTTTAAAAAACTGTTTTAAGAGACCATTTGGTTATAGGGCTAACAACTAAATGGAGATTTGTGGCAACTAAAGTATTGTCATTAATTTTTTTTGTTTTCAGTTTTTTGATGTGTTTTTCTACAGTTCCTGTTGAATTAACTGAATCTGACGAACAGAAAAGTATGTGCTTTGGTATCATTAGCCTTTGCTTTAAACAGTGAGCAGAACAGGGGCACCTGGGTGGCTCAGTCAATTAACCATTTGACTCTTGATTTCAGCTCAGGTCATGAACTCTTGGTACATGAGTTTGAGCCCTGCATCAGGCTCTCTGCTGTCAGCAAGGAGCCTGCTTTGGATCCTCTGTCCCCTTCTCTCTGCTCCTCCCCCACTTGTTCTCTCTGTCTCAAGAATAAACATTAAAAAAATGAACAGAACATATTCTATGTCATTCTAGATATAAAACATAAAAGCAGTGGTTTCAGTCCGTGAGATCAATCTGTGAGAGTGGAGCCCAGGCCCTCTCTTTTTAAAGCTCCCCAAATGGTTCTATTATGAGTCAAAGTACAGAATTATTGTGTTGAAGGAAAACTTTTTCTCAAGTTCAGTGTTCTTACAAATTACATCAGAATGGTTTTTGCTTCTTTGATAAAGATAGCCATAGAATGAGGTGAGATTATTCTAAAGACTAGGCCCTAAGGTCTGCATTTCAAAATGTAAACTTCTTAGATTACAACTCAACTGTCCTAATTAAGTACTAATTTTTTTACATATTTATATAATCATTTTCCATTTTCTAAGCACAAATAAAAGAAAGCTAACGTTTGAGTTAGCTTTTGAAAGATAGCTTTTTGTGGGGTAAGCCTTTTGTAAATCAAACTGAGGGAAAAGAACCTTCTTTTAAACTTTAACTCTGGAGGTTCAGAAAGTGCTTTTCACGCAGTTGTAAATGTATTTTACAATGTGATTAAGGGAATCTAAGGTAGCTTCATTTATTTTATGTATATGTTTTTACCTGAAAATTACTATCTGATTAAGGATGAGGGCTTATGTTATAATAGTGAACACAATTTCCATGCTTAAGCCTCTTTTTAAATGTTTGAGTTTGTGCTGGCCCTTTTCTTCCTTCAGATACAGTTGAACTGAGGCATAGATGTGGATACATAGCTCCCTCAGCCAGAAATGACTACATTTTCAAGAAAAAAGTTGTTAGGTCCAAATCCTAAGTAAGGAGACAATAGAACAACAAAATGGAGAAATACTGAATACAACTTACACAGTTTCTAATAATTTTACATGTTAAGTGAAGACTGTCTTACTCTGCTTTAACTCATTGTCAACTCTTTTTCCAATGATGTGTTTGGTTTCACTTCCCTAGGAAATTGAGGATTATACCATTTTCTACTTATCTCTCCAATTTTTCATACCTCGCCCCCCACCCCCCCCCCACCCCGGTCAAGCCTCCAAGTCTGTAAATACATCAAATGTTATCAGTGTTTCAGGTTACACAGAATGGAGATCTCTGTCTGTGTCTATAAAATAGCAAGTGACTTCACATCTATAAAGGATTGTTAAAGTAGAATATATGTTTACTCTTATCCCCTCAAGTTTTTTTTTTTCTTGTTAAATGGCTTTAGAAATTTTACTCCCATCAGTGTTTGGAGAGAAAACTTTGTGCGTAGACCATAGGCTGTAACCTGAAATTGGGCTAACTGCCTTAAATGTGACAGCAAGAATTGAACTACTAGATGTATCTCCTACCTCTCCTAATAGTTTATTTATTCTTGTACTATAAAAACTAAGTTTTGGTGGTTCTCTTTTTTTTAAACTAGGTAATTTCATCTACGCCAAAACCTCCAGAAGACAAGCTGGAAGATGTACATACAAGTCGTCCGTTAAAACAAAGAAGAAGAATATAGATTGCCAGCAGCAAATTATATTTTCTAAGGGACTATTTATCTTTTATTTTTTAGCCTATCATTTTAATTCTTTAAGAGATTTTACTGCTGGTATTTTTTAGTGCACTCCTCTTTGTGATACCATTCAAGCTATTGTATCTAATGAAGGTTCATCTTTTAAAATTAGCTTATCATTCACAGAATACATGTCAGCCAAATATGTTCCTTAAAAAAAAAAAAAAAAAAAAATTAAAGTTTTCCGGAAGCTCCATCCAGTGACTTTGGTTACATTTTATTGGCTAGAACTGGGCTCATGGCTGTTCCTAACTGGGAAGGTCTGGAATGGTGAATGTTTTAGGTTTCCAACTTCTCTGGTTGAGGAAGCAGGAGAAAAGAGGGTTGTGAAAGTATTTCCCACAGGGGCCAAGGTCGTTGGCTAACTTAAAAAACAAAAGTAGTTTATCATTACTTAATATTACAGAAAGTGTTTTTCTATTATTACTTCTCACTTTGCAATAGTTATATGTAAATTAAATGAACAAAAGATAAAAATTTTACAATGCAAATAAAGACAGGCAACCAGGATCTGTTTCTGATTTTAATACAAGTATTAAGTGTTTCACATTCAAAAACTAGAATTCAGGATGTGTCTGAATGCCAGGGCTTCAAAATCAATACAATTCTGTAAAGTAAAAAAGTTAAACTATTAGAACAAAGCTGAAATTAGGAGCCTATATTCTTTAGTTAGTCTCTAAGAAGAATTTGCTTATCTATGGCAGAAACAAATCTGTATTTGTCAATCCTAGACTGCTAACCCGTACATTTAGCATACCTACATTGTTTGTCCTATCAGACTACAAAATTGGAAACTGGAACAAGTATGTTCAAGCTGTGTCCTTTTTTTTTTTTTTAACTGCTAAAAATAACTTGAGAAGGCCCATACCAAACTGTCTGTTTTTCTTTTCTCTATATACCTAAAGGCCTCTTACCTAATGGATTGAATTTGAACATACTGGTTAAGAAGGTTCATCATCAGTTATGACCTGATTCAAACTTGCTGGGATGGCACCAAATGGTAGATGGTATTAAAAGAAGCTGGAGGCAAGGGGTTTGGCCTTACTTCCTTGTAAGGTAATTATTTTTTTCTGCTGAACTCCCAGGTAAAAGACACGTTAGAGACCCAAGCATAGAATTGGAAAGAGCAAGTTACTGTCTACAACATGCTTCTGACTTTAAGGTGCTATGAATTTCTACCTCAGGGTCTTATTAAAATGTAGATTCTGATAGTGGTGGCCAGAAGCTGGTGGGTTATGGGAATGCAGAACGGTTTACAGTTTTCCAAGATGGAAAGCAGTCTGGAGATTGGTTGTACAACATTGTGAATGTACTTAACATCACTGAACTGTATGTTTACAATTGGTTAAGATGGGTAAATTTTGTGTTAGATGTATTTTACCACAACTGAAAAAAAAAATTATCTGACAGCCTTAAAAGGAGGAGCTGCTCAGTGGGTTCAGTTTTGTTGAATGGATTCCTGATCTTCTCAGGACTTTGCAAGATCTTTCCAGTGACCACATGGAAGCCAGCATGCCTCCCCATCCCCACCAACATGCACAATATTTGATCAAGATGAGTGGAAGTAACCTTTGCTGTGTCAAGCATCATAGAAACAACAACAACAACAACAATTGAGTCAGTTGGTTTGGGTTGGGGCCTGAGATTCCCCATTTTCCCCAGGTTCTTAGGTGACACCATTGCTGCTGGTGAGTAGCAAGGTTCTCAGTAACTGGGCTACTGAGTTCTGGGAGCAACTGGAGATCTGTTGGTGTTCCATCTGACCTAAGTAGTTGCTCCAATCCAGTCCATTCTATGTGGCTTCCTCCATCAGTCTCAAAATGAGAAGTGTGCCTTTCACACACTGCATTTTACTATTTATTTCCAGGAATAAACTACAGTGGGACAAGTCAGAGAAATGAGCCGAAGATAGCATAGGAGAACTTAACATGCAAGTTTGTGCATAAAATCGCCATCTAGATCACTGCAGAGAATTAAAAAGTTTCTACTTCTTCAAAGGAAGAATTAAAGGAAATTTTAATGTGTCAAATTATTAGGCTGGCTCTTCTGGCTCAGAAAACTTGTCAAATTCATACATGAAAAACATTGCTAAGCACAAATACTATAAAGTACTTTAAATGTATTCAAAATTTTTAATAATTATTCTCATGGTTTGGCAACATTTGGGTTGAAAGAGATCGAATTTTGTCCTGGCAGTTATGGTGGGTACTTGCTGAGTACACTATTCAATGTTCTATCCCTTAAGCCTGCCAATAGACTCTAGTTTTCTTTGGGAAAATATTAACATACAAGAAATCAGGAATTGTGTATAGCTAAAGAGCCTGCAAGCTCAAAAAGTCTGTTGAATAGAATCCTCACTATTGTTGATTCCCAAAACGTGGGGATGGAGCTGAGATCGTCATGGTTGCCTGAACTTCAGCTGTGGGCTAAAGTCCCTACAGAGGTGAGTGTCCAGGTATTACTGTCTGATCCCTTAAAAACTTTGCTCTTAACCACTTTGAGCTATTGGCACTGTACCTTTGCTTCTGGTAAACACGGTCCAAATACCTCCAACAAAAGTCTCTCTTCTCTAACTGCTTTTTCAAAGTCTGCAAAAGAGATCTTGCCATCGTTGTCATAATCCTAGAGAGGAAGATGAGTTCTTGATAAATGATAGGGTAGTTTTTAATTTTGCATGGAAAACAACTCTTTGCCAAGTAAAACTATTAGTTTACATTTCTGTGGGCACTACTTACATAAATCAAAAGGTACTTATTTATCAAGGCTACTTACTTTATTCCTGGAAGTCTGTTTAGAATACCTGTTATTATAGGTTGAAAATTTGTGTCCCTCTTGCCTCTAAATCCAATGTTAAAGCCCCCAATGTGATGATTTGGGAGGTGTCTTTGGGAGGTAATTAGGTTTAGATGAGGTATTGAAGGTGGACCCCCCATGATATAATTAGCATCTCTGTAAGTAGAGACCAGAGCTCCCTCTCTCTTCCATGTGAGGACACATTGAGGTGGTGGCTGTCTGCAAGCAAGGAAGAGCACCCTCACTATGGAAGCAAATTGACTGGCACCTTGATCTTGGACTTCCCAGTCTCAGGATTTTTTTTAAGATTTTATTTATTTTATTTCATTTTTAATATTTTTAAATTATTTTTGAGAGAGAGGCAGAGTGTGAATGGGTGAGGGGCAGAAAGAGAGGGAGACACAGGATCCGAAGCAGGCTCCAGGCTCTGAGCCATCAGCACAGAGTCCAGCGCGGGGCTTGAACTCACAAATCACGAGATCATGGCCTGAGCCAAAGTTGGACATTCAGCTGACTGAGCCACTCAGGCAGACTTTATTTTTAAGTAATCTCTACACCCAACAGGGGCTCAAACCTACAACCCTGAGATAAAGAGTCACACATTCCACCAACTGAGCCAGCCAGGCACTCCCCAGTCTCAGGATTTTGAGAAACAAATTCCTATTGTCTAAGTCACCCAGTCTGGTATTTTGTTATGGCAGTCCAAGCAGACTAAGACACCTGAGTTACCTTAAATATATAAAATATGATCGTGTCTCTAAAGGATTTATACTGTAACTGGGGAGTAAAACAAAAAGAGGACACATAGTGCTACATTTGTGATAAAATCAGTGCCATAGGGCAAAGATTTTCAAACTTAATTTTTAGTAGTAGAATTTGTTCCTCAAAGGATCTCTGACTTGAGAGCTCATCATGTAAAAAGGATAAAAGTGAAGTTACTCACTTAAGGAGCAAGGCACTGGGAGTTAGAGCAGTAACAGTTCAAGATGGACTAGAATCATAAGAAGATGCTTGCAGACTACTGGGAGGCCTTTAAGGATGATTGAGAGGACTTTTAGGTAGCTGAAGAGGTCTGGGGTGGAAATGCAGAAGAATGGCCCAAACTGAAGTCTGACAACATGAGGCGATGTAAGTCAGGAAGAAGACAGACCTGCCTGGAGTGGAGCATTAATGACAGGGACTGTGGGGGATTAAATCACGGGAGGGGCAGGGGACCATATACGTAGATTATAAATGCTTTAACTGCTTAATTCAGTTTGGGTTTGATTTGATGCGTCCTTGTTTTTTCACTTCTGAGCATAACTCAGGGTTGCTGAGAGTCTAACTTAGAGAAAGGTTTGAATAATTACCAGAAAAAAATTCACTCCAGGGGCACCTGGGTGGCTCAGTCAGTTAAGCGTCCAACTTTGGCTCAGGTTATGATCTCATGGTTCATGAGTTTGAGCCCCATGTCAGGCTCTGTGCTTACAGCTCAGAGCCTGGAGCCTACTTCAGATTCTGTATCTTCCTCTCTCTCTGCCCCTTCCCCGCTCATGCTTTGTCTCTCTCTCTCTCAAAAATAAATAAAAATTAAAAAAGGAAAAATTTCACTCCATAACATGTCCTTTAAAAAAAGAAGAGGGATGCCTGGGTGGCTCAGTAGATTAAGTGTCCAACTTCTGCTGAGGTCATGATCTCGCAGTTTGTGGGTTTGAGCCCTGCGTCGGGCTCGGTGCTATAGCTCAGAGCCTGGAGCCTGCTTAGAATCCTGTGTTTCCCTCTCTCTGCCCCTACCCCGCTCATGCGCGCATGCTCCTCTCTCTCAAAAATAAGTAAACATTAAAAAAAATTAAAGGGGTGTCTTGGTGTTTCAGTCAGTTAAGTGTCCGACATTGGCTCAGGTCATGATCTCATGGTTCATGGGTTCAAGCCCCCGCATCAGGCTCTGTGCTGACAGCTCAGAGCCTGGAGTCTGCTTCAGATTCTGTGTCTCCTTCTCTCTTTCTGCCCCTCCCCTGTGTTCATGTTCTATCTCTCAAAAATAAATAAATGTTAAAAAAAATTTTTTTTAATTAAACAAAAAAAGAGTGAATTTGGAATTGGGGAAAATACTGTCTCTCAAGAAGTCTACCCTCAGCCCTAGCAGTGGCTAGTGAGAGTATTTCTTAATCCCTATTTTGTGGAGCTTGAACCCACAAAACCCATGAGATCATGATCTGAGCTGAAACCAAGAGTCAGATGCTTAACTGACCGAGCCACCCAGGCATCCCCAGTGAGAGTATTTCTGAAGGAAGAAGGTATGCTGGAGTCTGTGTTAGCTGAATCTAAGACTTGGCAGCCCCCATCATCTATTTCTTTCCTCATCTCCAGAGTAATGGAAATGAGCTGGGTCCAGAATGCTTTAGAGTTAACAACTTTTCACTGGTATCCAGGATAGGGGCATAGTAAGAAAAGGGAAGAAATCACTATGTCCATAATAAAGTGGTACTTTTTGTTTCATTGAAAGAAGAATTCTGCACCCCATTTTCTATCATGATTTTGGGTAAAACTATTAGTATTTCTGTTTTCTCATCTGTAAAATAGAGATAGTAATTTCTACTGCATAGGGTTGTTTTGAGGGTAAAATGAGTTCCTATATTAAAGTTCTATGAAGGCCCTTGGCATATAGTTAAGTACTTTATAAGGGACAGCTATTTTAATTATTATGTTATTTTGTTATAACGAATGTTTAGATGGATTGGAGGGCTAAGGTCATGCAGACAGACTAGAGTGGCATCCAATTTTACACAAACTGAATCTGCTGCACCACTCCCTCCCAACCCCCACATTGAGTAAAATATTTTAAAATAATACAGTTAATATTTTGTGTAGTGATTCATTTAATCACCCAGCCATTCCATAAGTATTTATTGAGCACCCACTATCATCCAGGCACTGTTGTAGGCAATGGATAGAGCAGAGAACAAAATCTCCTGTCCTCATAAAGGTTACTTTCATTATAAAGGGAAATAAATAATTTATTTGTCTTTAGCTTTCCCCAATATCTGCTTATAGGTTTTCATTCTTACCATTTTTTTCAGTGTTATATCTACCAACTCTTTTATTCCTTCATCATTCTCTTCAGATGACTGTTGGTGTAGACTGTTCTTTAACATGTCAAATATCTCTTCTCGACAAATGTAACCATCACCATTCAAATAGTAAACTTCAAAACAGACTGCCCAAAGCACAAGAAATGTAAAGACTTGGATAAGAACAGTTGAAATATCACTAGTCTTCTCCTTAAGTTATTTTAATATATAGTTTTTAAAAAGATAAAAACAATTTATACAACCTACAATTATTGGTCTATATGACAGATGAATTTTAAAATAAAGCACCTTTTATACTTATTGGCACAAGATTAAATACTCCTTGGAATGTGGAATTTGAAATTGAGAGTTTAAAAATGTTATGAAACCTGAAACCACGAAACTGTTAGAAGAAATCATAGTAAAAGTATAAATAATAAGTAAACAAGTAATAATAAATAAGTAAAATGTGTGTTTAACTTTAGGGATCTTCTTTTCAACATTCCAAATCCAAATTTAAGTGGAAGAACAAGGGATAAAGATTTGTTTACTTACTCAGAATTCTGCAGTCTTTTCCTAAGCAATTTGACACTTTAAGCAATTGTTCCCTAGAAAACTGTCATTTAAAATTGTTCCTATTCTTGGGGCGCCTGGGTGGCTCACTTGGTTGAGCATCCAACTCTTGGTTTCGGCTCAGGTCATGATCTGATGGTTTGTGTGTTTAGGCCCCATGTTGGGCTCTGTGCTGACAGTGCAGAGACTGCTTGGGATTCTCTCTCTCCCTTTCTCTCTGCTCCTCCTGCACTCTCTCTTTCTCTCTCTCTAAATAAATAAACTTAAAAAAATTGTTCCTATTCTCTTTCCTGGGTTCCTCACCCCAAAACCTGGACCCAGAGGTATAAAACATAGAAAATACACATCACAACAATGGTACAGGTGAGGTGAGGCCAGAGCTATTCACTTCTAGGCAAAATTGTGAATGGGAAGATTTTTGTCTTTGGAATTACTAACATATCTTTCCTGTAGGAAATTCTCTCTGTAACCATTCTTCCTGTGGGCATTCTCTGTCCTCAATCTCTTTTCCTCTCTTCACTGATCTACACAAATTCTAACACTAGAATATTGGTGGTTAATGTGTATTTCATTTTGTTTTGTGTCAATCCCTCACATTTATTTTCTTTGTTCAAGAGATGAGGAATGTCTTCACTGTGACTTATGCACTGCCCGATATCAAGGCACATTTCCTGCTGAGCCCAGTGCCAGCCTGGGAAACCCGGAGTTGGCACAAGCCCTGACATTGACTTGCTCGTCTTCGCCTGGGACTTGACCCAAAGACCCATCCTGGTGACATTTAGGCATGACAGAACCAGTGAAGGAAGTGTAGGTCTAAAGGACCTCCCAAGAAACAGACCACCCATTTCATTTGTTTTGATTTTTTTTTTAATTTTTTTTTTTTTTAACGTTTATTTATTTTTGAGACAGAGAGAGACAGAGCATGAACGGGGGAGGGTCAGAGAGAGGGAGACACAGAATCCGAAACAGGCTCCAGGCTCTGAGCTGTCAGCACAGAGCCCGACGCGGGGCTCGAACTCACGGACCGCGAGATCATGACCTGAGCCGAAGTCGGCCGCTTAACCGACTGAGCCACCCAGGCGCCCCTGTTTTGATTTTTTTTTAAAGCTGTCACAAACTATTTTTGAAAGGTTGCTATAGAGAACATTGATTTTATATTTTTAAAAATTGTTTAAGCATTCACTAAATACAAAATTGACACTGTATATTACTAAGTCAGTAATCACATATAGAAATCTTACACTTCAGCTTTTCTTCAAAAGTCCCTCGAAGAAACACTGATAATCCTTTAACACACTCTTTCACATTTATGCGGTTATTGTGGTCTTTGTCAAACACAAAAAATACTGAAAGAAAAAGACCATAGAAGTATATTGTAATTTAAAGCTATTTTATAATTCAAATATATAAACCTTCTTCCCAAATTGAGAGGAAAAAAAGGTTTTGGCCATCTTTAAGAGTCAAAATTATTGGAAATGTATGTGTGTGTGTATATATATATATTTTGTCATTACAAAAATGTTTGCCACATATTAATTATTAACACCATATATATCGCCATCTCAGCTTGGCCCATTTCCATTTCTTAAGCCTCTTACCCCTGTTCATTAGCATATCGTCAGTCATTCCAAATACGCTGTGCAGGATTGCTCCAAAAGCATTACGATCTAGCCCAAGGTTATTAAGTCTTACATTAGCTCTTTCCACCAAGCTGTGAAAAAGTCTTACGAGACATTCTACTTCACTTTTTTTGACTGTAAAATAAAAATACAAATAAGTACAACTTAGACTTAATGAGTACTCCAATTAAAAATATTTTACTAAGCAGCTATTTTTTTCCTATGATGCTAGATGCTCTAGTGATTAAAAACAGAATGACATCACTTGTTACTTAAGGGCTTACGCAATTAAGGTGGGTGTCACCAGAAGACTTGTAAGACGGTATGTAAATGAAAAATTAGGTAACATAATGCTCACTACTACAGACATGTGAAGAAAGAGAAATCAGTGTGGGAAAGAGGAGTTAGGTCATTTTCATGGGAGTAGACTTTGAACAGAGACTTGGAAGGATACATTGTATTTATACAGGAAGGAATGTGTTGGGGGTGGTAAAATGGAGAATTCCAGGGAGAGATAATATGGGTAAAGGAAAGAGGTAGAATTGTGGTTGAAGTTGAACATGCTTTATTGGGAGCACAGCAAGTTAGGAAGAAGTGAAAAAACAAGATTGAAGAGGACGGGCTGATGGCAGAGGGCCTTGAATGCCTAGTCAGAATATTAGCATTTACAGTTGACTTTTTTTTTTTTTTTCTCAACATTTTTTATTTATTTTTGGGACAGAGAGAGACAGAGCATGAACGGGGGAGGGGCAGAGAGAGAGGGAGACACAGAATCGGAAACAGGCTCCAGGCTCCGAGCCATCAGCCCAGAGCCTGACGCAGGGCTCGAACTCACGGACCGTGAGATCGTGACCTGGCTGAAGTCGGACGCTTAACCGACTGCGCCACCCAGGCGCCCCTTACAGTTGACTTTTGAACCACATAGGTTTGAACTGTGGGTCTACTTAAATGCAATAAAAAATAAATATAGCGCAGTACTGTAAATGTATTTTTCTTATGATTTTCTTAAAAGTTTTTAGCTTACTTTAAGAATACAGTATATAATATATAAAACATACAAAATAGGTTAATTGATTGTTTATGTTATCAGTAAGGTCAGCAGTAGGCTATGGGTAGGTAAGCTTTTGGGGAGTCAAAAGTTGTATATGGATTTTCAACTGTATTGCAGGGGTTGGTGCTTATATCCCACACTTTGTTCAAGGATCAACTACATTTTACTGGAGCCGTGTTTCTAATGGACCGTCCAGGACCATCTGAATGAGAGAAATCCACAGCCTCCCCTTTGTTTGTTCAAAAGCAGATTCCCAAGCCTTACTTGACTTACCAAGTCAGAATCACTAACATCAGACCCAGGAATTAGCTTTTAAAAAACAAGACCTCAGTTGACTCTTCTAAGCCCTGAGGGTTGAAAAAGTGGGAGGGAGCTTGAGATGTTGCAGAAAATCAGTGGGACTTGGTGACTAATTTTCAAACAGAAATGTTCAATATTCACACACTTGGATTTCAGTCCAGACTTAGAAAAGGGTATTTTTAAAGAAGTGCAGGGTGATTTTAATGCATTGATCAGGACTGACAATTAAGGGATTCCATTTAGCAGGCTACACAGTGTAACTATAAGCTCAGAAATATGACAAAAAGCTCATTTTTACCCATCCAATAAGAATTTATATTGAAGGCCTCCTGTGAACCGGGCAGTGAATACACCACGGTTTCTGCCCACAAAGTTGTTACACTTTGGCTAAGAGATAAGAAAAAAAAAAAAAAAAAGTGCAAGCACTATGATTGATGGTGTTTGGCAGTGACCCAAAAGAAGGAATAATCAACTGGGGAGGTAGCAGGAAATTAACAAAGGTCCCAAGGAGGAGGGGTCACTTGCCAGAGGAGGCAGCTTGAAGGTATGTTCTGAAAGCTAGCTGCAGATGGTTGGTATGGCCACATGGCAGACTAGACTTTACAATGGGGAGTTTCTGAAAAATTTTGGCTGGCAAGTTAACGGATCATATTTGCACTTAAGGAGGGTCACTTTGGCAGTAGATTCTCAAAACCACATTATGAATGATGAGTCCACATGTGACAAGGTTGTGTCTTCCCCAAAACAATTTTAACAGTCTATGCCATCCCATATGCTCTTTCTACAAAGACTTTGATACTCCTCTGAGATGGGATCTGTCTCCTTCACTTGAAACAGGGAAGGCATTTTCTGACATTTCAACCAGTAGAGCTCAGTGGAAATGAGGCAGTGTGAACTTTTCAAGGCTAGGTCACTAAAGGGGTTGCAGCTGCTCTGAGGACAAAAACTTGGAAAGAATTTTTTCTCATAAAAAATACAGAGAAAGAGGAAGCTCAGATGTGGATGTGCTGTATGAAGTGTAGAGTATGTTAATGTTTGCCTGAAAGTCAGCCTGCTTAACTCTGATGGAGAATTATCGGGAGTGCAAACGTTAGCACCAACAATAGTTTCCTCCTTGAGGAAAGGGAGGTTTTAAGAGTCAGATGCTGCTCTGAGCCAAATATTAACAAGTCATCCAACACAGCTATCAAGGATTTTAGGCACAATTTTCAGCAGGTAGTAATTTTTTCTGAGTTTTATCCATGTAAGCTCACATTTCATTACAGCTAAAGACCTTACTCATGCGGTCCAGGAACCATTGTAAATGATATTTGAAAGATCTTGGGTAATGAGAATTGTGAGGTGCTAGGCACTGGCTCATGTTATTTAACTTTATTTTGGGATAACTTTAGATTTATACAAGAGAAGCAATGATGATAGAGTTCCCAATCTTCACTGTTTCTCCGTTAAAACTTTACAGAACCGTGGTACAATTATCAAAATGAATACACGAACATCGGCACATTATTAACTAAACTACAGATCTTACCACTTTTCCACTAATGCTCTTTTTTTGATTCCAGAATCCAAGCCAGGATACATTTGGCTGGCATGTCTCCTCCAATCTATGATAGTTTTTAGTCTTTCATGACTTTTTTTTTTTTTAAAGTTTTAATTTATTTTGAGAGGGCATGAGCAGGGGAGGAACAAAGAATCCCAAGCAGACTCCATGCTGAGCATGGACAAGGGCTCAACCCCACAAACCGTGACATTATGACCTGAGCTGAAATCAAGAGTTGGATGCTTAACCTGAGCCACCCAGAGGGCCCAACCTTGACTTTTCATTTTGCATAATATTCTTCAATTTGGGTTTGTCTAATGTTTTTTTTTTTTCTTTTTTTTTTGCATAATAAGCTGTGGTTAGGGGTTTGGGGGGTGAATTCTAGAGATAAATTGCTGTTCTTCTCACATGTCAGGGGGACACATACAAGGTTAACTGCTGAGAACTTTGATCACTTGATTACGCTAGTCTACAGGGTTCTCCACTGTAGTTGCTATTTATCCTTTCCACAATCTATTCTTTGGAAGCCAATCTTTTAGGGAAAATGTAATTCCACTTCTTGGGAAGGAGTATCTATACTATTACTTGGAATTTTCATGAAAGCAAGAGGTCTTTTTTTCCCTATTTACTCAATTATTTATGTCAGGGTGTGTGTGTGTGTGGGGGTCACATACACTTATTTTATCACAATCCTGTCATCTTACTCAAATTGTTCCAGTTTTGGCCCTTGGGAGCTTTCAAGTTGGCTCTTGTATGTTTCACATCACACAACCCCATTGGCTTTTTCACTTCTTCGCTTTCTGGCACTACTTGCCAGGCCAATCTTATATTTTCCCTGTGTGAGGTAACAGGAAACATATATATATATATATTGGTTTCTGTCCCTGGTTCCTGGCACATAGCTCCCAAAACTCTTGGGATTTCCTAAATGATGCGAGCAGCATGAGTATCTTTTGTTCAATTTTGTCATTGACCCTGGCCCCCAACACAAAGCTCCTAAATCCCTTAGAACATCAGGGGTGATAGGAATCTTTTGTTCTAAGGAGGCGACTACTGGTGGCTCCTGGCTGGGAGCTAGTCACCAAAAAGACTTGATTAAAAGTCCATGATTAAAAGCTTGGAACTTTCAGCTGTATCCCCCATTGTGCAGAGGGGCTGGATATTGAGTTAATGACCTATGGTGCCTATGTGATGAAAACTCCATGAAGACCCCCAAAGTGTTCAGGGAGCTTCTGGGATGGTGAACATATGAAGGTCCTGGGAAAGGGAATGGAAGCTCCATGCCCCTTCCTACATACCTTGCCCTGTGCATCTCTGCTGTCTGCTCCTGATTGTATCCTTGTATTTCAAAAACTGTATCCTTCTATAATAAATCAGTAATCTATTAAGTAAACAATTTTCCTCAGTTCTATGAGCTGCTCTAGCAAATTAATTGGGCCTCAAATTTATAGCCAGTTAGTCTGAAATGCAGGTAACAACCTGGACTTGTGATGGGCATCTGAAGTGGGAGACAGTCTTGTGGCATTGAACTCAACGTACAGGATCTGATGCCATCTCAGGTAGTGTCAGAACTGAGAAATTGTAGGGTACCCGGCCGATGTCACAGAAAATTGCTTGCTTGAAAAAACCACACAGTTGGAGACTGGAAGTGTCAAGAAGTGTAGCAGTAGTGTCAGTAAAAGAGAAACAAGGCATAGCATAGGTTTTCCTTTACACTCTGTGTGGCTATTTCTTCAAGGAATCCTGGTTGTTTTTATTGGAGACTGGTATTTAGACACCAAGGATTATGCACTGGGTGTGCTTATTACTACTGGGAGATGAATATTTCTAAGCCCAATACATAACCAGGAGCTGGGATGGGTACAGTGGAATATTTCTAAGCCCTCTCAGCAGACAAGGCTGGAAAATATGTATGTATACTTACCTATATATGCATACATATTGGCCCATGTTATGTGTGACAAATGAAGTGAAAGCCAAATATTGGACCAATGGGTCTATAGGTGGTCCTGGGCTAAGTCCCAGAAGAGATGATCAATTGTATTTTTTACCTCACGAACACTCAGGGCTCATGAGTTCATAAGGGCTAATCATACTAGATTTAACTTATTTCCTCCTTCTAGTCGGAGTGGATCAGAGAAATGCAGTTCACAAAGTATTTGGATTTTAGGGGAGCCTGGGTGGCTCAGTTGGTTAAGCACATGACTCTTAATTTCAGCTCAGGTCATGATGTCACGATTTGTGAGATCATGCCTCCTGTTGGGCTGTGTACAGAGCCTGCTTGGGATTCTGTCTGTCCCTCCCCCATTCTCTTTCAAAATAAATTAAAAAACATTTTTTTAAAATGTTCGTTTAGGGGCGCCTGGGTGGCGCAGTCGGTTAAGCGTCCGACTTCAGCCAGGTCACGATCTCACGGTCCGTGAGTTCGAGCCCCGCGTCAGGCTCTGGGCTGATGGCTCAGAGCCTGGAGCCTGTTTCCGATTCTGTGTCTCCCTCTCTCTCTGTCCCTCCCCCGTTCATGCTCTGTCTCTCTCTGTCCCAAGAATAAATAAACGTTGAAAAAAAAAAATTAAAAAAAAAAATAAATAAAATAAAATAAAATGTTCGTTTAGGGGCGCCTGGGTGGCTCAGTCAGTTAAGCGTCCGACTTCAGCTCAGGTCATGATCTCACAGTCCGTGAGTTCGAGCCCCGCATCGGGCTCTCTGTTGACGGCTCAGAGCCTGGAGCCTGTTTCTGATTCTGTGTCTCCCTCTCTCTCTGACCCTCCCCTGTTCATGCTCTGTCTCTCTGTGTCTCAAAAATAAACAAACATTAAAAAAAAAATGTTCGTTTATTTTTGAGAGAGAGAGACAGAGTGTGAGTGGGGGAGGAGCAGAGAGAGAGGGAGACACGGAATCTGAAGGGAGCTCCAGGCTCTGAGCTGTCAGTACAGAGCCCGATGCGGGGCTCAAACTCATGAACAGCGAGATCATGACCTGAGCTGAAGTCGGATGCTTACTGACTGAGCCACCCAGGCGCCCCAAAAATAAATACATATTAAAAAAAATCCACATAATATTTGCATTTTAGGAAGGCATATAACAAAAATCTCTTACTCTTATGTCAATTATCTACTCAGTATCCAGTAGTGCCAAGCACAATGGTAGGCTCTCACATAAATGTTTGCTAAGTAAATGATAACTCCTTGTACACAAATGAGGTAAAGGAATATACTGGAGGAGACAGGATCCAAAGTAAGCTCTAGCTGCCAAAATAATCACTTGAATCAAACAACATGAAATTATTAGAAAGTTTTAAAATTGTTCACTGAGCTTTAAAAAAATTTCTTAATCTATATGTGTAAAAATTATGGCTGAACAATATGTGTGAATAAGACTGGGTCAATTCCTAACTCACTATTAATCAAGCTGTGATTGCAATTAGGTTGATAGAACTGAAATTTCACCTGGGAGAGACTAGGGATTCATCAGGAAACCCTACACTTCAGTGTGTCTAAGAATAAATGGAGTGAACAATCTGGATGATTGGCTCTACTCGCAGAGATATTTAAATGTGCCTAGGGTGGTATCCAGGAATCTACATTTTCAGTAAGCATCGTTAGGTGATTCTGATGCTGGAGATACTCCTACCATACTATGAATAAGAGGTATACAGCCAAGATCAACTACAGAACTTGTGGGTCCAATGCAAAGAAAACATGGGTCCCTCATTGAAAACATTAATTTTAAGTGTTAGTGGAGCATTAAACTAAGCGTGGGGCCCCATGACAATGCATACTTTGCACACACATGAAGCCATTTACTATGCCCTGAGGTAATGATCTGCCACTGCCACTAAAGATTTAAAAAACTCTACTTAATTTTAATTTACATTTAAATAGCCACACACATACTTTTTAAAAAATGGGGCACCTGGCTGGCTCAGTTGGTAGACCATGGGACAACTCTTCATCTCAGGGTCACGAGTTCAAGCCCCACTTTAGGTGTAGAGATTACTTAAAAAAAATTTTAAGTAAATAAATAGCCACACATTGCTAGTGGTTACTCTACTGGAATACAGCTCTACAATGTTTTATATTCTAGAGCTGTATGAAAAAAAATCAACAGCTGCTTGGTAAGGTAATGACTTTTCTTCGTGAGGTCACTGGAAATAGTGGAGGATCAGAGTCACGCAATCTAGTAGTTTGGACTCAAGAAGCCATGTGGCACATGTAGGCCTAGTAAATTATGAAGCCTCCCTCTTAAGAAACTTTAAAGCAAAGCCCAAGAAAAGCCATCTCAACTTTCTGGCACATGACAACTAAAACTATCTATGTACACCAAGAGAAATAGTAAGACAATCCCTTTTGTCTTTTTAAGTAAACTCTACCCCCAGTGTGGGGCTCGAACTCATGACCCTGAGATCAAGTCACATATTCCACCAACTGAGCCATGCAGCCACCCCAAGACAATCTCTTCCTGAGAAGGGAAGGCCAAGGTGGTTACTATTTGTTAGCTCTCCCCAGTCCTACCCATTGAGAAGCAAATTCTAGGTGCACCTGGCTGGCTGGCTGAGTCAGTAGAACATATAACTCTTGATCTCGGGGTTGTGAGTTTGAGGCCCATGTTGGGTGTACAAACTAAAAACAAAATCTCAAAACAACAAAAAAACACCCAAGTTCCAGTCATGAGAGGCCAGTCTGGTTTTTCAACTCAAGGACCCAAGAACTGAGCTGAATTCAACAATTTTTATTTTGCATTCACTATGGGACAGTACTATACAGAATGACCATGAGAGTCTAGAATGCTTATTAGTTGCATCGAGAAATGAAGATGAAATGCATGTTCTGGCATCAGACTTACCTGGGTTCTAGCTCTGCCTCCACCAGAAAAGTTCACTGTCATTTTAGACAATCTGAGACTTGGTTTCCTCATCTGAAAATGTGGAAAATTTCACCTACCTCATTGGGTTTTTTTCCTGAGACTTAAAGATGAAGATAAACCATTAAGCATACCATTTCCCCAATGAAGAGCTTAATAAACATGAGTTGTTAATAATCTCAGTATAAAATAGTAATCTGGTTACACTGAACTTTTGATCCTAATTTAGTGTCAAAATTCTGCAAAAGGAATGCAACTCGTTCCTCTTTTGAAAGATACTATTCAGTATCTTCTTTGTAGGAGACTGTATGGGAAGCGGGCCTGATCTAGTATTACATATTCTTTACTTATATTACCTATACTTTCAGAGAATTGTTTTCAAATAACAAATTATGGTATTAAACACACATTTGGGTAGCTGGCTAAAAGTAGTTTCATTTGGATGGGGAGAGGAGTTAGATTTTTAAAGTATGCAAAATTTCCTTTTGAATGTTTAAAACTCAGGTTAAGAAAACAGCAAATAGGGGCACCTGAGTGGCTCAGTCGGTTAAGTGTCCAACTCCAGGTTTTGGCTCAGGTCATGAGCTCACGGCTTCGTGGGTTCAAGCCCCGCATTGGGTTCTGTGCTGGCAGTGCGAGGCCTGGTTGGGATTCTCTCTCTCTCCTCTCTCCCACTCGGCTGTCTCTCTCTCAAAATAAACTTAAAATTAAAAATAGGGGCACCTGAATGGCTCAGTCAGTTGAGTGTCCGACTTCAGCTCAGGTCATGATCTCAGTTTGTGGGGTCGAGCCCCGCATCAGGCTATGTGGTGACTGCTTGCTCAGAGCCTGGTGCCTACTTCAGATTCTGTGTCTCCTTCTCTCTCTGCCCCTCCCCCGCTCACGCTTTGTCTGTTTCTCAAAAATAAATAAATGTAAAAAAAAAAATTAAAAAAAAAAAAACAAAACAAAAAACAGAGGCACCTGGGCGGCTCAGTTGGTTAAGTGTCCAACTACAGCTCAGGTCATGATCTCATAGTTCATGGGTTCGAGCCCCATGTCAGGCTCTATGCTAACAGCTGGGAGCCTGGTGCCTGCTTCAGATTCTGTCTCTCCCTTTCTCTCTGCCCTCCCCCCACTCACACTCTCTCTCTCAAAAATAAACATTAAAGGGGCACCTGGGTGGCTTAAGCCCTGTGTTGGGCTCTGTGCTGACAGCTCAGAACCTGGAGCCTGCTTTGGAGTCTATGTCTCCCTCTCTCTCTCTCAAAAATAATAAAACATAAAAATAAATAAATCTTTAAAAATAAACATTAAAAATGTTTAAAAAATTAAAAAGAAAGCAAACCAATCTCCAAAAAATAAAAGAAAAAGAAAACGGCAAATAACAGTAGATATTACATTCAACTTTGGTTAAATCTGCTAGATGGATTTTAAGGGTTGAAGAACAGCAAGATTGCAAAAACAGGCCCTAGAAGTGCTTGAGGATCATTTAAAATATAACTGGAATGAGAGAAAACTGAATTAAGTCTACCAACGAGATTCTTAGGGTGGTACTACTGAGACCTACTGAGACCACACAAGGAAAAATGGAAGTGCCCAACAACAAGGCTGTACTAGTGTCAGAAATAAAAGTCATTTCCTCAAAGTCTAAAGACATTGTCAAAATGGATCTCAGTCAGGATTGCTTGTTGTCATGCCCGTGAGACAAGATACTTTTTAAGGTCTGTCAGGGCAAGGATTCCCCCCTCCCCCAATCTGTTACATTAATTTTAATAAACATTTGCTATGTGCAAAGTACCATGCTTATTTCTTCAGCAACTAAAATATCTTCTATAGCTCTATCAATCCTCTGCCTCTATGGGTTTTGTGTCAGGGAATTGGTCAAGGTAAACCTTTAGAGTTTGAGATCTCTTATTAAATTTCAGACTGTTAACAGAACGAGTCCTTGGTTGGCAGATAATCCTTTAGTACATATGTCACATAAGTTCTCAAATTCTTCTTTCCACATACACAAATATATTTTAGGAACCTGATTAAAATATTCTCAGTGTAATGCAGGGATCTTGTAAATTCACTTATAATCTATTTTTTTAAATGGCCAAAACATTAGACAGAAATTAGAGGAACTCTATTTTGGGTGTTACAAAGAACCTGTTAATGTCCAATGTATCTATCAATGTTTCTATTTGATTGAATAAAGATGTTCAGGCAGTGCTGGATGTCTGGTTAGTACTCACAGTTCTTGACAGTATTACTAATGGATTCCACCAGTTTCTTCAGAGTCTTCTGGTCCATGTCAAGTGTTGCTTCAACACACTGTAGAGTTCTCAGATAGCCTAGTTCCAAGCCTACATGTCTTGGATTGTCACTGATTCCATAGTTCATTACTCTATACCAACAGAATGTGACGGCGGCAACATTCCAGCAACCACAGAAGGTTCTCAAGTGATTGCAAAAATATGCAACAACGGTTGTTAGCACTCAAAACAAATGCAATGATTCCATGAATGTTACTGTGATCTGAAATATTACAGCAATTCCTACATTTATCTTTTCTTTAGGGCTAAACACCACTTAAAGTGGTACTTGATATTATTGTCATTTATATTTCCTCAGCACAAACTGTATGGTTGAAAATGTTTCCTTCCTATCTGAACACACAACTAAATAAAATTATAAGGATCTTATTTTTAAGTGGACATATTTTTCTAGGCTATAAATAGCTCCTTCAAAGATTACGTAACCTCCTTTAAAAAGCTTTAAGCATCTTCTCGTAAGAGAGACTTCAATCTGGGAGCTCCTAGAAAAATGTAAAACCCCACTAGTACCCCTCCAACTTATACCTGACTGACTGGTAAGAAAGCATGGTGTGACTATGCCAAAGCTGGCCAAAATAACTGTTCTAACTCTACTGTCAAATCCTAATACAGGGAACAAACATTTCCTAGTCTGTTTACTGGCTTTCACTATAGTAAGGCAAGAAAATGTACCAGAATGAATTTTAGAATTTAGAATACAATATTCTTACAAATTTTAAATAAAATATAAAGTAAATTTTAAAATAAGGCAAATGTAGGGCGCCTGGCTGGCTCGACTGGAAGCGTGCAATTCTTGATCTTGAGGTCATGAGTTTGAGCCCTATGTTGGGTATAGAGATTACAAAAAAAATTAAAACAAATTATAAAAAAGTAAAATAATGCAAATACAACTGGAACACAAAAGCTCTCCCAAAACTTTTCTTTAGGAAATACTGTGTTCACTGAATTAAGTTGAAAACTGGCAATGTTTTAAAAGTGTGAAACCTGTCACTTAAGTCTGAAGAATAACTGTTCTCAGTTTCTCCAAGGCTAGTCTATTATTCTCTATGAAATGAAAGCAAATGAGGCAATAGGCTTTTAGCACACCTTGACTGGAGGAATATGAACCTATATTCTGGATAAAGTCAACTCAGAACAATCTTACGGTATTTA
The DNA here is from genome assembly GCF_024362965.1 of Panthera pardus. Taxonomy (NCBI): domain Eukaryota; kingdom Metazoa; phylum Chordata; class Mammalia; order Carnivora; family Felidae; genus Panthera; species Panthera pardus. The sequence continues at coordinate 95,660,518 of NW_026527013.1, forward strand.
AAATAAAACACCTAAATATACTAAAGGCAACCAAATGAATCCAAAACAATCAGACAGAGAAGTACTGGTATAAATTCAATTTTTCAATTCAGACACTCATCAATTTTGTTGCGGTTACCTTGGCATCATTATCCACATAACATGCCCTGTGTTTATAAAACTGGTATAAAAGTATTCAAGAAAAAAGGTGGTTTGGTGGAAAGAAGAAGTAAGAAATGTTAGGGACTTGCACATAACATTACTCTATCAAATTTTCTTCCCATAGCTTATTAGAAAGAAGACTATTAAGGCTACCATCACAGAAGCAATGAAAAAGGTGTTTCGCAGACAGTCAACACAGCCTGGAAAGAACAGTTTTTCTGCCAGGTCACCTTATTCCTCGGTCTAATAACCGTTGCTTTCTAATTTGATATAATCATCACATTCTGGACCAGTGTGCTCATACCAAAACTGATCACCAAATAAACTGATAAACTTATCTTTTAGCATTTTCTTGAACAACCATTCTAAGAAACTTCCTTTCAGATAAAAAAATGTTCCTCAAAACTTATTGTGTACTCAAGAGCATATACATATCTTTTATTTATTTCTTTAAGTTTATTTATTTGAGAGAGAGAGAGGGCAGAAAGAGAAGGGAGAGAGAGAATCCCAAGCAGGCTCTGCGCTGTCAGCACAGAGCCTAACATGGGTCTCAATCTCACAATTTCAAGATCATGACCTGAGCCGAAACCAAGAGTTGGATGCTTAACTGACTGAGCCACCCAGGTGCCCCTACATATCTTTTATTAGGAAAGAGTATGAAGCTTTAAGCATAAAATTTAAGGAAGTTTACCAAGAAATAAATAATTTTTACAGCTAAAAATTTGGGGATATGTCTTATCCACCTACCATTGAACCCCTAGTAGTGTTTCTTAATCTTTATAACTTTACTTGCAACTCAAAGGGAGCTGATAAGAACACAGCTATTTTTAAGTAAAATAGCTATTTATTCAGCCTCTTGTCATGCCAAAATGTTTTGTGCATATACCACTATAATTAGCACACCCTCTGAAACAGGCAAAATTGTACATCAAATTATATTTCATGTTACCTGATTATATAAAAATGTAAAGTGAAAATGATTTATCAATTCCTTTTAACATTACTAGTAAACAATTCAGCAGTAGATATGAGGCACAAAATCTTAGTAAAATATGACAGGAAGAGCAATAATGTAATTCTCACTTAACTTGTCATAATTTGTTATGATTATACAAAGACAAATTTCTAAAATGTTATATTTACTAAGATTCTGGCAATAGCTTTATGTAACAAGACACAGCATACCAGGCCTGCCACTCAACTTGTTTATGGTAAGACTCAGCTTCAATATGAAGCTGTTTGGAAAAAAAAAAAAAAAAATTAGAAGTCTGCTTTTTTCTTTTTACATGCTAAGTATCTTGGCAAGTATGCCATTAAACACAGTATGGAATTTAAGATAGCAAGAATAAGGAGTTAATAAAAGCTAAACACTGCAGCCTAAACAAAATTCATACAAAAATAAAATAACTATCACTGGTTACATAAAATTTTCCTGACTGGTTAAAACTAACAGTATAAAACATGCATTTTATAATCTTTAGCTATCAAGTTCAAAAAGTACCAGTGTCTATTGGAAATGATTCCTCTCCAAAGCCAAAGTGTAGTCAAAATTAATTCAAATGTTATAACACATTCTAATGCTAAAAAACATTCAGTATTATTGAAGTGGAGGTAAATCCCAGAGCTTTTAGGGCTTTGTCGTGCTGCAAAAGGCTGTTACTCTGGTTCACTTAAAGCAGCAAATGACAAGAGTCCAAGGATGTCTAAGGGCAAGACTGCTGTACCAGCTCTGACCTCCCCATGAAGCATGGCTACTGTGTCCACAAAAATAGGATGTGTGAGGATAAAAGGCACGCTATTCTGCTAGCTAAAGAGATAGCAAACCACCCCCCCCCAACCCTAAAAGCTCCTTCCCCGGGTAAATAAAAGTATATAAGGGGAAAAAATTAAAATACACTTATCTACAGAATAAGGATTTTGAAATATCAATGTAATCCCTATTTCCAAAATGTTAACTCGAGTCATCTGGTCATTTCTAATTACATCTTAATGATATATCCAGATTCGATTTCTGTTGATTTATCATTAGATACTTCAAGTCAAAAATATTAACTTTATCCCCAAATATCTTAACCACTAGCACAACTGCAATGTATTATCTCCCAGAGTTGTTAAGCACTGGAAGAGAAAAGACTGATGTTCAAGCAGCAGGCAACAATTATGGCCCTTTCACACAGAGGCATCCAAGTGGCTACTGAATAGTCCAGTAATAATTCTAAAAACAAGAAAATTCATGCATTTTAGTAATTATGTCATAATTTTCACAGTTGAGATTTCCTTAGACATTGCACTTTCTTTATAAAGGAATCCTGATTTTTCTCAATATTATGGCGAGTCGGGACTTGAACTAGCAGCCTTCTTTTTCTTCTTCTTACTGTGTTTCTTATGCTTCTTTTTCTTTTTTGTTTTTTCCTGTAAAGAGAGTTCCCTGTTAGACATTTCTACAGGAAAATATGCAAGTCTAAAACAACTTTACCATGGTACTTCTAAGCTACTATATAATTATTTCAAACAATCTACACAACCAAGTAAACTATTCGGAACATTTTTGGAAAAGTCTAAATAATTAATATCATGAGGACTAAGAGTGCTTGTTTTCAAAAAGATATGGAAAAATTCTTAAGTCATCAGCACATTAATGTAGTTTCTAAATAAAACTTTCTATAGAAAATAAATTCTATGAATAATCATATCAACTGCTGTATCTCATACTATATAATTTGTAAAGGCGAAGTAACTGTAGTTATTGCAAAGAAGTCCTCATATCACAGCAAAACACAACTGTTTTTATAAATGACAGTTTTTGGAAAAAATATATATTAAATCTGGTACTTTTTGGGTAAACAGGAACATAATTATTAGGTCCTGTCTTCACTGGTAACTATTTTAATTATTAAATTAACAACAACTAACTGGTACAAAATATTGATGTACAGTTGAAAAGTCTACTTAGCTTAGTAACTTTAATTTTTTAAAAAAGCTTTTATGTAAGCTCTATGCCCAGCATGGGGCTTCAACTCACAACCCCAAGATCAAGAGTCATACACTGTACCTGCAGAACCAGCCATGCATTCAGATGCTTACTTTTTAGACAAAAATGCCACTAAAGCCTAGAAAAAGTAGTCAACTCATGACTAGATAAAGAGAGCTACAATTTTGTTGAACTCTGACTCTTGTGACTATTTCTGATGTAGAAGAGAAGGCAGAACTCTTAGAAACAGATACTTAGAAAAGTGGTATCAAATGAGAGACTAGTTGTTGCAAAAGAAAATAAAAAGCAAGAAAGGAAAAAAAAAAGCAAGAAAGGAGACGTGTAAAGACAGCAAAAGCAAAGCTTCCTATCATTTCTGAATCAATAAGAACTTTCCACAATCCCCCTGCCCCTCTCAAAGGTCTCTACCACTTAGCAGCTTTAAGCTAATTTTCATCATTCTCTTCATGAAAAGATCAAGTGCACAGGGAATTTTACAAAATTCCCTGTATTTGGCCCTTTAACGTTTTGGGTCTAGGTTGCTTTTTCATAAAAGCACAGTTGACTACTGTCTTTTTAAAATACTTTTCTTCGTGGCTTCCACAACACCTCAATCTGCTGCTTTCTTCTACTGCAAAGACCTTTCACCTCCCGTGCTTGTTCTTATTCCTCTGCTTGACCTTTCAGGACCTCCTTCCTTTTCCACATGCTCTCTCAGTCTCCCATGCTTTAAATAGTACTTACATACCAAATCTTCCTATCTAGTCCTTGCTCTGAACTCAAGACTGTGAGTTCTTCCTGGATACCTAACAAGTGTATCTAAAATTACCATAAAAATGTTAATTTTTCTCTCCAAATTCTCTTAGCTATCTTAGTAAATGGCACCTCTATTAAGGCAAAGAAACTAAGCTGCGGTTGGCTCTACTCTGTCTTAACTCCACTCTCTACATCCAAAGCAGCAAGTAAGCCCTACCATCTAAGTCCAAAAACATAACTCAAATCCATCACACCAGTCCATCCTCACTACTACCACTGCGATACGAACACCATTCCTCACCTCTCTCTACTCCATCTCTGCCACAGTATTTTAAAAATGTAAAGTTGATTTAGGTCACTTCTTTGTTAAAAACACTCAAAATAGCTTCCCAAAGCATTCTGATTAAAACTGAAACACCTGGCTACGTGACATGGCCTCTGCTTACTTCCCAACCTCACTGTATGCAATTCCTCTTCATCTACTAGGTGTAAGCCATGCTTACTCTTTCCATTCTTCAAACAAATCAAGCTCATTCCTACCACAGGTCCTCAGCTCTTCTCTCTGTTTAGGATATTCTTCTTTTGACCTTCACATGGTTGGTTCTTTCTTGTAAATCCTATTTCAGCTTAATTTTACTTCCTCAAAAAGGCTTTCCTTCCCCAAAGTCACTTTCTTACATATCATCCTCTTATCCATCTTGTATTCCATTATAGCAACACTACTAACACCAATAGTGCCTGCATAGAGATGCTTAATAAACATATGCTAGCTGAATGCACGAAAACAGTGTGGTATGCAAGTACAAATTAGAACTATCCTAAATTAACTATTATGTCTTAGCTAATCTGAACCAAAGACAAAAGCAGTTTTCACTCAAATTATATTCCCATTCAGAAAAAAAAGTCTCTTAAATGTCGCCTTGGTCATGAAGTACAGTAAATGTTACTTCTGAGTCATATATTCCCAGGTGATTCTTTCTACCAGAAAAAGACCCTCATTTAAGAGTGAGGGAAATTCCGGGAAAGGGAAGTTAACCCTCAAACCTACAAAAGATGCTGTTCTCATTTTTCTTCTACCTCTCCCTAAGAAAATATTTTCAAAGGCAATCACCCATGCTTATACTGAGTGCTCCTAAATTAATGATATGGTCTGCAATTACTCTTTGATAATCTGTTATCTACTTTCCCCAGGTTGGTCTGCTTCTCATTTAAATATCACTTCCATTTTCTTTATTCTCCTCTTCCTTCTTTCTCCTTTTATACTTCTCAATTTGCATAATAGCAGAGCTGGCTTTAGAAACAATCAAAAGAATCATCTTTATTAGTGAATTATTTATGTTGTCACATTATTTATTGCGTCCTGTGCTTAGAGGGTTTTTCTGTTGTTATATAAGGTTTGGCTGATCTGAAAGTAACTTCTATTGAAGATGAGGGAATCACCATACTTAAATCTCATATTTCATATTACAGCTTAAGAAAATCAAAAAAAGTTTGAGTTTTCATTTCTAACAGCACTGAATATGGAATAAAATAAAATGAAATGCTGAATAAAACACTGAAATGGAAACAGGACACGTTTACTACTAGGATACTCTTCCTTTCTCCTAAGCCAATTTAACTTGCTTTAACCCATTAAGTAAAGCTGAATACCACATTTTTCCCAATAAATATTTAGGCCCAGTAAATGAAGTCATGCTTTATAAGGATTCATTTTATCTTAACAAAAAGAACCACACTATTGTCATGTAAAAAATTTAAATGATACTTGCTATTACTTTTTCTCGTTCCTCACTGCTTTTCTTCTTTTTTGCTCGTACCTAAAAAGTTTGAATTTTTGTTGAGAAGACAAATATGTAACTTGCACTCAAGACATTTTTTTAAAATTTATATGTAAAAACCATTTTGACAATCAAATGGCATTTTAAATGCCTTCTTATACCTTAAATCCCTGTTTGCACATCCCAGAAATGCAGATATCATATAAACAAAGGGAAGACTGTATTTTGTTTCATTCATCCAGAGCTTTACTGAGTTTTGGAAAATGCACTGATGACAATGTTACTTTAGAGTTTTTGAAGGGCTTATGTAATGTACCTGCTACAGCTTGGATTTTGTTATGTCTTAAGATTTTATGTATTCTGGTATTATCACACTCAGCATTTATGCACTGAAATAAAATTTAGTAAAATTATACATTAATATTTTCTTATATATTAAAAAAATATGTTAGGGGATATTAATATAAAATGTGTAGATCAGATCTGTAATACATACATATATGCTGCCAATTTCAATTCAATTCATTTCAATTTCATTTCAGGGGGGTATTACAAAATACTATTACAAAAGGGGAGCAATAGGCCCTATTTTACAAATGAGGAAACAAAATCCAAGAGAAAAACACTTTAAAGATGGTAACTTACAGACCTAAAATTATCTAACAAAATCCAAGATAGGAATATCAGAGCTGAAAAGGACCATAGTATAGAGACTACCTAATTCTCCTCTCAACCTTATAGATAGGAAAAAAGATCACAGCAACATTTCTGCTCTATCTCATCACTGTTCTACTTCTTAAATAGTAGTAGTTCCAAATAAAAACAAGGGAATGCTAGGTTTCAATACACTACACATCAAACAGCATCTTTCACGTAATCAAAATAGCAGTATAGTAAAAAGTAAATATTAGAAGAATAAAATAAAATAGGGGCGCCTGGGCGGCTGAGTCAGTTGAGTGTCCAACTTCAGCTCAAGTCATGATCTCATGGTTCATGAGTTCAAGCCCCACACTGGGCTCGCTGCTGTCGGTGCGAAGCCTGCTTCAGATCCTCTCTTCCCCTCCCTCTGCCCTCCCCATCTTGTGCTCTCTCAAAAATAAATAAACATTAAAAAATAGCTCAGAATAGATATTTGTAAATACGGTTAATTATAATATTAGCTATATAATTAATTATCTTCTAGGAAATGAAAAACTCGTTCTGAAACAGAACTTCCATTTCTTTTTCATAGCACACTTACTAGAGAAGTGAGTAAATCAAATATTCATGACGTATTTCTTTTAACTAATTTCTTTTATTAAAATCAAGTAACTGAACAATTATTTTTATATTTGAGAGAGAGAGAGAGAGAGAGAGAGCAAGCATGCACATGATGGGGGGAGAATGGCAGAGGGAGAGAATCTTAAGCAGGTTCCCTGTCAGTGCGGAGTCGGATGTGGGGCTCAATCTCATGACCCTGGGATTGTGACCTGAGCTGAAATCAAGAGTTGGACACTTAACCAACTAGACCACCCAGGCACCCCAAAATCAAATAACATTTTCAAGTGAAGAAAATGGATTTGATCATATACTTACTTCTTCAATGTAATCTGATTCTGATAAGGACTCAGATGATAAAGGTTTATCTTCAGGATACATCTTTCTTTTTTTGCTGAGTCCTTTAATGTCCTATGAAAAATAAATACATGTATGTTGACTCAAAAAGATGTAATGCTATGCCACACAAATTCGCTTCTAAGTTCTATTTAACAATTCCTCCAATTATCACAAAAATTACCTATTTTCATTTTAGAAATGTCTAAAATTGATGACATTCACCAGTATTCAGTCTTTAACCCCAATAAAATAATGCTTTTATTACATAACCCTAAAAGACATAACTACATGTCCTTTTAGATGTAATATCCTCATTTTTTTCCTTTTTTTTAAAAGTTAATTTATTTTTGAGAGAGAGCATGAGTGGGGGAAGGACGAGAGAAAGGGAGACAGAGGATCTGAAGCAGGCTCTGCACTGACAGAACAGCCTCTGACATGGGGCTTGAACTCACAACCATGATATCATGACCTGAGCCGAAGTCAGACACTCAATCGACTGAACCACCCAAGCGCCTCTTTTTTAAAAAATATTTGTTAATTTAAGTAATCTCTACACCCAACGTGGAGCTCAAACTCATGGCCCTGAGATCAAAAGACACATGCTCTTCTGACTGAGCCAGGCAGGCACCCCTCTTATTTTAATTATAAATGACAGAATTATAAAAACTCGTAAGAAACCATACAGGTGGCATAAGATTTAAGTCCCTTGTATTTGGATTGTTTTGTTTCTACCCAGTGTTGGATCAGAAAAGCCTAGTGCTACACACACACACACACACACACACACACACACACACACACACCAAAGGGTAATCATGATAATTGAAAAAGATCTCTACACAGTATAAATTACTTTAGTATGTTCCCAGTGTTAAATTCATATTAAAAAAATCTTCATCTCTAAGTATTCTTAATGATGAGAAAATGTGTAACTCTGGGGAAGAAGAAAGACTGAAGGAGTTATTAGACACTTAAAAATATACACTCTGAGGAATAAAAAATTTCAAAAACATCTGATGTACAGCAAAATGTTAAGATTTATTAAAGCTTCATAGTGGATATGCAGGTTGTCATTTTATTATTTTCCATATACTCTTCCTGTATGTCTGACTAGTTCGTAACAATAAAAAAACTACAATGGAAAAAATGAGCACTACTGAATCATATAGAAAAAAACCACGAAACTATATAGCATGGACCCAATTTTGAAGATTGGACAAAAATAAATCACATAGAAAATAAGCTAACAGTGATGATCTGTGTTATATTACAGGTGATTTAATTTTGTTTCTGCAAACAGCTTATTATTTTGGTAGAAATGATAAATGCTCACTGTAAGAAAATTCACCTGAAGCCCAGTACCAGGCATTAAACATCATGAAGATTTTTGGAAACAGCTCTCTGTGTGTACATTTACTATTTTACATAAATTCTTGTTTAGAACCTGCTCTTCTCACCCAATAGTACCTTTTCATGCAACTACATTGTCATTTATGGCTGCCTTTGACATTCATTGACAGCATATGCCAGAATTTACTTAACTCATCTCTTTTTGGAGGGCAGGCATACATATGGGTTCTTTGCTATTAAAAACAAAGTTGAGGGGCACCTGGGTGGCTCAGGTCATGATCTCACGGTTTGTGAGTTCAAACCCGCGTCAGGCTCTGTGCTGACAGCTCAGAGCCTGGAGCCTGTTTCAGATTCTGTGTCTCCCTCTCTCTCTGATCCTCCTCTGTTCATGCGGTCTCTCCCTGTCTCAAAATAAATAAATAAATAAATATTAAAAATAAAATAAAAAAAAAAAAAAGTTGAGGGGCACCTGGGGGCACCTTAGGATTCTCTCTTTCTACCTCTCACTCTGACTTTCCCCTGCTTGTGCTCTCTCTCTCTCTCTCCAAATAAACAAACAAAATAAATAAACTTTAATAAATAAATAAGTAATAAAAACAAACTTGAGGGGCACCTGGGTGGCTCAGTCAGTTAAGCATCCGACCCTTGGTTTCGGCTCAGGTCATGATCTCATGGTTCGTGGGATCGAGCCCCGCATTGAGCCCTGCGCTGACAGCACGGAGCCCGCCTGGGATTCTCTCTCTCTCCCTCCCTCGCACTTCCTCGCTCTCTATTTCAAAATAAATAAATAAACTTAAAAAATAACAAAAACAAAGTTGAAATACAGTAAAGGGTGCGTGAGTACAAAATCTTTACCTAATAACAATGTTTAAATGAAAGACCAAAGTAGCCTTCACCCAAATGATTTGCTCATTCTCCCACCACCACCCCTCAATCATTTATTTCACTCATTTATGAATCACACTTTACCAAGAAGCCTCCTTATCGGGCTCTTTTATCAATCATATTAATCTCAGATAATTGGAATACAGTCGTATTTTAAGAAATGCCTAAACATGAATTTTACCACTTTTTCTGTGTATATAAGGTATTTGTTTCTGCCTTTGCTTCCACAGCAAATATAAAGTATCATTTTTTAATTACGAAGTTTTAAATTATGTATTCCTAGTTTTTACTAAGTTTGTTCATTATATTTAAACTTTGTTCATGGTTTACTTTTTTGTGATCTTTGTCATTCAGAATTAGAATTATCTGGTCAAAAGTTTTGAGTTTTGAGTCATGGGCCTTCTCCACCCCAATACCATATTCTCCATGGTCTTTCTCCAGTTATACTTTCAGACTTAAAACAGACATATTTGGGATTTATCTGGCCTTAAGGAGTGCCCAGCTTTATATTTTCCAAACGGACAATCATTTTGTCCCAAGAAAAGCCACTTGTATCATATATTAAGTTCCACAAATACTTACAAAGTTTTACTTGGGCTCCAGACTGTTCCCTCCTCCCCCAACTGTTAGTTCCATTTTATCCACTGTTTTTTGTTGTTGTTGTTGTTGTTGTTTTCTATTCCTGTACCATACCACACTATTTTTTAACCAAAGCATTAATGTCTAATAGGGTAGCTCATACCCAGGAAAATTTATTGAATCTTCATCTTCATGTGCTTCTCTGAATAGATTTGCATATTTTCTTCAAGTAAGTTCTGATCAATTTTTTAAAAATTTCCTATATAGTCTTGTTACTATTAGAAACAGGATATTCCTTCTATTATTAGGTATCATATTCCATTTTTGTAACAATTTAAAAACGAGCTGAAAACAATGACTGATATATGACTTGAAATCACACCCTTTTTTATAACACTATGCTAACTATACTGGAATTAAAATGAAAACTCTAAAAACAAAGAATATTGCCTAAGGGAAAAAATTACACCCTTTTTATGATTATAACAGTCACTCTAAACAATATTAAGAGAAGCCACGGACCCCAAAATGTTCATCATGTATATGAAAAATGAGTAATATCTAAAATATGAAACTCCTATGAGTCATAAAAACAAAAAACCAACAGAAAAGTAGGCAAAGACTATGAATAGGCAATTCACAGAAAATGGTATCTGAATGGCTAATAAGCAAATGAAGAGGCTAAACCATCTTCACATATTAAATTGGCAAAAAGAAATTTCATAGTGTTGACCATCACGTATGTGGAACAAGGGTACGGTCAATACATTACTAGCAGGATACAAATTAATGAGCATTTGGGTGGGCAAAATTTAGACAAGTTAAATGTATGAACATCTTTGAACCTAGAAATTATAGTCCCAGGTATATCTTATTTATTTCCTTTTTCCCCAGGTGTGTCTTAGAAAAGTAATGATAACTTGTGGAAAAGGAAAAATGGATAAGAAATAGTCACTGCAGCACTGTTTGCATTACTGAAAAATGAAAACAGCTAGATGTCCCAAAAACAGAAGAATAGAGAAACAAGAGCGCCTGAATCGCTCAGCTGGTTGAGTGTCCGACTCTTGATTTCGGCTCAGGCCATGATCCCAGGGGGTCATGAGATCAAGCCCTGAATCAGGCTCTGCACTGAGCATGGAGCCTGGCTTGAGTTTCTTTCTCCTTCTGTCCCTCTCCCCTGCTCATGCTCTCTAAAACATAAAAATAATTTAAAAAAGGAATGGAGAAATAAATTATGGCACATTAATATAACAGAATACTATAAGCAAAAGGACTTGAGGGCATCAACAAGGATAAATGTCCACAGCAATGCTGAATGAAAAAAGTAGGTGCCAGAAGGAAACATGATACCATTTTGAAAATGCAAAATATCTAATGCTATTTAAGAACATATACTTATGCAATAAAAGTGTATAAATGTGGATGGGAAAAATTCACATTAATTTCAGAAACAGCTGCCTCTAAGGAAGGAGAGGGTGTCTTGTACTTTTTCTTTTTTTTAATGTTTATTTATTTGTGAGAGACAGACAAGAGTGTGAGTGGGGGAGGGGCAGAGAGAGAGGGAGACACAGAATCTGAAGCAGGCTCCAGGCTCTGAGCTGTCAGCACAGAGCTTGACGCGGGGCTCGAACTCACAAACCGTGAGATCATGACCTGAGCCGAAGTCAGATGCTCAACTGACTGAGCCACCAAGGTACCCTGTACTTTTTCTTTAATAAAACCAGACCTGAAGCAACTATGACAAAATATAAATCATTTGCCAACTCCAGCTGATATGTATATGGGTATTTGTTTATTGTATTATTTGTCTTTTACTCTGTAAAAACACATTATTACTCTGTACCTTATACTGAAGTACAAAATCACAATGCAGTTGTTTTAGTATTTCATGTTTGTATACTACCAGTTTTTAGTTTCACACGTGTATTTAAAAAAAATTTTTTTAATGTTTATTCATTTTTGAGACAGGGAGAAACAGATGGTAAGTCGGGGAGGGGCAGAGAGAGGGAGACACAGAATCCCAATCAGACTCCAGGCTCTGAGCTGTCAGCACAGAGCCCGACATAGGGCTTGAACCTATGAACCATGAGATCATGACCTGAGCCAGTCACTTAACTGACTGAGCCACCCAGGCGCCCCTAACACATATATCTTTTTAAATATGAAAGGTACTACTTATTCTATAATGATTTAGAAAATCAGGAATTAATGTCGAATTACATCATATCCCTTTGGCAATTACGGTTTCTTTCATTTGGGCAGTTACTACAATATGGCAAATTGTATTAATAAAGTTCTTATCTTTGAATTCTTAAAATTAACCCATTTTGATCATGATGGCTTTTTTTTAGTGTCTAAATGGGTTTTTTTATTTGCAAATTGATATTAAAACCATTACTAAGTATATATCCAAGATCAGTAAAAATATATGTCCACACAGAAACTTGTACATACATGTTTACAACAGCATAAGGTAGAAACAACTTAAATATCAACAGACAAATGGATAAACAAATTGTGGCATACACACACAGTGGAATATTAATCATCCATAAAAAGGAATGAAGTATTGATACATGCTACCACTTGGGATGAACCTTGAAAACCTTACACTAAGTGAAAGAAGCCAGACACAAAAAGCAATACATTGTATGACTGCTTTTAAATGATATACTCAGAGGGGAAGGGACCTGGACCTGTCCTGAGTCTATGTCATCCTCTGTGATCCAGAGTGTCCCTGTCAAGATCTAGCCCTGGAAGTTATAAGAGAATTGTTCTTCAACCTGCCCCGGTAAAGTTAAGCTTCACTTGACTTCACTACAAGCTACCAGCTGTAGCCCCAGTGACCAGCACAGCTGGCAGGGGTTTAGCACACCCAGCCCTTGGTGCTGCCTGAAAGCTTCTGTTGAAGCTCTTCCATGTGGAACTGAAATCACGTACTTGCTGAGTGGTTCTCACTAAAAAATCAGGCCTAAGCTAAACAGTCTACAAAAGAATATCAGTGTTTTACTCCAAAAAATGTAGGAGAAGAAGCAGTGTTTGAGGGTTTAATGCTAAGTTTTACCTGTCCTTAAATCTGTAGAATATGCTATGTTAATGCTACCTTATATTTGTATCAGAGTTAACAAAAAGTAACTGGCTTTCCAAAGTGTAATACTATTGAATTTGTAAACAAACAGAAAACAAATACAAAGGATAATTTGTCTTATACATTCAATTCGTAAATAGCAAGGACTGTTTTAATTCTAATAAATTCCATTTATTTTAATGTAAATACAAGTGATACACTTATTAAAGTTCCTACTTTTTTTAAAAAAGATTTTATTTTTAAGTAATCTCTACACCCAACATGGAGCTCAAGCCTACAACCCCAAGATCAAGAGTCACATGCTCTACTAACTGAGCCAGCCAGGTGCCCATGAAGTTCCACTTTTGATTCAACAAAACAAAACAAAACAAAACACAAAACAGAATAGAACAAAGATATATCCAGAATATATAAATCTAGAGATGGAAAGCAGAACAGAAGTTACTAGGGGAAGGGGGAAAGGGAGAATGGTAATTAGTTAATGAGTATGGGTTGTTTTTGAGGGGGTAATGAAAACGTTTTTAAACTACAGAGGTGGTCATTGCACAACACTGTATATACACAATATTCCTCCAAATTGTAATTTTACAATGTTTAATAGCATATTATGTGAATTACACCCCAATTTAAAAAATATGTTTAAAAAGACTGAATAAAATATAATGACACTGATCTGTAGTTTTCTTTCATTAGTAACTGCTTCCTTTAGGTTTTTATTACTAAGAACCAGAAAAAGATTTTTAATTGTACATCAGAAACACAGGAATAAACTTGCATTATTTATAGTTAAGTATAAATAAAAATAAAATATCCATAGTAGTAAAAAGGTTTTTCAAAACTTATCTACGATGTATTCAATTTGAAACAGAACTCCAGGTTCTGTAATTAAAAAGTCTTTTTTTTTAACTTTTTAAAAAAAGTTTATGTATTTATTTTGAGAGAAAAAGAGACAGAATGTGAGCAGGGGAGAGGCGGGGGAGGGAGGAAGAGTGGGAGAGAGTGATGGAGGGAGGGAGGGAGGGAGAGGGAGAGGGAGGGAGGGAGAGAGAGAGAGAGAGAGAGAGAGAGAGAGAGAGAGAGAGAGACACGCAGCACACACGTGCGCGCCAGAGAATCCCAAGCAGGCTCCACGCTGTTAGTGCAAAGCTAGCTTCCAATCCTGTCTTCCTCTCTCTCTCTGCCCCTCCCCCGCTCACACTCTGCCTTTCTCAAAATATAAACATTTAAAAAATAAATAAAATAAAATGACTTGAAGAAACAAAGGAAATATTTAATCTCCATCATTTTGAATTTTTAATCTGAGATAATAATCTGTACAAACTCAAACTCTGCAGGAATACTTTTGTGATCTTTTAACCTTCAATAATGAATTCAATAAATGATTTCCTTAAATCAGCGAGAAATGCTATAAAAACAAAATAAATAAATCTCTTTAAGTTAAAAGGGAGAACATATTGTCAATTTTTTGAAGTAAATGAAGTATTGTATGACAGACTAAAGGCAATGTAAAATAATTACCTTGTCTTTCTCAGTTGCATCCTTTGACTTCTTTTTCTTTTTTAAACTATCCTAAACACACAAACATATATATATATATATATCAATTTTAAATTTAAAAGATACAGCATAATAGTATAAGGACAAAAATACCAAAACAGTGATTTGCTCTATGATTCACTCAATTTATTATATAAACTGGAAAAAGTTTACTTCAACGCCAGAATTTTATTCTGAAAATGTAGGAGGAACGTTATGTTGTGTATATATGTGCCTGTAAGGAAATGGGCATTCTTCATTTATCTAGCTACATATCAAATCTAGGTATACCTCAAATGACAGATTATCTATAATAACCACCTAGTTTATTTAAAAAATAAGACTTAATGCCATCTGCCTATTTTTGCCCGTGGTGGTCATATGCATGGGAGTTCTAATTCACACTGAGTGTGGACGTCCACCAATCTCATTTTCCTACTCTCCTCGTAAGGAGGAGAGGCTAGAATTTCTTTCTTTTGATTGTTTCAGTTCTAGCCATTAACCTCCCTGAGCCTTCCTTATCCAAAAAGTGGATGAGGATTGAGTTAAAATGTCAAGTGCTTAGAACTATGCCTAACACAGAGGAGGCACTTGGACAAATATTAGCTATCATTATCATGAGACTAAGTCTTCAGCCTTAAAAGACAAAAAGAAAACCAGTGTTTACTGAATACTTTCTGGATGCCAGGAATTTTGTCAAAAGAAATGACACTAGGACTAGTAGAGATCTGCCACAAAACCAGACAGTTGCTTTGTTTTTCTGAGACCCTAGGTTAGTGTTTGTCAAATTGTGGTCCGAGGACACCCCTATATCAGAATCATAGAGAACATCTATTAAAAATGTAGACTTCTGAGCCTAATCAGATTTACTGAATCATACTCTCTGGTGATGAGGCCCAGGAATCTACACTTTTATTACAACTTGCATGTATTCCTTATTATCACAAATGTCTGAGAGCCAATGCCAATAATGTTTCACAATTCTGGACAGTACAGAGCAGATTTAGGAATAGGATACTGGACCAGATAGTACAGTATGTTTTTTTCTCTAAACTCTGACTTCTTTATGAAAATGGAAAAAATAGTATCTGTCACATTTATCATAAAGCTATCATGGAAATGTTGAGAGATGGAGACATATGTGGAAGTACTTAGAGAACAATTAAAAACCATATGTAAGATATTAAGTATATCAATTAAATGGCACAGACCATCAAAGTACAAAAAAAATAGTATCTCATTTCCAAACTGAGAGCAATTTAAGATAGGATGACTTAAAAGAAGCTAATTAAATGTGGTTTGCTATCCAAAATGCTGCTAATTTAAGTAATTTTACCTTACTGTCCGATTCAGTTTCTGACATGGAGCTTTCAGAAGATTTATGTGAACGATTCTTCTTTTTCTTTTTTCTTTTTCCTTGTTTTTTATCCTATATAAAACATTTTTACAAACATTTGCTTTGTTTCAAAAATATAATTGATGCATTTTATTAATATAAAAACTTTATCCATGAAAGAACCAAGTTGTAAATACATGTTTTACTTAACAGTATTTTTAAAGTAAACTTTATGCCCATTGTGGGGCTTGAGCTCCTGAGCCTGAGATCAAGAGTCACATACTCTACCGAATGAGCCAACCAAGCACCCCCTTAATAATTGTGTAAAGTATAACCTATACTAACCTTCCTGTTTTATAAAAAAAAGTCAAGTAATTTGAGTCACACGTACCCTCTAGCTTCTAGTCAGATAGCATTTTAGATTTTTAAACTGTATTTCTTCTCTGATATTTTTAAGTGAATAAGATAAATTTAGGAATATAAAAAAATATGTTAATATTTAAGTATCTAGCTGTTCATTCCTGTCAGTGCTCTCGGTTATGGATAATTAACCAAAACCTGCAAGTCAACATTTCTAAAATATTACATAATGGATTTCCTCTTGTCATTAAATAAATTAGAGATTATTATTTCATGAGCCATCACAGGCAAACCTTACCTCATCTTCAGAATCCGAAGAACTGCTGGAAGAATCAGAGCTTGATGAAGAAGAAGATGAATACTTGACCAAGCACAAAACAATTAAAGCTTGTGAGATGCAGGAATTTTTTTATTACTAAGTCTTTCAAATACTTAACAAAATCAATCTAGTGGCTGAGAAACAGATGCTGTATTATTCTGAAGACCTAAACATTAAAAAGTGAAATGTCACACGCCCTTACACACACACACACACACACACACACACACACACACACACACACACACACGAAAAAGGCTCAACAAAGTAACAGATATGGCAATGGTAGTCAATTTTCCCCTTTCCCTCCCTGATAGCAACAGAGGAGTTACTACTAGGTTATAAGGCGGGTGGTGCCTTTCTTTATATTGCTAATAGAACAAAACCACCCATATCTACCAAAGGACCTCCAGGCTCCTTGACTCATCTACAGTCAGCATACAGGTTGTATAAATTATCTTACTTTTCTTGTAAGCTCTTAATCGTAACATTTAGAAAAATGGAAAACTTTTGCTCACCCTACCAGATTTCTTCTTTTCTTTTTTCTTTCTCTAAAAACAAACAAATAAAAGTACAAATCTAAATAAGCTGATATGAGTTTTTAATATTATACTGATACTAGTACACCCAACTGTGATATTAAAAACAACATTAAACTCTTACCTGCTTTTTTTTGGATGAGCTCTCACTTCCACTTAATAATTTCTCCCTGTGTTTTTCTAGTTCTTTCTTCCAGTTCTGCAAAAAGGTTATGAACAACATCAAAGGCTATCTATCCCCTTCTAACACACCTGATATAGACAGCTACTACTTCCTTCCCTCTATCCTCTATTACCTCTCACCATCTCAGCCTCTAAGAACAGGGAAAAGGTATTCCAGGTGCCAGAACCCTGTCACCAAAGAATCCTCTAAAAGCTCTTTATTAAGGGGGATATTAAAGAGTGGGAGCTCTCCAGTGCATATTGAGAAGAGGAGTAGGTATTATCACTGAGGCTGACAACTTTTTTCTTTTTTACAAAAAAAAAAAAAGAGTTAGATTCTCTCTCCAGACAGTAAAAACTGAATTAATCTATATTGTACCTGAAATACTACATACATGTTTATGACCAAAACAGGCAAACATCATGGAAAACTCAGAGCAATATGGGGCCATGGGGGCAGGGGAAGATAAAGGGAAGAACCCAGATGACCTAAATTACTGTAAGATGATTTTCCACTTTTTAACTTTTTGCTCTTTTTATTTTAAAGAAATCGTGCATTTATATACAAACCTGTATTCAATGTACAGAGCGCCCTTAAACCTAAAAACCATGCCCGACCCCTGATTTGTTAAAAAATTATTTCATATTTTTCTGTTTTTAATGTTTTATTTTATTTTTGACAGAGAGAGACAGAGCATGAGCGGGGGGAGGGGCAGAGAGAGAGGGAGACACAGAATCCGAAGCAGGCTCCAGGCTCTGAGCTGTCAGCACAGAGCCCGATGTGGGGCTCGAACTCACAGACCATGAGATCATGACCTGAGCCGAAGTCGGACGCTCAACTGACTGAGCCACCCAGGCGCCCCAATGTCATATTTCTTTTAAGAAAACATATGTGTCTATTTTTTCAAACAGGTACTATTTACAAACCTCATTCATTTTTTCTTCAAATTCAGCCAATGCCTTGGAGCCTTTCTTTTTCTTCTCTAGTTGTTCTTTCACTTCTTCCCTTAATAAAATAGACACATAAGTTTTCAAGCAATTCAAATTAGAGATGAATACTTACAAACAAAACCAAAATTTCGTAAATAAAAAAATATTAGTATCCTAATAAACTTCCATTCCAGTGTTGACACATTTTAAAGTTCTTTGTTCATAGCCTTATAAGTCAATTATCATTAACACAGTCTTTCAAATAACACTGATTATTCCTTTCCCAAACATGGATTACAAGAGCTAATACACCAAACATTTGAGCACTGTTTTCAATACATTTTCCTTTAATCCTTACAACAATCCTGTGAGAAAACACAGTATTATTACACCAATTTTACAGATACGAAGCAAAGCTTGAGGCAGGTAAGAAATCTGCCTAGGGTCCCAAAGCTGATAGTTTCAGTGTTAGGGAGAGCTAAGGTCTATTTAAACTACTAAATTTTATTATTAAACATCTATTTTACAATGCACCTCTCATACTGCACAGAAGAGTTGGTACAACATGCCTGATTGCTAATTCTCAGAATGGCCTGCTTACAAGTTTGGCCCTGGCTGGCATCTGGGAACTTGGATTTTGAAGGCTCCTTACCATTCCGTTAAGAGTGGCTCACTGTGCCTATCTGTACAAATACTACTGCTTAGGCTGAACCTGTACTTCAGGGAGTCTGGGATTTTGGGATCTGATAGGGAGAGGCTGACTAGTCCCCAGTAAAAACCCTGGGCACACTGAGTCTCTAATGAACTCCCCTGGTTGGCAACATCTCATGTATGTTAACACAACTCATTGCTGTGGGGGTTAAGCACATTCCATGTGACTATATAGGAAGAAGCCTTGGAAGCCTGAGCCCAATCTCCCCTGGACTTCACCCCATGCAACTTTTCTCTTTGCTGATTGTGGCTGGTACTCTTTCAGTGTAATAAGTCTTACCCAAGAGTACAACTATCTGGGAGTCCTTCTAGCAAATTACACAACTGAAGGGCTATCTTGGGGGACTCTGATACACACATAATATACTTTCTCGAGCACTTCCCCTTAAAGTTCATTTCTTCTCACCAATTTTGAAGGTAAAATGTATTTTGTTTTGGGATAATTTTCTGGTATGCTGCAACAGTCAACAACAGCATTCATGAAAACTCTAAGAGGTAGACATGGCTTACGTTCTATTTAACTCAAAGGAAGAGTCCTTGTTACATATAAGCACAACTTTCAACCATAGTTATCCAGCTTTTAGGGGCACTTACAAGCATTATGAAGCTAACAACTCTGAAACTTGTCATAAGTTATCTCAGGAGTCTGATATTTAATAATAAGACGTACTAAAAAAAAAGTAAGGCCAGTGCTGTGATGCTTTATTTACAAATAATAAGAGTTACTCAATGAGGGCAAATAAAAACCCAAAAAACAATTTAAAACAAAAATTTTTAAATGGGAAATTCAACTTATTGAAAAGCCATCAGGTAAGAATAGAAACATGGCTTAACATTATCCTTCCTAACACCTACTTACACTTCAATGAAGGGCGAGATTAGTCAAACCTACCATTTTAAATAGCTTAAAACTGCAAGCTTAAGGTCTCTTTTAGGGGATAGAGAAGAGATTGATATGAAAGGTTAACTGCTAGCTCTTTACCTACACAGGGTGGTGGCTTCTCAAATATTTGTTCTATGCTCATGCATGATGCGTGTATTTCATACATTGAAAAGAAAGCACCAATGAATATCACTTCAAAAAATTATGTATCTGACAACTGCTTTGCAATCAATTAAAACTGTAACAGTAACCTTTAAAAAATCTATGAAAATCTTATAAATGGTTAAATTGTTACACATATACCAGGTAGGCCTTGGTCGATTCAGATAATCTTGGATTGTTGGCCCTGAAGACTGGATTGGACCCCTGGATCTGGCCATTGCTATTGGGTTCATATAGGCCTTGAGGAAAGAACAAAAATTAACTCAATTAAAAAAAAAAAAAAATCAAAAATGCAAATGTTCACTTACTCACCAAGCAATTTTTATTATAAATGCATACTATGTCCAACTAAGCATGTATAATCTAACCAGATTTTTCATTACAAAAAAAAAATAATACTCTATTAAGTCTCAGAAGTTCAGGAGATGAATCATATCACTATTACATAGAAAAAAAATTTTTTGTACCAGAGATTTAAAATTAAAAAAAAATTTTTTTAATGCTTATTTATTTCTGAAAGAGAGGGAGAGAGAGAGAGGGAGACACAGTGCGAAAGGGGGAGGGTCAGAGAGAGAGGGAGACAGAGAATCTGAAGCAGGCTCTCTAGGCTCTGAGCTGTCAGCACAGAGCCTAATGCGGGACTCGAACTCACAAACGCGAGATCATGACAGGAGCTGAAGTCAGACACTTAAGTGACTGAGCCACCCAGGTGTCACCCCACCTTTTTTTTTTTTTTTAACTTTTTTAACGTTTATTTATTTTTTTGAGACAGGGTGAGACAGAGCATGAACGGAGGGAGGGTCAGAGAGAGAGAGAGATACAGAATTTGAAGCAGGCTCCAGGCTCTGAGCTGTCAGCACAGAGCCTGACGTGGGGCTCGAACTCACAGAACTCACAGACCGTGAGATCATGACCTGAGCTGAAGTCGGACGCTTAACCAACTGAGCCACCCAGGCGCCCCCCCACCTTTTTTTTTAAACTAGAGATTTAATAAAAATAATAATGATACCTCTTTCTTACTGTAAGATAATTTTATGTTTTCTCCTAAAGCCCAATAACCCCATGAGACGGTAACACTATGCTTACTGGCAAATTAAGAAACTTGGTTGCAAAATAATTAAAGATCTAACTTTATTTTTTTTTTAAGTGGTGTATTTATTTTTGAGAGAGGAGAGACGGAGCGGGGGAGGGGCAGAGAGTGAGAGTCGGGGAGGGGCAGAGAGAGGGGGGAAGGAATAGAGACTACCAAGTAGGCTCCATGCCCAGTGGGGAGCCTGATGTGGGGCTCCATCCCAGGAGAGAGAGATCATGACCTGAGTGGATATCAAGAGTCAGATGCTTAACCAACTGAGTCACCCAGGTGTCCCAAAGATCGAACTTTAAATTCATCACTTATTCTACTATATCTTTTATCTCAGGAAATACTATGCCATACTGATGGCAATTTTACTTGCCAATTGTTAACGTCAAATATTAAATTATGGACAGACAACAAAAGAAAAAAAAACAGCAGGACTTCACCAACATTAAAATATCTGTTTATTGGGGTGCCTGGGTGGCCAGTCGGTTAAGCATCTGACTTTGGTTCAGGTCACGATCTCACAGTTTGTGAGTTGGAGCCCTGCACCAGCCTCTGTACTGACAGCTCAGAGCCTGGAGCCTGCTTCAGATTCTGTGTCTCCCTCTCTCTCTGCCCCTCCTTTGCTTGTGCTCTTGCTTTCTCTCTCAAAATAAATAAACTTAAAAAAAAAAATCTGTGTATCAAAGAACACTATCAAGAATGAAAAGACAATCCACAGAATGGGAGAAAGTATTTGCAACTCACAGATCTGACAAGGAATTAATATCCAGAATGCCTAAAGAAATCATACAACACAAAAAACTCTAACAACCCAATTAAAAAATGTACAAAGGACTTATATAAACATTTCTCTAAAGAAGATATTCAAATGTCCAATAGCACATGAAGAGATGTTCAACTCCCTAGTCACTGTCCCAACCAATGACACTGACAATCCATTAATGCAAATCACGATGCAAATGCAAAGAAAATGCAAATCAAGATGCATCAATGCAAGATGCCACCTTGCATAAGAATGAAATTCTTAAACATGCTACAATATGGATGAACCGTGGAAACATGCTAAGTGAAATAATCCAGATATAAAAGGCCAAATACTGTATGATTCAACTTATATGAGGTATCTAGAATAAACAAATTATGGATAGAGATAGAAAGTAAAAAGGTTTCCAGGGGCTGGAGGGGAACAAATGACTGAGAATTACTCTTTAACGGGTACAAAGTTTCTTATCTGGGATGCTGAAAAAGTTCTGGAGGGGGCAACTGGGTGGCTCAGTCAGTTGATCATCTGGGTCAAATTTCGGCTCAGGTCATGCATGACCTCATGGTTCATAGGTTTGAACCCTGAGTCAGGCTCTGTTCTGACAGCATGGGACCTGCTTGGGAGTCTCTCTGCCCCTTTCCCCCCCACACACATGTGTGCCCTCTCTCTCTAATAAACTTTAAAAAAAATAGTTCTGGAAATGGACAGTGGTAACACTTGTACAACACTGTGAATATATTAATGCCACTGACAAACACTTAAAAATGGCTAAGACAATGAACTTTATGTTTATTTTTACACAATAAGGAACTCTACAAAAATCAAATTCTGCTGTCTATACTGAACTTACTATGACAGAAAAACACATTTTTAGATACTTAAAAAAAAAAAAACATATCCAGACAAAATAAAGCAGGTTTCTTTATTAATGACACTATCTAGCAAAGAGATACTGTTTTATTAAAATTAACTGTCCTACATATATAAAATTTGGTCTTTAAATTAGTCTCAACTCCTTGATCCTCATATTTGGTTTTCCAAATTTAATCCAAGTCAACAATCATTTATAAAAACTCTTCCACTGTTTAAACAAAAAGAATTCTGGTCAAAAATGACTATTATCAACATTGATTTTAAGGCCTTAAACTTAAGACTTAATATTCCAAAAGAAGTGAAAGAATGTATTTGTTGCATTTTATTTAACAAAAACCCTTGAAAATAACCAACATTTCCCACCCTCAAAACAAGTATGAGTTATATTATTTCCAGATTTCTCTGGCAGATCAAACAACATAAAACTACTATAAACAGTACAAACTGAGAACTAGTCCCATTCAACCGGATACTGCCTAATTAATTACGTGGGATGAAAAAATCCATTAACATAATTTTCTTCCATGCAGGAATTAATGCTAGAACTCCTAATGTCAGGCATGTTTACAGAGTCAGGGCTAGATGTGAATATCAAATCCAACTCAAGAGAGAGGCATATAGTGACATTCTTTACATCAACTGTTATGTCTTTGAGTATTTCAATCAACTGCCTCTGCTGAGAATTTCACTCAGTTCATGTAGTTTATGTGGAAATATGACAACCAATGGAAGCTGCAATAGAGGAACTGTGGCCCAAATAATGACACTGACAATCCTAATAACCAGAAGCAAATATATGTGCAAAGCTAAGTTCATCATTTTTAAAACAGGAGATATCTATCACCTTCCCATTTCTTTGGTCCTATGTCATAATTTTAGTATCACTTACCAGTAAAATATCTTAAGTTTAAAACTGTAAAAACTGTTTATTTCCAAAGAATGCAAATATATACAAGGATGTTCAAAACTAAATTACTAAAATAGGGAAAACTGAAAACACCCAAAGAGCCATCAAATTGAGATTCATTAATTATATATTAAAATATACCTTCAAAATGAAATACTATGTAGCCATAAAAAGAGAGATCTATAGTTTCTGATATGGAAAGATGTCTGAGATTTCCTAAATGTGAAGCAAAAGCAGGTTGCCAAAATATAAGATGCCAATTTAATGAACAACTATAGATTTTTAAAAAATCTAGATGCATTAGGGGGCCTGGGTGGCTCGCCAAAGTCATCATCTTGGGGTTCGTGAGTTCGAGCCCTGTGTCAGGCTCCGTGCTGACAGCTCAGACTCTGGAGCCTGCTTCAGATTCTACATCTGCCTCTCTCTACCCTTCCCCTGCTCATGCTCTGTCTCTCTCTACCAAAAAAATGAATAAAACATAATAAATAAATCAATAAAATATCTATATGCATCAAAATGTAAAGGCAGATGTCCACTTTCATCATTTCATACCCTGGAAAAATTTTTTAAAAATAACAATTCATTACCTTTATAAATGAAAAAAATCAAAAAAACTACACACAAACATTATCATAATAATAAAGGTAAACAAAATGAGAAAAATTCACTCACAATACTGCCACTCCAATTCCAAGAGCTGAACTGTTTTCAAGTAAAAATTCACAAACAGTACAGTGACAACTTATCACTTTAATTAAAAAAAATTGGGGGGCGCTTGACCAGTTCAGTCAGTAGAGCATGTGACTCTTAATCTCAAGGTCATGAGTTCAAGCCCCACTTTAGGCATGCGGCCTACTTAAAAAAAAATTGTAACACATTCACCATGTTTTATAGTCTTCAAATATACTCGCATGTATCTTAAAAGTACATTAACATTTTTATGTTATGTCTACTGTGAAATTGCTTCCCTCAAGTACATACAGTCTGTCTTACGGTTTACTTTTCAGAGGAAAATTAAATAGTAAAGTAGTATATTCACATCCTAAGACTATTAATCACAGACAACTTATGATACAATTACAAGAGCTATCATTGTCTATGTAATAGGCTTAACATAAGCTTTTGATTATAAACACTATCCTTAGTTCGCTTAAGTACACTCCAAATATCTCAATTATTTATTTCAACTATAACAGTAATATTTATTTTAAAAAACAGCAAAGGGCACCTGGGTGGCTCAGTTTCTCAAGCATCCAGGTCTTGATCTCAGCTCAGGTCATAAGCCCCTCATTGGGGGGCTCTGAGCTGACAGCAGGGAGCCTGCTTGGGATTTTCTCTCTCCCTCTCTCTCTGCCCTTCCCCTGCTCATGTGAGCACTCTCAAAACAAATAAAACTTTTTTAAAAACAGCAATATTTATTAAAGACATCTTATATGCCAGGCTCCTTGCGAAAACACTTGATGGTCTGTGCTCATAATCAATAAGCAACAGTGCTTCTTTTTACTATGAACAGAAAGGCTTTTAAAACAAAAAAAATAATTTTACAAAGATAAAGCCTTTTTGCTTATTATGCAGCAGTGTTAAAAACAATGTTCTTAACATTAAGGGGCTGGGTGGTTAGGCACCAGTTAAAACACAGAAATTGTGCAATTTCTTGAACTGTCTCACTATGACTTAATCACATTAAATGCTGTGACCTTACAAATCAAATACTTGTATTCATATATAACTAGAATTGTCTGTGGCTCCAAACTGCTGCATGAGTTTGGTAACAAAGCAATTTGTTTTTGAAATTCAGGATAGCAAATCAAACTGAAGGAATAGGTAAGTGGGCAGGTACTGAAAAGAGCAATGTGAGAACAAAATGTGCAGAACTTCATTTGTTACTTTGATTACCTATTTTTATCTAGAGGATACATCTGTTTTAGAGGGCACAAAGTAACCAAATAGAACATGAAACTTCTGGAAAACAATGAGGACAAAGGGTGGCCATTATGAATTTAACAGCTCTTCATAAATCTTGAGAACTAAAATGTTCAGTTAAAAAAATAACTGTTCAAGAATGTACAATACCTAGAATGAACCCTAATGTAAAGTACGGACTTCAGGTGAAAATGATGTGGCCAGATAGGTTCATCAACTATAACAACGCCCTGCAGAGCAGGGTTGCAAGTAGGGAGAGGCTGTGCGTAACTGTGCACATGGAATATATGGGAACTCTCTGCACTTACAGCTCAATTTTGCTGTGATTTCAAAACCACTCTGAAAAATCTATTTTTTTAAAGATTTTATTTTTAAGTCATCTCTACACCCAACATGGGGTCAAACTTACAACCCTGAGATCAAGAGTCTCATGCTCTACTGACTGAGCCAGCCAGGCACCCCAGAGTAAGTCTTTAAAAAACAACAAAAACAACAACAAAACTTTCAACCTGGACTTTATGGTTTTTTTAGAAAGCAACTCTATCATCTTTAGAACTATGAATTTACCATCAATGTATGAAGAAAAACATGTCATTATTTTCAGAGGCAAACATTCATTTTATTTAAAACCAAGAGTTATAATGGGGTGCCTGGGTGGCTCAGTCCACTGAACTCTTGATTTCAGCTGGGGTTGTGGTGTCACAGTTGTAGGATCAAGCCCTGCACCAGGCTCCACACTGGGCATGGAGCCTGCTTGGGATTCTCTCTCTCCCCTCTCTTTGCCCATCCCCCGCTCATGTGTGTGCTCTCTCTCTCAAAACGAACAAACAAATAAACAAACATTTAAAAAAAAAACCTAAAACTTATGATCTACTGAACTAAGTACCAAATGACCCAAGTTTTGGTCCCAGTTTAAACAGTTCCATCTATGGTCAACTATCTTTGAAAAAGTAGGAAAGAATCAACAAATGGTGCTGGGCATCACCACACAGAACATACAGAATAAACCTGGACCACTTTCCTACAGCATACACAAAAATAAATTCAAATGTGTGACACGAAACAATCAAAATCCTAGAGAAGAATACAGGCAGCAACTTCTCTGACCTTGGCTGTAGCAACTTCTTACGAGACACACTGTCCCAGGAGGCAAGGAAAACAAAAGCAAACATGAACTACTGGGACTTCATCAAGATAAAAAGCTTTTGCACAGGGAAGGAAACAATCAACAAAACTAAAAGGCAGCCTACAGAACTGGAGAAGATAATTGCAAATGACATATCTGATAAAGGGTTAGTATCCAAAATCTATAAAGAAGTTATCAAACTCAACACCCCAAAACACATAATTCAGTTAAGAAATGGGCAGAAGACATGAATAGACATTTTTCCAAAGAAGACATCCAGATGGCTAACATGCACATGAAAAGATGCTCAACATCACTCATCATAAGGTAAATACAAATCAAAACCACAATGAGATACCACCTCACACCTGTCATAAGGGCTAAAATTAACACAGGAAACAACAGATGTTGAGGATGCGGAAAAAGGGGAACCCTCTAACACTGTTGCTGGGAATGCAAACTGGTGCAGCCACTCTGGAAAACAGTATGGAGGTCCCTCAAAAAGTTAAAAATAGAACTACGCTATGGACCCAGCAATTGCACTACTAGGTATTTACCCAAAGGATACAAAAATACAGATTCGAAGGGGTATGTTCTCCTTGAGCATTATCAACAATAGCCAATGGATAAAGAAGATGTCTCTCACACACTCACACACACACACACACACACACACACACACACACACACACACACAGGAATATTACTCAGCCATCAAAAAGAAAGAAATCTTGCCATTTGCAACAACATGGATGGTGATAGACTCTATTATGCTAAGCGAAATAAGTCAATCAGAGAAAGACAAATACCATATGATTTCACTCTTATGTGGAACTTAAAAAACAAAACAGATGAACATATGGGAAGGGGGTTAAAAAGAGAAGGAAATGGGAACCTGGATGGTTCAGTCGGTTAAGCATCCGACTTTGGCTCAGGTCATGATCGCATGCTCGTGAGTTTGAGCCCCACATCTGGCTCTGTGCGGACAGCTGGGAGCCTGGAGGCTGCTTCGGATTGTTTCCCTCTCTCTTAGCCCCTCCCCCAATCACATACACTCTCTCTCCCTCTCCTTCTCTCTCAAAAATAAACATTAAAAAAGAGAGAGAGAGAGAGGGAAACAAACCATAAGAAACTCTTAATGAAAGATAATAAAACCGAGGGTTGATGGAGGGAGGTGGGGGATGGGCTAAACCTGTGATGGGTATTAAGCAGGGCACTTGTTATGATGAGCACTAGGTATTATACTTAAGTGCTGAGTCACTAAATTCTACTCCTGAAATCAGTATGATACTATATGTTAACTAACTAGAATTTAAATAAAAATTTGGAAGAAAAAAAGTTCCGTCTCCTCCTCCATGCAACGAGAACACAAAATTAGACAATCTCTCTTCTGAATCTTAATTTCATGTTTTCATTCCCACCTTAAAAATTTTTTTTAATGTTATTTGTGAGAGAGAGAGAGAGAGAGAGAGAGAGAGAGCGCGCGCAGGGGAGGGGCAGAGAGAGAGGGAAACAAAGAATCTGAAACAGTTGGGTCCAGGCTCTGAGCTGTCAGCACAAAGCCTGACGGGGGGGGCTCAAACTCATGAACCTCGAGATCATGACCTGAGCCAAAGTCAGACACTCAAATGACTAAGCCACCCAGGCATCCCTCTTTTCCACTTTTTAACTGCAAATAAAATGTTACCAGAACACTCTATGCTACAAAAGCATACCAACTAATAAGTAGAGCCCAGAGTTATTATCAAAATGTTCTAGTAAAATGAAGCTAATCTGAAAAGTTTCAAATGCTTTAAAGGTATGTGTAAAGCAACACTTCTAAGTAAAACAAAGACAAAACATCTTAGGCCTCTATATTAAACCATATCCAAGGTCTGGTGATTTCTAAATTTTCAAGTCCACAGTTTAAAGAGTCAAAACACTCTGAACACCTCAAACCTAATAAGGATGCTCCATCAGAACACCATTTCAACCCTATGAGAAACTGGATACCACAAGGTCTGACCCACAGCCGGGAAAGCAGGAGAAAAGAACATTCCTTAACATTGTAATCAAAGTTCACCACTGTGGTTCCTAAACATCTCTGATTATGAGTAGTATATAAAATTAAAACGAATGTTTTGAAGAAATGTCACCATATCATAAAAGTAAAGCTCTTTTAGTAGCCCTCCCAACCCAAAAAGGCAATAATCATTGAATATAAAAGTTCATTAAATTTGGTACATTAACTCTTTTTTAACGTTTATTTATTTTTTTGAGATACAGGGACAGAGCATGAGCGAGGAGGAGTACAGACAGAGAGAGAGAGGCACAGAATCCAAAGCAGGCTCCAGGTACTGAGCTGTCAGCACAGAGCCCGATATGGGGCTGGAACCCACCAACCACAGATCATGACCTGAACCAAAGTCGGACACTTAAGCGACAGAGCCACCCAGGCACCCCAATTTAGTACACTAACTTTAACTGCATTTATTTTTTTTTTCATTTTGCTGCTCGGTGGTTAAAAGTCGATCACAAATCCAGGAACTTGAAGGCTGCAACCTAAGTTTATTGTTAATCCCTAATGATTATGGCCCATCCAGTCTGATTTATAATCCGGACTTTCCAAACCAACCTAGTAGCCATCTAGAATGCCTTCTTCCCATCTCCTCCTGTCCAAAGTACCTTCTCTTCCGAATACCTTCAAGAACTTCGAAACTGCATCATGTTATTTCTTACATTCCTGTGTCTCTTTTATCTCATTTACTAGAACAACTTCCATGCCAAACGTTCTCTGGCCATTTGCCTTTTGCGGTTTCAACTATTCTGCAAAGCTGTGGATAACACTAATGCCCCTTTACAGAGGCTCAGAGAAGAAAAGCAACTTATCCTAGTCACCCGACCCCTGAGGGCCCAAAACTGACACTGCCATCTATACCTGACTTCAAAGGCAATTGTTTTTCACCCTTCATTCGTACACAGGTCCTACTAAGTGCCAGGAAGTGCTAGGCGCTGAGGACACGAAGCCAAATGTTTCGATCCTGGTCCTCAAACGGGAGTCTACCTGCCGCTAAAACTAGGCGCGCAGCAAGCCCAGAAAAAGGAGCTGCGCCTGAGGCCTCCGCCCCTCCATCCCACCAGCGTGCGCACGACAGGGGCGCGGAGCCAGATCTTCCATACCGGGTAGGGGGCCAGTCCCGGGGCCTCTGTGGGCCTCAGACTTACGACAAACGTACAGGAGACAGAACTCCTCCAGCCCTTGTAGCTGTAAAAACTGGGCACTGCTAGTCGGAGTACCGGAGGAAAGGGAGCTAGGGAGCACTGCCAGAAGGTGCAGCGGGGTTGAAAAAGAGGGGGACACGGGAAGAGGAAAGAGGGGACAGAGAGTGGGGGGCCCGAAAGCGCCAACTGCGTGCTCGGCGCACGCGCGTCTGGGGCCGACGGGGATGGGGGGAGTTGGATCTCCAGGCTCGAGGTCCGAGCGACGCTGCTGACCCTCAGGCCCCGTCGGGAAGAGCAAGGGGTTCCGCTCCCCTGCCGCCGGCCCCGCGTCGCCCCACTGTTTTCCCCACTCAGTACTCACCACTCGATTGTCCCGCTTCCCCATGGTGCAGGACTAAGCTCACAGTCAGACGCCGAGGAAGATCAAGCCAGAGAGGCGGCCGAGATGGGCCCGCCGCAGGTCCTTCTGCCTACTCCCCACCCTGCCCAGAGAGAGGCGCCTCGCGAACCTAGCGGCCGCACCCGACCACAGCGCCACCTGCCGTTGTGGAGGAGAGGAGGGCGCCGGCGATCACCCGCTTCTCCCAGGCTTCTCCTGGCGGATTCCTGTTCGTTACCACCCAGCCCCGGGCCGGCCGCCACTGCTCTTCTGTACTGCGTTCTCACCAACTCGGCTTAGACGTTTTTACTCTCTTCCATTCCTTATGCGCTGAAATCCTTACTCTAGGGGAAACAAAGATTATCCCAACGCTTACTGTGGGCTTAACATAGTGCAAGTGCTGGCGGTAAAGAGAAGACCAGGACAGACATGTTCCCTCAGAGTCCGGCCGGTGGGCAATTCATAGACTAGGTGATGGGAAGCTGGATACAGTGGACACGAAGATGATTAAAATACACCAAACCTGCTTTCAAATGGCCTATCTACAACCTGCTAGGGGATATACATACACAGAGCCAACTTTATTGCACGATGTGTCATAATAACGTAAATACAGTTCTAAAACTTCAAGGGAGGTGATCTGGGTTCCAGAGAAAGAGCCAAGTATTTATCGACATGGTGAGAGCTGGGCCACTCTGGGCCCATCTAAGCACAATGTCATTAGAAAGTAATCGAAAATCAACTTTAATCTTTTTTGGACTCTTGAAAAAAGCAAAATAGGCTTATATCATTATATACATGAACACTCCTTAAAATTATCTTTCCTAGGGCGCCTGGGTGGCTCAGTCGGATGAGCGTCCAATTTAAGCTCAGGTCATGATCTCACCGCTCGTGAGTTCGAACGCTGCATGGGGCTCTTTGTTGTCAGCACAAAGCCCACTTTGGATCTTCTTCCCCCTCTCTCTCTGCCCCTTCCCCATCCGCAAGCTCTCTAAAATAAACATTAAAAAACAAAAACAAAAACACCCCTCTTTCCCAATTTCCATCTCTCTCTCCCCTTTCTCATACTGCATTGCACAACAGATGCTGCCAACTCCCATTTTCTCTCAAAAATTTTCCAAACTCTCTTAAATGCAGCCATTGGTGGTTCTACTCCCCAC
Source organism: Panthera pardus (assembly GCF_024362965.1). Classification (NCBI taxonomy): domain Eukaryota; kingdom Metazoa; phylum Chordata; class Mammalia; order Carnivora; family Felidae; genus Panthera; species Panthera pardus. Next base: position 95,692,013 of record NW_026527013.1, read on the forward strand.
TAGATGTTCATTCTCCTGAGTAATTCATTTTGCTTTTTACTGTAAATTGGTCCTCTAGTCTCATTTCTCCTCCTCCTCCTCCTCCTCCTCCTCCTCCTCCTCCTCCTCCTCTTCCATTACCCCTGATTTAAGCTGAGGACTTCCACCAAAGACAGGCTTCCCAGTATGCACAAGAGGAAGACAGGAATCTGTGAATATTAAAGTTTTTTTTTTCATGGCTACTTTACAGTGTTTTTAATAGTCTATAAACTTCATAGATATTATTTCCAGTGCTCCAACATAAGCATTATGATATCTGTGAAAGAATATCCTCCTCCTCCTCTTCCATTACCCCTGATTTAAGCTGAGGACTTCCACCAAAGACAGGCTTCCCAGTATGCACAAGAGGAAGACAGGAATCTGTGAATATTAAAGTTTTTTTTTTCATGGCTACTTTACAGTGTTTTTAATAGTCTATAAACTTCATAGATATTATTTCCAGTGCTCCAACATAAGCATTATGATATCTGTGAAAGAATACAGTTTTTCTCTTTAGCTCCTTCTTACCTTTGACTTCCTTTGGCTGGTTATACAGAGTACAGAGATTTTTAAAATATGATAATGATATAATCCAACAGAAATTTTTTTTTTGTTTCTTGTAGATGGTTCCCCCTCTGGTAATGTATATAGCACATTCCAGATGGTACATGGATGCCATGGGAGGATAGAGAAGCAGGAAAATGACCCGTAGAAATGATGAAGAAGGCCAGAGCAATTGGGAGCTCACCTGAGTGGACTCCATAAAGAAAGGGTTGGTCCTGGCCTTCTCAGGATGTAACTTACAGTGACTCAATCAGAAGAATAAAGAAATGCTTTATACCTCCTCTGTACAGTGTGATTTGCTAATAAACACATTTCCCTTCTAGCTATGGACCTATATAACCCTCCCAAATGTTCTAGACAGAACTAAGCAACTGCATTCCATTTTTCACATGAGAAAAACTGAGGCTAAGATAAGCCAGGTAATTTGCCCCAAGTCCCATAGCTAGAAAGTGGAGAAGCTGGGGCTTCAAATACAGGTGTGACAAACTTGAAAGCCTACACTTTCCTTACAATATCACACTGCCTTTGAAGGATGAGGGATAGAGAAGTGTCATTACAGGTGGATTGGGAAGGTGACAAACTCCCACAGAGGAGCTGAAATGGAAAGATACTGCAAACAGAGGGAACAGTCTGAGTAAAAGGAAAGGTAATCAGGTGTGGCAGCATAGACCAAATGTGCTGGGGGGGCGGGGAAGCAAGGCTGGAAAGGTACATTGTAGCTAGAGGCAAAGGGCCTGGAATGCTAAGGGAAGAAGTTTTATTTTATTCTGCAAAGTTTTTGAATAAAGGAATAACTTGAGCAATGATAAAACACAAAGCTCCAAATAGTGATGGTCTAATAATAATAATAATAATTATTATTATTATTCGCTGGTACAGGGATTTTCAACTTGAATAGCATTCAATGATTTTAACTCAAAAGGCATCTTTAACATTAAATACACTTGGACTGACTTGGATCTGTATCCATATTTAATACTGTAGTTAAATATTATATACTTTTCATTGTTGTTGTGTGGGTATATAAGAATTTCAACAACAGAGACACAGAAACCCAATCCACAAAACGCAAGTGTTCATTGTTTGAGTGGGCATATCCCTAGACTTGAGATGGAAGCATGGAGCTTTCATGTTTGAAGACATAGCCATGTGATTATCCAACTATCTTAATTGGAAAAGACAGGAAAAGACAGGAACCAAGGTAAATATCCATTACAAAGGAACTGGTAAAATAAAGTATGGTACATCCATGCAATGGCAAACTACCCAGGTATTTAGAAAGTGAGGTACAGCTGTATGTACTGATATGGAAAAATAGGCATGATACATTATTAAGAGAGAAAATTTTAAAAGAGTATATAGAATATGAGAGCACGTGCATTAACAAGAGGATATATTGGTTGAACCATATGAAATTGTTGATATTTAGCAATTTCTAACCTATATGAATGGCAATCATATGGTTTAACTTATTACATATATATGCTTGAATATGTCCAGGAAAATTTCTGGAAAGTTTACACACTAAACTCTTACTGCTGGTTACTTTATAATAGTATTAGTGAGTTGAAGTGTTGGGGGGGGCATATTTTTCACCATATAGCCTTCTTTTCTGATTTATTTTATTAAAATTTTGCTCAACTAATCAACCCCCCTTTCTGATTCCTCTCTCACTGTGTCAGTTCTGGATGTAATTTTACTTACACAGAGAGAAAACAGTGACCAGTAAACATGATCATCTTGTGCTTTAAACAGGTGTATTTCTCACTGCAAAAAATATAAAAAAGATACATTTTTTAAAAGATTTTGAATCATGAAAACCAAATAGCCATTCACTTTATTGTCTATCTACCTGTCATCTATCTATTTATAGTCTTGGGGTCTCTCTTTTTTTTTTTTTAATTATCATGCTATGAATTCATAGGGAATGGGTTCCAGCAGCTCAGGCTCCTTTCCATTGGTTCTCACAAATTGTGCTTCTCTGGGTGGTGCAGGCTGTTACTTCAGTTGAACCCAAGTACCTTTCTCTTGGGCTTCCTTCTTTTTCTGATCATTTTCCTTCACACACTTCGGGAAGCTCTCTTGGCTCTTTGAGTGCTACTATGCTCAATATGTACATTAATTCTCTTGGCAAGAATCTTGCCTTTAACCTGTCTGTTTACAACAATGCCAACAGCATGCTGGGTAACACTGTAGACTCTTGCAGTTTTGCCATGGTAACGTTTCTGGGGCGTTCCTTTTTGAATAGTGCCATTCCCCTGATGTCTACAATATCACTTTTCTTGTAGATAGGCATGTATGTGGCCAAAGGAACCACTTCGTGTTTTCTGAAAAGGTCTGGAGAACATATAGCGGGTGCCTCTCCTCTTTCCCTTTGTGTTGGTCATTTTGGTGAATTACTGGAAGATGGCGATTCGTCCAAAAGGGAGCCATTTACTTTACTTACATTTCCTTTTGTAAACCCATGGTTCATTACTGTTAATGGGCAGGGGCAGTGGAAGTTACCAAGCACAGTGAGTCAGAAAGGAAAATTCCTGATGTTCATTAGAGCTTCAACTAAATCAACGTGTTACAGTTTTACTATAATTCTCCTCTTGTTCCCATCTCTATTGAGGTGACTCACAAGCTATAAAAGTTCTTTGCCAATTATTTCAGGTTGACTTTTGCTAGCAATGAAAGAGAACACCTTTAATTTAAAAAATTAACTTGATTGAGGAATACCTTACATATAATAAAATTCACCAGTTTAAAATATACAGTTTGTTGAATTTTAACAAATGCCTAGTCTATATTTTGACCATTACAGTCAAAATATAGAATGTGTTCATTTCTCTAAAAGTGCCTTTGTGCCCTCTTGCAGTTAATTCCCTTCCCTGTCTCCCAGGGTGGGAGGCTGATCTATTTTCTGTCAGTATGGTTTTTTGCCTTTTCTAGAATTTCATATCAATGCAATCAAATATGAGATATATTTTTGTGTCTGATTTCTTCCACTTAATGATACTTTTGAGATTCACCTGTGTTGTGTGTAGCAACAGTTGTCCCTTTTTATTGCTGTGTAGTATTCCACTGTACTTATAAATCACAATTTGCTCCTTCATTGACATTGTGATGGGCACTTGGATTGTTTCCAGTTTTTGCCTATTATGAATAAAGCTTCTGTGAACATTCATATATAAGTGTGTGCAAATATGCTTTGATTTTCTTTGAGTAAATAACTACCAGTAGGTTGGTGGATTGAATTGTAAGTGTATGTTTAACTCTCAACTCTTCCCAAAATAGCATACTGTATCATTTTGCATTGGTGAGATCAATGGTGAGAATTTCAGTTGTTCCACATCCTCACCAACACTTGGAGTTGTCAAACTGAAAAATTTTAGCCATTCTAGGAGGTGTGTAGTGATATCTTACTGTGGTTTTAATTTGCATTTCCCTAATGACTAATGCAGTTGTTCACCTTTTCAGGTACTTATTTTATTTATTTCGGCCTATGATCTTCTTTGGTGAAGTTTTATTTCAAATCTTTTGCTCAGTTAAAAAATTGGATGGGGCACTGGGTGGCTCAGTCAGTTAAGTGACTGACTCTTGATATTGGTTCAGGTCATGATTTCGCAGTTGTGAGATCCAGCTCCATGTTGGGCATGGAGCCTGCCTGGGATTATCTCTTTTTCTCTCTCTCTCTCTTTCTAAATAAATAAATAAATAAATAAATAAGTACTTTAAAAAATTGGATCATTTGTCTGAATATCAATCCCAGAATATATTTTTGGATCTTTTTTCCCCAATCTGTGGTTTGTCTTTTCCTTTAAAAAAAAAAAATTTTTTTTTACGTTTATTTATTTCTGAGACAGAGAGAGACAGAGAGAGACAGAGAATGAGTGCGGGAGGGGCAGAGAGAGAGGGAGACACAGAATTCGAAGCAGGCTCCAGGCTCTAAGGTGTCAGCACAGAGCCCGATGCGGGGCTTGAACTCACAAACCATGAAATCATGACCTGAGCCAAAGTCAGTGGCTCAACCAACTGAGCCACCCAGGCGCCCCTGTCTTTTCATTTTTTTAATGATTCCTTTCAAAGAAAAAAGTTTTAAATTTTGATGAAGTGCCATTATCAGTATTTTCTATTTGTGTCCTAAGAAGTTGTTGCCTAACCCAAAGTCACGAAGATTTTCTCCTATGTTTTCTTCTGTAAGTTTTATAGTTTTAGCCTACAATGTTTAGGCCTATGATCCATTTTGAATTAATTGTTTTTCATGGTGGGATGTACAGGTCAGGATTCATTTTTGTATCCATATGGATAACCAATTTCTTCAGAACTGTTTGTTGAAAAGATTGTCCTTCTGCCATTGCATTCCTCTATTAGTTTGCTAGGAATTGCCACAACAAAGCATCAGGCCTGAAATCAAGGTGTCAGCAGGGCCATGGTTCTTGTGAAGCCTCTAGGGAAGAATCCATCCTTGCTTCTTTTAGCCCCCGGCATTCCTTGATTTGGAGCAGCATAATCCCAATCTTTTTCCCTGTCTTCATGTGGCCGTCTTTTTTTGTGTCTCTGCGTGCCCTTTCCTCTTCTTTTAAGCCTAACAGTCATTGGATTTAGGGCCCACCCTAATCCAGTATGACTTCATTCGTGTTTTTGATGCCACTCTAATTGGTATTTTTAAATTATGGTTTGCAATTTTGATTTTAAAGTAGACAGAAATATGGTTATTTTTTGTATATTGCACTTATATCCTATGGCCTTCTTAAATGAATTTGTTCTGTTAGTTTTTTTGCAGTAGATTCTTTAGGGGTTTCTCTACAGACTCTCATGCAGCCTATGAATAAGGACAGCTTTACTTTCTTTCCAATCTATATGCCTTTTGTTCTCTTGCCTATTGTACTGCTTGGACCCCCAACACAATACTGAGTAGAAGTGGTGAAAACTGACACCCTTGCCTCATTCTTGAACTTAGGAGGAAAGTAAGTTGAACTTAAAGTCTATTTAGGCTCAGTAGTGTACCGGGTCACACTCTGCACCTCACATCTTTTATGATACACTTAGTACCTCTCGCTTTATATCTAACAGTTTCCACATCCACGTACCAACCGATTCTTCCTTGAATCCACTCTAAAGAGAATTTTTACCACTGCACCACTTCATCAGGACTTCTCTTCAAGGTCACTCATATTCTCCATATTGCTTAATCAATGGTCATTGCTCAGCCCTCATTTTCCTTGACTTATCAGTTGCATTATAATTTTTTTTCAGGTTTATTTATTTTTGAGAGACAGAGACAGAGTGCGAGTGGGGGAGGGACAGAGAGAGAGGGAGACACAGAATCCGAAGCAGGCTCCAGGCTCTGAGCTTTCAGCACAGAGCCTGATGCAGGGCTCAAACCCTTCAGCCGTGAGTGAGATCATGACCTGAGCTGAAGTCGGACGCTTAACCGACTGAGCCACCCTGGTGCCCCAGTGGCATTATTTAAAAGTTTATTTATTTTGAGAAAGGGGGAGGGGAAGACAGAGAGGAAGAGAGAGAATCCCAAGCAGGCTCTGCCTAAGGCAGGGTTCGATCTCATGAACTGTGAGATTACAACCTGAGCCAAAATCAAGAGTTGGACGCTTAACCGACTGAGCCACCCAAGCGCCCCTCAGTGGTATTTGTCACAATGATTATTCTCTTTTCCTCAAAAGATTTTTCTTCACTTTCTAGACATCACCACATGTTCCTTCTAAAGGCCATTTAGTCTTTGTTGCTTCTTCTTCTTCATCTCTGGTCTATAAATATTAGGCTTAGTTCTGGGATCTCTTCCTTTTATATATACTTTTTCCCTTGGTGATTTCATCCAGTCTCTGGCTTCAAATACCATTCATATACCGATGACTCCAAAAATTTCATCTCCAATCTACATCTTCCTTGGACTTCAGATTCACATTTAACTGCCTTGTCAACATCCCCACTTCAGTGTCTAATATGTATCTCAAACTTAACACGTTCCGAATCCAGCTCTCAGTATTACCCCTAAAAGCAGCTCCTCCTATATTCTTCTCATCTCAGTAAATGGCAATTTGATTTTTCCAAGTGCTCAAGCCAAAATCCTTAGAAACGTTCTAGCTTCTTCTCTCTCAGTGTATATACTGTCAACTTTACTTTCAAAATATAATCTTCTTCCACTTCTCCACTGTTTTCACTTTGATTGAAGCCCCTGCTATCTTTCATTTGGCTTATATCGAGAGCCACCTAACTGGTCTCCCTGTTTCCGCTCTTGCTACCCTAAAGTCTATTCTCGAGAGAGCAGCCAGAGTGGTACTTTAAAACACACATCAGATCGTGTGCCAGTTCTGTGCATCTCACCTTTGAATGGCTTTCCATCTTATTCACAGTAAATGACAAAGTTTTTACATTGACTTACAGGCCCCTACAAGATATGCTTCCCCCTGCCACTTCTCTGGATATCTCCTAGCCTTTTCTAGCCATCAGTTGCAGCCACGCCAGTCTCCTTGCTGGTCTTTGACAATCTTTGTCATGCTCCTGCCTTAAGGCATTTGCACTTGCTATTTCTTTCATCACATCTCCACCTGGATCCTTCTTTTCTTTAAGGTCTTCAAATGTCCTTCTCCATGAGGCTTTCATCCTGTTTAAAATTGCATCCCCATAGCACTCTCTCTGCCTTTTCTCTGTTTTGTTTTTTTTTCTACAGCACTTGCGTAACATCCTAGATATATTGTGATAGTTATTTGCTTGCCTCCCTTCAGTAGCAATAAGCTCCATTAAGGCAATAAATCTTCACTATTTTGTCTGCTGCCATAACCCGGTGCCTGGGACAGGGCTAGGCACGTAACAGGTGCTCAATAAATACTAAACGAATCAATGAATATTCCCACCACCAAATCTTTAAATCTGCACCCACTGTCTTTGCTGGCCCTCCTATTAGAGCTTTTCTCTATCAAAGTGCAGTTCTCCTTCTTGTGCTCCTTCATTCCTGCTGCTGTTCTTTCTCACTCCTTCCCCTTCAATCACTCTGTCCCCCCAGCAGACTCTCTTCCATCTCACTCAGAAAAGAAGTCCTCCTTTGATATCACATCCTTTTCAAGCTGTACCTCAATTCTCTGTTCCGCTTCATGGCTAAGTCTCTCGAAGAGGTTGTCTAACATTCTCTCTCCACCTCCCCAATTTCATCTCTGACTACTCTTCTCCCCTCGCTCTGCTCTCTATGCCCTCAGCACATCGGCCTCCTTTCTGTGCCTGTACGCTCAGTACTCCACCTGGTTTCCTGTCTCTTCCTTTATGCTTCAACTCAACGCTTCTTACAGGGCCTTTCCTGCCCACCATGATCCAAGTACTTTTTATCTTATCACGTCTTTCTTTTCTTTATGGCACTTATCATAACGTAATTATCTTGAGCACATATTTATTTACTGTCTGTCTCCTACTAAAATGTTAGCTCCACAAGAGCAAGGGCCGTATTTGTCTTGTTCACAGCTGTATCTATAGAATTTAAAGGTGCTTGGCACAGAGTAAAGGTTCAATAAATGTTGAATGAGTGAATGAGTTTCCAGTGACTAGATGACTTAAGTCTAACTCATGTGTGCGAATAGATGCATTCATAGTACTGCTCATGGAAGCACTGTTTCATATACAAAACAATGGGATGGCTGGGGAGAAAGGTCTATCAATAGGGGATCGACTAAGTAAATTAGAATACATTTACACAATGGCACACTATACAGCCATACTAAAGGGTGATGTAAATTTGTATTTATTCAAATGACAAATTATCCAGGATATTATGTAAACAAATAAACAAACAACTCCCAAAGCACAATTTATTGGAGTGCACAGCCCATTTCTGTGGTATAAAATTATATTGATGTATCTTTGTAAAGTTAGGTATCTAGAAATTGTTTATCAAAATATTAGCAGTAGTCTTATCTAGGTGGTAGAATTTGTATGTTTTTAAGAAACGTATTTTTTCCTTTAGTTTTTGTATTTTTAAAGTTATTTTATGGTCAACGTGTAATCATTTTATTTCACCAGCTACATATAAATCATCTGGTCACTGGAAACTCATTCACTTATTCACTTCTAAACCCTAGAGCATACGCTCATATTTCTTTCTTGTGTGTTATATGCAATCGTATGCCAGGACTGTTTGAAGCTAACACCACCATCTACTTCTGACTTGGAGAGAATGACTTCAGGAAATAAGATAATTTGTATTTGTATAGCATGTCAGAATGTCTGGCACTTCGGGCGGTGGTTCCTTGAATGTTAATTGCCTCCCTTGTTCCTCCCTGAGAGCGCCATTATTTTGCTGCACATACAGTTAAGTAACACTGTATCACAATGAAATCCAACAAGCAGGAGAGAGGGTCTTTTATCACAAACCATCACTTTTGACACTTCTGCATCTTTGTATCATATGCTGTTTGAAAGGTTGCGGCCAGTAGACGTTGAGTGAATAGGAGTGAACTTGACATTCCTTATCAGCTTTTTGAATACACTGTCATAATAGATGTCATTTTCCAATGAGGAATCATGGGGACCAAAGGAGGTACAGGATTTAGAACAATGGGCCCCATTACAAGTGTTCTCAAAATGTTCTGCAGAAGAGTGAATTGTAGTAGGGGGTGGGGTCTGTTGATGTAGTAGTCCCGGACAGTTACTGAAGTCATGAAATGTCTTTGAAGTCATCAATATTATTATAAAATTTTAATTTTGCATTCTATTCCAGTCTTCTTAAATGTCATTTTGAAAATAGCGTCTTTCTTAATGAAACATTTTTCTCTTTTAAGAAAATTGATGTTTGAGGAATGTAGATCTTTTTATGTGTAGCTTTGTATTCTCCCCTTATACTCCAGATTTCTGGGAATCCCCATTTGAAAAGTTGCAGGCTCCACTATCATGGTTTTTATCCACATTTAAATAAGGATACTACTCTTGCACTTAGCTTTTCAATAGTTTGAAATTACAGTGCAGAGCAGCGACCTCAAGTTATAGTACTGATAGAGGAGAGAGGGAGCTGGGTTAGGATTTTTGCTGCAATTGATAGAAATTTACTTGAGCTACGTAAGTCAATCGGAGAAAAGAAAAAAAGCTAGAGACAGACTTCATTATAAGGATATGGGGAGTTTCAGAGCCTGGGGAAGAGGAGCCAGAAGGTTGTCTGGATCCAGTCTCTGCACATTACCATCTCGATCTCCACGGATCAGCACCCCATGATCCCCTGTGCACACAGGGAGAAATACAGCTATTTGCAGCTCTGAATTTATAGATAGCACTCACAGACGTAGAAGAGACGGATGCACAGTCTCTTGGTCCCATATCCCCTGGGATGCTATGGTTCCCCAATCTGCTCCATCCAGGAAAGGGGGGATTTGCAGAACAAGTATGATCTCCTGGGGCCCATCCCTGCTGGGAGCTCTTCCCTAGATAGCAGTAAACTAGGCTGACGCTTCAAAGGGCAAAAATCAGTGGCAAAGGCCTTTGGGATTTTTATAAAATGAAATTCTAAGTGAGCACAGCAGAGATAACTAGAACTCAACCGAAGGATCTTTCTGTGTGCTGCTTTTGAAGAAAATGGTTCAGTCAAACCTGGTTGTTGATGCCCACAGTTTGTGGAAACATATATGAGTGACATCTTAAAGTACAAACTTTCAATTTTGTAAAATTATATTTATTTATTTTTGAGAGAGACTGAGCACAAGTGGGGATGGGGCAAAGAGAGAGAGGAAGACCCAGAGTCCGAAGCAGGTTCCAGGCTCTTAGCTGTCAGCACAGAGCCTGACACCGGGCTCGAACCTACAAACCGTGAGATCATGGCCTGAGCTGAAGTCAGACACTCAACCAACTGAGCCACCTTGGCGCCCCAAACTTTCAATTTTTCAATAAAGGCCATATACTTGACTTTCTGTATGATCCCTCCTGAATATTTCATATAAATTTTTAAAATTTAGATGCAATTCAGGACCTGTTGCACAAAATTAAGGCAAGTCCTACTGAAAGCTCCCAGGGAATTCTGGAGGACTACTTTAAAAATACCTGATATCAACCCATAACCAGTAAAGAAATCTCCCAAAAAACAAGAGTCCACGGCCAGATGGCTTTCCAGGGGAATTCTACCAAATATTTAAAGAAGAGTTAACACCTATTCTCTTGAAGCTGTTCCAAAAAGTAGAAATGGAAGGAAAACTTCTAAACTGTATGAAGCCAGCATTACCTTGATTCCAAAACCAGACAAAGACCCTACTAAAAAAGGAGAACTGTAGACCGATTTCCCTGATGAACATGGATGCAAAAATCCTCAACAAGATACTAGCCAACTGGATCCAACAATACATTAAAAAAAATTATTCACCACAACCAAGTGGGATTTACACCTGGGATGCAGGGCTGGTTCAATATCCACAAAACAATCAGTGTGATACATCACATCAATAAAAGAAAGGACAAGAACCACGTGATCCTCTCAATAGGTGCAGAGAAAGCATGTGACAAAATACACCATCCTTTCTTGATAAAAACCCTCAAGAAAGTAGGGATAGAAGGATCATACCTTGAGATCATAAAAGCCATATATGAAAGACCCACCACTAATATCATCCTCAATGGGGAAAAACAGAGCTTTCCCCCTAAGGTCAGGAACAAGACAGGGATGTCCACTTTTGCCACTGTTATTCAACATAGTATGGGAAGTCTTAGCCTCTGCAGACAACACAAAGAAATAAAAGGCATCCAAATTGGCCAGGAGGAGGTCAAACTTTCACTCTTTGCAGATGACATGATACTCTATATGGAAAACTGAAAAGATCCCACCAAAAAACTGCTAGAACTGATCCATAATCAGTAAAGTTGCAGGATATAAAATCAATGCACAAAAATCAGTTGCATTCCTATACACCAATAATGAAGCAACAGAAAGAGAAATCAAGGAATCAATCCCATTTACAATTGCAGCAAAAACCATAAAATACCTAGGAATAGATCTAACCAAAGAGGTGAAAAATCTATACACTGAAAACTATAGAAAGCTTATGAAGAAATAGAAGAAGACACACACACACACACACACACACACACACACACACACACACACAAAAGGAAAAATATTCCATGCTCCTGGATAGGAAGAAAAAATATGGCTAAAATGTCAATACTACCCAAAGCAATCTACATATTCCATGCAATCCCTATCACAATAACACCAGCATTCTTCACAGAGCTAGGACAAACAATCCTAAAATTTGTATGGAACCAGAAAAGACCCCGAATAGCCAAAGCAATCTTGAAAAAGAAAACCAAAGCAGGAAGCATCAACAATCCCGGACTTCAAGCTGTATTACAAAGCTGTAATCATCCAGACAGTATGGTACTGGCACAAAAACAGACACTCAGATCAATAGAACAGAATAGAGAACCCAGAAATGGACCCACAAATGTATGGCCAACTAGTCTTTGACAAAGCAGGAAAGGATATCCAATGGAACAAAGACAGTCTCTTCAGCAAATGATGCTGGGAAAAATGGACAGCAACATGCAGAAAAATGAACCTGGACCACTTTCTTACACCATACACAAAAATAAAAGTCAAAATGGATGAAAGACCTAAACCTAAGACAGGAAGCCATCAAAATCCTTGAGGAGAAAGCAGGCAAAAACCTCTTTGACCTTGGCCGCAGCAACTTCTTACTCAACACGTCTCCAGAGGCAAGGGAAACAAAAGCAAAAATGAGCTATTGGGACCTCAGCAAAGTAAAATCTTCTGCACAGCAAAGGAAACAATCAGCAAAACTAAAAGGCAAACAACAGAGTGGGAGAAGATATTTGCAAATGACATATCAGACAAAGGGTTAGTATCCAAAGTCTATAAAGAACTTATCAAACTCAACACCCAAAAAACAAATAATCCAGTGAAGAAATGGAAAAAAGACATGAATAGACACTTTTCCAAAGACATCCAGATGGCCAACCGACACATGAAAAAATGCTCAACGTCACTCATCATCAGGGAAATACAAATCAAAACCACAAGGAGACACCACCTCACACCTGTCAACATGGCTAACATTAACAACTCAGGCAACAACAGATGTTGGCGAGGATGCGGAGAAAGAGGATCTCTTTTGCACTGCTGGTAGGAATGCAAACTGGTGCAGCCACTCTGGAAAACAGTATGGAGTTTCCTCAAAAAATTAAAAATAGAACTACCTTACGACCCAGCAATTACATTACTAGATATGTATCCAAGGTATACAGGTGTGCTGTTTTGAAGGGACACATGCACCCCAATGTTTATAGCAGCACTATCAACAATAGCCAAAGTATGGAAAGAGCCCAAATGTCCATCGATGGATGAATGGATAAAGAAGATGTGATATATATATATATGTATATATATATATATATATATATATATACATATATATATACACACACACACACACACACACACACACAATGGAGTGTTACCCGGCAATCAAAAAGAATGAAATCTTGCTGTTTGCAACTATGTGGATGGAACTAGAGGATATCATGTTAAGCAAAATTAGTCAGTCAGAGAAAGACAAATATCATATGACTTCACATATATGAGGACTTTAAGATACAAAACAGATGATCAGAAGGGAAGGGAAGCAAAAATAATATAAAAACAGGGAGGGGGACAAAACATAAGAGACTCTTAAATACAGAGAACAGAGGGTTGCTGGAGGCATTGTGGGAAGGGGGATGGGCTAAATGGGTAAGGGGCTTAAGGAATCTACTCCTGAAATCATTGTTGCACCATGTGCTAACTAACTTGGATGCAAATTATTAAACAAATAAATTATAGAAAAAAAACCCTGATATCATACATGAAGAGGAGAATGAATGAGAAAGCAACACTTCTGATTTGCTGTGTTAATAACTCAGCAGCTGCTTCATCTGTCACTCTGTATATAAGCAGTCGAACAAGAGGCACACATTAACAGAAATTGTCTTCCTCTTTAACACCCTTTGGTGGTTCCAAATTCCTTTATATGGCATATTAAACCCTTCTCGACATCACCTCCAGATTCCTGCATATACCCATCCCCCCTTACTGTTTTCAAACTGTAAGTCATGGCCTATTAGCGGGGTTATGGGATCAGTTTAGTGAGTTGCCACCAGTATTTTCAGAGTGGAGGATAACAAAATAGAAAAGAGAACACGTGGGGCACCCAGCATCATTTTGTGAAATGTAACTTTCCAGTACATGTATGTGTGGATCTGTGCACATGTGTGTATAATAGATCATGCTGTGAGATTATAGGTCTTTCTGTAGGTTATGAACCAGATGTTAACAGCCACTGCCCCCAGGGTGGCCTCACCAATCTTCCTGCTCCCTCTTTCATAATTGCATGCCTTTACAAATGCAAAGTATTTCTGCTTGTATGCTTGGCAGACCTTGATTTTTGGTTTTGAGTCCACTCAAGCATCATTTCCAGTGGGAAAACTCTGCTCATCTCCAGATTATCAGCAGTTGGTCATACAAACCTTTTCACATTCCCCATCTGTAAGCTTTGGAAAGGACTGCCATGTCTTACTTTTGAGTTGTCAGAGTTTAGCATGTCAACTAGTAAGAGCTAATTAAACATTTGTTACTGAAACTTTAAGCTCAATGAACTGCTATTTAGTTTTTAAACACATCTGAAGCCCGAAAAGGAGTCTCTTGTAACAAAAGTTGAAAACATCATGCTAAAATGTGCTATTTAATTATAACTTACTTTACTCACCGTAATTATATTCATTTTACGTTAAGTAAAAAGAAAAATAGCTAGGATAGTAATTCGTCTCCAAGAAAGCAGTCTAAGATTGTTGGGTTTTTTATTATTTTTATTTGCTACCAATATTTTTATTGTAAGAAATACAAAAGGTATGACAAATATACAAACCATTTGCTCTTTTTGCTTCAATTTCGCTTGTGCATAAGTGAAAACAATGAACTGGACAGTGACGTTTCAACACTAATTCTTATAAAACAATGAATTCCATTATCTGACAATAAATACCTAAATTTGCATTCTAGCACCCGGTAAGACATCCAGTTTCCAAAGGATCTGTGATCTGCAACCCTCTGAATTTTCTGACGTGCTACCTTGGCCACAGTAACAGCGTCAGCACGGGCAGTTCTCTCTCTCCAAATAAGTCTCAGAGTACGGCGCATGCTAGAATGGCTGCCTCTGACCTCAGGCAGTCCCGGTCATAAAGCATCTTTTACTTGAGCTACTTAAACAGATTTCTAGTGATGGGGGATTTGATGTAAGTTTTGGCAGTCCTTGGATTACATAGTTTACATGATACAAACAATCTACTTTTCTATTTTCCTCTTCAGGTAGGAATAGTCTAGATAAACTGACCTGTCTTTTCAAACTACCTAAAGGGAAAGAAGCGAGATCATTTAGCTCAGGATGCTATGAAGGGGGTATCTTAACAGAGAAGCTTTCTTTCTTTCATTTTTTCTTTTCTTTCTTTCTTTCTTTCTTTCTTTTATTGCCCCAGGAGAGCTTTCTGTACGGAATGGAGGGATGGTCGCTAGAGTGAGAGGGCCTTTCCCATCCTGCCCCTGTCTACACCCACAGCCATTTTTCTTTGCGGGCTAAATTATCTGGTATGTAGAAAGGTCCCTGCTTTCAGAGAGCTGCACCGCACCCACATTTGGGGAGAGCACAGGGTTTCTGTGCTCTGTGAGAAAGGATACCCAGGTGAACCTGACAGGCCAGTGTGGTAACTTTCAACCTTGTGTACAGAGAAAAGAGCAGAAGCAGTATCTAACACCAAGCCATCTGCCAACATTCTTGTAAGACTGTGTTCCAGGCAGTGAATTTCCACACTGCTTCTTTGACCTGCTCAACTCAAAGCACCAAAACAGCATTCTGTAGCAACATGAGCAAACGGAATGAGAGTAATTTTGCACCTTTAAGGAACATGCACCCTTGTAAGTCTGTACCCTGATATCAAAATAGCAGAATGAGTTTCAAGTATGAAGAAATACAGTAAAAGTATGGCCTGTAGATGGATAGAAAACAGCAGCCTGGAATGTGGCTTATAGTCTTGTTTAGTTTTTCTCTTTGTACCACAGCCAAAACTGAATGCTCTGTAGAGGACTTGGTTTGGAAATCAAGATGCATACAAACATGCTAGAGGGTATCTGTGATTGGTGTTGTGAGCACACTCTGTGCCCAGCCAAAGGTCAAGTAAAAGTGGTGGCCAAGCCTGGGCAGGCACACCCGTGATGCCTAAAGCATCTCTCTTGTCATGTCCCTGATGCCCAGAGAGTGGCCGAAGAGAATAAAGAGCACCATGCAGACAGGCCTGGACGGGTCAGGGGAAGGGAGCAGTGGGAGGGAGGGAGGAAGGATGCAGGGCCTGGGAGGACATCGGTTATCCTGGGCTGGTTCACACAGCCTAGATTAGTATCGGACGTGCACATGCACATGCACAATCTCTACATCTCCAGAACCGTGACTTTAAACACAGAAACCAACAAGTCAAGTGTCCAAATTAACATTTTTTCCCTACGTTTAACACATTTTCTGTTATAAGTCCCAAAAAAAAAAAAAAAAAAAAAACCAAAAGAAAAAAGAAAAGAAAAAGCTCACTGGGTATGACAGCTTTGCTGAAAACCTCGAATAAAAGCTTTAACTAGGCCCTATGGGAATGCAAAGACACTATGCTACTACATTTTACAGTGAAAACATGCATTTAGACATCTCTGACATGATAATCCTATAAACCCTCTAGTTCTAATTTCTACGGGAACCGATATTGTGCTTTTCTTAACACCTACTGTTCTTCTATACCAGACACTTGCCGATTAACCTTCAGATCAAAACCTAAAATACCAGAAATGCAACATGCTTCTGAGGTGCTGGGGACTGTCGGTTGTTAAAATCCATTGTTGACTACTGTACATGTAGTCCTTGCTTTTATGACCAGAGTGAATCGCTTCTGTACAAAACCAAGGTGCTTGAAGCACAGAAACTTGAACTTCTCCATCCGACACATTCTGGAAGCCTCAAGGCACAAGCTGACAGTTTACTTCTACAGAAAATTCTCACGCTGTTCTTGCAACAGTACCACCTGTTCCCACTACGGCACACGATACCAGAAGGGCACCAGATATCAGGGGGAAGCTTCTTCTCGAGGCCAGGTAAGAGGAGGCACCACCCAAGCCCCTGTCTCTGCCTGGCCTCTACTCTGATGGCCATCTGGCAGAGTCCCTAAATTAAGGCAGTATCTGATGCTTTGTATCTCAAGTTTTAATTTTTGCTGTATCTTCACACTATACTATACGCATATTTGACAAAAGAAAAGCTACAAAGTCCTCCACTTGAATTCCTTTACATAATGATAAAACACCTAGATACGAAAATACCACACCTACAAACTTAAGTTCTACTAATCATGTTAAAATGCATGCAGCTTATTTCGGGGCTTAGTCTAATTTTAATTTACTTAGCTCCATCAAGACCATGGTAATGAACATTAAATTCAAATCCTAATGCCATCTCCTTTAAGGCGCACTTTCACAGGACTAGTGTGATTCAGAAATAAATAACATACATGAATAATAACAGAAATAATTTACGCAAATGCAGAACAACTTGAAATAGAAATTCCCCACCTTGTTAAGTGCTGATTCTAGGTGTCGTTGCTGCTATTTATTCCATGTACTAACTAATATATTTATTACTGGTCATAGGAAAACACATGAATACAAAGTTAAGTGAGGAACTCTAATATTCACGTATACATTGTTGCAAACACAGGACCAAGATGACAAGCTATATAATGCACCTGGGGGAGGGTGGTTCAAGAAATGTATTACTGCTGGGATTTATTTTAATTATTCAGAGACTTCTAGGTTAAATCAGGAGTTGCTGGTGATCACAGAAATATTGCTAGCTAATACATATTATTGCATCTCAATTACTTAAGAGTAGAAAACTTCAAGTTAAGGGTACAAAGGGTATCTTCAGGACCGTAACCTAAGCATGTCAACAGAATTTGGCCAGAAACCACAGAGCGTTAGAAATTAAATGAACTGTGTGGGGCTCTATGCTTGCTCATTAGTGCTACGGTCACAGTTCTTTATAGCAATATGTACAGTTATGTGCCCCCTTTAAGGAAACCTGTATGTGACAATTCAAACTCCTCAAGTAGAGAAGGGGTTGATTATTTGCTTGACAAAACAATTCACACAAAAGTTTCCTCCAAACAGGAAAATCCCCTACACTACATGAGATAATTTGCTTACATACCTTTAACTATTCGACAAAAACAAAAGAAGAGATCAGAAACGAAAGAGTTAGGAGCTTTTGCCTAAGCAGAAAATAAACACATTTTCAAAACAAAACTCTTCCACGCATTATCTTTTGCCATCGTATATGTAGAATGATAGAAAATAAAAAAATAAAAAATCTTTCCTGTAATTATACATCTTCTCTTTAAAACAAACAAACAAAAAAAAAAAGCTGAGCTTAGAGCTTGAGAGATGCCTGGTAGACGCTTCATACAGACCAGCATCTCTTTATACCCGAACTTTCGAAGAATTGTGTTGTACTTACTTATGCACAGAAGACACCCGTTTGCTTCTAGGGGCATTCTATTTCCTAAGACGGCAGAACAGGTGCTTCTGAAACAGCAGCAGGGCACATGGACCTCGGACAGTAGCCCTCCGGGTCTGTACGTCATCTCAGGCACGAACAGGTGAGCGGCGAGCGGGACCCAGCCAGCTCCGCCCACTGCCTCTCTGCGGCCAAAGGGGCGGAGTGACGGCGCAGCGCTCCCAGAGGGTTTTCAGGTGGGCGTCAAGTGTTCACCGCGAGCAAATAAGAGTTCAGACTGGCCCAGCTGACAACAGACTCGAGGTTGGAATTCGGCCTTCCATTTAGGGGCTTAAATTGGAATCTACTTCAGTGGGATTCTGAGCAGAGGGACGAGGCTGGGTTCCCGAAGAGCTTTTGACAGCCCCTAGGGTGACAGCCCCATTTTGATTCAGTATGAATTAGTGAGACTCGCCTGCCCGCTACTCTGCAGGAAAGTTAGGCAGGCAGGATTGAGTTTCTGCCACTCAGAAGGAATAAACTGCCTTGTTATGCCGTGCTAATAAGGAAACTCTGAAAAGTACTATTTCCTTCCTTCTAAATTTCTGTGACACTTATTGAGGAAAAGGATTTCTAAAATTAACTAAAATCATCTGGGGGTAATGCGTCTCTGAGCAGACCTGTGAATTAAAACATAGGAGTGTGTGTGTGTGTGTGTGTGTGTGTGTGTGTGTGTGTGTGTGTATGTAGTTGCCAAAGAATTTCACTAATGGAGAAATTAAAGATTTATGTAAACATATTCCTAGGTTATTATGCTCACATGCTTGGACAGGACTTTTAAAAAATTAGAATTTCTTGTGAATTTACACTTGTGATTACATAAATGTAAAAAAAAAAATTACCAGGTCTTTTAGCATTTAAGGGCTGTATTTCAGCATGGCAATTCTTTAGAAAAAAAATAGTTTTGTGTACTTACATACTGATGTTACTTCTTTGCTCATCTGATCTTTAAATTAGGATTTAAAATTTTAATCAGTGTTTAAAGACCATCATGGTAGGAAATATGAGAACAGCAGACAGTGGGCATAGGTGTTTTTGGCTGAGGCCACTGGAGGAGTTTTACATTCCTAACAAAACTACCCTGCTCACAGATGAGTGTTGCCTTTTAGCTAATAAGCCTGTACATCCTTGTAACTTCTGCACCTATAAAAGTAAGGTAATTAAATACCTTAAAAAAATGCTTCTTGAAAAAATGGATGACTAGGCTCTCTTGATGCACTTAAATGATCAAAATGGGTATATTATCCATTCTCAAGAACAACTTCCCTGCAGATCATCATTCAGAACCTAGCTAACAACTAAAATATTTAAGTTCTAGAATGTTACGAACACTGTTCATCATCCTGACAAACAAGTGCTAAGCAAGAGTAAAATATGTGCAGAAAAACAAGGTTAGAATGAAGATTTTAGAAGTACCTCTTTAGCTTTGCTCAGATTTCCCCCTCCCTAGCCCCCACCCCCACCCCCAGGCCCCCAGCCCCAAAGAGCCACCTTGTGGAAAATACTGGAATAAAAGAAGAAAGCCCATGTCTTAGGACAGTGTGAATTTTAAAATAGAGGTTTCCAAGAAAAATCATCTCACTTTCCTACCATATAACCTTCAAACTGCTGTAACAATATTTAAATAGATGATTGAAAAAAGCCTGTATTAGTTTTCAAGAGGCTCTTGTTTTCTTCTTGACAGCCAGAGCACCAGTATCAAGGAAACATAAATATGTTGATGGAAGTTCATTCATTTATCTCAACTCCCTGGGAATGCTAAGAAACAAAACATTTTGAAGAGCTGATTCGTACGTCATTAAAACAAACAAACTGAGGAAAAAAAACATTTAAAAAATCAGACCCCTCCTCTTTCTACATTTCTGTTGTTTACAAAGGTCAGAAGATAGAAAAGGCCAAAGGAATATTGTGGCTTATTTTCTGAAAAAGTACAAGTCAGAAATGCTTGAGATATAGGTATGTAATACCACTAGGTTGAAAATTGCATTAATAAGAAATGAAAATGCTATTTTCGTATGCTTTTGAAGAGAACACCACTACTAATTACCTGGGGACTTCTATTGCGTGATAGGCTTTTGCAGTCTCAGTAAGTTTTTCTACCGTGGAAACATGTAGCTATGTTCCATATCATACATCTGAATGTATCAAGTGCATATGATCAAGGATTTGGGTTTTACCAGTTTTCAAAAAATCTTGGTGGCACAGGAAATATGTGCCTTTTTAAAATTTATTATTATTATTATTTACAGTGAACATTCTTAGGCTTGCATAACAAGCGTTAGTTTCACATGGCTGCTTCTTCCCATGAAGTAAGGAGTATGGTAGTTTGCTCAGGTCACCCTTTGAAATGGTAACTGCTTGGAAAGGCTTTTCCATAAAACATGTTTTGGAACGTTATCAACTTCATAGTTGCCGGATGACTTTAATAGAAATTCTTACAATATATTTGCTAATAAATATTTATCCTTCAAAATATATCTAACTTTGAAACTATCCTTCTTTGAATACCTTCATTTTCTCTAGAATTTCCTCTATCCATTGTCCATTATTTTATGCCTTTTAAAGATTTAGAAATCATGCTACCATCTTTATTTTTTAAAATAAAGACACTGTTTTTATGTGTCACAATGTAAAACATGCATTCTTTTGAATTTTGTCAATACCTAAGAACTTATAATGTCTCAACATTTTCTTTCCAGGGTGAATATTCTATAGTTACTGTACTAACACAATTAAGTAATTACAGCAGCTTATTAACTTTTAATATTACTCTTTCCTAGACCTGACTATGCAACAAAAGCCTGCTTTTGGAAAATGTGAGACACTCTCTTCTGTGCTTATCATAAAAATAGCCAAGTTGTCACTTAAAAGCAATTCTTTGGAAAGAAGAATTTTAATATGTTTGTGATATTAGGAAGCTTACATGATTTTAATTTCCATAATGGCATGAGGACTGCCATTACTGACCTTAAGAGGCATATAGTTAAAAGCTCAATTTAAATACATAATTTAAGATTCAAAATATTTGGTACTATTTGGTTGTTTCCCCCCCTCCCCCCCCCCCCCCCATCAAGATGGACAGTACTGCGTTCTGGAGTCAAATGATAAATTTCTATTGAAAGGTGTACCTTTTCTTTAAGATATTAACGTCCCGTGCATTCTGAAATTTTCATTTTTACTTAAAACTAAAGGCTGAGATTCTATTCTTAGGTAAATATTTTGAACTATTTTTATTTTAGTAAGACACCTTGGGCTAAATGAAAAGTATGCCATTCCTAGTGTGTGATTCCTGAGAGAAAATCATGAGAATACAGAGGGATGAAATGGCTCCGACGTCTTGTTTAAAACAGGTTCTGTTTCTTGGGTTCTTATCTACTTTCAAGGAGAGACAAAGTGGGAGGTGCCAATGCACTGGGTATTGTGTTTTTAAGTTTGTAAGATTAGGGCTTTATTACCTTTGCCACATGATAGCTTATAATGCTGAAATGGACAGGTTTCTCTCTTATTCTTAAGTGGGATTGTTACAACTTCACCATGCACTATGGTTCCCACAATGCCTGGGCCCTAAGAAAACAATTATCATATAGAAACTATCAGGCACATTCTAGCACCAGCCCTCAAATGTGAATATAAATGTGATTTTGAATCTGACACCGTATTTTTATTGATATAAGCTGCTTCAGTATATCCCTGGGGCAGTATGACTTTTTTAGCTGACCACTGCTTGGCTTTTGGCAAAGACGTTTGAAACCATATGTCACAGAAGAATAAGCTGTATTCAGTAAATTCCTATGCTGCTATATGCTTCAAAGTGCCCTAATGGGAAGGGTGCTCGTGTGGCATCTGGATTTCAGAACTGGGGAGCCTGGATGTAAAAGACATAAAACGAGGGTAATTACTCAACTGCAAGAACCACACAGATGGAAGAGCTGGGGTCAGAGAGGCCAGATACCCTCTCCTTCTGCCTCTCAGGGGATAATTTGCCAAGCATCTAATGAATCTCATGCCAAAATGTTTGTGCTTTAAGTTTTCTTCATAAACACTACTGAGAAATGAACCAAAAGTATATGCTAGAAATAAAGTGGAGCTCTCTACTTGTTTAGAATTCCCAAGAATGCTGAAAAATTCCAGTTCAGAACGGCTGCATTTTTCTTGAGAGAACTTCTGAAAACCTGAAAAAAGCAGAAACTCAACTTATGTTCACTCTAGCCATGGATACTAACCAGAAAGCACATGATGAAATCAGTACTTATATTGAGTTTTAAAATTGAATTTCTAGGGCCCAGCAAAAAATGTCTTCAAAGGAAAGGCAGAAATCACTTTTCCAGGGGAGACATTGCCCCGACTGCTATGGATTCATTATATCTCAAGCATTTACAGTGATGACAAAACATAAGCAATATTGTCAACAAGGAAGAAAGCATCAAACATTCTTGTGGCCCATCTTCTCATTCATATCTAGCTTTAGACCAATTTTCCTGCTCTTCAAGTTACTGAATTAGAAAAATGTTAAACAATATACATATTAAAAAAAGAGTAATTTCCAACCCAAAAAGCTTTCAAGGAGAAAAGTCTTAATTTTTCCCTTGTTCATCATGGTAGTATAGAATATTAAGCTGTGAAGAATTCAGTAAGGCTAGACAATATATAAACATCAACTGGAACATTTTCTACTGAGTGAAGCGATGTTCATTCTTTGACAACCCTAACTCTAAACATAGCCTATCTGTTGCATGTACTCAAAACATGAGTCAGAGAGCAAAGACAGCTAAACTTCCAAAAGGATACTTCATCTCTGTGTCTTCGGGTTACTTGAGCTAACTGAGTACTAACCACACATAAGGCAGAGATGACATGAAATATAAAGAACGGTAGAGAAAATGGCGAGAGAAAAAGTAAAGCTGTTCACAATGCCCAGGTCAGGCTGGCTCTGCACGGAGAGGGAGTATGCACAGGCACTGGAAATAAGCACAGCCTGGGAGATGGAGAAAAGATCATTTTATAGGGTAAATATATACGTCTAAAAAAAAATAAAGACATTCTCTCCGATTCTACACGGACATCTTCTAAAAAAATTGTAAAACACTAAGTAACAGTTTAAGGCAATCTATGTGCTGGTGATAGAGAAGAGCCAATCCTCCACTTACTGCCTAGGGAACAACAACAAATGCTGGCTGGGAAGATCACACTGGAGTGAGAGCCTAGGGGACCCTGTTAGGGCTGAAAAATTGGATCCATTAAGCCACAATCTGAATCTAACTATTTACAAAAGGTTCACTGGAAGAAAGCAAGCAGGAGGTGCATGGGAACGGCTTAAACAATCTGTTATTAGTTATGTAATGGTAGTAATATATACTAGAGGCCCTAGGAGATAAGATGGAAACTCTGCAAACAAGGCAGTGCATGGCAGAAAAAGTACAGTGTAATAGGGAAAACTTAAATGGTATTCCTGTCTCGTCAGAGAAAGCTATTCTCTGAGTCAAAACAGGAAACAGTTTCTGACAAATTCCTAAAATCAAAAAAACAAAATAAAGTAACAACAGAATCCAAAAAGGAAACAGATTTCAAATCAGGAAATAAAGGCTTTCTCTAATTGTTTTTTTTTTTTTTTTTGACCATTTTACCTATTTGAGGTACACTCCCTAAATCTATAGCAAGTAAGAAAAAGCTTATAGGGTGTTTTTCAAAAGAAATAACAAAGCATATAATACAGGTTAAAATGGACTTACAGTGAGTAATTTTCAGCTTTTATCAAGAGTAAATAGAGTGTATGCTTTAAAAAACAGGTCTCTTAAAAGATACTAGCATTTTTTTTCCTTTTGTTGTGTGTATAAAACTTCATCTAGATAGTGAATGTTTTACTTCTAACAAATTTACTGTTTTTGGCCATAATAGAAATTCTGAGGACATAGGTTCAACTGTGTAATTTGAGAAGCCCATTCTGGTAAATCACCTTTAGTCAATAGACACCTGTTATTTATAGGTCACTTTGAGTCTTTAAAATTCAATTATTCTTGTTGTTTACAGAAAGTAACACTTTAAGAAATCAAGAATCTCACGCACACACATACGCACGCATGCATGCACATGCACACGCGCGTGCACACTCTCACTCAAAAGTACCAAAGCAGGCTCAGGCAGCTGCAGAGAGATTACATCATAACTCAGCTGTGCCTGGATTGCTCACTCCACACTGGCAGCATTCAAGATTAGAAAAATGAAATGGCAGCACAATTGGTCAGCAGCTTCTCTTCTGGAATTTTTCCAGGTTCTTGAAACAAACAAACAGACAAACAAACAAACAAACAAACGAATGAACATAAAGCTGCAATCGCTCTTGCATTGATTTCAAAACAGTAAACTAGGCGGTTTCCATGGAGAAGCAGAGCCCGTCCAGACGACGGGCAACTAGAAGGTCCCCAGCCAGTGATCCTCAGTGGCTCTGCGGGGCTTACTCAGGGGGGGCCCATCAGCCCCCAGGGGTGTTCTCCCGGTGATCAGCTCAAGATGGCCGTCGGGACCTCAGGCTGTATTCATCTCTGAGCTGTTCTGGCTGGGAGGCAGACGGGAATCCAGATTCTCCTTGCACCTCTCCAGATCATGGAAGTAGGGGTGAGACAGGGCACTGTAGGCAGATATTCTTTTGGCCGGATTAAAGGTTAGGCACTTCTGTGATAAAGAAAAAAAATAACTGACATAAAACATGTCCATTTAAATAATGTGTTTACACAGTTATACATTTGTTCACTGCCATGAATTAAGTGTGTCTAGAATCAGAAGGAGTATCTACTTCATGGGACACTAAATAAAATGTAGACAGTCTTATATATATCTTATCTTATATATGTCCTCAATGTATAAACTGCCCTTCAGGAAAAAGCAATAGCTTTTGGGTTGCCTGTGTACTTTTACCTCCCCAGGCTTTCTCTTCTACCTATCCCAGGTCCTTTAAAAGATATTATTAGTATTATCATAGTATGTATATAACTTTATTTAGGTAGTGATTTTTCTTTCTTTAAGTTTAATTTTGAGATAGAGGGAGCACAAGAAGAGGAGGGGCAAACAGAGAGGGGGACAGAGGACCCAAAGCGGGCTCTGTGCTGACAGCAGAGAGCCTGATGAGGGGGCGACCTGAGCCAACGTTGGACGCTTAACTGACTGAGCCACCCAGGAACCCCTAGGTAGTGATTTTTCTAATGCTAGAAAACTTAGTGCTGTAGTCAGAGATGTCACCCTAACTTTTTACTCTTCCCCAAGGTTTATTGATGAGTCAAGAATGGAACAGAGTTGTCTTGTTTAGGGGTAAGAGGGTAATTATTAAACTACAGTAACAACTTCTGACATATTTTTTTTTCAACGTTTATTTATTTTTGAGAGACGGAGAGAGACAGAGCATAAGTGGGGGAGGGGCAGAGAGAGAGGGAGACACAGAATCTGAAGCAGGCTCCAGGCTCGGAGCTGTCAGCACAGAGCCCGACGTGGGGCTCAAACTCACGAACTGGGAGATCATGACCTGAGCTGAAGTCGGATGCTTAACCAACTGAGCTACCCAGGCGCCCTTGTTTCTGACATATTTCTAATATCAAAAGCAAAACAAAATAACAAGAAAACAAAAAAAAGGAAATACATTTTAAAGCAGGAAATAAAGGTTTTCTCTATTAAGGAGGGCAAGTAAGGGCTAAAACCTAGGCCCAACTTACCCTGACCTGCTAGCAAGTTGTGCACTCTGGCCCAGGGCTGCACCATCCAGAGGAAATGATTCCTTCCTCTGGTGCATGTCTAGGTGCCTCATGGGCAGCAGCAATGTCCATTAGGTTCAGTTCTGGTACTAAACTCTATTCCAGGCTGTCAACTCAAGTGTAGGTAGAAGGTGAAAGGGTTGGCGGCGGGGGGAGGGGGATGGTGAACCTCTGGGGCAGCAATCTCCATTCTCAAACTGACAATTCATAATCAATTAGACAGAATGCTTCCCTAATCTTAGTTCCATTTCCACACCAACCCCAGGTAATCCTGTTCTTCACATCCTCCTCCTGTCCTTCCACCAACACCTCCAGAGTGACTAGCAGGTGGTAAGCACTAGTGGAGGATGAGTAAGACCTATCCATTGCCCAGGAACACACAAGTAGGAGAGAAACTCTACCAGCTTCTCTGTCTGTGATGCAGTGCCCACTTTAGTGAGCTGGGTATCTGACACGTCTATGAATTTCAGTCCTCTATGTAATCTGAAGACTTAACATTATCATGGTTATGCTGACTTCCATTTAATCTGGGTTTTTGCCCTCAAGGACCTCAAAGTCTCCATCAGATCTTGACGATTAGGGACCCTTTAACACTCTGTTGAATGCTACTGACCTAGAAAAACACTCACAAATAGAAAACTCTATATATAATTCCAGGCAAATTTGGGTCCCCTGAAATCTTATTTATCCTGAACTCCCCACCAGTCCATGGGTGCCAGTTTCTCATAGTGTCTCCTGAAAACCAAAGAGCCAAAAGGCAAGCAGATGAGGGAGCTTGGTGGCAGAATGGTTCTACTGTCCCTAACAGCAATAAACATTGTGAGAAAAGCTTTGCATGGGCTGAATTCTGTAAGGACAGAAGAGCAGGGGCAAAACTCTTAAGCCTGGGTTCTCTCTTCCCAGAGTCTAGGAAGGAGAAAATTAGGTAGCGGCATTAGAGAAAGAAGCAGCCAATGTAATCCCTAGGACATAGGAAAGAAGAAAAAAAAATGTGGGAATATGTTCAAGATAGAGAGACATGTCCCTAGAGGACTGTCTCGGAGGAAGCCTGTCCGCACAGCTATCTTGATGGCTTAGAGCTGGGAAGATGGTGGAGAGAAGGAGAAATCCTTAGCCTAATGTGGAAGTGTGTGAGAATCTCCAGTTGGAAGTCTTAATCCTTTATGTTCTACAGAACATAGAAATGGTGGCTAAGTTCTATCATTGCTCTACTTCAACAGAGCAATTTGGATGACTTGAGAATTAATCCAAAATCTTCTGTAAGAATATTCTTTCTCTAAGAAAATCTAATTTACTTGCCAAATAACTGTCTTATAAAATGAGCTTCTGGGATTGCTATTTAGTCAAGGGTTGAATACTATGATGGACTGGATCATTTTTCAGCACATAGCCTCCTTCTTCCCACCCTTCCTTCATGGGAGGAGTGTTCTTCCCTCTATTAGAGTTGGCCTTGACCACGTAACTTGCTTTGGCCAATGGAATGTGGACAGAAGTAGCAGGGTGCCTCTTCCAAGCCTAGGCCTTCAGGGGCATCATGTGTTTCTGCTTGCCCTTCTGGGAGCATCATAACATCTGTTATGAGAAAAACAGGCCTTGGGGAGCCAAAGCCCCTCTTGTTCTGGGCCCTAGAATGAGACACATGGAGAAGACCTGTACTTGACCCATAGGCTGAAGCAGAGCTGTCTATCCATCTGCAGACCCATGAGCAAGAAATAAATGTTTACTGTTGTACGCTAGTGAGATTTCTGGGGGGTTGTTGGTTATGCAGCAAAAGTAGACTAATCCAAGGACCGTCCCCTCCGCCAGCCCCCACAAATATATACCTTAGGCCCTGAAAGCAGTTAGCAGAAACTCTAAAACTTTTTTCAGCAAGAAAATAAGTACGTGGCCTCTCCAGTTAACCATGATGGAGGGGACAAAGCTTGTAAAGATGGGTAGGTTCTGGTTGTTAAAAAATAATTTTTCCTCTGAATGGTCTTATTACTATGCCCAACTTACATATGTATGTGAGAGCATTTATAAATGTCAATGTATATATCCATTCATACATGGCTGAGCATTATATAGTCTGCCTTTATTTCAGATAAAACAAAGGACAACTCTCACAGTGCTAAACTTTTAAATGTTGTATCTTAAATAAAACAACTTCCTAAAATACCCTTCACTTTCCTTCCTTACTGAATAAATTTCAATAGAGGCAACAAGTCCTGCCGGGATCTCAGCTGCCTATCTGGTACTGAACAGCCTGCTTTCTTCTGCATTATAACAGTTCTACCTTCTGTCCCTCTAGCATGAAACAGTGAGAGCTTTCAGGGGGTTCTAGGCTTTGAAGTCTTGGGCTATCCTTTCCCTGAATGCCCTCGGATTACTATGTTTTGTCCTTAAGTTGCTTCTAGTCCTGAGGTCACTGAATCTGCTTCTTATTCCCTTCCTTTGCTTTTTCTATTCTCTGTTGACACTCCTTGTCCACCCTCTTCCTTCTCTCTTTGGTAGTTTCTTTGTTCCTTTTTCTTCTTTGTTTCCTGCTACTTCTCTAGTCCAGCACTAGTGTGTGGTCTGACTTTGAAAGCCAGCACCACCAGTGGAGACACTGAATGAATGAGCATGTGGCACTGTCCACTAGCTTTACATTTTAAGTTCCTTTTGGTGATTCCTAATGATGTTGAGAGACTCTGAGTTGTCTTTGGATGTCCCAGTAGCTGAAGAAGTGGAATACTTCACTACTAAAGTTGCTTATCATTGTGACTGACTGTCCAGAATCTTCTTCTAAGAGGAGCATTTCATTCAGAGTTCTTGCTGAAAAGGAAAGCCTATGGTGGCCATATTTTATAACACATCATCTCTCCCTCCCTCCTAGCACAGCTGACTGGACCAGGAATGCAGGCCCTAGGCAGCAACCCATATCATGGGTTGGCAAAAAGATGAGGCGTGTCAGCCACATTCTTCCTTTCAGGAATCTGATGTAGGAAATACTAACAGAGCAAATGTTAGTGGTGGGGGTTAGAGCTGAAAGGATCCATGAGTTAGCTGAAATTCTGATAGTCAGGGGCCAGCCAAAGTTAAGGGGAGCAGACAGCACAACTGAAAAGAAATAATGAAGAGGAGAAAAGGTCTGCAGGGCAGAGAAAAGCAGAGTTGCTAAGAGCAGGTGATGCTCTTAGCAGGACTGGGAGAGCATTTACACTCTGGATGGCTTTTCACTTCCAGGCCACATGAAACATTCCATCAAACCTCCTTTTCTTAAGGTAATGCAAATACTTGTCTGTTAATTGAAACCAAGAAAAAATTTTCCTAAATAGTAGGTGAGCCAGCAAGTGTGTATATATAGTGAGTTTTTGTATAGGAGAATATTCTCCCTTCTAATAAGAATTTGTTTCAAAGGATGTGGGCCAAAGTTCTCAGTGAGTGTCTTAGAAATAAATGGTGGGGAGGGAAAATAGCTGTCCTTCTCCATAATGCGGCAGTGGAGGGAACCGTAGAGTAAGCATCAGAAAATGAGCCCCCATCAAGTGAAGATGGGACTTAGGGCTTTCACTGGGAGAATCCGTGGCTCTGCAAACATGCCAATCAATGGCTGTGTCCACACAGAGCTAAGGTATAACATTTCTACTGAGACCTATAGACTCTTAGGTCTATATTTGAAATTTAGAATACACTGACAGAATGGGAGCACTAGCTCCTCCAGGTCTAGGAGTACTTTCTTGGCTAGCTATCATAGGTTGTTATTCAGTAGGTAAAGGAAACACTCATCAGTCACTGGGTTCTGAACACCAAGAGTAGCTCAACAGGTATACTCCTCTACCTACTTTTCTGTCCTCCACGTTAGGGAATTACATACAAGGCCAAATATTACGAGTCTGAATCTTAAGCTGAACACGAGTCCTTATTTTCAGTGAGGTATTTTATATGTGCATGGCACATTCAATACTTATTAGAAGCATATGTCTAGATGAATTTGAGAGGCTTCAAAGGCTGCATTCAAACAAACATTTAAAGATGGCAGATTGAAAGTTTGTGGATCAGACTCTTTCTCTTTCTCTTTCTATAGGAAATGAAGACATTCCAGAATCAAAAGCCACCAGCTGCTGCAGGTGTGGAAATGAAAGCTGCAGAGAGAGGTTGTGGCCTCGGCCCTGTGTGGTTGTGGCACATGATGCTGAACTGATACTGTGCCCACCACCTAGCAGACCACCCAGTGGACAGGGCAAGGCTCTGATCCACCCAGTGCAGACCAACTCTGCACCGCATGAACTTACCAGGAGTAGGTCTTTGCCTTGTTCATCAATATCTGTTACGAACTTCTCAATTGGTTGAGGAGATTTTGAGTGAAAAGCCTGTCTGGGAAGGGCGACATCTCTGGGCCAGTCTTCTTCTCCTGGGAGTCCAATTACACTATAAAAGAACCACATGTGAACATAAGCATTAGATGCTATGCTGAAGCTGTTTTCCTACCAAATTCTAGATGATGGTACAGTCTAAGAGGCAGGTATGGGGGACACAGAGCCCAGGAGCCCCTCACTTATATTACTGGTGGGATTCTCATCTCTTTCTGTCCTATTGCAGTATGGTGATCACAGGGTGATCTCAGGGGAGAATTGTATAATTCACTGGGAAGAGATAAAAGATTACTCTGGTAGCAGATACCAAATATATAGGATGATGCAGAAATGGAAATTATTATATTACCAGTAAGTCCTGATGTACTGACAGAGTAGAACCTATATGTTCAAAGGAGGCTCATAAGAGCATATAATATTTCCTTTACACCCGAGAATGCTTTTTGTGTTCTGATCAAACACTCATACTGACATGCTTTATGATGCTCATCTAACATGATTAACACATAAATTTGGTTGCACTTTTGGTTAAAGAATAATTCTCCAAACAGTAATTATATACACTAGAATCAGACCAAAAAGAGGCTAAAAAGTATGTTAATCTTGTGTAACTATCAGGCACACACTATTTTATAATTTAATTTCAAATTAATTGAATTAAACTTAGCTTATATATATTTTATATTACCAAACTATTTTATGGTATTCCAGAGTAAACAATAACGAAAGACAGTATCATTTATGTTTCTGCTGAAAATCATTCTGGAATCAGAAACATGGAGAGAGGATCCAATGATATAGAAACAGCATAGATATTGTGTGTCAACTATACTCAAATACAAAAAATAAATTAAAAAAAAACAGCACAGGCTTTAGAAAAGGTAGACCTAGGTTCAAATTCTGCATCTACCACTTATTGCTAGGTAAGGACAAATTAGTTAGCTTCTTTCTTAGTGTCTTTCTTTATTGACATCGACAATTTAGGGGTGCCTGGGTGGCTCAGTTGGTTTACCGTCCGAGCCTTGATTCCGGCTCAGGTCATTATCTCCTGGTTGTGAGACTGAGCCCTGCATCAGGCTTTGCACTAAGTGTGAAGCCTACTTAGGATTCTCCCTCTCCCTCTGCTCCTGCCCTGCTCAAGCACACATGCTCTCTCTCTCTCTCTCAAAATAAACAAATAAAAGAAAAAAATGATAATTTACAGCAATAATTTATATAAAGTGCATAGCACAGTGCCTGATAAACAGTACTTGTCAATATCAATACATTACCCATTATTATTATCATGAGAAGAAAATAATGCTATTAATCTAAAATGTGTGGGCAATGCATTGCTATCACGCTAAAAATATGAACTGCTTGAGTCCTACTGATATGTGCCGAGGTTCTTCAGAAATATTGTCAGTGGCCTTATGCAACTTATACACTATAGAGATGTTATTTAAAGTTTATGTATAGATAGTAAGTAGGTTTGAACAAGGGAAGTTAAGGGACACAAGAAATTACATCTCACTTACAGACTCTGATTAACTCCGAACTAAAAGTTATAATTTAGTGGACAGAATATATAGCTTTCAAATTGACCAAACTATTTTTTTTAAGATTTTATCTTTAAGTAATCTCTGCACCCAAGGTGGGTTCAAACTTACAACCCTGAGATCAAGAGGCACATGTTCTACTGACCGAGCCAGCCAGGTGCCCCATGACCAAATTACTTTAACTACAGTTAGAGATGGTGCTGGCCTGGGACTGAGGTCCTGAGATATGTTCTCCTGATTGGGTTTCCCAGGTTTTAGGAAGATGTGGTGGTGAAAATCACAGGCTCTCTGTAAGGCTTTGTTCCTCCTTCTCTTATTTCAGCAGAGCCCAGGTCACAGACCTCACCTGGGAAGAGCAAATACTCATACCATAATTGCACCTGTTACTGGGTGTCCGGGGAAAGACACTGTATGCCTGTATCTGTTGGACATGCTGGGAAAGCCATGTTGTTGAGGCAAATAAAGACAGATTCTTGGACATATTTACCAGAACAAATAAATGGAAATAACTTGGGCAACATACAAATTTGCTTAATAGCTAGATCTAGAATAAGAGCAAAGAGAAAAAAGATAGCACTATTGATTATTAAAGGACATCAATGTGTGTGTTTGGATAGAATGGAATAGGCAGAGGAAGAAAAAAGAATACTTATTAAAAACTTTAAAAATTTTCTTCCTTTTATTTTCAGCTTTTTAGCCATTTGTATATCATTTTTTGCATATCATCACCAATCATCTAGAAATCAGTTATAATAATTCTTAGTAACAATTTAAAATCTTTTTATTTGCAGCTTTGAATATACTTATGTCGAAATAAATCTGGCGATATGGGCAGCTGACTGCCAAAAGCCCTTAAAGAAACAGCGTCTCTGTATGTATGTGTATATGTGGTGTATAATTACATGTATATATATATAGCTACCTATAGAAATAACTTTCAAAAGTATTTTTAAATCTATCACCTCCTCTGATCTCATAACAACCTTCTGAGACATGTAGGTCAGTTATTACTTCCTTTTTATAGTTGTGGAAACTAAGGACAGGAGTGAAATCAACTGCCAAAGTCACACACAGCGAGTTCAGCTCACTCGAGTGAACCCAGTTCTCCTTATTCCAAATCCAATATTTTGTTTCCATTTAACTATGACTCTGCTCCTAAAAATGCTCTAAAATGTCACGAGCTAAAAGCATTTAGTTTCACTTTCAAAGTACTTGTTGTTCTTTGAAAGTATAAATGTCTCCAAGTGCAGAAACATTTCTGCCCTTAAGAGAATGTGAATGTGGCTTTCCTCAAAAAAAATTTTTTTCAGTTTAACATCCAGTATGAACTTTTATGGCCCATATATGAGTGTTGTGAAATTCTGATAGGTCCATTAACAAGTGCTTGCATCAAGTTTCAGTATTTGGACAGCTGAATATAAGCCTTAAAAGTTGACATTTGTACTGGAAAGACTGACAGAGCACAAAACCTATAAATGGCAGTGGGGACAGAAATCATTTCTCAAGTACTTTAGAAATGACACTAGGGTGCAGCATTGTCCCTTTTCTTTATGCCAAAGTAACAAACGCAGAGTAAACAGAACATAATTTCAGTGAAACAACGCCAGAAACCAAGAAGTAATATCTGAAGGCACAACATATATAGAACTTTATGGCTTCTTTTTTGCTGGCAACCTAGGGTCTCAGGCCTTTGCCAAAAGTGGAACTGGCTTTCCACTGGAAGCAAGTCAAACATGGTTGTCAAAGGTTCTTTCGGGTCCATCTCAGTGGCTTCAGATACTAAGAGGCACTAATAGTGCTAACAAGTTTGCAGACCCCGGGGCTGGAGAGAACGCCCCAGTAGTGTCAGTAAGGGAAAGGTGGTGACAGGTTTCAATGTCTGGCAAGCTGGCTTCGGTCAAGATCATTTTTCCTTTAAACAGAGTCACTGGTAGGTCTGACTTTCACAGTTCCTGCTTCAAGTTCCCACTGCACTGCACACAAAATACACAGTGAGGGGGAAGAATAGATGGAGGGCTTATCACTGTATGATCAGAGAAGCTGACATTCAGAAGCAGGGAGAACATGAGTTTTGTCCTGAATCTGTCTACCTTATGGAGTGACAGTAATAGCAGTAATAGTCACTGTCTACGCCGTAGTAGTGGTAGGAGGTGGCTTGGGGGGGGGGGGGGGAGGGGGAGAGGGAGGAAGAGGAGGAGTGGTAGTCTTGGCAGCTTCCCTGGACCTGGGAAGCCCCCAGGCAATAAAATCAGCAAATATTTTTTAGGTCTTAAGGCCACTGGGTTCTGATTCAGCAGTGGCAATAGCACCAATGGAAGCCTACTGAAGCTTTCTAGTCACTAAAAGACAAAACTCAGGTTCCAGTTTTATTCCAACTGTTTTAAGCAGTCCTGTTTGAGTAGACAGTGTTAAAATATAATTCTTTTCTTTAGGGATACTTTTCATCAGTTTTACAGATGGACTGAAAGTATCATAAAAATCTCTGGGATTCCTATAAAATATTATAGACCAATGATCAGGGTTATTTTTGGTTCTAGAATCCCCACTTTTTTCTTACTCCCCCCAATTCTTTTTTTTTTTTTAAGTTTATTTATTTATTTTTGAGAGAGAGAGAGACAGAGAGAGAGGCAGAGAGGGAAAGAGTGAATCGCAAGCAGGCTCTGTACTGTTAGAGCAGAGCCCGATACATGGCTTGAACTCAGAAACAGGGAGATCATGACCTGAGCCAAAATCAAGAGCCAGATGCTTAACTGACTGAGCCATCCAGGCGCCCTATTTCCGCCCCCCCCGATTCTGATGGGGCTTGGCACAAGCACATATCCCAAAAGGATGCCATGCTTCATGCTTTGTGAGAAGAAAAGCTCCCTCAGAACATTCTAGAAACATAAAAGCATACATACCCCCACATGCATAAACATGTAGACATGAATGGAACTCTGCAAATCATCAACAAGCCAAGTAACAGACAATTAGAACCAAAGAATGTTAAGCACAAGAAAGAATCCTAGAATTTACATCCAAAGTTTCATTACTCAGGTGAAGAAGTTAAGGAACAAAAGGTTAAACAATTAAGGATGAATTATAATAATAGCTACCATTTTTAAAGTATTCACTATGCACCAGGCACTGTGTAAGCACTTTATGAGGCATTTTAAATGACTTTCTCAACATTGCATAGTTATTTAGCAACAGATGTAGGGTTAGAATCTAGGATTCTCATTTCCTATTTTGGTGCTCCCAAGAAAAATGGGTTGTGTAGCATACCATCTTTTGCCCAGGAAAACAAAACAATGCAAAACCAATCTGGATAACAAAAGGATACTCAATGGGGACAGGAAGCCCAGTGGGCAAGAATGGGTTACCAGGCTACCAAGCGCCCCACCTCTGACAGTGGACATCTGAAACGGCCCAAGCACACAACACATCTGAAAAGAACTGGAGCTCAGCCAAATGGAGAAGGAGGATTAGCGAAAAGATCCACACGAACAACATACAAGCTGCCAGAACAGAGCCCGGATAGGCTACATGTCATGATGGGCTCTGCATAAAACAGCATGTCTGCCATGTCCCCACTCACCACACAAATAGTAACACTGTCTGAGGCAGCAGCTTGGGGAAGGAAGGACAAGAGATAAACATTTTAGATGAAAGGCACTGTAAATGTTTTAATGCTACAGATGCTGATGCAAAATTAGAGTTACTACTTACTCCAAGATTTTTCCAAGTTGATCAACGTCTGAACTTCCACGAAAAAGAGGCCTAGAAGAGTAAAGATACACATTAAACAGGATTTTCTCAAGTTACATTTCCATCATATTGGTCATTACCATGGTTTACGCGAAGTAAAATATTCCTTAAGGGTGAGGATGAGGTAAAGAAGTGAGACCTCTTTCCTTTGGCAAATGAAGGTTTTTCTTGCATTTCACTTCATGGTGAGGATCTCTCCTAAGTATCTGGTGGTACCTGACTCCCACGTTTTCTAACCATGGGTATCCTATTTGTACTCATTCCAAAAACAGTGCCACCAGCATATACATTCCTCAGTTTCAAAATCCTACTTAACTTAGTGAAAGGGTGGAACACATCACTGTCCTAGTCTGAACCGCGGGGTCTGTGGGCTTGGAAACTGCTCTTAGTCAGATTCTTTTCTGAGCACCCTTGCCCCACCTCTCTGCTATACAGTACTTCCTCAGGGCTTTCTGTTTCCATTTGTCCTGACGCTGCAGTGAGAAAACCCCTGGACCTATTTTTCTGATTTTCACCTTCCTTTCTCACATTATGGAAGCCAACCATCACTCCTGGCTTCAGAGGTGACTGTGAACACACAGGCCTCAGTGTCTACACTGAGAATTTAACTGGCAATTAAATGAGCTCACTTGGTGACATTTCTGGCATTTTCCCAAGTAGATCAATACCCCTCAAGGGCAAGTACTTCTCTGGTTTGCCCCTAATCTTTGGCCTAATGCTGTACCTGAACAGGTGCTCAGTTAATAAATATTTCATTTAATATATTCCTATGGTACACACATAAATGTTTCTTAACCCCCTGCTCAATGCCTCACAGGTATTTTTCAACAATGTGCTTTAAAAACTATTTTTAGCCTATTACCAGAGACCGTACTTTAAAAATGTTATATACAAGTTATAAATATAAGTATTATATATTATTTTATAAAGCCTTAAACCTTTTAAATATTTTTTAGGCATAAAAAGTAAACTTGTTATATAGATCATATATAGAGAATCCTGCAAAGTCCTAGCATTTCAGTGGCTAGAAGATATCTTAAAATCCCTCAACCATAGTTTCTATTCAGGTTCTTATTCTTTTTAATTTTTTTCAGGTTCTTATTCTTTAAAAGGGTTATTTGCAAATGCAGCCAAAAATAATTAATTTGTGGCAATGTTATGGGCTGAACTGTATCCCCTCCAAAATTCATGCTGAAGTCCAACCCCCAGTCAGAGGACTGACTGTATTTGGAAACAGGGTCTTTAAAGAGGTGATTAAGTTAAAATGAGGTCATTAGGGTGAGCCCTAATCCCATTTGACTAGTGTCCTTATAAAAAGAGGAAATTTGGACACACAGGGGCATCAGGGGCATGTGTGCACACAGAGGAATGATTATGTGAGGACCCAGCAGGAAGGCAAGCCAAGGAGAGAGGCCTCGGAAGAAGCCAAATCTGCTGACACCTTGATTTTGGACTTCTAGCCTCCAGAATGGTGAGAAAATAAATTTATGGTGTTTAAGCCTCGCAGCGTTTAGTATTTTGTTATGCCAGCCATAGCAAACTAAGATAGGCAACTCCCACATCACTAATGCAGCCAAGTTCGGAAAGAACCAGGGAGACGGCTTTTGAAAGCCATCCAGACAGGTCTTCAAAGAGCAAGTTTTAGAAAAGCCAAACAATGGAATCTTAACAGCTGTTATTTCCAGAACACTAATGTTGAATCTGACATAGTGCCATGTGCTCCCCAAACATCTCATTTAATTCTCACAAAAATTTCAGGACCAAGGTAGTTATTATTATTATCCCTATTTGCTGTTGAGCTAATAGGATTGGAGATGTTTCATGACTTACCTAAGGACAAATAACAAAATGCAGACTTAAAATTCAAAACAGGTCTGCCCTGCCCCAAAGCCTATCTGCTTCATTATTATATTATGATACATTTATTTTGTTTACTAATGTCCTCTGCACTCATAGACAGTACCTATCGCTGAGGCTGTGGGGTGAAACAGCACAGAGAATGTGTGAAGGGCACTTTATAGAGAATGTGGTGTCTCACAAGCAGGTGTCTGCGGGATTCTGTACCCATACTACTCTGCAACTGTCCAAGTGTCTTTAAATTCTTGCCGTTTTAACAAGGAACAAAGCAATCCACCAGACTGACTGAAGTTTTCTATGTTTTCCATAAACTTACTGTCTGATGGCCCTTCTAGATTTTTTAAATTAAAATTTTAATTTTAATTCTAGTATAGTTAACATACAGTGTTAGGCCCTTCTAGATTTTTACATTCTTCCCCCCAGTGTAGTCTTTTACAGCTGTTTTGCTCACATCTTAATTGGTACATTTTTTTTTTTTCCTTTCCAAAGCATAGAACTTGGGTTGCACAGAAACAACACTGCTCCTTCTTTTCACACTCATCTGTTTCCTTAATATTAAAGTATGAAATTACAAAACTAAGTGTAACCAGCATTACAAGGTTTGGACAAACACAAATGACCCCTCTTTGTTTAGCAGGTATCTCACATGGCTCGAGTGATGGACATGCCAGGTGAGTAGGCCCAGAGGGAACAGAGAGCATGCATTTAATCTGATGAGCTGGTCAGGCAGCTTTGTAAACATGCCAAGCCCCTCACCCTTCATGGAGAAGACTGGTATCCACAGAGGCAAGGGTGAAATTGTCTTTGAGAATCATGGAACCGTTTAAAATCAACTGGCCGTGGCTACTGGGAAATAAACAAAGCAGACTAACTTAAATGGATGTTGTTCCCAGGTAAAAGGAGAAGAGCACCTTTTTCCAGAGAGGGGTACCAAGACCCAAGCCTGAAGCTCAGGGGTAGCAGTGGCTTATGCCCTTACTGGTTTGGTTTTCAGCTCCCTTTTTTCTTTCTTGGCAATAGTTTAACATCTTTGTTAGCTCCCCTGTGCAGTCAAGCAAATGCTTGCTATATTTTATCTTACATTTGCTACATGTTTTAGCAGAGGGCTTTCAAGTCATATAGTCTACC
The DNA here is from genome assembly GCF_024362965.1 of Panthera pardus. Taxonomy (NCBI): domain Eukaryota; kingdom Metazoa; phylum Chordata; class Mammalia; order Carnivora; family Felidae; genus Panthera; species Panthera pardus. The sequence continues at coordinate 95,730,538 of NW_026527013.1, forward strand.
ACACTGTGAGAGCCTAAAGTTTTATCTCTATTGGCTGGACTTGGCCCACAAAATGAAATGTGCTTTACATCCTTGAGTTAGAACTGGCTCATTAGTTTGGCATCCTTTGATGAGTGCAACAAGCAGAAGGTCTTAATCATAACCACTTTTCTGTGACCTGCTATGGGGAATACTAGAAACTTGGAAGCAACAATTCAGTGTACAGCCCAAGATGACTTTTGCCACACAGGAAGACCTGGCATGTGACTCTGTAGTCTATTAATTTGGCTTTATAAGAGATATGGATTAGCTTGAGTTATACAGAACCACTAAATCCTGACTGCATGCAATAACTCCTATAAGATAGGTCTCTGGATGCAAAAACAAAGTCACAAGATGATCAAAAGGAGTCACATGAAGTGGGTAACAGACCTACTTAGTTGGTACTGGTACTGATACTCTTAGTTGACCAAAAGGTTGGTCATGAATGTGATCAAACTCTTAGAACCATCCATTCAGTTTTTGACTGAAAATTCTCAAGTTTGAGCTGGTTTTATGACAGAGGATGCTAAGTTTGTCAGGACCATGGGGAGTTAAGGTGGATTTAGAGGAAAGATGAAACCTTCCATCACGATGAATTCTTGGGGGTGCTATGGTAGAGTATGGAAATGGAAGAATAAGATCATCAAGGACATTATATGATACAATCTGTCTTTTTTTTTTTTAATTTTTTTTTAAACGTTTTATTTATTTTTGAGACAGGGAGAGACAGAGCATGAACAGGGGAGGGTCAGAGAGAGGGAGACACAGAATCTGAAACAGGCTCCAGGCTCTGAGCTGTCAGCACAGAGCTCGACGCAGGGCACGAACCCACGGACCGCGAGATCATGACCTGAGCCGAAGTCGGCCGCTTAACCGACTGAGCCACCCAGGCGCCCCGATACAATCTGTCTTTAAGGCTCCATGGTCATAAGTCTTGGCTGTATCAGGTCTCTGACCTGTGTGCATCAGGCCAGAAGGATTGTATTTTTACTGAGGTTACTTTGAATATTTCTTCCTTCCTCAGATAAGCTGAGTTAAATATCCTTCAATTCATATAATTTATGTCATATCTTAGGTGGACCATTATGGACATAATCTTTGACTATATTCTTTGGTTTAGTGGTGAGGGAGAGTTTAATTCTACTGCCTTGAATAATTTTTATAATTGTACGAATGATTCAGCTAAAACACACAAATACATGAGTCAAACTTGGCTAGTTCTTTATTACCATGACATAGGGCTGAGCTGGAAGGAAGGAAGTAGAGGGTTGAAGGACCAACATGGGGGAGAGTAAGACACAGAAGACTGAAACACAGATTGAGCTAGAGATGATCAGACAGAGACAATGTGAGGAGGTCCAAAATAACTCTGAACTCTGTTTCTGCCTAGTGCCTAAAAGTCTATCTCTTGTGGAAATCCTAGGGTATATTTATATAGGTCCTTCTTGAAAACTGAAGATGAAAGGGGAATATTCTATTATATATCATGAGACAAAGGCTCTTAAAAAGTCATTTTTTTTTTTTTTTGAGTCACTGTAGGGAGAGGATCCACTAAATTATCCCATAAGCCTCCCAGCTAACATACTTACTAATTCTTTTACACTAATTACTTAAAAGTAAAATTAACAGAAGAGATATTCTGCTGAAAGCAGTAAATCTGAAGTTTGGTGTTATATTTTTTAAAACATTTCTTTATATACACAGTTTTTGGAGGGGTTAACTAGTAAAATGGAAAGATTATGCCTATCAAGAACATTCCCAAATAAAAACTGTGCAATTGTTTTACTGGATTAATATATTAAAAAATCCCTTTATTATACAGGACTTACTTATTTATTTATTATACTGACCTTACTTAAGGCCAGTAACTTTTATGCACTTTACTATAACAAAAAACTCTGATTTATTAGTTGCTTCAGATCACTTCTCAGTAGTTTAAGCAAAGGTTTGGGTAGTGGCTTGCAAATATTATCTGTTAAAGACCTTTGTTGCATCTACATTTCATGAAACCATTTTTAATTTTATACATTTCTTTTCCCTTCACCTGGCCTATGATCTTCCCTTTTCCTCAGAAGATTTTCTCCACACTCACTTGCTAGGACTACTCACATTCTTTTGCATAAACCTCCTTCTGCCTCTCATGGCTCTCAACCTCTTTTTTATTTCAAATTCCCACCTAAACTACAGAAGACTGTACTGGAAGGCCTTACCATTTCAACCTTTGAGGCCAATTTATTTGACAAGATACATCATATTTGGGGGAAATATCTGAAACTGAGTATCACTATGTTTTGATGAAAGAGAATTTTAGGTTATTTCCAAGTATTTTCTTCAAATATCTTCCTTCACTGTTATACTTGGTAATAGTTAATGCTGATAAGATAAACTCTTTCTGAAAAAAAAAATTTTAATTTATACATATAAGCATTTTTTCTAACTAAAAGGATTGTTGCCAAATATAATGGCAGATTGCATTCGTTTCAAACCACAGCAAACTCAATTTTCTTCTCATATGAGCGTAGGCACTGTCATATTAAAACAAGAATGGTTCTTGGGGTCTTCTTTAGCAAGGATTTTTCCCAAAGTTTTTTTGAATTTGTGAGTTTCAGCCTTAATGCACACCACCTTCAGTCCCCCTCCCCTGACATGTTGATTTTTCAGGACTGGAGAAAGGGCATAGACTTTGATGATGGACTATCTTGGGTGTGAATCCCCACTCAGCCATTTCTGTCTGAATGACCCTAGGAAAGTCACTTAGCCTCTTTGAATCTTATTTGCTTTATCTGTAAAATGTCCAGTTTATAGCAGACCTATAAAATAAATGGCAACTAAACACACATACCTTCTCACACTCACACATGGTAGATAGTTCTCCTGCTCCTTGGCCACTATTATACACAGATGACAAAGTATTTCACATAGTGAACCAGAAAGGAAGAGGACATTTGTCACCACCTGGTGGATGCCCAAATCATATTAAAGCCTAGTAGTTCTTCTGCTAGGGTCATACACCCTTACAACTTTTACACCTTTATCATCAAGAAAAGAAAGAAAGAATGTCAAATTTTCAGATAAAGTTTGATTAATTTTGAATTGGCAATATAATTTCTTCCTCTGTATGTAGTTTTGGCAACACACTCACGCACCCTATCTTTTAACCATGAAGTGAATTTCCTTGGGTCAAATTACAAAGGGTACCACGTTTCAGATTACATGCTTTTTTAAACAAACAACTAAAAGAACATATAAATGTCATTCATAAGCTCAATAAACAGTGGAAAACATTTAGAAGTAGGGTATGTTTTCTAGCAGATGAGACGTGTATGCTGATAAGTCTGCTATAGAAAGGAAATGATTCACACATAAAGGAAGATGAAAAGCTTACGTTTGGTTACAATATGTTCATTGTACTAAAAAGATGAGGAAATCATGGATCACTCTATAGAACACCTCTGTAACCTGTATTTGACCTGCAGCTATGCTTTAACTGCTATCTTTCTTGATTAGTAGAGCAATTTTCCATGTTCATAAAATGACCTTTTGAAAAATATTTCCTACTATTTTATACTTGCTCCCATGTTCAGTTTTAGATAGAGCTATTATCTGTTCACTTAAAAATGTTATCACCTTTCAATTACCACCTATTCAAATAACCACCTTAAGCAGAAAACCAATTAATTGATTTACTTTGTAAACACTAATTGAGTGATCACTCACTAAGCACACAGGGCTGCATTAGGTGCTGGGAGAGAACCCTTCCCCCTAAAAATATATTAAATATAAATATTATATAATATATGGTCTTAATATATACTATACATATGCTTATATTACACATTTTGATATAAATACATTACAATATAAATGTATAATATTTACAAGATATATGTATTACACATCACCATAATGATCCTTGCCTTTCTGGGAGACAAGAGATACAAATGCAGGATCATGAATTAAAGATGTTTATCTCATTTTACTGGTGGGAGACAAAAGTTCAAGGCAATCATTTAATCTTTACTAGAATGTTGGGAGGTGGTCTGATTAACTGCCTTTTACAGATGAGAACTAAAGAAACTTATCCAAGGAAACTCTATTCAGTAAGTGGCTAAGTTGGTCTATCTGACTCCAATGAGCAGGAAACAGAAGCTGTGTTTTAGAAAGATTAATATGGCAGAGATTTACTGAGTCACTCAGAGGGGACAGAGACAGAACTAGAGGCACCAGTGGGGAGGTCAGTGTATGAAAGAGATGACAAGGACCTAAACTAGGTGGACAAGCAAATGGGAAAGGCCACAAAGACATTTAAGGGAAGGTGATCTGAATTTGGTAAAAAAAAAAAAAAAAAGGCTCAACAAGACTTGGGAGAAGCAGTGTGGTTTTAAGTTTCCAGTATTAGTAAAATCAAGCTTAATGAAAAAGGTGGGGAGAGGGTGGTGTGGGGAGAAGATTGGAAGGTAATTAATTTTAAATATGTTCCTTTACAATACAAAATAATGCATAAAACAATGCTTTGAAATCTGAGAATGAAAAACATGCAAATGATAGTTTAGCACACCTAGGTATATACCCGAGAATACTGGCAATGTATGTGCACACAAACACTGGAAATGTATGAATGCACACAGCAGCATTATTCATAACAGCCCCAAAGTAGAAACAACCCAAATGTTCACCAACCGACAATGGGATAACAGAATGTCAACAGAATGCCGTGGAGCCGTACAATGGAGTTTCATTCAGTCATAAAAAGGAATGAAGCACTACTACAACATGAATGACCCTTGAAAACATTATGCTAAGTAAAAGCACCCAGTCACAAAAGACCATGTTTATCATATGATTCCATTTATATAGAAGAGGCAAATCTAGAGAGTCAGAAAGTAGATTAATGGCTGTTTAAGTTTGGGGGGCTTGGGGGAAAATAAGGAGTGCCTGCTAATGGGTATACAGTTTCTTTCTGTATTGATAAAAATCTTCTAAAATTGGCTGTGGTGATGGTTGCCCAACTCTGTGGATATACTAAACTAAAACCCACTGAATTATACAATTTATATTGGTGAATGGTATGGTATGTGAATTTTATGTCAATAAAGCAGTTTTAAAAAATAGTTAAGAAACTGTATTTCCAAGCAAACATTACAGATTCAGAAGGACAGTAAAAAAACTGATTTAGGCCTAAATATATATATAAAAAGGCTTAAGTACATGGTATTAGAATACAATGACAAACATTTATTTTACCATATATTCGGTCAAGTACCCATTTGAAGACATGTGCTCTGGAAGTTCTGAATAACCTACTAATAAGAATCTGGATTTCCCCAAACATTTGATTTATCAGATTAGAACTAAATAATAAGACAAAAAAAGTCTTTGTACAAAAAGGGCTTACAGAACTACTATCTTTTGCTTTCCTCTGGATGGCAAGATTATGGGTGATTTGTTTTCTGCATTTTTCTAATATTCTTCACTGAGCATTTTATGAGCCCTAATAACTTTTTAAAATCAGAAGAAAAAACCCCCAACACTGTTACTTGCAATACAGTACTGAATGAATGCAATCTGCCCACCTCACTTCTGCATTCCCATGTCTTCTGCTAACCCACTTCTATTACTCGGTTACTTGTTGGTCTCCAGCCAAACTGGAAGCTCTCTGTGGACAGGGCCAACCCTTACTTGCTTCTGTATCCAGGGCACATAATTTACTGCTTACTCTGTCCATGACTGGCACTCATTTAATACACAGGAGTGGTTACTGTTCCCTGCACTGAGAAGGCCTTCTCTCCCTTCTTCCCATCAACGTCAGTTCTTCTCATCTCAAAATTCATGCCCTTGGTTCATCTCTGGGAAATTCAAGTGTGAGCATGTGTATTTGCACATATATATATATGAATAGATGTGTAGGCATTTAGAGCCAAAACCGATTTGATTTATATTGTTGTATCTGTTTATGCTTTAACTGGCTTGTGTTACTGTATTACTAGACGGTATCATCCTGCAACTAATGGGTATTTAAAAATGTGGGCTGGCTGACCATTGGTCTCCTACATCTCAAATGCCACCGAAATCACCCGAGAAGCAGCAAGAGGCATGCTGGATAGGAACTTTGCCCTCAGGTGCTTTACTTCATCAGGTAGGCAGGCCAGGGATGGGCTCTTTGGAAGACAAAGAAAGAGAAGGGATGAAAAGAAGTGTAGCAAAGGCCAAACAGAGTGAAGGATTAAAAAGGGTGTGGAGGGGAAAGAGGCTCTGGAAGGAAACCAGCCCAGAAAGGAAGGGCTGGTGGGAAAGAGCAAGTGAGAAAAAAAAAAAAAAAATAAATAAAATTAAAAGCCCAAGTAATACAAGGCAAGTACTAGGGCAAAAAGAAGAATCTGAGATGAAGTTCTGTCACTGAGACAGAGACAGATAGGAAAAAACCTCTACCAGGAAAGGGAGGTGCCCCTCACAGGAAAGGCCAGATGAACACAATTTAGAGAGTGTGCTGCCCTATCTGTCCATAGTAGGGGATTTGGAGTCTGGTCATTTCCTTACAAATAAATAGCTGAATTTACTTTTTTCCTTGTTACCAGATGTGAATAATTTATTTCTCCATAGAGGGCTCATATGTATGAGTAACTTCCTTAAGACACAGAGAGAGAGAGAGAGAGAGAGTACATGAGAGAGGCAGAGAGGAAAACCCCACCACTTTTCAATTCAAAATTGAGAATTAAAACTAAACCAGACTTCACCAAACCACTTGAGACTTCTGAAACATTACGAAACTTACAAATTAATACATTTACTGACTTAGTCAATTTTATATATGACTCAAGAAGCCTAAGTGGTCATGAAGATAAAAAAAGATCATTTCTAAGCACTTCAATAAGTATTAATTATCTATTGTTTGCCAGAAATAATCATTGCTTTTAAATACCTATTTAATTACAGAATTATCTTTCTGTTCTTCCAGCGCCAGCTTTTCTTGTCTCAGTCAACTTGAGATGCCGTAACAAAACACCACAGGCTGGTATTTCCCATAGTTCTGGAGGCTGTAAGTCCTAGACAAAGGTGTCTGGTGAGGACTCTCCCCAGTTCGTGGATGGCCACTTGCTTGCTGTGTACTCACTTGCAACAAGCTCCCTTGATTTCTCTTATAAGGGCACTAATGCCATTATGGGGGACCCACCCTCCTGACCTCATCTAACCCTGAATAATCCCAAAGGCCCTGTGTCCAAATAACATCAAAATTGGAGGTTAAGGCTTCAACATCTTAGTTTGGCGGTAGTGGTGGTAAGACACAAATGTTCAGTCCGTAACACTTCCTTCCTCATATTACTAAATACAATACCCTTCTGACTTTTAAAGTTAGAAAGCTGGACGCGTTCTTTTCCAATAGGAGCAACAAACATGATTTGTCTCATTCCATGTCTGGGATCCAAGTACTCATTTTACATACTTTCTGGTAAGTTTTCTTGCCAAATTACATGTTCATTACTCTCCCAGTGCCTCCCTTATCTCTTGCTCTCCATTCATACGGCTCAGGGGAGTTCTTAAGGCAGGGAAGAAATGGCCGTACGTTGAGCATTTTCTACCAGCTGGGTTCCTAGTTGCATTATTACATTTTTGTCCTCACTCTTGCCCTGTTGTCTGACCAAATACTATATAATACTGCATTTGAAAGAAAGTTTTAGCACAGGGAAAATAAATCTGAGTCAAACCTAAAAGGAGGTAACTCGCAAGGTGAAGCATTTATATCAGTATTACTAATTACCAGGAAACTGGAGACAGTCCAGAATGTGTGACCTGTGACGCCTATTAGAAGCACCTCGCGCCTCATGGGCAGTAAGCTTCACTAACAGCCAGACATCTTAGGTTCAGTGCCCTGGGGAAAGCGGTCTTCTGGTCTGTCATATAAACAAACCCAGGGCATGGATCTTTCTCCCATATGGAAACTGTAGCTGTAATACTCACTATATTTTATGTTGGGCTTGGTATTGAGAAACTTTAATGATAACGTTGTTGGAAGATCATTTGGGGCAAGGGTGATGGTGGTATGTGGAAACACAGAAAAATGATCAGAGATTACCAGGACATCTGGCTGAATCGGTGTCATAGATTAATTAGTCAGGCTTTTTATTATTAATTGGGCTAAATAATAAATAAATTAATTTATTATTAATTGGGCTATAATTAATAATTAATTATTAATTACCTTCACTCTGCAGAACTGTGAACTAGAGACCTTCTTCAACCAAACTTGAAACTCATTAGACCCCATCATAAAATCATCTGTCCACAGTCCTAGCCTTTCTTTATACTGTGCCTTCCTAGGAGAGAAAGAAAAGCTGTAATAGGGAGCTAGCCGGTTCATGAATGAGAACCTTAGCACCCATGCTTCTCAGTACTTGGCCATTTGGGTAGAGCACCCCAGGAACAGGGTGACCAACTTACCCACAATGGACCTAGTGTTAGCACTGAAAATCCTGTATCCCAAGAAGCTTTTCTGTTCCAGGCAAATGGGGTGGTTGGTTACACTATCCAGGAAACCCAGAACAAGAGGGTGTAGAAAAGGAAATTAAAAAAAGAGAGAGAGAAATCTACAAAAAATTTTTTTCATTGTTATTTCTGAGGGCTGTTTTGAAAAATCAGAGAAACATCTCTCAAAACAGTAAGAATGAAGGTGGCTCAGACAGGTTTCATTCTCTTTTTTTCCTAACAACTGACTGCTATTATGTGATAAGGGACTAGATTATTGGTAAGCTCCCTCCTCCTACCATAATTCAAGATGTTATTACTCTCTTCTAGCAAATGACCTCATAAAGCTATACATAGTTGATCCTTAAGCAACACAGGTTTGAACTGCATGGGCTCACTTGTATGAGGATTTTTTTTTTTTTAACAGTATTGTAATATTCTCTTATGATTTTCTTAGTCACATTTTCTTTTCCCCAGGTTTCTTGGAAGGATCCAGCATAGAATACATCTAACATATAAAATAAGTGTTTATGTTCTTGGTAAGGCTTCCAGTCAACAGTAGGCTATTAATAGTTAAGTCTGAGGGGAGCCAAAAGTTATATACCTATTTTCAACTGTGCTGGGGAGGGGTTTGGTGCCTTTAACTGTAGCAAATACAGTTGTTGTTTAAGGGTCAACTGTGTATCTTGCCTAAGGAAAGAGCACTGCCAGCGGCTTTGTCTACAGTATGGTGACCCAGTCTGAGGGAAGTGCAGGATCTAAAGAGGTGACCACCAATACAGACTGGGGTGGAGTTACTCATCTAAGATGACAAGAAGTATTCATCTTGTTCAACCTCATCGACTGGTAGCAATAGGCTGTGAGCTGGGCTGAGAATAATTCTGAAGTACTGCCTAGGTATAGCAGGAGAGAGGGCGGAGACTAATCAGGAACACATATGGAAAATAAACTAGCCATGGCAATCAAGGTGACCCAGGCGAATCAAATTTTTTCTCTCTGATAAACTGACATCAAAGCAATACACAAGGAATAAAAGTTAGCAAATGTAAAAGTTAGCCTGTCTAATAATGACATACTCCAAGAGCAAATATTACACATATTAAGGTAACAAAAATGTGGCTTTCAAATCCACTTCTTAAATTTATTCTAGGAATCCATCAGACTTTGTCTTTGACACAATATTTTCACCAAAGAGAGTCTTACAAGCTCTGTTGTGGGTCTTTTAGTAGGCAGTTCTGACCTCCTTTATGCTCACTTACACATGCTTTCTCTTGCAAACACTGTAATATTGACATCAACCATCTGTCAGCTAAATGACATAATCCAGGGATGAAGGTTTTTAATGTTGATTTTGGGGGAAAATAATCATTAGAAATTTTCTCAAATAGAAGTGTCTGTTGGTTGAAGTGGCTTATTAAAAAAAAAAAAAAAAAGCTCTGCTCAAAAGAGAACCAAAAGTATCACTCGGAGAGTATTACAAATGATCCAAAAATATCCTTAAGTTGGATTCAATCTTTGGTTAAAAATACTCCAAACAGTGGAAGACTGATTTTCTCATTTTTTCCTTAAAAAAAAAAATCTGCTTAGCATACAAATATGGGTGCTGGCCCTTAAACGTTAGTGATGTCTACATATGACACTAAGATTGAAAAATTAGTGCAGTGATCAGTCAGCAAAAGTTAGCATTTATTCTCTCTGGATAAAATTTTATTGACTCAAGAGCCACCTTAATTTTTTAAAAAGCTTATTTAGGGGCACCTGGGTGGTTCAGTTGGTTGAGTGTTTGCCTCTTGATTTCAGCTCAGGTCATGATATCACAGTTTCGTGAGTTCGAGTGTTGAGTTGGGGTCTGTGCTGAAATGCGGAGCCTGCTTGAAATTCTCCCCCTCTCTCTCTGCCCCTCCCCTCCTTGCACTCTGTCTCTCTCTCAAAATAAATAAATAAACTTAAAAAAATAAAAGGCTTATATATTGTGTATATATATATATATATATGTATGTATGTACACACACACACACACACACACACACACACACACACATGTTTATTTATTTACTTTTGAGTGAGAGACAGAGCCCAAGCAGGGGATGGGCAGAGAGAGGGAGACACAGAATCCAAAGCAAGCTGTCAGCACAGAGCCTGATGCAGGGCTCGAACTCAGGAACCATGAGATCATAACCTGAGCCAGTCAGACGCCTAACCGACTGAGCCACCCAGGTGTCCCTATTGCATTTATATTTTTAACGATGGGTGGGTACTTTAAAATATATAACCAATATGGGGTGCTTGGGTGGCTCAGTCAGTTAAGCATCTGACTCTTGATCTCAGCTCATGTCTTGATCTCAGTGTTCTGAGTTCAAGCCCTGCCTTGGGTTCCCCACTGGGCAAGGAGCCTACTTAAAACAAAATAACAAGTTATTTTGCTGATTATAAAATATATATGCACTGAAGAAAATTTGGAAAATAGAGAAAAGTATGTGGAAGAAAAAAAATCACACAGCATCACTTCAATTATTTTTCTCTTTTTATATACAAATGGATAAGATGGTATCTCTAAAGATGTCTTCCCTTTCAAATAAACTAAGGATGGTACCATGCCCCACAGCAGAATCTGAATCCCAGCTCTGTAGTCCTTGGTTTGAACAAGAACAAAGAGACAAGACAGTGGTTAGCAGTCATAACAAAGCTGTGAATGAATACAACTCAAGTCTCTATAAAGAGAAGAATCAAGGACATATTTAAGAAAAAAATATTTTGCACACATATTTCTACCTATCCTTTTAGATAGAGTTTATATCTTATGACAAGGAGCAGCAGTCATCTTATTCTTTTTTCCTTTCTGAATGCTACAGACAACTGGTATCCTGTATGAATATAATATTCCTATCCAGTACATTTTGGGTAGAATCCAATAATGTGTGATAACTCAACAATTTAGCACAGGAAGCAAAGCCCACAACATTCCTTAGAAATTTCACAGACTATCTAGACAGAACAGACCCATTTGAATGGGATTTTTTCAGTGATATTTGAGGAATGTAATTTTTCAGGGTGTACACACTGGGTTTGTGACGGATGCAAATTCAGATATGAAAAAAAACACAATTAAATGATTCAGACTCTTGCATTGTGCTTCCACAGACCTTATTTCTGCACGGGTCAAACAAAGGAAAGTTGATGTTTGACAACTGTGGATGACTCATCAGAGGAAGTTCTTACCATATGGATGTGCTTGTTGAAATAAAGCTGGTTAACAAAGCCAGGCTTTTTTCTCCCTGTGGGCCACTGAGGGTTTCATTTTAGGAAATGGAAGTGTCAATGTGGACAAACTGTCCTCAAGTATTTATAGCATAATGTGTAGTTTCCTTAAACTGCCTTTGAACAAAGAATATGTGAATGAAAAATAAGATCTAAATTTCTCTCATTCTCTTGTGTCATCTGAACTGTACTGTTTACAAAACCTGTTTATTAGCATTGTGACATGGGCATAATGTGATAGGAAAATGGTATAGCTACACTGAGGTATGCTATTGGTTTAAGAGTTCTTTATTCATGAAGTCTATTATGCCTTTGTCATACTCATTGCAAACATTTTTTCCAAGATTACCGTATGCTTTTTGAGGTATTTTTATTTCTTGATGAACTAAAGTTTTCAATTTTTATACAGTCAAATATTTTTGTGACTTAAAAAAAAAAGTTTATTTATTTATTTTTGAGAGAGAGCAAGCAGGGGAGGGGGCAGAGAGAAAATCCCAAGCAAACTCCGTACTTCTCAGTCCAGAGTGATGCAGGGCTCAATCTCAGATGCTTAACCAACTGAGCCACCCAGGCGTCTGTTTCTTTGTGACTTTTTAATGCTTTGAAAGTCTACTCCATTCTTAGGTTGTAAGTATTTCCTGTAGTTTCTTTATCCTTTTATGGTTTCATTTCTAATACTTAAATAAACTATTATTTGCTCCACGCTAAGTAATTAGATTATCATTCCCCACCCACCCTCCCTAACAAGTTGACTAGTTACCCTATCTTACTTGTTGAACAAGCCAGTCTGTCCTCCAGAATTTGTGAATTTGATAAGTCACATCACTTCCTAAACTGGGGTCTCTATTCAGTTCTATAAATGTCTATCATTTCTTCTGCTGGTACTAAATTGTTTTCATTATTGTAGCTGCATAATGCATTTTAGTGGTTCGCGGTGGAGAGTTTCCCTTCGTGTGTGTGTGTGTGTGTGTGTGTGTGTGTGTGTATTAATTAATTCTTGGCTATTTTCACGAGTTTAACTCTTCAGATGCATTTTAGAAAATCCCCCTGGGATTCTGATTGAAGTTGCATAAACCCATGAGTTAATTTCAATATTCAATCTTCTTATTCAGGAAGATGTAGCATCTTTCTAACATTTAACTGTTCTCTACATCTATGTAGGCATTTTAGATCTCTCGATCAAGTTTATAGTTTTCTGGATATAGGTCCCACACATTTGTTCACATGAGTCTACATTAAAAAATTTTTTTTTAATGTTTATTCATTTTTGAAAGACAGAGAGAGAGCACAAGCAGGGGTGGGGCAGAGAGAGAGGGGGACACAGAATCTGAAGCAGGCTCCAGGCTCTGAGCTGTCAGCACAGAGCCCGACGTGGGTCTCAAACTCACGAACCGCAAGATCATGACCTGAGCCGAAGTTGGACGCTCAACCGACTGAGCCACCCAGGCGCCCCTGAGTCTACATTTTTAATTTTTACTGGGAATGAAATGGAGCTACTACCAACTCTGAAGACATGTCACTCTGTGGTCTGAGGTCATAATCCTGACTGTTCTTGAGTCATGGGTTATCTTAGATTTGAAGAGTGGAGGAAGAAGGAAAAGAGGGAGATGTTGGGGGGAATGGTTTATATTCATAGTATGAAGACTATAAACCTCCCAGAAAGGCTGTAAAGGTTAAAAAACATGCAACCCAAAGCACCAGGGGTTAGTAAAAAAAGAGAAATAATGTGCTAATAAGCACTCAGATTGATGACTCACTGCATTGGATCATCCTTGGGAAACCACCTACTAAGCAGAATTAGCAGTTAAGGCGTTATTTTTGGTGCAGGATTCATTGCTACTTCCTCTTGGGGAAAAAAACCCTGTTATATCCTAGCTCCCCAAAACATTTGAAAATGGTCACCCTGGCAGACCAGCCTATCAGGTAACAATGCTATTTCTAGAACAGGGCAGGGGTGTGTGCCCTGTAGAGACTTCTGTAGAACAAGATAGAAGCACTCAGCCATGTGTAATGGAAAGGAGAATAAACCAGGAGACAGAAGACCCAGCTCCTAATGCTGACTCTGTAACTGATTAACAAATCACTGAGTGCAGGCAGGCAGGCCACTTAACCTCTTGCTCATCTGTTAAAGGACGGTTATCACAGCTTCTGCCCTACTCTATACCACAGACGTGCTACCAAAATAATAAATTATGTGGATGAAGCAGTTAGAGCCAGTGAGAAGTAAAATTAGCTTCTCAGTGGAAGTAATGCTATCTATCAAACAGCAAATGTAATGAACTTTCATTCCAAAGTTATTCCTTTTTGCTTAATATTGTGTTACCTCCCCCCCATTCCTACCCCCTTCGTGGTTTCTTTTTCTCATTGTGTCTCAATGTGCAAAGAAAATGCAATGCTGTTGCTTTGGTCCTATCTCTGAACAAAAATCTCTGAATTTAATTTACCCATGATATTCTGCTGGGCTATTCATAAAGATCACTGGCTTAGAAAATTTAAAGATGATGCAGTCAGGAAAAGGACAAATATGGGGGGAAATGTGTTTCCTTATTGAGTATCCATGGCAGTAAAGCTCATTAGTTAGATCATTCCCTCTCCCTCTTCAGTACAGTAGTAAATGAAATACACTCCCTCTCTCTGAACACATTAATAAATTATTATTAGAATGTGTATTTCCCCCATTGGTAGTGAGTTTGAACATTTTAATTCTTATATTTATTTATCATTGGTAACACTTCTGTGAATTTCTACTTCTCAGTTCTAACACAGGCGTATAAATTTTGCTTAATGAAATGGGGTAAGAATGATAGGTAAGACATACTTTGCTAATCCTTACAAGCAACTCTGAAACGTAGTCCTTACTAGCTTTATTTTATGGATGAGGAAGCTGAGGCTCAGGAGAGTTTTGTAACTTAAACAGACGCAGTCATGTATGTGGTAAGTGTAGGAGCTGGAATCAATATTGCTAATTCCGACTGCTTCTTGATACTATTTTATCATATATTAAATGCAATCTACCAAAGCACATTGAAAAATGTATGTTACCAAACAAATATTAAGGTCAGTCTTTGGCCTCAGCACAGTCTTTGTTTTATTTATGAAAACAAATGAATTTATAAGAATGAGGAGGTTGAGGGCAGAGGATTCTACTTACAATCTGTTCACATTGCATATTCTCTAGGGAGGTATGAGTCTATCTGCCACGTATTTGACTTTATAAGAGAAGGGTTATCATGGGCAAGAGGTTTTATGCCAGTCATACAAATGAAACATTTGGTTAAGACAAGTACTTTCAGGGGGCACCTGGGTGACTTAGTTGGTTAAGCGTCCAACTCTTGATTTCAGCTCAGGTCGTGATCTCACAGTTTGTAGGTTTGGGCCCCATGTCACCCTCTGGCACTGACAGTGCAGAGCCTGCTTGGGATTCTCTCTCTCCCCTTCTCTCTGCCCCACCCCCCAAAATAAACAAATAAACATTAAAAAAAAAAACACTTTCAGGTTGTGTTGCTTTAGCATGTAACCAACACACACCTTGGATTACTTCGGGTTTTCATGCTCTGAAGTCTCAAAGACATTTAAATTTTCTTTATGCGGTAACCGAACCACTCTCCTGTGTGCAGTATCAACTGTGCAGGTGACACCAAGAGAGGATGGTATGGTATATGATATAATTAACAGCATGTTAATTTACCAAAATATACCTTTAGGATATCTTTGATGTTATTATTTTATTAACATGAGTACTGTTCTTTAAATACACGATTTATTTCAAAAGATAAGCCTGGCACCTGAGAAGTGGAAGTCTCTGATACCAGGGAAGAGTGTTCAGGCTCAGCTAGGAGTGGCTGAGTTGCGTAGCCACACCGATCCCACAGCGCTGTCACAGAACAATGTCCTACTGTCTCAGGTTTCACTGATGCACTCATTTCAGGCTGAACTTTTCTGGTACCTCTTCCCACTTGTTTGGGCGTTTGGTCAATGCTCAGATAGAAGGACGCTTCAGAGAAAATGGGGTTTGCCTCACAGAGTCTTGCTTTTGCAAGGCGTGGGCTCTAACAGACAGACAGAAGGACAACACACCCTGTATGGACCCTCCAGAGCAGGCATGGACTCCAGACCTGCTCTGCCACTGACCAGCTGTGACCCAAGAGAACAACATGAACTCTGTTTCCTTAGTCTACTCCTTTAATGTCCCATCACTCACATACGAAGTTATAACGAAAATGTCCACAAATTAAATACATTTTCCCTACTAATGCTTGAAAAATGTCTTTTGACCCTCAGAGTTAACCAGCTCTTGGATACCAATGGTACAAAGAAAATTGCTAACTTCTGCTTTTCAAGCACAACCACCCTATCTCATCAAATGTAAGATGCTACCAGTCGCAAATTATATCCTGATTCTAGAAATAATCAAATATGAAAAAAAAATGAACATCTCGGAAACACTGAAATAGGGTAGAATAGCTGATAAAATAGTTATTTTCTCATAGGGAGGTAGTGAAATATTCTGGGTATTGTGTTCAGACTCTCTTCAATATTACTCTGGAACTTGTGTCTTCTGTTGCTTTAGAGATCCATTTAATTTTCCAGTTCACTGAATACAGATTTACTTATAGTTTTTTTTTTTTTCAAAGTATTAAAAAAAAATTGGAGCTTTGGTGAAAAAACATGGAGAGCTGCCAGTCTAAAGTTCTTAAAATAAAAACAGCAAACAGAAACCTTGATTGCTAAGCACTTCTCAGTTACAACATGCACTTCTTGATAACTGACGAGTGGTAGCAACTTTACTGAATACTCGCCATGGAAAATTCAGTAAAGAGGATTTATAGGGTAAACTCTTTTGACACAATTTGGTGACCAGACCTCCAGCTTCCTTTGTGTATTAGTGGACTGAGGAGCATGTTAGGAAGCTGATAAAAATAGCTTCAGTTAAGCTCCAGTCATTCTCTTCCCTCAAGAGAAGCTTTCTTGCTCAGCAGTATTACCAGAGAGCTCGGGTTTGGTACTTAAAGTCTTCCTGTTCTCACTGGAAAATTGGAGTCAGTGCCTGAGTACCACCATGTTAGCTTCATGCCCAAAGATCCCATCAGACTGTGCAGGGTTAAGCCGCTTTGTACAATTTCCTTTGTCTCCCCCACCTTTTCTCTAACTTTTTGGTTGTTGTTTCGTTGTTATGGGTAGTGACAGTTTCTGGTTTCTTTCGTTTATCAACGGTTTCCTTTACCACAGCCTCTATTCCTTCTGCTGGAAGCCTGGCACAATTGGAAGCTGGAAGAAAAACCACAACTGAATAGGCTGGCACTTACTTTAACAGTCATTTCCAACCACAGATTAATACTATTACTGGATTTGACTAACGGCTCTCAATCAGCCTAACTGTCATCACTTGAGAACATGAGAGCCAGTGAAGCCAAAAGGGAAAATAGAAGCAAATCCAAATCATGGTGTAGTTCTACTGATTTCTCATCTTCTGAATCCAAAAGTACCTCTCTGGATATCCTCTACTTGGTTCTCCTTAGTGATCTGCCTAATGTGTGGATCAGGACATAATACCCTCCTGCTACAACCAGCTGGAGGCTGAAGTCAGCTGGTAAGGGCTGCCATGGCATAAGAGGGCAAAGTGCTCAGCTGCCCACAGAATGCCTCTGTATCCTTCACCTTGCACTGTCCATCTTTGGAAACTGCACTGGATGCTGGTGTTCAAGGATGTTAAGTATCCAGCATCAAAGTCCAAGTGAAGGAGGCCCTCTTGGAGGTTCTGTGTTGATAATGGAGGTACCACTCAATGCTAGCCTATCACAGTCAGGAACCTGGTTTTTCTTGTCATCATTTACCTTGACATAGCAGACTCCAGGCCTAGTGCAGGTGATACTAAGAGAGGATGGTATGGTATATGATATAATATATGGTTGGCTCAGCAAAAATCAGAGTCTATCCCACCTTGGAGCTTTCTGCATTAACAGAATTTTCCATTAGATGAGTAAAGGGTTTGGGAAATTGTTAGTAGTCCTCATCTTTTGGTCCTGACAGAATCTATCTACATAGAGAGAGGAGGACTTGACGATTATTATTTTCTAACTGACAACTGTTACGTCCTACTCTGGATGGTATTTCAAACACATCAATCCCAATCTTTCTCTTTAAAAATGTAGTGAAAGGCATGTGTTTAAGACACCACTGTCATAAATAAAGAATAAAAATCTTTCTGGAGGACAAATTGGTTCCATGCATCAAAGGCTTTAGGTTTGTTAATATTCTTCACCACACTATTTCACTTCCAGGAATTAGTCCCAACGAAACCGTCGTGAAAATGTGGAAAACTTTAGTATCAGAACAGGTATAACAGGTATGCTTTAAAAATTCTTGCAAATTTCACTCATTCAATAAATATCTGCTACATGCTTACTATGTGCCCGTGAATGTTTATATACACATAAATGAGATCAGGATATGTATATATATATATATATACATATATATGTATACACACACACACACACACACCACACACACACACACACACACACACACACACACACACACATATGTTTTAATGTTTATTTTTGAAACAGAGAGAGCAAGTAGGGAAGGGTCAGAGAGAGAGGGAGACACTGAATCTGAAGCAGGCTCCAGGCTCCAACCTGTTAGCACAGATGATGCAGGGCTAAAACTCACGAACCCGTGAGATCATGACCTGAGCTGAAGTGGATGCCTATCCAATTGAGCCACCCAGCTGCCCCAGGGTCAGGATGTATTTTTGCATGAGAAAAGTAGGTTACAAAAAACCATGAGCTCACTTTTATAAGAAAGTCAAAAGGTTATAGTGCATAGGAAAACAGTCAAAAGACAACTTGCTAAACCATCAGTAACAGTAATCTTTGGGTCACTGGCTTATGGTTTATTTTTCTTTCTTCTTCTTTCTCCTTACCTTTGTAAAAGAGAAAGTATTTTATAGAAATCAATTTTGAAATGATGTAAATCTCCTGATCTGTATCAAATGTTCACTCAAAGTTTTAGCATCTGTTGATGATTTTCTAACACTATCATTCCTTTTGTATTTATTAGTTACCATTCTACTGTAAGAAAGAGCTTTTTCTTCTCTTCTTTTTACCTATTTATGTCAGTATGGACTCATGGATTTTGTTTTATTCGATAAAATAACTCATTATTTTTAATGGGTTATAATCCATTAATATGTAATTATAGTAATATGTAATCATATTTTCATGCTCAAATTGTCTCAGATTTGTCCAGGGGTCTCCTCAAGCCAAATTCCGTGTGCTTTTGACATGTTCCCATTTTTATTATTTTCTTACTTTCTGGTACAGCAAGATGCTCTAGGCTTATCTTATATTCTTTTCTCACATATGTATTTATATTTTTAATATTTATTTATTTTTGAGAGAGAGAGAGCGGGGAGGGTCAGAGAGAGAGAGAGAGAGAGAGAGAGAGAGAGGAGAATCCTAAGCTCCTAAGCAGACATCGTGCTGTCAGCACAGAGCCTGACACAGGGCTTGATCTCACGAACCATGAGATCATGACCTGAGCAGCAACCAAGAGTTGGATGCTCAACTGACTGAGGTACCCCTCTTTAACCATATTTTCAAAACAGTTCTAAAATACCCATGTATTACTTTTGTTAAATGAAGGAACATAATATATACTATTAAAAAAAAAAACCTTACATAGAATGTAAGATTATTTAAAAAGTCCAGATTGCTGACACTGTATGGTTTAGAAATATTAAACAAATGGGGCTTCTCTCTGAGTTCCAACTGAGATGGCAGAGGGGAGCATCTGCCTTACAAAGCGGTATGAAAGGCAATTATATCCAGTAAAATCATTAAATGCGTAAGTGGCTCTTTTCTTGATTGAAACCAATAAGGCAACCATGCAACACCAGATACGAAAGGAAATGGTTAAAGTACACTCTGTCCAATGAATTTGTCATAGCCAAACGTCTCCTTTTCCCCATCCCCTCCTGGCCCCTCCCCGGCTGCTCCCGAAAACTGCACAGAATAGTGAGACAAAATCATTTTCATCTGTGATTGAGTTTCTTCCTGCTGACTGTCTGGAGTTTCCCTATGAGCTGGTGTGAGGCACTGCTTCCTGTGGCTCAGAGCAAGACTCCATGAGGGCCGATGTACGTTGGGAACTGCACCCTTTATTCTGTAAGGCACCGAGGCAAAGAAAACTGGAGCCCCCATTCCTCCCTTTCAAGGAGTGAGTAGACCCCTCACCAGAAGAGTGCACTGTCTGGTTTCTCTAATCTTATTAGATGGGTTTACTGAAACTCATCGTATGCTCACAGCCTCTTGCCAGATGCCAGGATCAGTTTTAGCCTTTGTGGTGACTGTGGTGGGGTGGAGGGGACACAGGGAGCCCTGCAAAGATTAGTCATTACTTCATTATTGAGTCATTTAGCCATACTGCCCAGTCAGCTGTGACCTAAGTTCATGCTCTGTGCCCTAGGCATGAGGTTCTGTCCCAAATCCTGGCACTCCAGGCCCGAGGCTTTTTGACTAAATTCTTCTAACATCCGATATTACTTGTGACAAGAATCTAGCCCTTATCCTGATCTAGAAACATGACACACCCAGGTGCTTTAACAACATAAACAATAATAACAGTGGCTCGGTTTTACAAAGCATAGGCAATGCAAAACACAGAGCTCAGTGCTTTACATGCACTGTTTCATTTAACCTCAGATCAACCCTAGGTGGGAAGTCTATAATAATACCCTCATGTTACAGTTGAGGAAACTGAGGTTGAGAGATGGTTAATAATGAGTCATCACTACCCAGCTAAGAAGTGGTGGAGGCAACATCAGATGCTCCAAAGCCAGTTTGCGGCTGTTTCACTGTATGGTATCCTTCAGACAGGCCTACGGAACCGTGTGCGGACTTGGGACTTGAGACCCTGCCTGAACAAAAATTTCCAGGTTTTCAAAAAGAAAAATGAATGAATGGAAACCATCCTGGTGAGCTTGATGTTGAGACCAAGGAACGTTCTTTGGTTGAACCCAAGAAAAGAGGGGATCCCACGTAACCGCGAGTCGGCGGAGAACACGGGGTGCGTTTGCCACCTAGCACTTCAGTAGCTCATTTGTTCCTTCCACGCGTTTGGGGGTCTGTGACAGACTCTTCACCATGGTGAGCGTGGGGACTACAGAAACGACAGGACTGACGTGGGTGGTCCCTGACCTTGTGGGGCTTACGGTTTAGGGAGAGAGAAAGGAAAATAATCGTTAGATAAGCAGTGAGCGCTTTGAAGTAAGTAAGATGCTCTGGTGGGGAACAACAGAGCAATGAGGGATGGCCACCTAAAGGGGGTGCCATTTAATCTAAAAGATGACACAGAAGAGGCAGAGCCAATGAGGTCTATTCACATCCCTTTCGTCTGTGAAAGTAGTTGGAATTTTCAGGCATTGTTCAAGAATGCTTTCCTTGGGTTCTGTTAAGGAGGTCAACCACTACACTTCACAATCCATGTGCTCTATCACTACTGCTTTCTCCCGGTAGTTAAAAATGTCCCAAATTAGATATAAATTGAGATTTTATGCTTCAGCCTAGGACTGTTCTAATTTTTTTAAAAAAGTTTATTTATTTTGAGAGACCGAGAGAGCACGGGACGGGCAAAGAGAGAGGGAGGGGGAGAGGATCCCAAGCAGGCTCCCTGCTGCCAGCGCAGAGCCCGATGTGGGGCTCGATCTCACAGATCTCACAAACCATGAAATCAGGACCTGAGCCGAAATCAAGAGTCAGATGCTTTAACCAACTGAACCACCCAGGCGCCCCTATTTTTTTTTTTTTTAATACAGAAAATCAAATCACTTCAGAATCAGGGATAAGAGAGAAGCTCTTTGTGTTTTGCGGAGTTCATCCAAGTAAGTGTACCATTTGTTTCCTCCCTGTGGAATGGTGATAATCAGTTCTAGGAAAGATGATGAAAGAAAAGAAATGGGTTCGGAGGGTCCTAAGGAAACAAAGCCAAATGTGCTATTCACATATGAGCCCTGAGGGGGACAGGAGAAGGCAAAAGCAGTGAATTGGTTCCAATTTTTTTCCCACCAATGCGGTCTGTGTAGTGGTCAGATACGGCACTCAGAACCAAAGGCTTTTTCATAGTCGGCACTGGGGAGTCCTGACCCAGCCTCTTTGTATTTCTGAAAATGGTTATTTTATCATCTCATGAGTAGAGATTCTGGAGAGTCGGCTGAAGGCAACAGCACAGAAGACCCAGGCTCCTTCTTTACTAGAATCTGATTGCATTTTCTCTGAGGGAAGGGAAACCCTCTAAAGATATGTGGGACTGGGACTGGAGGCCATTTACAGTTAAGAAGGCAGTATTTTTGATGTTTTGAGGATTCAAATCATGATTATTTTCTTGTGTTCAAAGCCTGTAACAAAATGGTTGTATGCTCTCTACATGGGGCAATTTGATATTCCAAGACCCTCTACTCTCTGTCTTCCAGAAGTCTATTTTTTCTCCATTGTAATACTTCCTCTATACCAAATATTAACCCTAATGACTAATCTAATCTCAAAGAAAAAGGCTTGTGAAATCTGCTCCTGATGCACAGAGATGCACAGAGTAAGTGCAGAATTACCCATTAAGTAACGTGTACGGTCTGACAAGGCCAGCGCTCCTTTCCCAAGGCCTAGTCCCCCTGCAAAACAGAGGGAGGAAAGCCTGTACTCGAATGATCAGAGCAGCCATTTTATTGTGTCACAAATATCCAGGGCCTTGGTTTCTTCCATCACACAGAAGTGACATGGAGCAGCATGCTGTCCTGCTTTGTCTGCCAGTGGAACTTCACACCAACTGACCGAAGCTGTCAGCACCTGGGGCTGCCAGTGTGGGCCTCCAGACCGTGAGGTCATAGGGTCAGATATGTGGCCTGGCGCTGCGCCGGGGCAGGGCTGTGTCTCCAAAGAGGCCAGCAGCCAGCCAGGCAGGGCCCTCTCTTGGTCACAGCTTGGCCACCTGTCTTCGAGGGAAGAAAATCCTATTTCATGAGGCTTGGCATAGAAAGCAAATTGTCTACCTCCATATCCAAAAGCACTTGAGTGGCAGAAGCAAAAGAGGGGAAAAGCATAGACCCCAAGTGTGGACATAAAAGGGGATCTCTTTGGAGATGAACCTTCTGGTTAATTTGATTTGGATTCTAGGGTGTTTTCACCCAGCTCTCACCAATCTTAAGCTGTGTTTCCTAGGCTTTCAAGAGAATTCTATTAATGAAGTAACACAATGCCAAAGAAATGGCATCACAGGGCTTTGCCCTTTCCTGCTTTTTAAAGGCCATCAAAACCATCATTCCCTAACATACCCATACAGGAAGAAAGAGGAGGCTTATCTTGTTTTTAAACTATTGTGTTACCAGCATTTCAATGGCACAAGAAAGATAAGTAAACGCTTGCAAAATAAGGTCTGATCCAAGCCTCATCTGATCCGCAGTTTCTATCTTGCCGAGTGCACGTGATAATAAGATTTCAAGCTCATTAGAAACTGTAGTTCAATCCAGAAGTGTGCTTCTACAACACAAGGAGGGCTGCTGATTACTTTGCAGTGAAGCCACTGTCACAAACAGGATTTCCTAACGAGGTCTTAGGGCAAGGAAGCATCATTCTAACTTCGGCTCTGCCATCTGGGCGGCCCGCTGCTCCTCCCCTACTGTAAACAGGCAGTTGGAGGGGCCTGAGGAACACTCTTTCCTATTGTTCTTCATGCCTCTCGCTTCCCTTTCATCTCTGGTAATAGCTGGACTTTGTGAGTACACTGGATGATCTTCCAAGTCTTCCCTTTAGAGTTTTTTTTTACTTCATGGATACTCCTTAGAAGGGCTCCATCTTTTGGCCTCTCTCATCCCACCTGTATTTGCCCACAGGTGTGGCTTCATCGCTGCGCACCGTTAAACTGACTGGAAAAGGGGTCCTAAAGATCGTGTGTGCAGCTCTCACAGTCCAGCAGGGATTGTCCATAAAACACACTATTTCCCAAATTACACCTTCCACTCCAGACAGGCCATGTTTTTCTCAGAACACACTGCTATTCCTGTGGCTTGTCTAATGCAGTTCTTGTTAAAGATGCAATTGACTATCTCCAAGATCCAGCTCAGGACTAACTTCGTGAAGTCTCTATTTTTCTAGTCCAGTTCAGAATGATATGGAGCTTTTCTAAGCTCTTGTAGTATTTAAAACTGGACCACGTAGCTTAGCACTTACATGTGCACAGACTCCGGTCCACTTGCTAATCATGACATCCTAACACATCAGGTCCATTTTTCTTACTTGTTCATGTAGGTTATAACCTCTTTGAGGTCCTGGCCACCAACCTTGGCATGTATAAGAGAGAAGTGGTCTTTTCTTTTCACTTCTTTGCTATCTTCCATAGTGCCCAGAATAATCTTAACCACCTGGTAGGTTTTTCAGAGAAAAAAACCCATAGGAATCCCTGGTTTTGGTAAAGTTTCATTTCCTTATGATTCAAGTGGACTGAATATTTAGAAGTGTAAACATTAGAATTACCCAGAGGAAACATGTTAGAACCAGTGTCTACTTAATATGTTTATATCATTTTGATTAGTAAAATGGTATAACATTTCAATATTTAAAATAAGTGCTTTCTGGGAATATTAAGTAAAAACCAAACTTCACTGAAGAAAAATGTGGAGACTGTGTGACTGGGGAGAAATACGGCAAAACTATTTTGAGGAAGGCAAGGAATGAATGATGCATTCGGTCCACTTTATGTCCAAACTACTCAGAATAGGCTGTGAGCCATAGGCTGCATGTTGATTCATTCATGCATTCAATACTTGTTTGCTCAGGGCCTACTTTATGCCATGGGTGTTAGATGTTAGGTATATGGTGGTCAGCATGAGTGGTGAGACAGACGGGTTTTAAACCTGGAAACACTATTATAATAAACATGTATTTGCAAACTGTGGTAAGTGCTACAAAAGAAAAGAACAAGGTGCTATTCCAGTGAAAATACCACAGGATTCTGATTTTATTTTGCATTAGAGAAGACCTCTTTGAGGAAATAACATTTAAGATGAAATCTGAAGGATGAAATGGAGCAGTCAGGAGGTGAATTGGGGGGTGGGCGGGGAATAGTTCAGGCAAGGACTTCAGGAATCACTGCAAGCAGTCCCTTGGAGGCATGGATATAATTGCTGCATCTGCATGGCAAAGCCAATACACGTATGAATCTCAAGAAAAAGGATTTGGGGTATTCATGGACTCATTCAACAGATATTTATGGAATGCTATGTGCAAGATACAGTTCTATGCCCTTGGGATATCCAAGTAAACAAAGCAAATGTCCCTTTCCATGTGGAGTTTATGTTCTGTGACAAGACATAAAGCATTCACTTATAAACTTATATTCATCTAAATACTGCAGGTCTGGCAACAGATGTTGGTACGTATGTGATGAAAGCAGAGGAAAGAATCGTGATGTAAGGGATGGAGGGGACAGCTGTTATGATTCTGCATGGGAACCTTGTGTTTTTGTGCATCTTTTGAGTTAGAGGCACTGGCAGCTTTTGTCCTGGACTAGAATTTCAAGTGAACAGCCTTGGAAGATAGACAGTATCTCCCTCTAGAGCACCAGCAGGTCGGTTTACTCTTCAACATAATAATGTCTCCTGCTGGGGCAAAGGTCAGGTGGACATGCTGCCCATTAGAAGAGTCAGGTTCCCTGGAGTCTGATTGTGTAACACAACCCACTGGCCCTCTTCTCATTTCCCTAAGGGAACTGTGCATACACTGGTACTCTAGCTGCTGCTATTGCTGGTAGTAATAAATTGTCCTTGTCTCTCAGCTAGAAGTCTTGTGTCTTCTGCCAGCCTCCATGAAACTGTGGCAGGCTAATTTGTTAGCTTGCAAGGAGGGTAAAATCTCAGATGCTTCACAGCTCTTGCTATTAGTCAATGGACACACTGAAGAATGGGGACTTTTTAGTTCAGAAAAGTAAAACCCCAGAGGGAGATAAGGCCAAAGTCTTAAAATCAACCAGAGGAAACTTGGTTGTGTTCACCAAACATGAATATCAAAACAAGGGGTAAATCCCTAACATTTAGGAGAGGTAAATTTAGGACAAAAGAGGAATTTCTTCTACCATCTCAGTAAATGGTGCTGGCTGAAAATATAAATTGTTTTCAAAAGGCCTCACTCAGTTTATGGATAACAGACCTAGAATGCCCAATTCAATATGTATTTGATGACTCAGTCTTGACCAAGTGTAGGATCATGTCCTTCTGCAACACAATTCTCAGTATCTCTGTCAGAGAAGGATTATTGGGAAAAATTATTAATCTGACCTCACCAGGGCCATTTTTTAATCTACAAAATAAAAATTAAACTCTTCACTGTTTTATTGAAGTCTAATTTAGATACACATACATACAGATATATATTTGAGATGGGTAACTATAAAATCTCCTTTACAGCAAAAATACAGTTCATAAAAATCTTAACCATAAATCTGAAATAATCTTGGTAAAATAACACTCATATTTTAGGGCAGTTTCCTCCCAAACTGGATGTGCAGAACACTTCCAGTAAACTTTAACAGGCATATCTTGAAGACAAAAAAAAAAAAAAAAAAAAAAAAAGTTCTGTGGTTAAAGATGTTTGGGGAGCAATGCACTATATATCCTGGAAATTCTAAAATCTACATTAATATTAAGAGCTCTGATGAGTCAGTCCCAAGTAAGGAAACTTTTGTTTAACCCAGCGTTTGTCAGAAGATTGTTTTAGTATTATCCTACTACTTCACAGCATGCCTTATATCACATCTTATGAAACACTATTCTATGAAACAGCAGATAGAGAAATGTCCTTTAAAGGTGTTAAAAAGATAAAGACTTTTATGGTAAGGAATATACCATAATGCCCACATTATCTATAAAGCCTCACTAATTTGAATTGAAGTGGAAAGTAACAGTGGACAGGAACAGAAAAGATTTCCTGATTTGGGTAGCTGATACAGGATGTGTAGAATCATCTTAACTTGAGGGGATCCTCAGGATCTTCTGTTTTCTTGGGTCTGAAAAGCCCCAATTTCAGGAATATTTCCATTTTTCCACAAAGCCTAACAATCATAATTATAGCCAACATTTATTGCTGCCAATCAATGTGAGAGGTGCTATTTTGAGCACTTTACATTAAATTCTCACAATAAATTAGGAGACAGGTACTCTTATTATCCATTTCCACAGAAAAGGAAACTGAGGCACAGGGAGAGTAAGTAACTGGCTAAGGTTCCACAGCTGGTAAGTGAAAGAGCTGGGATTTAAACCCAGGCAGTCTGGCTCGAGAGTTATTGATCCCTACTTATACTCTACTACATTTGGAATTACAGCATGTATCGGCAAACTTCCATATTACAAGTGCAATTCAGACCACAAAGCAATTCGCCAAACCTTCCAGTTGGGTCAAGAAGCCTTATGTAAGTAGCCTGCAGAGCTCAGGGACCATAAAATTACACCCAGAACACATGCTAACACAACTTGAAAAGTCTGTCAAAGTTTTACAGTTGTGCCAGAAGAAAGAAAATACAAAAGAGACAGCATGTACCCATTGTCAAAACAATCTTCCCCTGGCATGATTTCTTTTCACTGATTTGTTACTACGTACAACATGTACAACATTAACCTTACGTAAAGAAACAAGACACTACTAATATCCTCTTTTAATCACAGTAATGCTCAAGGCCACTTTGTTGAAATGGTTCATCTCTAAAATATCTTTCTTACAAAAAAATGATACACATGTGTATGCATATTCATGCCCCCGCCCCATGCCCCTAATACTCAATCCTTTGTATGCTCTTAGTTGAGTGCCTAGTGCTGGCTGAGTGTACCACTAGGTCCTTTTGGCCTTTGGAACTGGTGCTCCTCACTGTGTAGACATTCTCAGCCAGAAAGCAATTCAACAGCTTTTCTGAATTTAGCAATTCAACAGCTTTTCTGTACTCTGCAATGTTTATAGTTTATTCCACTGGTTTTGTTGCAGTGTTGCCATTCTTTTATATGTTGGTATATTTGTTAATTTTCTATTTGCTGCTGTAACACATCATAATAAGTGTACTGGCTCCAACAACACCCATGATCCACCTCACAGTTCTGTAGATCAAAAGTCTAGGGCTGGCTGGGCTCGGCTGGTTCTCTGCTAGAGTCCTATAAAGCTGAAATTGAAGCACTGGCTGGGCTGCAATCCATTCTGGAGGTTCTGGGGTATATACTGCTTCACATCTCATTCGGGGAGTTGGCTGAATTCAGCTCCATACAGTTGCTGTTCTGAGGTTCCTGCTTCCTTGTTGGCTGTCAAGTGAAGGCCACTTTTAGCTCCTAGGGGCCTCCTTCTGGTTCTTAATGTGGCCCCTACGGCTCAGAGGCAGCAACAGTGGGCTGAATCCTTCTCACACTGAGAATCTCTCTGACTTCCCCTTCTGCCCCATCTCTTGCCTCTAGCCTGAGAAAGTTCTCTCTTTTAAAGCACCCCTGTGATTAGATTTGGCCCACCCAGATAATCCAGAGTAATCTTCCTATTTTGAAGTTTATAACCTTAATTACATCTCCCAAATTCCTTTTGCCATTATAACGAAACAAATTCACAGGGAGTAGGGTACAGACATATTTATGGGCCATTTTGGTACAACTTTTGATGAACGTTTCTGGCCAAGATCGCTAAACAGCAGTGAATGATAACACTAACGCTACTTCAAAAACAAAAAACAAAAACAAAAATCCCAAACAAGGGCACATGAGTGGCTCAGTTGGTTAAGTATATGACTCTTGATTTTGGCTCAAGTCATGATCTCACTGTTCGCGAGTTCCAGCCCCAAAATGGACTTTGCGCAGACAGCACAGAGCTTGTTTGGTATTGTCTCCCTCTCTGTTTGCCCCCTCCCCTGCTTGCTCTATATATCTCTCTCAAAATAAATAAAAATAAACTTAAAAACAAAACAAAACAAAACAAAGGGAGAATTTCACAGCTTGATGTTAAATTCCAAGTTTTACTCTGCTTCCAGAAGACTTTTTAGGTCCAAGAAATAGGGTAAAGATCAGCAGCCAGTTAGGGACTGGTAGAAGGTCTATGACATAAATTGCATAATGAATTGCCTTAGATCAACAATTGTTCAAATGGGAGCTGGAAGAAATGATGGGCAGAAGCACAGGATGATTTCCAGGAACTTAAAAGAGGGTTACTGCAAATGTATATACCTAGGAGTGCATCTCCATTGACTGAGATAATAGTGAAAAAAAAAAAAACAAAAAAAAAAACAAAACAAAACAAAACAAAAAAACCCCAATTTTTTTTTGACATGGAAGGGCAGGAGCAGGATTCTGGACCAACCCTGGCATGTCAGATGGTGACCCTTTGGGGGATGCAGCAGCATCTAGGCAGCTAGAGTGCTCCAGGCAGTGGCTTTTGTACTAATGGGTATGGAAGTATGCCAGTATTTTAACAATGGGTACGGGATGCAGTACTATTAGCAACCCTAAGATATCCAACAATGTGAATATCATGAGAGACAATTTATAACTTTTCATAAATTATATTGATACAATTATTTTATGAAGCAATTCCATTGATGTTGAACATTTTGATCAATTCCACTTTTTGTATTAATATAATCTTTAAATAGAAAAAGTCAGCATTCAAGAAAAATGGGAAGATGCCAGAAATTATGATATCAGGAGGAACAAATCACCAACCTGAAAGTTTAACCCAATCTGTCTTTTGTATCACTTCTGCAGTTTTCTTAAGGGTCAATTCAGCTTTCTGTGCCTCCTTAAGGGACTTTAATTTAGCTACTTCATTTCCATCTTCATAATTGTTTATCCCATTTACCTCCCTTTCTATTTCATCTTTAGTGTTTCACTTTGACCTACTCTTCTGTTATTTTTAAAGGTCTTTAGAAACCATTTTTTTTCTACTTATAGGTGGGCTAAAATGAAACATAATTTTAGTTGTATTTAATTAGACTTTTAAATCTGATGGTACTCTCTGCCTGAAGCTTTTTCAGGGGAATTTCTGAAGTCCAATTACAGGGCTAGTCTCATAATAAGGACTATTAATTCATAATGGAATTATTTGCTTTTAAGCTTCATCCAGATCCTGTTGTGAAAAATATACTAACCTAACCACATTCCTATAGGGTCATTAGTATGGCCAGTACAAACAGGTGAGGTCTGCTTAAGTCCCAGTTCTCCTCAGAACGTCTGTGAAAAGTTGGGAGTTCGGTCTGTAGACAGCCAGTCCTTTCAGACTGTGGCCTCCCATTCTTTTTTTTTTTTTTTTAATTTTTTTTTCAACGTTTTTTATTCATTTTTGGGACAGAGAGAGACAGAGCATGAACGGGGGAGGGGCAGAGAGAGAGGGAGACACAGAATCGTAAACAGGCTCCAGGCTCCGAGCCATCAGCCCAGAGCCCGACGCGGGGCTCGAACTCACGGACCGCGAGATCGTGACCTGGCTGAAGTCGGACGCTTAACCGACTGTGCCATCCAGGCGCCCCAGTGGCCTCCCATTCTTGATGTGCTAATTTTGGTATCTCTTTTAGTTAGCTCAAATTTGCTCAAATTGTATTAAACAAACAAATAGTAACTGAATCCTTGTACATAGGAACCTTTTCTGTTGCCTTCACCTATTTAAATGTTTTTAAACATTTATTTATTTTTGAGAGACAGAGAGACATAGCAAAAGCAGGAGAAGGGGAGAAAGAGAGAGGCAGACACAGAATCTGAAGCAGGTTCCAGGCTCCAAGCTGTCAGCACAAAGCCTGACACAAGGCTCGAACCCATGAACCGTGAGATCATGACCTGAGCTGAAGTAGGATGCTTAACCAACTGAGACATCCAGGTGCCCCTGCCTTCACTTATTTAAGATAACTCACCTGAGTATAAGGGTCTTGGGCGCAGACTCCCCCCGACAAAGCTATAGATTTTTCTCTAATCTCTTGTGCCTTTTAAAGGTTAAATAAAAGAGAAGTTTGAAGGCAGCCCAACTTTCCTACCTTTTTGTATAACTGTCAAATAAATTAGTTTGTTCTTTGTAGGCTTTTCCCTTTCTCCATGCAGTTCAGACATTCGCCAGATGTGCTCTGTGACAGCCTTTGTGGCAGATTCCGTGGGTTGCCTCCTTAGTATCCATTTTTCCCTTTCACCTTGTAAGAGAACTTGATGTTCTTCAGACCACCATCTATCTGGTCAACAGAATCCATTCCTCTGGTCTCAGTCCTTGGTTCAAGTGCAGGCATAGACCATAAGCAGTCCTAAGGATAAATTTTGCACTTTTCTTTGGAGCCCTGGTCCAGAAGAATGTGTTCTTTGTCTGAGTGTCCTGGTGTGCAGGTGTGAAAACTGGAACCGCTATAACCACTTTGCCATGTGGGAAGACAGTCTTCTAAGATGCCAAGACATAGACAAGGGAATCTTAGAGAAATGGAGCTGCAGCCTCTGGATTAAGCCAACCCTGAAGCTCACCTATCTCTGGAATCACCATTCATGTGAACTAATAAATTCCTTACTCTTTAGTCGATCCAAATGGAATTTTCTGTACTCACAGCCCTGAGCACCCAAACTACTAGGGTCTCTTTTTCAATGACTTCCATCCAAATATTCTGAGACCTTTTAATCCACATACCCAAGTCCTGTCTCTGTTCAGGAACACATTTCTATAATTATGTTTTTGATTACTGCATTTCAAGGCCATCAATTTTTTTTCTTTTTTTTTAAATATTTATTTATTTCTGACAGAAAGAGAGAGAGAGAGAGAGAGAGAGAGCATGCGCGTGTGAGCGAGCGGGAGAGGGGCAGAAAGAGAGGGAGACGCAGAATCTTTAGCAGGCTCCAGGCTCTGAGCTGTCAGCACAGAGCCCAATGCAGGGCTCGGACTCATGAGCTGTGATGTGAGATTATGACCTGAGCTGAAGCCGATGCTTAACCAACTGAGTCACCTAAGTGCCCCAAGGCCATCAATTTCTTAAACCAGAGTTCCATTCTCTATCCTTCATATTTGTTATTTTCTTACCATTTCAAACCTTTTGTTCTTTTCCTCAGCATTCTGTGACAATGTCTCAATACTGTCCTTTAAATCAATGATTCAATTTCCTATAGTATTAATTCTACTTCTTACTCCCTCTGACCAGATTTTAATTGTGCCACTGTACTGGGTTTCCTCACAATTCCACATCTCATCCACTTCCCTTTCCATCTTAGTTTGCTATTTTTACATTTCAAAATGTTCAATTCTTGCGGCCTTTGTTTGTTTTGGAGAGTGTGTCTTCTAGTATTCTTTCAATTAGTCTACTAATTTTTAGAAAATTTCTTCTGATTTCACTAATCTTTTCAGTTTTATATCTTTTACTTAGGCTTCTGGATAATGTTACTTCTCTTGATCAGTAGTATTTTTTCAAAAGTCATAAGAATTTTATTCTTTTAGTTGGCTTGGTTTTCTCATTCTTCAAAGAGGGTCAATCAATCCAGACAAGTTGCAGGCAACAAAATGTAGACATTATTTTGAATGCATTATGTAAATACTGAGTACTCTCTGAGTAGCTCTTAGATTAATTTTAAAAATGTTTTAAAGTTTGCATGTTTATTTGATGAGAGAGAGAATGCATGAGCAGGTGAGGGTCAGAGAGACAGAATCCCAAGCAGGCTCCATGCTCTCAGCATGGAGCCCAACATGGTGCTCAATCTCGTGAACTGTGAGATCGTAACCTGAGCCAAAATCCAAAGTCAGATGCTTAACCGACTGAGCCACCCAGGCATCCCAGCTCTTAGCTCCATTTTTAACATCTACCATGTTTCATCTAATATTGCTCTCACGTGTCTACCTCCTAAATATCCCATTCTTCTCAGCTCCCCTGTTCCCTTTTTGCATCTGTTTTTCTGGTATATACACTCATATGTGCAAAAGAAAGAGATATACCATGCTGATGGCAGAGGGGAGGTAACACACAGTGGAGATCTCAACAGAAACAGTGGTGGGAACAGCTGACCATTTTCTGAATTGGAGTCAACCTGTGTTTCTGAAACAAGGGAAGGAGGGAGAGGAAAAAAGGTCTATCTAACAATTTTTAGGTGCACATAACAAACCCGAGTCACCAAATGGGTATCTATCTATCTATCTATCTATCTATCTATCTATCTATCTTCCTACCTACCGTATCCAGTAGGCTCCAGCCCAGCACAGAGCCCAATGTGGGGCCTGAACTAATGACCCTGAGATCAAGACCTGAGCTGAGATCAAGAGTCGAAGGCTTAATTGACTGAGTCACCAAGGTGCCCCCAAATGGGTTTTTAAATCTAGTTCAGGCTAAATGGGATTTTTTCCAAATAATTCTGATAATTATTTCAGTGCCAGTTTTAATTCTGGTGTCAGAAACTGAGAGAGGGGTAGTAGGTATCATTTTAAACTACAAGCTCTTAACATTTTTAATGACTTTTGATTGAGGGCTCACAGAGGCACCACAAGAAGCTGTTAATTTGTAATCCTTAAAAAAAGGTGCCAGTTTAGAGAAAAAATGCGAAATGTCCATATATTCAATTCATTCCCATTTTTAATCAGGTCTATATACCATTTAACTGAGTGTCTTCCAAATTAACTTTACTGCATGCTGATACCTGTAGAATCCAATAGGACTCTGAGCAGCCAAACACAGAGCAACTGGCTTCCAAATTACTTCTGAATATCAAAATATTAGTATGTTATGTGATTATTAAATGGTTGGGCAACATAGCACAAACAAATTTGGCAGCCTCCTGATGCTTGATTCTAAGGTTTTGAATCTTCTCCCAGGTTTTGGACTGAGAATGTCCAGCAAACTAGAACTGTGCCAGCGATAAGAAAAGAACTAGCACTATCCAATTCACCTCACAGTAAAATCTAATTTCCAATGGAAACCTGCTTTTTGAATAGTCCCTTGCAATGGTTTAATTAGCAAGTAAATACAGCCCACACGTCTATAGCTGTCTCTGTGTCACATCTTTCACATATTAAGATTTTGTGAAATGTGTGTAAGAAAACAAGAAAGGATCTAGAAATAATAAACCAGATTCCTGGTTTTATAAAAACACATGGCCGCACATATGCACATACATGTGTACACATATGTGTACACACACACACACACACACACACACACACACACACCCCTAAAGCAGCTGATCACTCTTAGGCCTATCTCTGAGTAGATTCTATCATTTGAAAATGTAATTGAGCCAGCAAAACAGGAGCAATAAACCAGAAACTCAGTACTACCATGTGTTTATCAGAGAAGGATACAGGGAAGGCTGTGTTAAATGCCCTGTGTCTCCCATGGTTAAACTGGGAATGTGAGGGGAGAGAGTGACACAGGGAGAATGGAAGAAAGAAAGAGAGTGAGTCAGAAGAGGAGGACAGAAGTCTGAAGGAAGTAAGAGGAGAAAAGCTGAAAGGAGAAAAATAAGAAAAACTAGGAAACTTCTTTAATTTTTATAAGAAAAATGTCCAATGCTTCTCAGTGAAGCCAAGTTCTGGGTCTTATCAGATGACTAGCTCATCTAGTCACCCTGAGAAGGCCAATGGGAGGCAGAAACTCAGTGTGAAACAATGAAGCATGGGTACCAGATAGACCAGACCACCCCACAGCACTGGGCCACATGGAGTTATGGACAGATTGTCATTACACCCTATCATTTTAGGACAAGACCAAGTAGAATCATTTGTCACATCTTACTATTTGTTCTAATTTGGTGCCTTAATACTGTTCTGTGGAAAACTATTCAGGTATATAGTAAAAGTCTCCCGAATAGAGAGAATTATTGTCTTGTCTAGTAAATATGCAAGATTGTTGTAAAGCCACAAATGTTACATGAAGCTTTGAAGGAATTACCAAGGCCAGACTCGACCCAAATCAGAGGTCCAAACTCCGGCTGAAGTAATTCTGTGAAGGCCTGATACTTTTTATTTTGCAGGGCTGAGAGGCATCTCTTATTCATGGGAGCCAGGGGACAACGAAGACAAGTTTGCCATCAACTGAAGATTAGACTGTTAAGAATTGGCTCCTACTGTATAAAATAGCTACTTTCTCTGCCGCTGTTCTATAATAAGAAGTGGATGGCTTCTGGTCTCAAACCAAATGTTTTTATCCCAAACAATGGCTGAAAGAGGTGACCAGGAAGACCGGAGACTTTATGACCAAGGTAGAACAGAGACTATTAGTGCTAGCAATGCAAGGGCTTCTGAAACAATTCCAGTGAGTAGACTCAGAATGCAAAATCTGAAGTAAATATGCATGGGGTCTGGAAAATAAGAAGACTAAGAAGGAAGGCAATGTGAAGAGAGGGCCACGTTCCAAGTGTTGCCTTGAAGGAAGATCAGAACTCAATACACATTATTCTCCAAGCCTAGGCACTCTGCAGCTCTGCAGAATGACCTTCATGTTGTCTGTCAACTGGAAAAAAAACTAGTCTGCAAAACTGCTGGGGACTTTAATCTTGAGATAATTTTTTTTTTTAAACTGACAAAAGGAGGTTGATTCCTTCCCTATCGCTATACAACTGATAAAAAGGAAACCCACAGTGAATTTTACGGTTGAAGGAGGTCTCTTAAGCTTCAAACCAAGATTAACAACAGTTTTTATAAAATTACCATATTACTTATATTTCACTCTTAATATTATCTTCTTAAAAATTTTTTTTGATGTTTATTTTTGAGAGAGAGACAGACAGACAGACAGACAGAGCACGAGTGGGGGAGGGGCAGAGGGAGAGAAGGATACAGAATCTGAAGCAGGCTCCAGGCTCTGGGCTGTCAGCACAGGGCCTGATGTGGGGCTTGAACCCACAGGCTGTGAGGTCGTGACCTGAGCCACTTAGCCAAATGAGCCACCCAGGCGCCCCCCCCCCCAAAATTTTTTTAATGTTTATTTATTTTTGAGAGAGAAAGAGACAGAGACAGAGAGAAACAGAGCACAAGTGGGGAAAAAAGAGAGGGTGACACAGAATCTGAAGCAAGCTTCAGGCTCTGAGCTGTCAGTACAGAGCCCGACATGGGGCTTGAACTAACAGATCACAAGATCATGACCTGAGCCAAAGTCAGACCCTCAACTGACTGAGCCAGCCAAGTCCCTCTTAATATTACTCTAAAATGCAGGTAGAGAAGGAAGCCAGGGCTTACATGAGAGTATGTATCTTGTTTTAGTCTTGACAATCCTTCTTAATCTTTGAGAAGCTCAATCCTACCTTCCACCTTAAATTTAAACGAGTTTAATAGAAGCTTTTTGGAGGGCAATTTGGTTTAGCTGGCAGAATTTTAAATATGCATGTTATCTGACCCTGTAATTTCACTTCTGGAATTCACCATACAGAAATACTTGGACAAATGTTCCACAAAATAAGCACAAGGATTTTACTGCAAAATTGTTTGCAAGAAGACTAAAAACAACCCCTAAATGTCCATCAATGGGAAACTAAATTATGAAATAAATGAACTGACAGTTATTCAGCAGTTTGAAAATGAGCTAGATATCTATGAACTGACATAACCCATTATAATAAAATAAAGCGAATAAAGCAATGTACAGAAGAGTGTGGTATATAGTGTAAGCCCATCTCTCTGACATAGATTTACAGATGTGCCTGTGTGAGCATGTATATATGCATTTATAAACATACACACTTTTGAATTTGCAATAAAGAAGATCTGGAGGTGTATCCAGGGGATTATTTTGGGGAAGCAGATTTTGGATGAGAGTACAGAAAAGATAATATTCACTTTTTATACTTCTGTACTACTTGGCATTTCTGCAACCATACTATTTTACCTTGTGGTTAAAGATTTTTTTTTCCCTTTTTTTTAAAAAAATTTTTAGCGCTTGTTTTTGAGAGAGAGAGAGAGACAGAGCTTGGGTGGGGGAGGGGCAGAGAGAGAGGGAGACAGAATCTGAAGCAGCTCTGAAGACGCGGGGCTTGAACCCACTGACTGTAAGCTCATAACCTGAGCTGAAGTTGGACGCTTAATCGACTGAGCCACCCAGGCTCCCCTAAAAATTTTTATTTTCTTTTAAATAAAGCTAGCTGGCATCTACATCTCCTAATTTGTTCCTGCACTCAGCAATTCTTGTTTCTGAAAGTGGTATGTGGAGAGATCACAGAGACGGCAAGGCTCCAGGTGCAAGAAATTTTAAAAGAGGACATAGTGGGGAAGATCTGCTGGTGCTGACAAACCACGTGCAGGTTGGCATTCAAGTGCCACCAAGTCAGGGACAAAGGCTAAGCACCTGCATCAACGTCACTTCTCTTAGTTTTACATATGAGGACCCCAACTTTTACAGCCCAAACTAGAAAAGACACAGGAGACAGAAGAAAAAGGAATCTCACTGAGATTCAATGAGTTTAGGAGAGAAGGGCACTGACTCACTTTTTCTCCTCTTGCCAATAAATGGCAGCCTGTTTTTTTCTTTACTTTTCCTTCTATTTGATGGTGTAGATCTGTGCTGTCTAGTATTGTCCAGGTGGCTACTGAGCACTTGACGTGTGGCTCGTCTGAAATGTGAGTGTAAAATACACACTGGAGTCTGAAGACTTATGAGAAAGAATGTAAAATACTCATTCATATTCTTAAATATTCATTACACTGAAATAATATTTTGGATATATTGATTTAAAATAAAATATACTAATAAAACTAATTTTACCTGTTTCTTTTCCCCCCTCTTAACGAGGCTCCTAAAAATTTTGACTTACGCCGTGGCTCACGTTGTATTTCTATCGGACAGAGCTGCTTTAGAGCTTTTTGGATGGGATATCTATATATTCAAATATTTAGGAAAAGGAAGAGCAGGGTGGAGAGGGAGGAACGAATGCACGCGCACACACACACACAAACCGTTATAATGCTACTCTCTATTATTTGATGTCTCTCTAATATTCAGTGTTGCTTGTTATAATTCAGTGTACCTGTTATAGGTCTTCAGCTGTGAGTTCAAGTTCTGCCAATGACCAGATGTGGATCCTGGGGCTGGTCACTTGGGGAGATTAAACTGTAGAATACATGTCAAGTGCTCAGGACCACATGCAAGGGTATGTAATAAACTCTGTCAACAAATGTTAGCTGTTCCAGACATGGTCAAGGGTTCCAGAAATGACCAAGTCATGCTTCTACTCAGAAGCAAAGAATATCAGAGTTAGAATGAATCTTGGCCATTATCCACTGCTGTGTTTTAAAATTCTTGTCAATCTCAAGAGCCCAATATATAAAAAAGATGAAGTGAGGCTGCTCTGAATAAAACGGAGTGTGGGAGCAAGAAAGGATGGTAGTTCCTGAGCTAGGCAGAGGAGTTTGGACACCATGGCTATTGCGTCTTTTCGTGGCCTCTCCATTTTACAGATAAAGACACTGAACTCCAGGCTGATGGCTTGCCTTTAGTCACAGAGCTGGCAGGGCAGGGACAAAACAGGACTAAGTATCTGGTTCCTAAGAAAGAATACGGCTCTGCATCACATTATTACTGTAGTTGTGGTGGACGACGTAAGTGTGCAGGAAGAAAGTGGCTGAGAAAAGTGCCATGAGACAGGTGCACACAGGGTGCTGAGGAGTCATGGAGGTGGGGGGAGTGCGGCAGGTCTCCTTCTGAAGAAGTAGCCTCTAGGTTTAGCTCTGGAAAATGAAAGGGGGCAGGTGGGCACCCAGGTCAAGAGAATCACATGGGTTCTAAGGAGGAAAATCATGATGTGTATTTTGGGGTCAAAAGGTAGGTTGCTTTCACTAACCTGTAAGTTACATCTTGGACAGGAATATGTGCTGAGGCCAGAATAAAGTTGGGGGCTTCTTTAGAAGGTCTTGAGAGCCAAAGATCCTACACCAGTTTTAACAGGTTTTTGTAAAGGGGTGACAATGGAAAGACCGATTTATCCTGAATCCATGAACAGGCAGGAGACAGGAAAGCAGGCTGGCAGGTTAGTGCTTTAGGTTGACTGTCAAGGCCCAAACTGAGGTGACAGAAGTCATGATACAAAGAGGCAAGATCTGACTGACCCTGTGGAGACGGGAACCACAGGGCTTGGAAATATGAGAAGGATGAGGAGGATCCCAAAGTGACTTTGAGGACCCAGCTGGGTAACTGTGAGGATGTTGGTTCCATTAACAGGAAAAATGATGGCAAGAGGAATTGCTGGTGTGGGGGGTCTGGTGAAGGCAAGGTGTCTGTGAGATGGTTGGCAGACAGTCCATCAGGGAACAGGAACGTGGCTCTGGAGCCCATCTGCATCTTATCTAGACAGAAAGTCTTTGGGAACATCTAGGTTTGGAAGAGAAAGATGAAGAAGAGCCGGTAAAGAAGACAAAGGCAGAGGTACCTTGTAGTGTGCTCTTCACCAACAGCAAGGACAGGGAGGGTTTAATGGGACAAATGGTCATGGGATTCAGATGCTGAAGACACCAAGCAAGATGAGGATGGAGAGATGGTTCGTATCAACTCAGAAGGCAGCAGATGCATCGCTAGGAGGATTGTGCAGTCAGATAAGCCTGGCTTCAGAGCATCTCCTCAGCATTTATTAGCTGTGGGATTCTGTACTACTTTATCTTCTCAGGCCTCAGTTTTCTTACCTGTAAAGTGGGGGACAACAGTATCCCGTGAAGTTACTCTGAGATGTTAAGAAATCATATATTTTAAGGCCCTTAGTATAGTGTTTAGCTCATAGCAAGTTCCTAATAAATATTATCTGTTATTTTTATCACTGGAAAGATTTAGGGAATGGCAAATGGTAAAGAGGTGGCGGCTGCATGTAGAGACTCTGTTCTTTTTAGAAGTTTGGCCATGAAAGGAAGGAGAAAGACTGAGGGCACAGAAAGGGGGAGTGAGGTCTTTTCTAGGATGGAGCCGTGAGAGCTAGTAGACAGGGAGACTCTGGAGCAGAAAATCAGAAGGGATGATGGATGGTGGGGAGAGTCCAGAAGCAGGGTAGGATCAAGAACATAAGATGAAGGGCTTGTCTTATAAGGAAGAAGAATGCAACCTTCTTGCAAACGGGAGAGAAGAAGGAGAGAGGGCGAGGATAAGGAGAGATATTTTGGGTTGAAAGAAGGGGCACAGAGGAGCTCACTTTGGATAGCCTCACTCATCTCAATGAAGTGGAGACATGGCTGAATGTTGGTTTGGGACTATGGGAACGGACTGGGTTTAAAGACTAGAGGGGTTCGGAGGGTAAGAAATTGTGCATGGAACCAGGTCTGAGACTATGGATCCAGAGGACAGGAGATGTGGCCACCAAAAGCTCAGATGGCAAGTGTTGGAAAGCTTGTGTGCTCTAGTTGCCCTTGATCCTGTCTGTAAGCCGGGCTTTATTTTACATGGTGGAACACTTGGATGATGACGCCTAAGGTGCAGTGCCCATGAGGAGTGAGCAAAGGACACAAGTACATCAGAAGGTCCTGAATGCTTAAGTACAGGCTGGGGGACAGGGAGAGAGGGTAAGCTGAGTGATGTGAGCGAACTCAGTCAGGACCCTCAATCTGCTGTTTCCTTCTACATGCAAAACACTTCCATTGGTAACAGTTCTTACCTCAGCGTAGCTCTGAAAAAGCTACTATGCTTCAAGAAAGCTTTATGCTTAAAAAAAACCAAAACCAAATCACTGGTCCTGTATGTGACAGGTGATATAATTAAGATGGGGGAGGGGGAGGAGGAGAGGATGGCAAAAAGGAGATGAGAGAATAATGGCAGAATATTGCCCTCAGGAGCAGATGCCCAAGAACATTCCAGTTCTATTCTGAGGGAAGAGAGCATTGACAGAAAATGCCCTGGAGAAGGAGACTGTGAGGAAATTTCAGCGAAGTGGGGCAACCTGTGGCTCAGAACAGGGATTCCAAGGGACAGAGTAGAAAGGATGAGTAGAAGTTGTGAGAGCCAGAGAAGGGGGAAGCAGCTGCTCAGAACAGGGATGAGACCAGGGACACATGGGTGGCTCAGTCGGTTAAGTATCCGACTCGATCTCAGCTCAGGTCATGGTCTCGCGGTTCATGAGTTCAAGCCCCATGTGGGGCTCTGCAATGACAGTGTGGAGCCTGCTTGGGATTCTCTCTCTTTCCCTCTCTCTCTGCCCCTCCTGCTCTCTCTCTCTCTCTCTCTCTCTCTCTCTCAAAATAAATAAATAAACTTAAAAAATAAAAAAGAATAGGGATGAGACCACGGGGAGAAGTCACAGAGCAGTAATTGTCAGTAAAAGGGAAGCAATGACTCGGGCAGTTGGAGGGAAGGACAGGATGACAGAATGGCAGAAGAATACTATAAAGATAAAATCCAGTTTGCAGAGAAGACCACAGAACAGGCAGACCCAGGGTGCCAGACTCAAGTGGCTGTGGGTTGGGATGCCCAAGTGCCGCAGAGCTGTCCCGACAGGGAAAGGCCATGGCTTAAGGCAGCATCTCGATATGCATCGTGAAAACGAATGCATTTTTCAAATTCATGTTAAAGTAAAACACATATTAAGAATAAGAGAAATCAACACTGATT
Organism: Panthera pardus; assembly: GCF_024362965.1. NCBI lineage: Eukaryota > Metazoa > Chordata > Mammalia > Carnivora > Felidae > Panthera > Panthera pardus. The sequence goes on from NW_026527013.1 coordinate 95,771,791, forward strand.
ACATTAATGGTGCTCCTTTGTTATTAGAACTACCTTTTATGCATTATTCAACCAAGATCAGTTCTTTTCCTAAGTACCATTGTGGGTATTTCCTTACTCAAGAAAAGGCTTCTTTAAAGTTCTTCCCACTTGGTTGGTTGGTTCTTTAAAGAAAAATAAATACATAAATAAAAGGGCCTAGGAAAGCACCCAAGAAGAGATAAGAAATCTCAAGGTCCAGCTAAGTGCCCTGGTTTCCACACACGTGTTCTGACCTAACCTGAGGTAATGGGTTTCCACTTACAGGCTACAGCTTGCCTTCTGGTGCCTTGTTATTCAGGTCAGCCCTTAATTAAGGACCGCATTTTACTGATGTCACTAAGGAGAGAGCATTCAAATATGGGGAACCACCAACACAGTAACCAATGGGAAAACTGGCAAGGCACTCAGTGACATTTTAAAGACATCTGTTCACAGACCACTCAGCCACAAAAGACAGTTTCACTGTCTGTTTCTCAGCTACTGGGTATTTAATTCATAGAAATCAATGACGACAAGCCTAGAGAGGCCACCATACATGGGATAATATAACCATGAAGCCTTGTTTGTTTCCTTCCAACAGTGACTGTATTTATTATATTCTTCCTAATAGCATTTGGCATTTCTTAGCTAGGCATCAGTAGAGTTGGCAACTGAGAACTTCTAAGAATTACTATCTGCTTACCACAATCTCCATATTCAAAGAACTAGTTTTAGAATTAGTTTTTTTTCGAACGTGCATTTTCTTTTTATGACTTTGCTATAACCTGGAAAACCCCATAACCTTCAAACCACAGACAATAGTTCTGATCAGGATCACAAGATAACCTGGATAGTTAGCAATTGTGAATTTAATTTGCTATAACGTTAAAAATCAATCTATCTCATCCATCCATCCTATCCCATCTCGTCCCATCCTTCAGCCTGGCTAGCTGACCAAATTCCTAATACTGTTTTTTAGTATTAGAAGGTAACTCAATGTGGAGTACAGATGGACTACCCATAGACAAAGAGCTAAAGGAGGATAAAAAAAACTTCAACTCTCATCCATTTTGTAAAATGCTGCTGTAAGTCATTGGGGCAATTATTAAACCCAGATGATATTGATAGATAGTATTAAAACTCTCTGGCAACTCATTTTTTTTTTTTTTTTTTTTTATGAGAGAGAGAGAGCATGCATGTACAAGTGGGGATGGGCAAAGGGAGAGAATCTTAAGGGGGCTCCATGCATGCTCAACGTGGAGCCCGACGCAGGGCTCGTTCTCAAGACCATGAGATCATGACCTGAGCCGAAAATCAAGTTGGTAACTTAAACAATTAAGCTACACAGGCGTCCCTCTCTGGCAACTCTTAATAATATCACAGAGAATTGGCCAACTTTTCTAAGACAGGAGAGACTGGAAATCAAAGGTATTAAATGCATGGTTTGCTTCTTGACCTTCTAAAATGTCATTGCTGCTACACTGTAATAATGCATAAAACATTCCAGATAAAAATATAACCTAATAGGTGAAGCAACAGCAAGGGCAGAAACATGACAGAGTGAAAAACAATCAAACGTTATACAGTCAGGCAGACTTGGGTTCAAATTTGGCTCTGCCATTTAAGAGCTGTGTGCCCATGGACAATTATTTACTCTCCTTGCAGGAGACTTTGGCCTGTCATCTGGAAACTGGATAATAGTCCTCAGAATGTGGGTTTAGTGAGATAATGTGTGTGAAGGGCCTGGCCCTGTGTCTGTCACATGACAGACAAATGTCACCTCCCTTTGTTTCTTATTTTTCTCCTTAGGTTTTATGGAGAATGGTGAGCCTTCCTAATACATAAATGATTATTCCTCAATAATTTTATTTAAACAACTAGGATGTGACCTCTAAGTAAGGTTAATCCTGACTTCTGGCCTTCCACTAAGAAATCTCTTTCCCTCTCTGGAAACACTCTTCTCATTATACCTATTCACAGAACCCTATGCTTCTTCATAGCATTTACCTGGCTCTGGCTAATTAACTAATCATGCACGCAATGCCTCTCTTCCCCACTAGAATTTAATTTATCTCTCTAGAAAAGGGTCTTGCATATAGTAGCCACGCAGTAAGTTACTTGTAGATTAAATGAAATGCTTGTTAAAAGGTTTCCAACATGTGACATAGACCACTGGTGACATGTGAGAGAGATGATTTTAGGGGTTGAACATGGACTACGTTTCTCAATAATTTTAATGGTTATATATCTATTTGAGTGTGTACTAGACACATAAATAACTGGTTCATCAAATCTGTGATTTTATATATTTTTACTTAGGATGAGGCTAACAAAAGTAAATTGTCTAGAAAATATAAAAAAGAACCAACTAGGGGTGCCTGGGTGGCTCAGTTGGTTGAGTGTTTGACTCTTGATTTTGGCTCAGGACACAATCCCAGGGTCATGGGATTGAGCCCCACATTGGGCTCCATGCTGAGTGTGGAGCCTGCTTGAAATTCTCTCTCTCTCTCTCTCTCTCTCTCTCTCTCTCTCTCTCTCTCTCTCCCCCCCCCCCCCCACTTCTGGCCCTCTCCCCTGCATGTGTGCGTGCTCTCTCTCTCTCTCAAAATAAAATTAAAAATTAAAAAAAAAAAGAGAACCAATCAGAGCTGAAGAATACAATAACTGAAATGAAAAATACACTAGAGGGAATCAATAGCGGGTTAGAGGTTCCCAGAAGAACGGGATCAGTGATCTGGAAGACAATGTAAGTAGAAATCACCCAACTGAAATAGGAAAAAGGAAAAAAGAATGAAAAAAAAATTGAGGATAGTTTAAGAGATCTCTGGGACACTAATATTTGATATTTTGTGGATCCTAGAAGGAGAAGAGAGACAGAAAGGTACAGAAAACCTATTTGAAAAAAAAATGGCTAAAAACTTCCCTAACCCGGTGAAAGAAAAGACATCCAAGTCCAGGAATCATATGGAATCCCAAATAAGATAAACTCAAAGAGATCCACACCAAGACACATTATAATTAAAGTGTCAACAGTTGAAGATAGAGACTCTTAAAAGCAGCAAGAGAGAAACCACTAGTTACAAACATGGGAACCCCCATAAGGCTATCATCTGATTTTTCAGCAGAAACTTTACAGGCCAGAAGGGACTGGCAGGATATATTCAAAGCGTTGAAAGGGAAAAATTTATAACCAGGAATACTCTACCTATCATGGTAATTATTCAGAATAGGAGAGGTAGAGAGTTTTGCAGACAAGCAAAAGCTAAAGGAGTTTATCAGCACCAAACTAACCTTACAAGAAATCTTCAAGAGATTTCTTTAAATGGAAAAGAGGGGTGACTGGGTGGCTCAGTAGGTTGAGCATCCTACTCTTGATTTCATCTCAGGTCAGGATCCCAGGGTTGTGGGATTCAGCCCTGCAGTGGACGGCTCTGCACTGAGTGTGGAGCCTGCTTAAGATTTTCTCTTTCGCTCTGCCTCTCGCCCCTGCTTGCACACTCTCTATAAAATAAAAAAAAAGGGGGTGGGGCACCTGGGTGGCTCAGTTGGTTAAGTGGCCAACTCTTGATTTCGGCAGAGATTATGATCTCACAGTTTGTGAGATCAAGCCCCACCTCAGGCTTTGTGTTGACTGTGCAGAGCCCAGATGGGATTCTCTCTCTTTCTCTGCCCCTCCCATTTGCATGAGCACATCTGCGTGCACTCCCTCTCTCAAAAATAAACTTAAAAAATTTTTTTTCTTAAATGGAGAAGAAAATGCCATAACTAGAAAGGAGAAAATTATGAAAGAAAAAAAAAATCTCACCGGTAACGGTAAATTTATAGTAAAGGTAGTAGATTATCTACCACATAGCTAGTATGAAGGTTAAAAGGCGAAAATAGTAAAATCATCTAGACCTATGATAATCAGTCAAGGAATACACAAAATAGTATATAATAGTGTCAAAAACATAAAACATGGATGGAAGGGAGTAAAAATGTAGTGGTTTTAGCATGTGTGTGAAAATAGGAAACGATCCACCTAAAATAGACTGCTATATGTATATATAGAATATTATATATGAACCTCATGGTAACCACAAACCAAATACCTCTGACAGACATGCAAAAATAAAGAGAAAGAAATACAAAACATAACACTGAGGAGAGTCACCAAGTCACAAGGGAAGAGAAAAAAATTAGAAGGAACAGAGAACTATAAAAAGAACCTGAAAACAATCAATAAAATGGCAATAATTACCTATCCATCAATAAATACTCTAAAAGTAAATGGACTAAATGCTCCAATAGAAAGGCAGAGTGGCTGAATGGATAAAAAAAAACAAGACCTATTTATATGTCGACTATAAGAGACTCATTTCAGATCTAAAGACACACAGACTGAAAATGAAGGGATGGAAAAAGATATCCCAGGCAAATTGGAATGAAAAGAAAGCTAAAGTAGCAATATTCGTATCAGAAAAAAACAGGCTTTAAAACAAAGACTGTAACAAGAGACAAAGAAAAACATTTTATAATCATAAAGGGATCAGTCCAATAAGAAGATATAACACATATATGTACACACCCAACATGGGGCACCTAAACATATAAAGCAAATATTAGCAAATATAAAGGGAGAAACTGACAGTTACACAGTAATAGCAGGGGACTACTTTAACACTCCACTTTATACCAATGGATAGATCATTTAGACAGAAAATCAATAAGGAAACATTAGCCTAAATGACATCTTACAGCAGATGAACTGAACAGATATTTACAGAACATAACATCCAAAAGCAACAGAATTTACATTCTTTTCAAGTGTACACGGAACATTATCCAGGATAGATCACATGTTAAGACATAAAACAAGTCTTAATAAATTTAAGGATTAAAATCATATATGGCGTCTTTCAAAGCACGATGGTATGAAACTAAAAATCAATTACAAGAAAACTAGAAAAACCACAAACATATGGAGACTAAACAACATGCTACTAAACAACCTAAGGGTCAATGAAAAAATCAAAGAGGAAATCAAATGAAATATAAAGACAACAGTCCAAAATCTATGAGACACAGCAAAAGCAGTTCCAAGACCGAATTTTACAGTAATACAAGTCTACCTCAAGAAACAGGAAAAATCTCAAATAAGCAATTTAACTTTATACCTAAAGGAATAGAAGAACAAACCTAAAGTTAGTAGAAGAAAGATAATAATAAGAGAGGAGAAATGAATGCAATATAGGCAAATCTTGGAGATACCGTGGCTTTAGTTCCGGACCACCATAATAAAATATTAGTAAAGTGAACCAAATGAATTTTTTGGTTTCCCAGTGCATAAAAAAGTTATGTTTAACATTACCCTCTTGTCTATTAAGTATGCAATAGCATTATGTCTAAAAACACAATGTATATACATTAATTAAAAATACTTTATTGCTAATAAATGTTAATCATCATCTGAGTTTCCAGTGAGTCCTAATCACAGATCATCATAACAAATATGATAATAATTAAAATGCTTGAAATATTACAAGAATTACCAAAATGTAACACAGAGACATGAAGTAAGCAAATGCTGTTGGAAAAATGGTGCTGACAGACTTGTTTGGGGCAGGACACAAACCTTAATTTGTTAAAAAAAAAAAAAAAAGCATCTGCAAAGCACAATAAAATGAGGTATGCCTGGAGTTAATAATACATAACAACTTCGTATGGTGACAGATAGGATCTAGATTTAATGTGGCGATTGATCTGTAATGTATACGAATGTTGAATCACTATGTTGTACACCTGAAACTAACATAATATTGTATGTCAATTATACTCCAATTAAAAAAAAAAAGGTAAATTGTTTAGGTTAAAAAATTAAGTAAGTATAGTTGTCCCGAGGATATGGCAAAAATCATGAAAGTGTTAAAAAAGATGACAAAATTTGGGAAATACTGCCATAATAACAAGTAGGAACCCAGAGTGGACACATGCCAGGATTCTCTGATTTAGAGTTAGCCTAAGGTAATGAGGGAGTCTGCTTTCAGAATCTATGGCTTGTAAATTCTCAGCTGGACACTGCAATAGGTGTGTCAAGATGGACTCAGGAATCAAGACAGAATCAGGACCAGCTGGGGACTGGACCACAGAACTCATCTGACATAAGTAAGAAGCGGGCACAATCAGATTATCTTGGTATTATCATAGGAAATACCAAACAAGAACAGAGTAGGAACAAAGGTCAGATCCTACGGCCATATTCAAGGTCAAAGCCAAAGCAGGAACTACTTAGGAGACAGGGCACCCACCCTGTGAATGGTGTGTACTAAGCCTGGATTCATTCTCCTTCGTCCACATGGGCCTGGATTCTGATATTGCTTCCTCCTTCAGGCAATTAATTCTCAATTTACTACCTCTATGCAAAGCTCCAAGAGACAGAGTACTTTCTTTTGTGCACATCTAAAAAGCCAACGGGTCTCTACTCATCATCTCACTTTCCTAGTAAACTGAAGCAGACTGTTGCTGCCATCATGAAAGCAGCGTTTCCCTAAGCCTCCAACATTGAGTCCCCCTTCCCAGACTCCATGCTGGGGTGAAGAGACGGGTATCCCTGTCATGTTGGATTGGAAGAGAGAATGAGTTTTTCCGTAGAAAAAAAATGTTATAAATGGAAAATAGGTTTTGATGAATTAGTAGAAATAATGTTTCATATATATCCCAGGTTATATAGGATTCTGCAAGCTAGACTGGGAACCAGATTAGCAATTATGTCACCACTTCAGTGGGAAAGTGCTTTAATGCTATAAAATGAAAATTCAGGTTACAACCGTTGCATAGGTAGCAACTAGCTTAGAAATACAGCAAATTCCTTACTAGTGAATGCTTAACACTACATATCTTAAATTTTATCTTTCTTTTAACATCTTTCAGAAAAATAATGGTTTTATCATCAATAGTGGCTGGTATTCAAGTCTTGTACTATTGAAAAAAAACCGATCAGGGGTGCCTAGCCGGCTCAGTTGGTTAAGCGTCCAACTCGTTTTTTGTTTTTGTTTTGTTTTGTTTTTAAATCTTTATTCACTTTTGAGAGAGAGAGACAGAGTGTGAGTGGGGGAGGAACAGAGAGAGAGGGAGACACAGAATCCAAAGCAGGCTGCAGGCTCTGAGCTGTCAGCACAGACCCCGGCACAGGGCTTGACTCAAGAACGGAGAAATCATGACCTGAGCCAAAGTCGGACGCTTAACCACCTGAGCCACCCAGGTGCCCCTAAGCATCCAACTCTTGATCTCAGGTCAAGTCTTGATCTCAGGGTTGTGAGTTCAAGTCCAATACTGGGCTCCACACTGGGCATGAAGCCTACTTAAAAACAAACAGTCCCCCCCAAAACAAAACCCCCAAAACTGATCACTCTCCCCCTTATTACAAAAGCAGGATCAATCTTTATATCTGAGGACAATTCCGGACATATCAATGTAATTTTAACAGACATTTCTCTAATCAGCTCTTAGGTGAACGAAGTTATTTATGGGATGAACTAGAATGCCTGCTTGTCTCCCACCTTGCCATACTGACAGTAAATTATTTCCTGTTCTGACCATAATGCTTTAACCCAATGTTTTCTACACTTGTCTGATGAAAAGAATTTTACATGAGGTACTTTTAAAAACAAGAATGCCTGGCCCCAGCCTAGTTATGAATCAGAATCTCTAAGGGAGAGGTCTGGGAATTGCACATCTACATTGCTCATCCCTGGTGATCTTGTCATCCAACCCCGTGGTCCTTACCCTGGAGGGTGAATTAGACTAGCCAGGAGGGCTGGTGAAAACACAAGTTGCTGAGCCCCAGCCCAAGAGCCTCTGATCCAGTGGGCTGGGGTAGGGATGGGGGGAGCTGGGAATCTGCATTTCTACCAAGGTCCTTAGTGATGCTGATGCCTTAGGTCCAAGGACTACACTTCCAAACCACTTATTTAGCTTGTTTGGTAAACATTGCAGCTGAATTCAATATTACTTATTTTCTTCCTTCCTTGGTAGAAAAACTACATTGGATTAAAACTCACAAGACTTCATTTGGAATAATACCCTTGCTACTTTTTAGCTGCTTGATGTTAGACAAATGAATTTATCACTGCATCTCAATTATCTTTTTTTTAAATTAATTAGTTTATTTATTTATTTAGAGAGCATGTGCTCAGGAGAGGGCCAGAGAGAGAGAATCCCAAGCAGGCTTTGGGCTGTCAGGGCAGGCTCTGGGCTGTCAGGGTAAAGCCCAAGGTGAGGCTCGATCTCACGAACAAAGAGATCATGACCTGAGCCAAAATCAAGAGTCAGCCGCTTAACGCACTGAGCCACCCAGGTGCCTCTCAGTTATCTTTGATAAGGAAGCATAAAAAGGTAACAGAAGGGAAGAAGTTTGGTCCTGTACTTGGCATACAGTAGGCCTGCATCAAACATCTATGTACTTTGATTTCTTTGGCATGATCCCTTCCTGTGAGCAATATACAAAAATGCTGAATTCTAAAAATAGGTCCCCAAATTTATTACATGCACTAAAACTTAATTTGGTTAAAACAGAAGAAGAGTCAAGCACTTCTCTTCCTTGTGAGCTATCATGTAGCCAACACTCTGAACATAACATGCGCAACGGGAATATACTCAGCTTCCCAACTCACGTTTCCCAGGGACATAGGGAAATGAAAATAGAAAACAAGGAGTCATTAGATTATGATTAGGTTCTCTGCTTAATTTTGATTTGCTGAATTTCGTGCCTGGGAATGGATTATTTTCCCGGCAGATCTTTGTTGTATTGTTTGGCTACTTGTTGTGACCTGAAAATCAAATGAATCATAGACTCTCAGAATCAGAGGGCTCTGGAGGTCATCTAGCCCATCCACCCACTCCAAGAATGCCACTGCAAACACTTCCAATGTGTGGTGGTCCAGTTTCTTCTTGAATACCCAGTGAGGATACACCACTTTCAGTGACCCCAATCGTCTCTTCAGGGGACTGCCTAACATTAGATTTTCCCACTTCTGTGCAAAAGTCTTTATTTCTGTAATTTCTGTATCTTTGGTCCTTGTCTTGCTCTCTGTGGTGCCTGGGTATGTCTAATCTCTCCTCCATCTGACAGCATTTTCAGTATTCTGAAGCAGTGCTGACATCTTCTTTGCCTATTCCTTTTCAATCTGAACATTCTGTTTAAGCAACTATTCTCACCATCAAAATTTCCATACATTTAACAGCCTTTGTCCTTCTCCTGTGTACAAAGTCCACCGTGAGGATATTTTTACGTCCTATCATCATCAACAAAAATAAGTCATAAGAACAGTGGCATGTTACTTTCCAAACAGAGTTTCTGAGAGCTGGAAGCTAGAGTCATACAAAAGTACACCGTAAGGACTTACACCGTAAGTACACCATAGAGACAGCGTCTCCAGGACAGGCTTTGACATGGTACCCGAAGCAGGTGGATCTGGACCTAGCATGAGCTTACTTGCAACAGAAATGCTTTGCTGTCACTTAAATTACTGAAGACCAAAAAGCCTCTTTCTAAGGAAGACAGAGTGAAACAAAAGGCATCTCTTACTTTCTACGAAACATTTCTGCAAATATGCAGCCAACACTCCAGAGGTCCACGGGGGTGGCGTAGCTGGACTGAAGCAAGACTTCTGGAGCTCTGTACCACAGCGTGACGACCTGCAACGGCAAACAGATCTGAGCGTTACTGAGGAAGATGGCTGGTTGCTTAAACTTCTCATCCTGGCTGGTTTAATGCCAAGATCCAGTTCAGAAAGAGCTCTTAGCCATCATATGGGGACGCTGAGATAGAAGCAATAAACAACTAGGACTCATTACTGACAGGTCAGGAAATGACATCATCCCCACAACCTGGGTTCCCACCTCAGACTTGGGTGTTTCTTACTAGGATGGTAAAATAACTGAATTTCAGAAAGCAAAGCAAAGACTTAAAAAAACACGAATCTTAAAATTGTTCTTTTTGTTAAGGGGCTTAAAAAAACAATACATGGAAAATAAGTGTAGGCAATGATTCTAGATCAATTCCTAGGTCAGTAGTATTGGGAAATCAGAAGATGAGTCCAGTGGTTGCTGGATGTTGACCTTGAAGTATGAAGAGCACCCAGGACAAGTCAAAACTACTCGTATCATGAGACTGTGCAAAATCAAAATAAACCCCCTTCAATGCCGCTCTTTTCAGAAAACAAATAAAAAACAACTTAAGACAGAATGTGTAACTGAATTGTTTATACTATGTGTAAAAAAGCCATCCAGAGTACCGGATTCCCAAATAGGAAGAATCTCCTTTAATACAGAGTAGTGTACAGTAACAGGTGAAACAAACACAACTGTAACTACTTCTGCAAGGCTGGGAGGTAAGGAAACAGATGTATAGGCTTCAGCCTTATACTGTATATAAATACTGTATACAGTATATAGGGGTTCAAGTGCTTCTCTTTTGGGGAGAGCAGATATTCTATGGATGCCTGAAATAAGGTAATATTCTTTACCGTCAGATAAGGAATTCAAGACATAAATCTATTACATAAGCATTTTGTATTATTCAGATTCCTTTTATCCTTATTGTTTTGTTTAATTGTACTTTTGTTGACATCTATCTAAACTTCCTAAAATTCTCCTTTATGTACTTTGATGCTATAGTACTTGGTGCATGAAGAATGCAGTAGCAATTCTCCAAAACACGACAGCCATCTATTTCCTTCTTTCCTGTGGGCATGTGCTGCTCCTCCTATCAAGGGATGGAGTTAAATTCACCTTCCATTGAGGAGTTGGCCTCAGTGATCTGGTCAACTCAACTAACAGAATATATCCGAGGCTACCAAAACTAGGTCAGCAGAAGCCTGGTAGTCGGGGCCTTTTTGAATGCTTACCCTTGAGACACTTCCTCTGGAGCCCAGGTGCCACGCAGTGAGAAGCCCACAAAGATGTTCCACTGTAGAGCCCCAGCTGAGCTCTTGGCTGAAAGCCATGTGAGTGAGCCATCTTGGACATTCCAGTTGGACTGATCCCCCAGACAACTGTGGCCCACCCCTGCCAATGTCACAGTGAGCAAGCAGAATTGCCTAGCTGAGTCCAGTCAACTCACAGGATTAGAAGTGATAATAAAATGACTGTTGTTTTAGGTTTGGGGGGGGGCGGATTATACAGCCATATCTTACTGGAACAAGATTCTTAATTGGTTCCTCCTCTTCCTCTCATTTAACAGGTTTTCCTTTGAATTCACACAAGAGGTCAAATTTTGTATAAGGGATATCTGGTTGATATCTAATGGAGGGATGGTGGTGATGTAATAGAAATTAAAAAAAGGAAGCAGATGGGGTGCCTCGGTGGCTCAGTTGGTTAAGTGTCTGACTTTTGATTTTAGCTTAGGTCATGATCTCATAGTTAAGGAGATCAAGCCCCGCATTGAGGTCTGTGCTGATAGCGTGGAGCCTGCTTGGGATACTCTACCTCCCTCTCTCTCTCTTCTCCACTAATGTGTGTGCTTTCTCTGTCTCTCAAAATAAAATTAATAAACTTTAAAAAAAGGAAGCAAACAAACCTACAATACCATATAGTGTTACTCAGTTATCATTGGCTCTGCTCTATCTTTCCAGCAGTATATCCCATAGTATCTCCATAATCCTTACAGGCTGGTCACATACTAGACCACATCACTGGGTTTCAACCCTGACTGTGCATCAGAAATCATCCATGGGGATTTTAGAAAAACATAGATGTCTGGGCCTTATCTCTGTCACTGAATTAGGTCTCCATGGTGGGGTCCTTGGAGTTCTTCTCTCTCTCTCTCTTTTTTTTAACAAAGTTCTTCGGGTAATACTGATCCTTGGCTAGGTCTGAGCACCACTCAATTATATAGACATTTCCTCCAGCTCCTGCCTCCATGCTTTAGTTGATATTGTTCTGGTCTGGGAAGCATTTCTTCTCTCCACATGTGGAAATTCTATTTATCTTACAAAGCCTGCCTCTGATGCCATCACCTCCCTGAACCCAGTGCCACCTGAAAATCACACCTTGTAACATAGTTCATAATACAGTTTGTTTCAGAGGGCATGGACCCGATTTTATCCATGGTTACATCTGTAAATACCCATCATAATACTGCTCGCATAACAACTGGGGTTTAACAAATACTTAATTAATGATTGAAGGCAATCATTCCTAGAAGATAATTGGGCAAAATTCAATCACCAGTCATTCCTGAGAAAGAAGGCACTTACTCCATTTGCTAAGAAGACCATCCAATTCTGGGCTCTAGTTTTTAATTGCATAAATTATTTCTGCTTTATCAATATTTCCCTGCTTCTCTGATACACTGCAAACAAAAGAGTGGGTGTAAATGGCCCATAAAGTTTCTTCTGCTAGTGGTTTATAAACCTAGTGTACACACCCACCTTCTCACTTCCATTTGAAATAAAGTCTAGCATCATATGGAATGAAAATTTTAATCTGAATATTGCATTATTTTAAGCTGTTCTAAAGAGGCTCTGATTTCTGACTGATTACCCATCCCCAAACTCTTTAGTAGGACTGTTTTCACTTGTAGTACTTTAATCAGTGTACCTATCATGATCATCAAATCAATGTGTAGACAGTTAAAATAACTATACTGATATGTTTAGAAAGTTCCTTTCTATTCCTTTTAAAAATTAGTTACCAGTCAAAATGGATAATGAATTTTTATGAAATATCTTTAAATGTCTATTAATAATGACCATGTGATCATTCTCCTTCATTCTATGAGTGGTATATTAATCACACTAATAGATATCCTAATATTGTACCATCCTTGCCTTTTTGGAGTAAATCACTCCCAATCATGATATATTATTCTTTTCATAGACCCTTACATTCTATCTGTTAATATTTATTTAGAATATTAACTTATATTCATAAGTGAGACTGATCTACAGTTTTATTTTTTGGGTTAATTTTTCATGTTTTGATATTAGAAATGTGCAAGGTTTCTATCCTCTGTATTCTGGAATATTATAAGCAACATCAGAATGATCAGTCTCTTAAAAGGACTCACTCATAAAACCATCTGGGTCAGGATCTTTGTTAGCAGTTACGTATTTAACAATCTTTTGAATTTCTTAAGTCTGTTTAGATTTCAGTCTCTTTTTGAGTCAATTTTGGTAATGATAAAGGATTTCCCCATGAAAACCCTTAATCTGGATTTTAAAATGTATTGGCTTAAATCTGTACATAGTATTTCTTATAATTATTGTAATGTCATTTGTTTCCTCGGTTTTCTGAGAAAGAGAAAATCGAATTTTCTTTCTTAATGTTGTGTAATTTTGTTTTTTCTTCATATCAAGTTTTCCAGGAGCTTAAGTTGTATTATTTATTAAAAACTGACATAGAGCTTTATTTCCCTTTTGGGGGAATAACTGTTTTATTTTATACTTTATTGACTTCCACTTTTATCTTTATAAATTTCCCCATCCTAGTTTCTTTGTTTGCCTTTATTTGTCTATGTCGAAACTTGACTTATTTTCAATTCTAAATAATGATAGAAGATTTACTTATATATTTTTAAGTGGACTTTTCTCATTTTCGTTCTTTAAATAATATATAATTTAACTTTAATTTTCTCTTTAATCCAAGAATAAACTACTTTGAAGAATACATTATGTAGAAAAGTGTTTTAGGGGTGCCCGGGTGGCTCAGTTGGTTAAGTGTCCAACTCTTGGTTTTGGCTCAGATCATGATCTCAATTTCATGAGTTTGAGTCCGAGTAAGACTCTGTGCTGCCGGTGAGAAGCCTGCTTGGGATCCCTCCTCTCTCCTTCTATCTCTGCCCCTCACCTGCTTACTCTCTCTGTCTCTCTCAAAATAAATAAATAAACTAAAAAAAATGCTTTAAAATTTCCATATGGTCAAGTTATTTATTTCTCTTTTTAAAAAATGCTTATTTTTGAGAGAGAGTACACATGCTTGAGTGAGTGGGGGAGGGGCAGAGAGAGAGAAAGACAGAAGATCTGAAGCAGGGGCTGTCAGTGCAGAACCCACGGGGCTCGAACTCAAGAACCGCTGTGACCTCAGTTGAAGTCAGACTCTCAACCTACTGGGTGCCCCTATGGTTATTTTTTAATTGTTGGAATCTTAGGTTTACAAATCCATGGTCAGAGAATGTAACCTGTACAATTTCTACTTGAAAGAATTTATTATTGCTTTCTGAAGGACTATGTGCATACCTGGATTTTGTATCATAGGGTATCAGAAGAGCAATTCTCTTAAGTCTGAGGTTCTTTATTAATAAGACTTTGTCTCATACAGATCCTTATATTTTTCTATACTTTGTCAAACTCTGGAAGAGAATTGAGTTTTTGTTTTTTTTCCCCCGCAGAATCTCCTTGTATTTCTAAGGGATTCTGCCCTATACATATTGGCCTTATATTCTGGTAAATAAAATTTATGACAACAAAAATATTATTAGGATAATAATAATTTAGCTGATGGTAGACATAAGATATAAAATAAATACATAAATCTTAATAAGTCAGTTACAAAATATAATGTAAAAAGTATCCTATTCACAATAGTAACAAAAAAACACTGAAGAATTTAAAAAAAAGAAAAATCTATATAAATAAAATGATATACTATTGTTGAAGAACTTAAAAACTAAATAAATGATGAGACAGACCATGACTAGGATGGGGAAAAAGTCATACTATAAAAAAAAATTGTCCTTCCTATATTAACATGAAAGTTTAAGGCAATGCAATGATTTGTGGGAGGAATTTAACTTTGACAATACACGGCCTCTGGCAGAATAATGCTTAAAAAAGAGCTAAAACTAGTTTTGAGAAATAAGGGTGAGGAGAATTTGCAAATATATTCTAAGGTATGGAAATGAAAACAGTAGGTGCTAACAGGTTAAAAAAAAGAATGAAGTCCAGAAAGAGACTGATCTATTTATGGAGTTTAACACTCTTATTAGAGGTGCTGAATTTCATCTTAGTTAGAAAATATACTTCAACATTTGAAATCAAGACAACTGGCCATCCATTTGGAAGAAAGTAAGTTTGATCCCTACTTTACACCATGTATAAGGAGAAATGGTATATACATAGAACACCTAAAAAGTAGAGCTAGAAAAATGTATTAGAAGAAAACAGAAGAGAGGGGTGCCTGGGTGGCTCAGTTGGTTAAGCATCTGACTCTCGATCTCGGCTCAAGTTGTGATCTCGTGGTTTGTTGGAGTTTGAGCCCCACATCAGGATCCACACTGTCAGTGCAGGGCCTGCTTGGGATTCTCTCTCACCCTCTCTCTGTCCCTCCCCTGCTTGCATATGTTCTCTCTCTCTCCGAGCAAATAAACATAAAAAAAAAAAAAAAAAAAAAAAGAAATAAAACAGAAGAGGACCTTAGGATATGGAGGACTTTTTCAGCATGAAGAGAAATATAGAACCTTGAGATGAAGAGTCACATATCCAGCTATTTCAAGCTGAAATTCCCGTTGTCAAACAGTATAAAATAAAGGCAAAAGGCAAATAACAACCTGGATTAAAACATCTAAAACAAATTACATAAATAAACAATACAACAGAAAAATGGATAAAGAATATAAAAAGACAATTCACAAGAAGAAACACACTATCAAAGATTACTTAATTTCATTAAAAAAATAAGGAAGGAATAAAGAAAGCCATCACAATAAAGGGGTATTATTTTTGCCTGATTAGTGGAAATGAATTCCAGGTTGGCTGTGGTATGGGAAAACGGTTTCAAACTAAATTGGCACACCCTATTTAGAGGACAATCTGATAGTATTTATAAAAGGAATAGTGCCCATGTTGCTGAACCAGAGTTCTACCTGCAGGAGTTTATCCAAAATATTAGTCTAGTATACAAAGAGATATTCACAAGGATGTTTACCTCACAAAATGTCCAATAGGGGAATATTATTCAGTTATCACGACATCAAAAAAGATGAGCTAGTTTTCATTTCCACTCATTTGTGCTACCACAGATAGATGTCCATGATATACTGTTAAGTGAATAAGTAAGTTTTGGAAGAGTGTGAAATATATTGTAATAATTTTTGGGGTTTTTTTGGAGAGAGAGAGAGAGAGAGAGAGAGAGAGAGAGAGAGAGAGAAAGAGAGCAAGTGAAGAAGAGGGGCAGAGGGAGAGAGGGAAATCTCAAGCAGGTTCCACGCTTAGAGTGGAGCCTGACATGGGGCTCGATCTCATGACCTTGGGATCATGACCTGAGCCAAAATCAAGAGGTGATGCCCAACTGACTGACCACCCTCCCCCGGCTCTCCTTCTCATTTTTATTAACAGATTATATGTAGTAATACAATAATCATATACGTATATAGCATGTCTGCTAGGACTCTATACATGGACACCAAGCCTTTTTTTTTTTTAATTAAAAAAATTGTTTTTAACTTTATTTTGAGAGAGAGAGAGAGAGTGCACGAGTTGGGGTGGGGGGCAGACAGCAAGAGGGAGAGAGAGAATCCCAAGCAGTGCAGAGCCTGATGCAGGACTCAAACTCACAAACCGTCAGATCATGACCTGAGCACAAATCCAGAGTTGGACACCTAACTGACTGAGCCACTCAGGTGCCCCTGAACAACAAGCTTTAAATGAACAGTTGCTATGAAAATATGGCAGTGCAGGAGATGGAATGCGGAAAGGAAAAAGGGGCTGGAGGATGATTTCAGAAGTACAAAGTCAGTTAGCTGCTGTTAGTAAGCACATTTGGTAGCTAAGAAAACTGAATTTCAGAGAGCCTAAGTCATTTGGCCAGAATCATGGAGCAGAGATGCTGAAGAGCTGGGACTCTCACCAGGACCATCTGCTTCCAACTCTGTGCTCCTTCCTCAATATCTAACACAGGAAACATCCATAAATCAACAGGCGAGCATACAGGTTGTAATTAAATAACCAAGAGGGAAAGATTTTAAATTCACTTTGAGATATTTCAATGTGAACTCTTAAAAGAGTTTTACAGATCTCAAAACCTCAGCTATCCTTTGGGGTTAAATGATTTCCTTAAAAATAAGGTTTAAGAAAAAGATTTCAAAATTCAGTTTTGAACAACAGTGCTCTGTATGGTATGACATCTATTTGTCAAATTCCTATTTAATAACTTCAATAAAAAAAGATTAAAAAATCTCTTTGGTATTTCTAAGATTTTTGTTTGGTCTATGTGTAAATCATTGTAAGAAAATGGGAGGAGTCAGAATTATTAATTAGGTATCTGCTTATACTCTATCAGCATTTGTCTAAAGAGACATCTTTTCGGTTTAGTCTTTGTGGAATTCAACAGGCTTGGATTCCAAAAGAAAGTATTAATTGACTTTTCATTTCCAGTTAATTCTCTAAAAAAATAATAATAATAAACCCAACAATGCTCAAGGCCTTCATTTAAAAATAACAAATTACTACCTTTTGCAATAGATATAAATCTAATAGTTGTTCCCTAGTTTATGTAATATTATCTCACATATCAGCAGTGTCCCCAGTTTTAATTTGCTAATTTATCTGGAGAATATTCCATATTCTCTGATCCAGAGTCTCTCAGTCCTCACTTAGGTCACTGTTATCTAAAATATTTCAAATGATGATAATTTCTACAACTTCACGGGATTGAAAATATATAAATTCAGTTTTTTAGAATAGACTGTAACAATTTTTCCTGACAGTAAAATATACATTCTATTTGCTTTGGAATTATCACACTTCTGTACTTCTAAAGTTTTCTGATGGAAGACTGCCTAACTTAAAACCAGTTTGTCACATGCAAGCAGATTTATTAATTTTTACCTCAAAGCTTTTTAAGGAATGGACAAAACTGAAAAAACATGTTTCAAGATCTTAGGGCATGAAGTGAGGAATGTTCTCAACAATGTAATCAATTCTACCTGAGGCTTCCTAATTCTAAATATTCTTAAACACAAAATATAATGGTGAGTTTAAACTTAAAAACATGTAGAGGGAATCAACGAATGCAATGTATAAAGATCAACACTTAGAAATCTATGACAAAGGTAGCCTCTAATGATAACAATGCAGTTGTCTATTAAGCAAAGACAACAATACAAACTATGGGACAGAGTTTGGTGGCTGGAGCCAGCTGGAACCAAAGCAAATGCGATGTTTATTATAATCATTACATGTATTAACAGCCTCTAGAGGTGCTGAATGGATTTGGCAACAGGAGGGGGAGCGGAAGACGGCAGGGTGGGAGAGGAGTTCAAGGATATTTACTCAAGTGGATGTATCTATTTAAACTGCTTTGATCTCTACCCACAATTTTTTTGAACAAGTTCAATAACAGTGTAAGATAAAGTAGAGCCCAAGCCAATTCGGACTCAAAATACATCAGAGTAAACCACTCTTCCTTAATATTCGATTTAACAGTCTTTTTTATTCATGATCCTTTCACCAAGATCCTGAAAAAACTTTGTAGATTATCTGAACCACCCTTATTGCACGGCTACATGCACGAAGAGCAGAAAAGCACGTCATGAACACTTTGCTGGTCATCTTCCTTCTGTCTCTCAGATGGTCTCTGCCCTGGGGGGCGGGGGTGGATCTGTACCTACCACATGCCCTCCAGCTTCTTCCTGGGCTTAGCCACTGGGAAGCCTAGGCAGGAGTTCAGGGAAAGGGAGAAACCTGAGGTGAGTCTTTAACACCCTGATTGCTTCCCATTAAGGTTGTCTAGAGCTGGCTGTGCAGCCATTACAAAGTCTCTCTCCATCCTGGGCTCTACCCATTCCGGGAACTGCTCGCCCTCTTCCCGTCAAGCTTGGGAATGGTAACAGCTTGGCTGCAACTGAGATCAAAGTTCCGGCACCATCCACTGCACTTCCTCTAAACCACCTTTGTAGATCTGGTCTCTGTAAACAAACCTTTCTTGAATTATCTTATTGTGAGTGTGCCATCTATTTCCCGGTGGGACCTTGACTAACACATTGGATTTGCAGATGAAGAAACGAACATGGCTAGCAAATTCTTACCTAAGCTTCATTTTAATTTCTGTCAACAAGGGCATTTAGACTAAAATCATCTGTAAGATGACTTCTGTTTGGATTCTAAGAGTCCCTAAATGATGCGGCAATGTTCATGAAGCTTTAAAAAATGTAGATACTGTACAGACCCAAGAATTCTTTGGACTTCCTTGCCTGTACTTTGGTTTAGTAATTACTTATGGAGGGTATCAGTATGGTGATATTCTCCTTCTGGGGTCCACTTCAACATCACATCTCAAATGTAAACTTAGATAAGGATTTCTGAGGAATATGGATACGATCCTTGGAAGAACTCAATCCTTATAGTGCCAAAATGAAGGCTTTCTAAACCATGCTCTAAGCTGTTTATTGGCTTCAAACCAATATAAAACTCTCTAGCATGTATGGTTTTTTCCTTTCACAAAACTACTATGGTTTTGCAAAGCAAAAATCAAAATTAGTGGCAATTTCACTGACTTTTCATAAAGGGTCTCAAAATTCAGTTCTTTAAAGTTACACATTTAAATAAAGAATATCATATTCAGGGATGCCTGTGTGGCTCAGTTGGTTAAGTGTCCGACTCTTGATTTTGGCTCAGATCATGATCTCATAGTTTTGGGATTGAGCCCTACATCGGGCTCCGCGCTGACAGCATAGAGCCTGCTTGCGATTCTCTCTCTCCCTCTCTGCCCCTATTCTGCTCATGTTCTCTCTCTCAAAATAAATAAATACACTTAAAAAAAATAGAATAGCATAATCAGAATTCTAATTCTGCCAAGCCAGTTAAATGGAAGCTATTAAGAATTAAATACCAATCCTGGACTTCAAGCTACATTACAGAGCTGTAATCATCAAGACAGTATGGTACTGGCACAAGAACAGACACGCGGTTCAATGGAACAGAATAGAGAACCCAGAAATGGACCCACAAACCTACGGCCAACTAATCTTTGACAAAGCAGGAAAGAATATCCAATGGAATAAAGACAGTCTCTTCAGCAAATGGTGCTGGGAAAACCAGATGGCGACATGCAGAAAAATAAGCCTGGACCGCTTTCTCACACCCTACACAAAAAACCCCTCAAAATGGATGAAAGACCAAAACGTAAGACAGGAAGCCACCAAAATCCTCGAGGAGAAAACAGGCAAAAACCTCTTTGACCTTGGCTGCAACAACTTCTTACTCGACATGTCTCCAGAGGCAAGGGAAACAAAAGCAAAAATGAACTATTGGGACCTCATCAAAACAAAAAGCTTCTGTACAGTGAAGGAAACAATCAGCAAAACTAAAGGGCAACCGACAGGATGGGAGAAGATATTTGCAAATGACATATCAGATAAAGGGTTAGTATCCAAAATCTATATAGTACTTACCAAACTCAACACCCAAAAAACAAAAAATCCAGTGAAGAAACCGGCAAAAGACATGCAGAGACACTTCTCCAAAGAAGATATCCAGATGGCCAACCGACACAAGAAAAAATGTTCAACATCACTCATCATCCAGGAAATACAAATCAAAACCACAATGAGATACCACCCCTCACCTGTCAGAATGGCCAACATGAACAACTCAGGCAACAACAGATGTTGACGAGGAAGCAGAGAAAGAAGATCTCTTTTGTACTGCTGGTGGGAATGCAAACTGGTGCAGCCACTCTGGAAAACAGTATGGAGGTTTCTTGGAAAATTAAAAGCAGAACTACCCTACAACCCAGGAATTGCACTACTAGGTATTTATCCAAGGGATACAGGGATGCTGTTTCGAAGGGACACATGCATGTGTCCGAATGTTTATAGCAGCACTATCAACAATAGGCAAAGTATGGAAAGAGCCCCAATGTCCACTGATGGATGAATGGATAAAGAAGATGTGATACACACACACACACACACACACACACACACACACACACACACACACACAGTGGAGTATTACTGGGAAATCAAAAAGAATGAAATCTTGCCATTTGCAACTATGTGGATGGAACTAGAGGGTATTATACTAAGCAAAATTAGTCAGAGAAAGACAAATATCATATGACTTTACTCATGAGGAATTTAAGATAAAAAACAGATGAACATAAGGGAATGGAAACAAAAAGAATATAAAAACAGGGAGGAGGACAAAACATAAGAGACTCTTCAATATGGAGTAACAAACAGAGGGTTACTGGAGGGGTTGTGGGAGGGGGGATGGGCTAAATGGGCTAAATGGGTAAGAGGCATTAAGAAATCTACTCCTGAAATCATTGTTGCACTATATGCTAACTCACTTGGATGTAAATTTAAAAAAATAAATTAAAAAAAAAAAAAAAAAAAAAAGAATTAAATACCAATAAAAGTTAACACACAAAGTACTTTGCAACAAATAACTGAGTCATTTCAAATAGACTCAGTTATAATCTAAGGGCCAGAATAAGATGTTTTGACAGATGAGATGACAAAAAATGAGATTCTCAACACAGCACTGCGCCAACAACAAACGATCTTGGCCTCTGCTCTGACATATCCATTATCAGCAGCAAGGTTGTCTATCCTTCCTAGGACCTACAGTTGTCCTGGTTCACAAATGGAGCCACTGGCTCCATCTAGATGTGATTTCCAACCACCTGGCCATTGCTTGTGGTTCTCTTTGTGGGATATTCTTTCCGTCAGTCTCTGCAGGTCTGAATCTTCACATATCACTTCATGAAGCCTTTCCTGGTCTCCCAACTGGAAATGATTGCTCTCTCCTGAGCTTCCACCGAATTTCTACAGCACTTGAACCTTCTATTTTCCATTACGGTCATTCAATTTATTGGTCACAGTGTATACGCAGGGTCATGCCTGAAAGGTGTTCAGTAATTATCTGATGACTGGATACATAAATGAAGCACAGGGAACCTTAGGGGCAGTGCTGATGGTGGATGGAGGCACTCTGCCAGACTGGAGAATATGGGGACAATAACATTTAATAATAACTTAGTACTTTTGAATAATCATGAATCTTTAAAAAAGAAACTGGATCTTTGGAGTGAGGTGAGGCTGAACCCAATGTGATTCAGAGGATTTGTAAGGCGATTCGGAGGGTAATGACACCGGGAAACAGAACTGAGATGAGTATTCCCTCCAAGTGGAGACGGAAGGAATCTTCCCTGACTCAGTAGTCAAGGGCCTGTGTACTGTGTTCAAGGGGCGATGATAATGACCCCACTGAAGGATGAAGGGAGGTGGAGTTCAGGGATCCAGGCTTCTGACCTTTCATGATACCAGCGGCACTTACCATCTCTTTCTGAGCCGTATACCTCTCTCTCATTCTGCTAATATTTTAGCATATCAACCTAAAAAAGATAATCTCCAGACATCAGGCCTTAAAGGCCCAAGTGAACTTCAGTTCAGTTCATCACGTTTGCGCCCACTCTTAGAGAGGCACCCTGTCAGTCTTGGACAGGATGGTCACAAATTAGGAAAGCAGCAAGTCAAATGGGTTGGCTGAAAAACAATGGGGGTGGGGGGTGAGCTGTAGTGATTTAAATGAATAATGTTAGAGTCCTGTCCTGGTGTCCCTCCTACTTGGAGGTGTCTTCCCCTACCAGTCCCTTAAGTAGTTGTTTTCTTTAAGGCTAAGATCCTCAGGCAGTTACTATTCTTATGTGATGTACACAACCTCTGGGGAACATCATATGTGGATGCCCTCCAGCGCCACCCTGTAGCAAGAACTCCATAGACCCATGTATCCGACTCTCTCCTGGACGTAACCATGCAGTACTCATACACGTATTTCAATTTCAAAATGCATGCACTGTTGTTCCTCTGAAATTTGTTTCTCCTCTTAGATTCCCTGTGTCTGCAAGCAAAATCACCAGCTACCCACATTCTTCACTCAGCTTCACTATCAGTGAGGTCACCAGATCCTGACAATTCCATTGTGAACCTGTCCTCTCCTGATGGTCCCAAACTTCCTTTGGGCTTTTTTCCTACCAGTCTGCCTCCTTCCACTCTGTCCTCTCTATTGCATCTGAAGCCATGCTTACAACACTTTTGCTTAACATCCATCCATTCTTCAGAGCTTTTAGGAACAAGTTCAAGTCCAGTTTACCCACAGTGCCCTTATGATCTGGCTTTCACCTTCTCTCTGGTTTTATTTCCTGCTCCTCCTTGACACGAATGCTTTCCTCAAGCTGCTCAGATGCTTTATGTGTCATGCCTCATGGCCTTGCCGTATGCTGAGACCTTTCTCGGGAATGTCTTCTCACAGTATCATTCTTATTTCTTGTGAACCCTGCCCTGGCTAGTCCTTCCCAATTCCATGTAACCCCAGCACTTATCACACTATATCCCATTCACTGTGTACTTACTGCCTACTAGACCCAAAGCCAGCCCTTTGAGGGCAGACACCATTCCCATGTGGACTTTACACCCACACCACCTCAGAGTGCTGTGTATAGCAGGCACAAAACAAATGTATATTCCAAAAAATGTATGGGGAGCCAGAAGACAGCAGAATAGAGGGTTATAGAGTTAGGAGAGATAACCCAGGGCAGGATGCAGGGCTTCCGATACAGCATAAATACACAAACCACAATCATGTCCCCATCCCTATACCAGGTATTCTGAGAGTCCACCATCTTTAGTTATCACAGGACTTTTTAATCAAGTTGAAGACCGTTTTATTTTTGTAAAACAAAGTTTTAAAATGTCCAAAGGGCATGTTTTCCTTCAGGCTGTATTGTTTAAATTTCATCTTGAACTTGTGAAACTTAAAAATAGTTACCACTTGCTAAATGTCTATTACGTTTCAAGTAACAAACTTACTCTCTTTTTAGAAGTACAGTATGGTGTAGTTTTGATTTTGACACTAAACAATCACATGCTTGATCTCTCTGCCTTCACCATAGAAACCAAGCAAATATTTGTAGACATTCCTTCAACCTTCACAGATAAGTAGAAATGAAAATTATTCTGAGCACAGGATATGGCAGGCTGCAGAGCTCATCATTTCCTTTCAAAAGTTGTTCTAACTCTTAAGAAAATCTATATGCTCTGGGAGGCAATATCATCACTCAGATTTGTAAGAGTATTAAAAATGGACTTTTTATCATGAAAACAGTCAAATGTCTCTGAAGTCCACGCCTCCCTTGAAAACCTACCAAATGAGCACTGGCAAGTTACATGGTTAGTGCAAGTGACCAGGGAAATGGAAAAGCATGGTTTAAAAAAATGTTGTAATGTTTATCTTTGAGAGATGGGAGTGGGGAAGGGGCAGAAAGTAAGGGAGACAGAGAACCGAAGCAGGTTCTGTGTTGTCAGCACAGAGCCTGATGTGGGGCTCGAACTCAAGAACCACGAGATCATGACCTGAGCCAAAATCAAGAGTCAGACGCTTAACCGACTGAACCATCCAGGCACCTCTGGGAGAGCAGTTTTAAGATTAAGTTCAGCTTCAAACATTCTTCAACATCTTAAAACTCAGTGGGCACTGCCTTCCTTAAACAAGAAGGATTTGGAGATCTTCAGCTGGAAGGAGCTAAAAAAGGCACAGGTTCATTCTTCAGTACCCACTGCCCCCATAGTTTTAGCTACCCATCTCCATCCATAAATGTTCACAAAAATGCATGCTGGAAAAGAAAACCAGCTACGGAATTTCCAACTGACCTGGGCTACCAGAAAAGAACTACCAAAGATTCTGGAGCTCCCACTATATTTTGTGCTTTTGGCTATTGAAGGCAAGAATTAAAACATGCTTCTGAAGACTAGGACGTTTCACGTAGTGCATTTAGCAAGATTACAACTGCAAACAGAAAAGAAGAAGGACATAACCGAGAGAAGCACTTAGATTGCAGCATTAGAAACAGGGTAGTTAGACAGAAGGAAGTTATTTTCTGACAAGACTGTTAAATGTCAGATGGATTATTGTGGGATTTTGTGATCTTTCCTCTAAATACTTTTTATTTTCATCCTACCTAGGGGCAAAGAAGTGGGCTAGGGAAGGAGGGAAAGATGTAAAGTACTATGCTGGATTGACTTCATCTGTTACCTTCTATAATCTTCAGTTTAATGGTATGAAGGCAGTATCAATGAATCTATCTTTAAAGATAAGGAAGTTGAAACTCAAGTTAAGTAACCTGT
Organism: Panthera pardus; assembly: GCF_024362965.1. NCBI lineage: Eukaryota > Metazoa > Chordata > Mammalia > Carnivora > Felidae > Panthera > Panthera pardus. The sequence goes on from NW_026527013.1 coordinate 95,796,896, forward strand.
TCAGGACCAATTAGCTAGTAAATACAAGGATTTGAAGTAGGGCTTAGCCGACTCAGGTTCATTCTCACTGAGCAGACTGAATGACCTCGGGTCTTTTTTTGTGTGTTTGTTTGCCTTAAGCCTAATTATAATTTTTAAAAGTCTGTATTTCCAAAACAATAGTTTCCGTAGCAGGGTAGGTTTAACAGAAAAGCGGACAAGAACAAAAGAAACAGTTTTCCTAGCATGATGGTATCCCAAAGGATTTCATCAAGATGGCTACCACTTAAGGCATCAAGGTCATGGATGTGCAAATAAATGGCTGGGGCTTGGGTGGAGGGCAGGGAAAGTCTCCCTACCCACATGCTCTGCACAGGGATCTGGGTCTGGTGCTGTGTGCACAGGCGTGTTTCTGATGACAAATGTTTCATGGGTGTCCTCTCAGAACACTCCTTCCCTGGCGACCACAACAATGTCCTTCCTCCCAAACTTGTTCTCCTTTTGTATTCCCTATCTCTGCAAATGACAACACCATCTAACCAGTTCCCCAAGCCAGGCTCTTCCTCAAACTTACCCCTCACCCATTTATGCTGCCCCAATGTGAAAAGGGTGCTTTCTTACCTCCAGAAAAAGCAGAAAGTACATTGGACTACAGTTGTGGAAACAGGAAAATGGAAAATACAGTTTGGAGAACCTCCATTTTAAAACGTTCCCGAGTAAGAGAAAAAAATCACATCACTGGGCACAAGAAATTTTCAGGTTTGAAGACTCTGTGCAATTGTAGGGACGTGATGACATCACTCTGGGTTTTACCATCTGATTTCAAAGTTACTAAAAACAGGAAAGGTCACGTGTAAATATATGTCCACCCTCTTTATTTTCCTCTTCTTTCTTTTATAAATTTTATTCTTTTAATGTTTTGTTATTTTATTTAATTTCTCCTTTCTTTTATAAAACACCTTCCTACACTCCTAGGATTTTTGATATTTTTATATCTTCTATGAGCAGAGGGGAAGTTTGAAAAGCACTTTACAAGAATACAGTGCTCTTCATTAAATAGGTAATTATAAAACATAAGTTCATTTGCTCGTGATGAGCTGCAATACTTGTCTTAAAACTGTCTTCAGTTTCTAGGAAGAACCACACGAATACCAAGGACTTTACAGAGTACTTCTAGGTACATCCGTTATTAGGAGAAATACATGTGTGAACATAAAAACCAGCGGAAGGCTTCTCACCTAAGCTTGGGGGCTCATGCTGCACGTATGTTCGGGGCAGTGTGGTTGCTGCATGCAAACGTTACTTGAAAGGAAAAGTAACCCTCCAGTTTGGGTAAAACTTAGCTTTTAGTTCAGAACGAATTCAAAGAAATACTGCTTTTCCACTTACAAACATTTCAAAGAATGTTGCTGCTTTCTAGAAACCTGTGGCAGGTAGCTTCTTTTATTCTTGAAACTGCCAGGATTTTGAAATGGTCTAAGAAGTGATCACAATGATATCAAAGAAAACCTGTAGATTATATGAAATATTTTAATTGTTCTTTAGTAATTGAAAAGTAGTCTTAAATCATCATTGCAGATGGTTAATATATGAAGGGCTCTGGTTTATGGCAAAAATAAAAGCAGGGCCTAGTGATCATTCTGGGCTTCCAGAGAGAGGTTCTGAGCTAGGGAGAGGGTCCCTGCTCTACACTTCCATAGCACACATGTCTTATAACCCCTGATGATGTGTGGTGTGACCACAAGAATCGACTTCTAGCTCTATCACCCCCACAAGATTGAATGACAGGGACTGGGATGTAATCATCTTTGGATCTCCAAATCTTGGCACAGTGCCTGGCATACATCAAGCATTCAATGACTATTTGATAACTGTATGACTAAGAAGTTCAAATTTGCTCCCAACCTACAAAATCAAAATAAAAGCAGAAGGGAAAAAAATCTGTCCATCGTTGAATTGTTCCAAAGGTACAAAAGGTGTTCCAGACTTATACATCATACCTTAGAGGAAACTTCTTGTAAACAGCAAATAAGTTTTAGCTACCTGTTGGCATAGATAGATAGACAGAGATTATCTACCTACCTACCTACCTTACTGCTTGAAGAATCATTCATTCATTTACTTATATTAAGGTGTACACGAACGTTAAAGTGTACAAAGTATTTTTACATATGTACACACTTAAGTAATTACCACTCCGACCAAAGGTACAGAATATTTTTTATCACCACAGAAGGCTCTTTTGTGCCTTTCCTACTCAATACCAGAAATCTGGAATCACTATTCTAACTTATATCACCATGGATTCATGTTGCTGGTTCTTGAACTTCATATGAAAGGAATCATGCAATATGCATCTGATTTCTTCTGCTCAACCTAATATGTAAATTATCTATGTTGTTGTGCATATCAGTAGTTTTTCCCTTTCATTGGTCTGTAGTATTCCATTGTGTCAACATGCCAGAATTTTATTTACCCATTTTTGTTTTCTGTTAATAGGTGTTTTTAGTTTTTGGTGATAGTGAATGAACATTCTGCCATGAATATTTTTGTGTGTGTCTCTTGTGGATATAAGCATTAATTTCTCTTGGGTATATATATATCTCTATAGCTACCTGTCTATCTATGAGAAAAAAACAAAGGGAGTAGGCATATGTGTGGCAGATACTACAAAAGAGTTTTCCCAAGTAGTTAAGCCATTCTCTAGTCCCATTAGGAATGTAGGACACTTCCAATTTGCCACCACTTGATATTCCCAACCATTCAAGTTAGGTGTAGTGGCACCTCGTATACTTCAGACTAACCAATTTATAAGAATATAAGGTTCTAAAACTGAAAATATAGTCTGGATTTATTAAAGCACTAATTAGGTTCTCTTTGTAATGACAGAATAAATAACAATATTTATCATTTGTGTATAGATGTGTGACTCAATAGTTTAAGATAATTTTTTAAATGTTATGTTTCTCTTTTCACTTTTGCCCCTGCTACATCTCACTTTTAGCAAATTCCCAACCTGTTAAGCATCTGTTTGTTCTTCTCCTGAGGTAGAGAAACTATATATTTACACAGAGTTCTTAGACAATCTGCACATTGAACAGGGAAACTAAGTTGGAAAGTATTTTGAAGTGTCTGTGCCAAGATTCTAAGTTAAAATATTAATAACGTAAAAGTTTTCGAAGCTGTTGGATGGTAGTTTTTACTAGATTTCCTCTATGGACAAAATTCAGACATATCAGTATAAACTAAATTACAGAACCGTACTGGTCAGAATATAGTCCCGTGGCTTAGTTAAGAGGCAAACCCTACGCTATTGGCCCCTGTTGCCTCATTTCTTTCCCAACAGGTCATGCAGTCACGTTTCCATCTGTCGTGAGCCTATGTTCACATTCACCCAGGCATGCAATTAAATAATTTTTTTGATGTTTATTTATTTTTGAGAGAGACAGAGACAGAATGTGAGTGGGCTAGGGGCAGAGAGAGAGGGAGACACAGAATCCAAAGCAGGCTCCAGGCTCTGAGCTGTCAGCACAGAGCCCAACGCGGGGCTCGAACTCATGAGCTGTGAGATCATGACCTGAGCTGAAGTCAGACGCTCGACCAACTGAACCACCCAGGCGCCTCTGCCCAGGCATGAAATTTAAACATGGTGAACCACAGCAACTATTTCAGGGGCGGGTGGTCTATAGGACAATAATTGGTGTACATGTGGCACCATTTTCCCTTGTTTAGAAACTCTGAATGACTATAGAAATTATTTTCTTCACTTAGTGGATAAACATTTGCAGACTGCTATTTGGTGGCTGGCCCTCACTGTGAATGAATGAACCATGGTTTGTGCCCTGATGGGGCTCACAGACTGACTGACTGCAGAAGTGTAGTGGGAAAAGATGGGAAGGAATACTCTGACTCAGCCCTGAAAGTTACGTTTATTGAGGTGAACAGAAGAATCTGGGAGATTCTACATTTAACTTCGAAAAGAAACAGATACAAAACATTCCATTAGTATTTTCTATTAATAAAGACATTTCCAGTAAGAGACAAATATTGCTAGTATCTTGGAGAAGATGTGGGAGGAAGCTATTTTGTTATACCATTAAGTCCTCACTGTCTACACACTTGTTTCCCAAAGGGAGTTTAGAGGATAATAATGTTTCATGAAAACCAGTTCTAAATCTTTTGGGAATATGCTGAATTCACTTCTGAAATTCACATTTTTACCCTGACATATTAAAGGCTCTGAGAAGTTCTACAGTCGAAACAGAAACCTATTTAACATTTCCCATGTATTGTCCATGGAATGATTCCCCTCCCTTGCCCTCCCCCCATGCAACACCTATAGAGTTAGATTTCCCTGGAAAATGCTCTGAAAAGCAATAGTCTATGACAATGTCCAGGATTAAGAGCACAAATAATCCAAAATAAAATTTGGAGTGTAATGCATGCAAGCAACTTCACATTCTAAACTAACATCCTGAAAAATAAGAGCTGGTATATCTTGCTTTAAGTAAGCCACATTTATGAAAATATGGTTTTGCATTGAAAATGAAAGGATAAAATGTAAATAAGAGTTGCAAAGGTACCCCCCACCCCAGGGCTATGGTATAACCATTATAATATCTTTTATCACTATAAAATATTATAGATGTAGATGGTGAAGGAGTCTTGCTATGTCTGTATTAACTATATTCTTTGTGTTAGTACAGATGTGCTCACATTTAGGAAGTGGCTGTTCTGAGTACATACTTCATTTACTTTCAATCACCCCTTTATGGTAAAAGTAGAATGCAGGAAAAATTCTGGTTACTTAAACTTTCTGTCTATGTGCACTTCATTTGGGAAGAAGTTTATTGTAATGTTGAAGTTAACCAACATTTACTGGGCAACCTACCATGAAAGAGATTGAGACTATAAAGACAAATAATAGACAATGCCTGTTCTGGAGGAGTTCATAGTCTAGTGAGGCAAATATAAAAAGAAATAACTGTAACACAGTGTGGTTGGAACTATAATAAGGCATGGAGAAAGTGCCATGGAAACACAGATGACTTCATTAAAGAGAATGGGTGATTTATTGCTCCTACAATAAAGCACACACAATCTGTCTGTATACAATAAAAATATGACTGCAATCAAGAAATTAATAAATATTTATTGAGCACCTATTATATACTATAAATCTGTGTGCCAGACTTTCTCAAATGTCAAATTACTACTAGTCTCATAGAATTTCATATTGTTCTCAAAAGGAATGTAAAATATTTCTCAGATTCTCGGGCAATTTTATATCCAGAATTAGAGGGAGCCAAGCTAAAGTTTAATTTTACACTTTGGAAAAACTCTAAAGCAAAGAACATCATATGCAAGCAATTCCGGGGATGTGTAATCATTTTGCAGTTAGAGCCAGCAGAGGGAGTAAATCTCGTCGAAGAAAAGCTTCAGGTATATATGGAGATATTTAAGACTTCAGATGTAAAGAAAAAGCTTTGACATAAAAGAAAACCAGAGTGCAGAGACACATATTTCTCTGCATAGACAAATAATTTATATTTTTAAAATTCCTGAAACATAATGCAAGAGAGTAACAAGCAATTACTGAATAATTGAAGGCTGTCATCTTATTGCTCCAATGAGACTTACAGAACTAAACGTATGAATTTTCCCAGTTGAAAGTGACAGCAATCACAAATTTCCGTAAAACACAACCGGCAGCAAAATCTAACTAATTGGCATTAGTAGGAAGGAGCTTCAATTGTGCGTTCACTGATTAGCAAGAGCTGTCTGCAGAGTGCCAGTTTCACTTCAAAGATAAGCCCATATATACCATTAACAGTACATTTCTGCCTCAATTTCTAACACTGAGAAGCTGCTACCTTATGAAGAGAACGGATGCTTTCACCATGGCACTCCCAAATCATTTGCGACCGTTACAACAAATTCATTTCAAAACAGAGCTACACAGGACTAAGCCTTTCCATGGTCTTCCTCATGAGGAGTATTGTGACAAAAAAGTTTTATTAATGAAAACCAGGCATTTTTAGCCACTTTCACCCCTGGTATATCCATAATATTTTATCATCATTGCCCTTTCCAGGGCACCTCTTGTACCTTTTTCTCACATTTGATTCACCCACCAAACCACAAACTTCTCCAGAGTATTCCATGTCTCCTAACACTGCATACTCCCAGTACTAAATCAGCACCTCATGCCTTGCACAGAGGTGATGTGCAGTCAGTGTTTGCCGAGAATGACTAAAAGGAGCTTTACAAAGTTCTAGCCGGAGTGCCTGTCTTGCTCAGCCCCAAACTCTTTTTTCTTGTAGGATGTATTTTCTCCATTCTCTTGCTTGCATGAGAATTAACAACATACATAGATCGGAGATACTGGTTTTTCGTACCCAGGTTAATGGAAAGGGACACACACAAAGGGAAAAATGTGGGCACCGGGTTTGAAATCTGGTGGCAGGCTGGGTTCCCAGGAGGAGCCTTGAATGCTCTAGGTTACTCTGATCAGCATTCCCTCCTATTCCATCTGGTCCAGTCTTGTATGTGGCCAGTTCTTTCAATTTAGCCCTGCTACCCAGCAGCAAAGTTGACAGATGTGCTCCATACTGTATTTTCTTCTTGATCAGCTTTGCAGAGAATTCATGAGGGACCAACTCTTAGGTTTATTTTCCATTGTACTCTTACTAATTCATTCTAATGAATGATTTTTTTTTAAAATTGAAAACAAATTTTTTTTAACATTTATTTATTTTTGAGAGACAGAGAGAGACAGAGTGTGAGCAGGGGAGGGGCACAGAAAGAGGGAGACAAAGAATCTGAAGCAGGCTCCAGGCTCTGAGCTCTCAGCACAGAGCCTGATGTGGGGCTCAAACCCACGAACTGCAAGATCATGACCTGAGCCTAAGTTGGATGCTTAACCGACTAAGCCACGCAGGCGCTCATGAATGAATTTTTCTAATTCATTCATGTTCAAAACTTTATTTGCTCTCGTCTCCTGATTTATATAGGTATTTCTCCAATTTATCATTATGTTTCTATGTTTCATAATAAGGATATATAGCATTTGTCTTTAAAAAACAATACTACTCGGGGCGCCTGGGTGGCTCAGTCGGTTGAGCGCCGACTTCGGCTCAGGTCACGATCTCGCGGTCCGTGAGTTCGAGCCCCGCATCGGGCGCCTGTGCTGACAGCTAAGAGCCCAGAGCCTGTTTCAGATTCTGTGTCTCCCTCTCTCTGACCCTCCCCCATTCATGCTCTGTCTCTCTCTGTCTCAAAAATAAATAAACGTTAAAAAAAAAATTTTTAAAAAACAATACTACTCAATAGATGCTTGTTGAAAAGAATTCCTTTTCTTTAATGATCCTTGGATTGAAGGCTTTTACCTTTATATTCAATCCTTCTTATCTAGTCATAAAAGCATTCGGTGCTCTCAGCCTTCATGCATGGCTTTGGTTATATTGTCAGCTTTGATGTAGAGTTCACTGTTAAAATGTGAAGTTACTCTCACTTCAGAACAAGTTAAATAGGCTAGAGAAGGAGAAGATTCTACAGAAATTGTGAGAAACTTATCAGTGAAATTGAGGTGTGACAAGCTGATGAGTGGAACCAAATGCCTTGGTAACAAGTAAAGACCAAGACTTCATGTTGCTGCCTGCTTAGTGTATGTAACATCTGCTCATAATCACTTATGCCAACTTCTTCCTGCTGAGATACACCCATGGTGCAAATATCAGACATTCACCAATCTCATTTTTGGTCATCAGTGAACTCGTACAATCCAGGGGGTACAAGACTGCATGGAATAAAGGAAAGAAAGAGTCCTGCACTGACATCTGGAGACCTGGGTTTTACTCTCAGATATACCACCAAATAACTTCTGTGAATTATCTTGCAAAAAAAAAAAAAGTAATTTTATACCATTGGGCCCCAGTTTCCCCGACTATAAAATCAAGGAGTCACATTAGATTATTTTTAAAGTCCTTTCAACCCTAGAATCCTAAAATCAAGAATAAAAAATTTCTACACACTCAGTGACACTATTTGGACAATGTACTATGTACCTATTCATCCAGGTCAATGATGCTGTTCAGAGAAACTCTACATTTAAGAAATGGAACTGTGATCAAGATGAAAACTTAAAGGGCATGAATTAGTGCCCAATAACAGTTTTTGATCCCATAAAGCAAAACTGGAATTCCAGAAGAGACTGTAAAGAACCTTAACGAGTCATTACACGGAAAGGCAAAAGGCAAAGGCATATATCTCTTATCCTGTGGTTATACGCCAGAGAGCAGTCATGTCTGTGTGTCTGTGTAATAGGGTAGGGGCTGCTGTCTGTCCTGTATTCTTTTCAGAATCTGGTATCATTATTCAAATAGGAATGTATGGTGCCTGGCTGTACTTTAGGTAGGCAAGCATCCAAACTTGTTAAAAAATATGCTCGTAATAGCCATTTCAGAAGAAAGGGGTAAGATTTTATATGTCTGCCTGTGAAGTACAGTCCCTTCTAAAAAAAAGGCCATGACGAGAAAGAATGGTATAGCGTGTAATTTTTCTGCCCCTCCCTACTACATCACATGGATCTATTAAAATGAATTCTCCATTCATTTCTTTAGAAATTACTGAAAAGTTATTGTATTAAGTGACTGAAATTACACGAAATCACTAATAGATGGAAAGATATTAACTCACACACAATATATCATTGAGTTCAGGAGGGAGAAATTTAAGCTACACATAGTATCTCTGGAAATTTCATTCTGTTTTCATGCAACTCAGTCAATGAAGGTTGACTTCTTATGATAAGTTGCATGGACAAGAGACTTCTGAAGAATCAGGTATAAATGGAAGCATAAATCTATGAAACATCTTGGTTTCTTATTTATTTACTTATAAATAAGTAAATACTTATTTACTATATTATTTATTTATTTATTACTTTAAAAAAAATCTTCATTTATATTTGAAAGAGAGAGAGAGAGAGAGAGAGAGAGAGAGAGAGAGAAGGTCAGTGGGGGCAGGAAGAGAGAGAGGGAGACACAGATCCAAAGCAAGCTCCAAGCTCCTAGCTGTCAGCTAGAGCCTGACGCGGCGTTTGAACTCATGGACTCTGAGATCATGACCCGAGCCAAAGTCGGACGCTTAACCAACTGAGCCATCCAGGCACCCCCATCTTGGTTTCTTTTAAACATTATCAGGCAATTGTGGTCCTAGGACTAAGATAACTGTATTTAAGTTTTAAAGGACTTCCACAACTTTTTGTTGGTGATTAAAGAACTCTGAGCTTAAAAAAAGGAAAAGAAGAAACAATGCTCAAGGTAATAAGTGCTTTCATGTTACCAGTTCTCATATCCAAGGGCACTGGACCAAGCTAAAGGACAAAGAGATAAGGGCAATATTGCTAGTTAGGAACAAATGGCAGATAAAAGAGCTCTTCTGGGTTCTGATTAAGTGACAGCATTCTACACATTCTTTTGACTTGAGAAAATCAGACTAGGAGAGCAGCAGCTCAGTTACATGTGAAGCACTGCTAAATAAGCGTATCTATATGCTTCCACATTCCAGAACAGGATTCCTCCTCTTTCACGGAACAGAAACATGTTCTCTGTGCTCCACAGCAATAATGCGCCTTTGCTTCAGCTTCCATAAAAAAGCATAAATGTATATGCTATATGCTGAAAGCACAGAGAAGTTTTGTGCTGTGGGACGTGGTGGCTGGGAGCCAATGTTTACAATCCCCTGGGTGGGAAAGGCAGGGTGAAAGGCTCAGGACGGCAGGCTTTAAAAGTCTTTGCTGTTGCCGCCAGTGACCTTCGCCTCTGTTTTCAAAGCAGCTCTCAGGTTAACCCCTTGATTTCTGTGTGCGCTGGTGCTGCACAAAGGAAATACCTTTCTTTGAAGGACACCTCTCTCATGCACATCGGTTTCTGATTTCAGTCGGGGCAGCTCAGAAACACTGGATTGAGAAGCATGTATTCAATCTGCTATCGGACCCACAGGCATGTCAGGGGTATTGGATCTAGATTTCGATGTGTGCTGTGTTCTACAAAGTGAAAGTTTCCAGCTTCAGGCAATGGACTCAAGCTCAAAACCAGGGGACTGTGAAACATGAGCATATTCGGTCTCCAGGGGAGAAGGAAGCATCCAATTTATGCAGAAATGCTCTTTTCCCAGCTAGCCAATGAGAGGCCAGGCTACGAGAGGGGGGCTTCCTATAGGGATCTCCGGACTGCAAGAATGGTGCTTAAAATTAGGGACAGGCGAAATTGCTAACAGCCCAACTTAAAAAGCAGCGGAACAGAAAAAGCCAATTGTAGAAATGAAAAGGGAGTTTTCCAGCTCTTAAGTTAAAGCTGACCACATTTGCCTTATGATTATAGTTGCTGTTACTGTTTTGGTGAGGGAGAATTAATCATCTTTTATTCCTAATGCTAAGAAGTAAAGATCCTATAAAAAATCTACTATATATGTGCATGTTTTATTACAGCCTTTATTAAATGACTCAAAAGATGTGATGCAGCAGTAATATTATTTAAGGCCTAAAAATGTTTTCAGGGTGTAACATTTACTTTGAGGAAAAAAAACTGGTCTGATGTCAAGCGCTCATGTGTATTTTAACAAACGCTCTGGCCTATGAGAAGCTTTGTGGATTTAACAATGTTTGGGACCTATACATTGATCACCATTAATACTGGCATCCCTTTACTGAAGGGACAGGGCATGGAGTTCTGGGTTATGGAAATGAATCGTGCAGTCCTAATATTCTAAGTCTACAAAACCCTGACACAGGTTCACAGGTTTAAGGCTAAGGGTTAAGACTTCTGGAGATGCAAATGACTAACAGCAAACACCAGTGCAACTGATACGCACAAAAGTAATTAAAATAAACCTTATGAAAATCATTTAATCAAATATGAAAGAGCAGTAAGGGAGGATTTTCTCTCAACATTTGGAGATGAAGTCACGGCCTTTGTACTACCAGGCAGCTGCCTCTAACATCATAAAGTATGCATATCCTGTAGAGATCCATTCCCAGAAGAATGGCATTATTTGAGAAGACTATTTTTCAGTTTTCCTGAACTAATAAGTGGGTCTTAATAAGTTATTAAAATTTCGGCTTCACCAAGAATATTTAAGAATAATCAAAACCGCTGTCCCTGTTCTCATTACAGACCAAACAACGTGTTCCTTGCTGTCACTGTAAAAGTCAATGGTGATTAAGCACATATATTCCAGGTAAATGCAGACACCGACAAGAAATAATGTTTCATGAATCTAAAAGAAACCCCAGAGCTCTACCACAGAGAAGATGTAATAATGACAGCTAAAATTTACTATGAGTTCTCCACAGTGAAATGCCTGCCATTTCAGTAAAGACTGCACAAATTTTATGTCATCTAAATCCTGTAGTAACTTGTGAGTTAGGTACCACATTTTCTACCTGTATTCTAGGTCAGAAACTGATGTTCAGAACACGTTACTAACTGTAGTAAAGCCCTACAGCTGGCCACGTGTTGGGGCTAGTACCAAACCCATTGTAATTCCGGGGCTGCAGGTGTAGCTATGGGGCCTGAGAGCCACACGCGCAGACAAATCGTGACTGCTGCAGAAGCCCCCAGCAGAAGCCCCCAGCGGACATACTACACAGCTCTGACAGCGGGATACATGTTATGATTATTATTATTGGGGACCCCAAGGCTTATCAATCTATGGGGAGAAGAGAGCTGTGTGCAGTTGGAGATTTTTCATTTTATTACCGAATTAAAACAGTACCATGATCTCTCACAGAGGTCACGAAACTGTAATACTTGATTTCGGCAACAGATTTGCTAATATTTATACATTACCTTTACATTTTAAATGGAATCTAAAAGTAGCAAAGGGGATTATCCTTATCACGAATTTTCACGTTTTACAAACAGGTGGGGGAATGTTTTATTTGCAGGCTGCAAAATCTCATCACTCTTATCACTCTCACTGTGGACCTGCTACTCCTATCCCAAGATTTTAAGACACTGTTTCCTAGTGGTCTCCATAAAAGAATATGGTCTTTAAACACACACACACACACACACACACACACACACACACACACAAAACAAAACCTCGTGAAATCAAAGAAAATAATTGTTGCCATCTTTTATACAGTAATGACATATCACTTAAAAAAGGTTTTCAACTTAAGACTTGGTTTTTGAAGCAGCTCCTAAATAACTAAGAGCAAAACAGTCAACCATGAACTTTAACTATTGCAATATAATTATTAGGAACAACTAGTTACAACGGAGCTTCTCCACACACTGTATAAAGTTAAAACTGTACAAATGAAGCCAAAATATGCACAGCTAAAAGGAATGTTACAGGGGGGCCTCTCTTAGTGAACAAAGCAAGCTCAGTTTGGCTCTTTTTCCCTCGCGCTACCACATCCGCACATCGTTAGTTGGAAAATTCCTGATATATGCTGTAATTTTTTGTGCTTTTTTTTCCCCCCAGTACGCTTGGGGCTTTAATGTCCAGATGCCATTTTCCCCCTTATCTGTCCCTGTTTGGTGCTCTGCCAACTATGGTCAACAATTAATACAGCCGTAGAAAAAATACAGTACACTCCCTGGCAACTGGTACAGCCTCGCAGGAAATACCAAATAAAAACTTGATTATGTATTGTTTAACCATTTTGTTTGCCTGTAGGCCACCCCGTTGTCGGTGTAATTCAGACTAGCATGCTTCATCTGGACGGTCTGTGCACTGCACCATTGTTCCCAGGGTCTGTCACGCACAATCACTGGCTTCAGCCTGTGGTCCTCTAAATGAAAGGAGCAGATTTGTGGCAGCTTTCCAACCTGCATTCCTTTTAATTAGTCAACTTGTGGCCCAATGTTATAATAGATAAGTAACCTCTTAATATTCATGTAATTAATTAATTTTTTTCTCATTCAGTTATAAGCCTTTGCATGGGGAAAAAAAAAAGCTCTTTCCTACATGGGCTCTGATTTATGGAATAAGCATGTTACTATTACAAAGAATATTGGAGGCCACGTTTCAATGATTCTCCACAAGCAAGGACAGTTCCAGAAACCGCCATATGCCCACACCTATATTTTAAGCATATTATTCTTGCAGTTAAAATAGTAACTGAAATTCTTCTGATGTGTAAATTTGATACGCAAGATCAATAATCTTGCTAACTTTAACCGGGCTGGGAAGCATCCCTTCCATTTTAACTGATAAACTACTTTACCACTGGAAGATGGAAAGCTTATGCTTGTTTAAGGTCCCTTGCAAAGCAGGGCTGACATGTAAAGTGGCCAGTAGTTCACAAAGTGCCAGGAAATCTGTCTGCTCTAGATCTCGATTAAATCAATAATTGAGCTGCTGATGCTCCCAGCTATGAGCACATGATGAACCCTTTAAAAGATAAGTTGTGTCCTGTAAATTAATATTGTTCACTGCTAACAGAAATAAAAATGGCTTTTGTAAAAAGCTCAATATTTAAGTTCTTCCAACTATTTAAGTTTCTCAATTAAACCAAACTCTCCTTAAAGGCAATAACAACATTTTTACTTCTGTTATGTCCTCAGAAAACACGGTGGGTGAAATACACATACATCTGTACTACTCCCACATACTTTTAGTATCACTTCTCATGTTTATGCAACATTTACAACACACTTCAATGATTCATTCAGGCAGTCATTCATATACATAAGAATGTGCCTATTATGTGGTGATGGCAGGATCCCAGTTATAAAGATGATGTGAAGATGACTGAAGATAGGGTATCTGCACTCAAAAGCTCACAGCTGAGCAGGAGATGCATACGTGTAACCACCAATTGCATAAACTCCTGTGCCTGGTAGAGGTATATGATTTAAGAGGCTGGGTTCAAATCCTGGCTCCTCTTTTATGAGCTGTATCACCTTGGCCAAATATCACAGCCTCTCCACGCTTCTGTTTCATCATCTGCAAAATGGAGATGTACCATAGTACCTACACTTCATAGGACAACTGGAGAATTATATGATGTAAGGTCCATGAAGTACTTTGCAGGTACCTGGCTCTATAAATTTTGGTTATCAGCAAATATGTATGTCAACTCCTCAGAGAAGGGCAGGGTATACACTGGTAGAGGCCTCAGAGGGGAGGTGTAAAGGCATGAATGGCAAAGGGAGAAGATTGAGCACAAAGTTGAGGGACTTGATCATATGGACCAGATGACAAAGGACCAGATGGCAGAGCCTAGACTTATATCCTGAGGGGAAAGGAGGCACTGAAGAGTTTTATGCAGGAATGTATTCACATTTGCATTTTATTTACTTATTTTTAACATTTTTTTAAAAAGTTTATTTATTTTGAGAGAGAGAGTATGTTGTGTCTGTGCACATGAGCAGGGAAGGGACACAGAAGAAGGGAGAGAAAGAAAGAATCCCAAACAGGTTCTGTTGTCAGCACTGAGCCCGATGTGGCCAAAATCAAGAGTTAGCTGCCTAACCGACCGAGCCACCCAGGCGCCCCTACGTTTGCATTTTATAATGAACATTCTAGTAACTGTGTTGGATGAAGCTAGAGGTGACCCTTGAGGCAGGGAACTCAATCAAAAGGCTGTGATGGGGGCACCTGGATGGCTCAGTCAGTTAAGCATCTTACTTTGGCTCAGGTCATGATCTCACAGTTTGTGTGTTCGAGCCCCTAATAGGGGTCTATGCTGACAGCTCGGAGCCTGGAGCCTGCTTTGGATTCTGTGCCTTCCCCTCTCTCTGCCCCTACCCTGCTTGCGCTCCATCTCTCTCTCTCAAAAATAAATAAACACTGAAAAAATTAAAAAAAAAAAAAAGGCCGTGATGATCTAGGAGCACTGGGAAGAGGACCTATAGACCTATAGCTGTGAGAAGAGCAGAAGCAAGAGAAATAATTTTAAATGAGTCAAGTGAATCAGAAGGGAGAGAAAAGAAACCTAGGATAAGTGTCCCAGGTTTCTGGCCTGGTGACAGGTGGATGCTGGGGTCATCAGCCTAAATGGGGAATCCAGAAGGAGAATGACAGGCAGGCTTTCTGCTTGTGATGACATACAAGTTGAACTTCTGGGTCTGGGGCTCAAGGGAGAGGGTCTTGAAGGAGAGAGAGCACACCTAGGCCAGAACCGATGGGGACAACAGAGGAGCGTTTATTTATTTTTGAGAGAGAGAGATGGAGCGCGAGCAGGGTAGGAGCAGAGAGAGGGGAAGGCAGAGGTGTTAGACAGATAGGAAGAAAAGCAGGAAACGATGGTGTCACAGAAGCCAAGGTGGATACTTACAAGCAATGAAGAAGAGAGAAGCAGACATGTACCAGCAGATGCTAAGCCAGATTAGAACCTTAGAATATTGACAACAGTAATATGGTGGGAGCAGAAGGCTCTCTGCATGAAACTGAAGGGTTAATGGTATCTAGAGTGAAGGCCACTCCAGTGCCACCTGACATAAGGGGGAGTGTGCTGGGGTAGAGGCATGTGGCGGGGGGGGGGGGGGGGGGTGGGGAGGGAAGAGGGGGGAATGATTGCATTTAAAACAGCTTACTTCTGCAATTACAATAAAGCTCATATGCACACATTGTTGGGGCCTTTCCCGCGGCCTTGGTGTGTGTGAAGGGGCTGTAAGTGAGGGGCTCTGAACTGAAAACCCGTTAGGCACAGTAAATACACTTCTGATCATAAAGAGTTCCAGCTGAACTCCGTTTAATAATGAGTAAGGGCAGATTTTAAAAAAAATTCTCTTTTTACACTGCATAAAAATTAATACTACTGTTCATTTCACACACATTGCAAATCTCAGGATGGGCAAGAACACATTTCAAATGCCCTCACTAATCATTAGGATTATTTCCAGTTACGTAACTCAAGCACAAAATGAGTATTCTCAGTTCACTAGATTAAAATGTCACATTTTTATTACATGAATGTGTCATGAAAAGAATATGTAGCATTTGGGTTGAATGTATGCATGTGTGTCACAATACACGTAGGTAACTAAATATTTTAATATCTCAGGGCGCCTGGGTAACTCAGTTGGTTAAGCATCAGACTTCAACTCAGGTCATGACCTCATGGTTTTGTGAGTTCGAGCCCCATGTTGGGCTCTGCACTGATAGCTAGGAGCCTGGAGCCTGCTTCAGATTCTCTGTCTCCCTCTCTCTCTGCCCCTCCCCTCTGCTCACACACTCTCTCTCTCTCTCTAAAATAGACATTAAAAAATTTTTTTAAAAAAATATTTGGGAAGGTGAATGAAGACTTAGATATAACAAAATTTCCCAGATTACTTAAATTTCTCTTTTTAAGCTCTGAAAGTATATTGTTTTAATCACTTAAATTTTTTCTTACTTGTTTCTTATTATCAATTTTCTTTTTTTCCTGCTGTTATGCTGCCTGTGTTTTTGGACTAGGCTGCTATTCAAAGCTCTCAGGTGGCTTCCTATTATACTTAAAAACAAGGGGCACTTGGTGGCTCAGTCGGTTAAGCGCTGGACTCTTGATTTCAGTTCAGGTTGTGATCTCAAAGGTTCGTGGGTTTGAGCCCCATGCTCTGAGCACAGAGCCCGCTTGGGATTCTTTCTCCTTCTCTCTCTGCCCCTCCCCTGCTCATGCGCTCTCTCAAAATAAAGAAATAAACATTAAAGGGGTGCCTGGGTGGCTCAGTCGGTTAAGCGTCCGACTTCGGCTCAGGTCATGATCTCACAGTCCTTGAGTTCGAGCCCTGCGTCAGGCTCTGTGCTGACAGGCCAGAGCCTGGAGCCTGCTTCAGATTCTGTGTCTCCCTCTCTCTCTGACCCTCCCCCGTTCATGCTCTGTCTCTCTCTGTCTCAAAAAGAAATAAACGTTAAAAAAATTTTTTTAAAAGAAATAAACATTAAAAAAAAACCCATGAACTTAAACACTTCCGGTAGGCCCCCAGGGCAGGAACCCCAACTACCTCCCTGAAACTCAGTCAGCCTTGTCCACTGTCCCAACCACTTGCTCTGCCTCAGCCATACTGACCTTGCTTTCCTTGGATAGGTCAAACTCCCTCTTGCCTGGAATGCTCTCTCCTGGATCTTAGCATGCTTCTGTCCCTCACTTCTTTTATAAGAGACCTTCTCTGACCACTCTCCCTCTTTAAGATTCCTGGTCTGTCATATTCTATCCCATCACAGTGCCTCATAGAACGTATCACGGTCTACAGTTATATATTAGTTTGTTTACTTGTTTATCCCAATCACTTGCCCCACCAGAGTGAGGAGAGTTTCTACCCGTCTCATCAATGGACACTCTCAGTGCCTGGCCAGCTGAAACCATAGCACAGAACTTCAAGAAATCATGTTAAATAAGAGTAGAAACCTAAAGAAAAGCCCAAGGAGGTAAGTGCAAGGCTGTAATGATTTTATAGCTATTGGGGTGCTCAGAGCCCTCCTGTCCCCTTTCTGTTCTTTTACATTCTGCTACTTTCCCATGCCTCCTTACCTTCCTTGCCCCCACCATGTAACCACTATGATAAATCCCATGGTTTCCATTTCCTCGCTGTAAAACAATGTTGGTTTTATCATACAAGTATGCTTAAAATATAATATTTAGTATTGCTTGTTTCTAGAGTTTATAAATACTTCCTATACTTTGTAACTTTCTTCAATTTGTTTTTTTTTTCACTCAGTACCATCTCTAAGATTCACCCATGTTATTGCCTATAGCTACAGCTCATTTTCATTTTCACTGTTGTATAATTCCACTGTGTGAATAAACCAGAGTTGATGTAATCACTCTTTCGTCCATGAACATTGGGGTTGTTTCCATTTTTTTGCTGTTAAGAACAATGCTATTATGAATATACCCGAGTGTGATTCTAGGTGCACACATGCACAACTTTCTCTAATGTATGTAACTAGGCACAGAATTGCAGGGTTTCATGCTATGAGCGTGTTAAACTACATGGTTAATAGCAAATTACTCTAAGTAGTGTAATACTTTACATTCCTGCCAGGGGAGGATCAAAGTTTTAGGTGTTTCTTGAAAAAGCATAAGTTGGTATTAGGTAAATATTTTAAAAATCCAATCTAACATTCTCTATCTTTCAACTGGTGAGTTCTGTACATTTTACACTTAATGTGATTAACAATTTATTTGGACATATTTGCCAATTTATGTACTCACCATTCTTCCTTGCATCTCAGATATTCCTTTTAGGATTAGTTTCCTTCTTTCTGAAGCATGTCTGTTAGAAGTTTCTTTAGGGAAAAGTTGATGGTAAACTCTCTTGGTTTTAGTTATCTGAAAATGTCTATCTCATGAGTGTATTCTGTACTTAGAATTCTACACATACATAGGAAGAATAGTAAAATATCTGCAACAGTGATGATATTTCCACTACAATGTCCTACAGACACCAAGAGAAGAAGAGTGTAAGAGGTAGTTATTCACCAAGCAATCAACCATCTCCTCGGTTTCTGGTCCACCCTGATGGTGCTAGGCATGCAGGGCTCACATGAGTCATTGTTCCTGATGTCAAGGAACTTTGAGCAGCATGGCAAAAAAAAAAAAAAAAAAAAAAAAAAAAAAAAAAAAAAAAAAAAAAAAAAAGAAAGAAAGAAAGAAAGAAAGAAAAAGAAAAAAAGAAGGAAGTTACAGGAAACTTAAGCAGAGGGATAAAGGCGAACTGGGTGGCTTAAGAAGTGCTGCAGGAGTTCAGAGCAGGAAGTGTCTAAAGAGAGCTGGATTCTAGTCAGGTCATGTTCCAGAAGCTTCTGAATTACATTTCCACATAACACTGTTTTTGTGGCCAAACCACACCTTTACCTTGAATCTAAGAAAAGCCAGAGTACATTTTCTTCAGAGACAGTATCATTATTTAATCTGAATCCTGAATTGGGCACTAGGTAAATAAGAGCAATACTAAGACAAATGTTCTTAAAAACTAGACAGTAAGGAACTGTGTAAAATTCCACACACCAAGTCCCTGAATGGCAGGTTGAAGATGCCACTGAAGCATCAGCTTAGGTACCAACTCCTTTTGTGAGTGGGGGGCATTCCTGCAAGCCTTTGTAAAACAAAACAGTTCGGTTATTCAAGGGCTGGGCTGAAAGCCTCAAGAATTTCTTTTAACTAATTTTTCTGAAAGGTTAATAGCTGAAAGAGTTCTTATGGGACACATCTTAAGCAGACTATGGAAAGGAAGTGTACGTTATTTGTGAAATTAATTCCTAATCTGTGTGTGGTTGGTACAATGAGTCACTTATTGACCAGGGAAGAATCTAACCTATTTGGGAAAGGAAACTTTCTGAATATTAACCATGGCGCAACTTAACTCCCAAGAGAAAAGTGATTAACTGGAATACAAAATGGTTTAGTCCAGAAATTAAGATTAAAAAGGACCATTTTGACTACAGTAAGGAAATAAATTTACTTTCATAATTTAGGAATTGTCACTTTTCAGTCAACTACCTTCCTCTCTCTAGAGATTAAATACAGAACGTGTCCTTCCTGAAAAAAATTTTTTATCTTTCTAGGGTTTGCCTTGAAGGTGGTAAAGAAAAGAGTACCATCATGAAGGTTTGTGCTATAAAGTCAAAACTCAGTTTCTCTTTTCCTACCCTCTATCACTGGATTGAAGCACTGTGTTTCTGGGATTCTGGCGTCCTACACTGAGAGATGGTGCCTGAAAACTGGACAGTTTATACTGTCCATGAAGCTCATTCACAGTTAACATGCTCATCCATTCTCAGTCTTATTAGTGAAAATTTTGCAACTGTTTGGACTTGCATATTCAGTTTTTGATATTCAAAGACCAGGTATATGTATACTCTTGGAAAGGATATATTTATTTTTCCTAAACTTCAAAACTGTTTAAAGAATACTTACAGTGGAAAGAAGGGTTCCTCAACATACTCATTTCAGAAATACTAGAAACAGTCTCCCTTTTGAGAAACACTTAGATAATAATGAAAAAACGAGAGAGTGGTCTTCCTGGGATGTTAGTAACCTGAATCCTAGTATGAGTGGTCCCAAGTAACTAGCCAGTACTAGGAGGGTGATTTAATTAGTTACTCTCATTTCTGTACCTGTCTTCATGTTCAGGTGCAAAGATGAGCATTATTAATTACGTAATTCAATTAGAATACTGTATCGAGATCGAGCATTTATTCTCTTCATGTATTAACTTATTTAAATCCTATAACAACACTGTAATACAGTTATAATTATTTCTCCATTTTAACAACTAAAAACCACAGAAGATAGGCTATAGAATTTACTTAAGGTCACTCACCTTGTTAAATACCAAGATATACTTCAAATAAAAGGTCTGGACAGAATCTGTCCCCTTAATCAATCTCCTGTCCTGTGTACTGTGTACAGTGCTGTCCTGTATTGCCTCTTTTTTTAAAATTTTTTAATGTTTATTTATTTTTGAGAGAGAGAGTGTGAGTGAGTGGGGGAAGGGCAGAGAGAGAGGGAGACACGGAATCTGAAGCAGGTTCCAGGCTCCGAGCTGTCAGCACAGAGCCTGATGTGGGGCTGGAACTCACAAACTGTGAGATCATGACCTGAGTCAAAGGTGGACGCTTAACCAACTGAGCCACCCAGGTGCCCCTGTACTGCCTCTTGAATAGAGCAAGATTTTGGGGGGAAAAATCTCTTTGCCTATAGTTGAAAATGGTAGAAGAGAGAAAGGAATATTCCAGGAGTATATGAATCCATTTAAGACTTCAAAAACAATGTTGCCAAGAAGGAAGAGAAACAAGGCAAGAAATTCTAAAACAGAATCAATGGAGTCACTGTTTAAAGAAAAGAAAGAACTTATTCTCTTGGGAGGGTGTGAACTATTTATTCAACAATACCTGACGAGATATAAAACACACACACACACACACACACATCAATGCATTATTAGAAAGAACACCAGGCATATACAATGTTTTAAATTCTGATGTCTTCCTACAGTTCTCCAACTTAACAACATCTGGCCCCCCAAAAAATGACATTGAGAAATGGCCACTATCAAGTGTATGCCATTTGGGGGAGAGAGGTAGGCACATGATGCTGACAGTGAAATAAAAAAAAAAATTTTTTTTAATCCTCAAATTCAACAGACTCTTACTGGAATCCTATCCAATATCTAATTTCTAAACTTGATACTCCTTAGGAGCAGTAAAGGAAGAAAGACGAAAGAAAGTAAGAAGCCCCAGGTGCAGAACAATTTAACAAAGGGTTGACAAAATATTTTATACCTTTATTTATGGACATCTTTCTTTCAAACTCCACTTTGGCTTTCTGACTTTGAAAACTGAAAAACAACTCCATGTTACCATTTTTAAAAAAAATGGACAAGCTGAACTAAGAGGATGGAGACAGGGATAAAGCAAGACCACATAAATTTGTTTATAATGAGCATGTATTACTTTGTGGACATAAACGTCTGAAAAGCACATCATCATTACCAATTACTATTTTGTGAGCACAATATATGTGATGCCCGGTTTCTTCCCTCAAGGTGCTTGTTCTCTAATGAAAAGAGTAAACTGTGGCATTTTGTGGCTGTTTACATTACCAAACCCTCATTAGGGCTTAGTCATATAATGACCACATGTGAGGTATATAATTTGCCAACTTTAGCAAAAGCTGCATTATGGGAATGAAAAAGGAGAAACAGACAAGTGGTTAATTAGAACATAACCGTGGTATAGGGTATTTAGGCCTAATAAGCTAAAGTCCTGATGAAAAGACATATTTTTAGAAAAAGGTTATGTTTATAAATGGAAAAAAAAGTAATTTTACGACTGATTATCTTAACTATAATTGGGATAAACATTAAACCATTAGTAAATTTGTGATTCACACAATTACTAGTGAGATGCCTTATGCAGACTCTTTGTTATACAATCTATTTTGAATGGACACATTCATTATACTAAGAAAAATTACTATATATATTTATACAACTGCCAGTATAAACAGTGTTGATTACATCAATAGTTACCACTATGTCCTGAGCATGTGTCGACATTACTATCACAACAGCGTAATATGAAGAGAATTATGACCACAGATACTTACTGGATTTAGAGAAATAAACTATTTCTTGTTTTTTTATAAGGTAAATTCATATCAGACTTTGGCATGTAATGGGTTTCCCTCCTTTTCACTGTATCTACATTTAAATATGTCCAGTTTCTATCTCTTCTTTCCTGCCTGAATTCAGACCCTCATGCTATATCTCTCTCAAAACAGCCTCCACACTGCTCCTCCTGCCAGCAATTTCTTAATTTACGCCAAACCCTCCTTATCAATCCATTCATCACATTGCATTAGAGTGATCTTTTTGGGGAAAAAAAAGTCAGAAAATAAAGAGTCTGATCATATTCTCCCAAGACACCATGCTCATCCACTCACATACTTCTGTTTTGTGAACATGCTCTGCCCTTTCCCAATTCTGTATCTAGACACCACATTTCTCCTGTGTCTGCCAGGCAGACTCTTCATTCTTGTAGACCTGGCTCAATAGTCACCTCTCCTGTGAAGCATTCCCCTACCTCTCAGGTGTAATGATGCTTGCCTCCTGACTCATTCGGTGTATTTGGCTAGATAAGAGATGTAGTAGAGGTGACTTCAGACTCATATATGCACACACGTTTTAAAAAATAGTTAGTATTACTTTAAAAACATAAATTAGGGGTGCCTGGGTGGTTCAGTCAGTTAAGCGTCCCACCTCGACTCAGGTCATCATCTCATGGTTCGTGAGTTTGAGCTCCGCTTCTGGCTCTGTGCTGATGGCTCGAAGCCTGGAGGCTGCTTCAGATTCTGTGTCTCCCTCTCTCTCTGCCCCTTCCCTGCTCACACTCTCTCTCAAAAATAAATAAACATTTTTAAAAATTTAAAAAATAAATTAATATATTCATTGAATATAAACATTAGTATATTAATATTTTTAAGAATAATATGTAAGTGAAAGTAAAATCTTTTAGAAAGTAATTAGTTCAACAAAATAATTCTTGCTGCTTCGTGGTTCTAAAAACCATCATCCTTAGCTTCTGATACACCTAATTGAATTTCATGTGAAGATATTAACCTGCAGATTATTTGTAGACTACTAATGCTCCCAAAATGTATGTGAATTACTGTTACTAAAGAATCCAAGCAATCATAGTCCTGGTGAGGATGCTAAGCATTCATTCTTTGCCTAATTAACATTCTCATAAAATTCTAAAGCTTTCTGCTTTTAACATATGTGAAACACTCAGGAAAAAGGCACTGTACTTCATAAAATATTTTATTAGAGATCACTGAATATATCTGTGTACCTCTGAAAGGAACCAACAGTACAAGTTTCTATATATACAGTGGCCCCGCTGCCTTGGGGAGTTTTCTAGATCAATGAAAGCCTGTCTTTGCTGGGTGTCTACTAACAGCCGTTCCCCCCTCTTCCTGGTGAACATAACCTGATTTTCTTTGGGTAGCTAGCAGTATGCTTCTCAGCAGTGTGACTGGTCTATGAACAGGTAGATGATCCAGTTCTGGGAGACGAAACTAAGTGAGAGTCTGAAAACAGCCTTTGGAAAAGATTGTCTTCTCTGATCAAAAGGGCAGTGAATGCCTTCTGGCCCCTGTTTCTGCACTGGCTGCTTAGACTACTGTTGTAGGAGGAAGGTGATGCTTGAGGCTGCAGCAGTCATCGTGAGACCAAGAAAGAAAACATAATTCACTGAGAAGGGAAGAATGGACTTTTCTTAATTTGGTTATAGGAATCAAAGTGCACTAGTTGAAGAATTATTAATTGCCAGACTTCTTTAGGTAAGATTTAAAAATTATTATTCTTCAAGACACTTTTGATGGAGTATTCTGTACTTGTAACCAAATGAAATGCTGACATAAACGGATCCAGAGAAGACTCTGAGGATTCTAGCTTTGGTGGTCACTAGTAGTATACGAAAGGAAAATGAAGCAGGATGCCCTGGGACAGGGACTGACATTTTTGTCATATGATGTTTCTGTTGCTCAAAGCATATCAGGTGGAGATGTAAAGTGAAGGGAAGAATTTGTCTCCCCAAAACATGTCACTTTGTCTAAATCAATCAAACCCATGTTACTTTGAGCTAAAGCAATCAAAACCCAGCAGATTCAGAAAAAGCTCTTTACCTTCCCCTCAAACTGCCTAAATTTACATTGGTGAAGGAGCCTACATCAGGAAGAGAATTATTACCAGAGATACCTTTGTAAGTAAGAAACTTATCTGCATAACAAGACCACCCTTGCTTTGTAAACATCTCCTCTGCCTTCCTGTGAATGGCGTTCCTCTTTGTATCCCAGAACCCCTCTCCTCCCTTTCCTTAGTGCAGGGTAAGGATAGAAGCCTCAATTACCTGGCTGCCTTTTGGTTGTCAAATATATTTTTAAATGTTTATTTATTTTGAGAGCGAGACTGGGGGGGGGGGAAGGAGCAGTGAGAGAGAGAGAGAGAGAGAGAGAGAGAGAGAGAGAGAGAGAGAGAATTCCAAGTGGACTCCACACTGTCAGTGCAGAGCCCAACAGGGGCTTGATCACATTAACTCGACTTGAGCCGAGATCAAGAGTTGGACACTTAACCAACTGAGCCACCAGGGCCCCCCTGGTTGTCATATTTTTATGCGGCTCCTTTATGTACAAAATTTGTTTTTCTCCTGTTTATCTTTTTTTCTTAAGTTTATTTATCTATTTTGAGAGCAAGAGAGAGAGAATGTGAATGGGGAGGGGGCAGAGAGAGAGGGAGAGAATCCCAAGCAGGCTCTGTGTTGTCAGTGTGGAGTCTGACTCCAGACTCGAACCCACAAACGGCAAGATTATGACCAGAGGTGAAACCTAGAGTTGGATGCTTAACCAACTGAGCCACCCAGGAAGGCGCCCCTCTCCTGTTTATCTGTCTTATGTATCAATTTAATTATGAGACCAACCAAAGAACCTAGAAGGGAAGAAGGGAAAAATTTTCAGCCCTTAGAGTTGGCAACTGTGAAGGGACCTTCACTGTCTGAACACTGCTGGCTCTGGGGCTGTTGCAGCCAAGAAACCCTCGAGACCGGCAGAAGATTAAGAATCCTTTACCACGTCAGTCTGCCGGAACTCTGCCTGCAGGGTCTGATGGAGGCATGGGTGGTGAGAGCCCATTTCTTTTTCTCAGTTTAGATTAACAAGGGAAAATATTTGAGTGAACTTGTTCTTTGGATATAGCGACTCTGGCAAAAATTTGTTAGGAGTACCTGTTTTCCATTGATCCTTTTAGTCCCAGAGATGGCCACTGTTTTTGTCTTTTATGTTTGTCGTAAGCAAGAAGACAACAGGATACAACACAGGCGGGGTCCTATAAGCCCACTGTTCAAGCAGGCCTCACATGCTGAGTTCGTGTTCTTAACAGACCAGCATCTGTTTAGACAAACTTTACTGTGATTTAATAGCACATAAGGTAAAGGCTATTCCTAATGGGAGCAACCACAGAAACTGGTGGGCACAGGTTGAGCACTTAACAGCTGATAGAACACTAGCCACCCAACTCCAAGATCCCATGTTAGGGTAAGTTTAGCTGGAGCTGGTTAGTCAGAATCACAGGTAACAACCTGGGCTTCCAACGGCATCTCTGTCCGACTATGCCAGCTCTCAGGAAAGTCTGTCGTAAGGTGTCCTTAAGGGGCCTGTGCTGTCTCAACCTTTATGGTCTCATTCTGGATCTTGGGAGAGCTTCATCTTTTGTAGTCTCCTTTGGGTTGCCTCCTGCGTCCACAATTAAGCCTTACGGAGGCTTACTGCTTTGAGAGTTGCTATTTAGATTAACCTAAGATCTGGGGAACCTGGGTGGCTCAGTCGGTTAAGCATCAGACTTCGGTCCTGGTCATGATCTCACGGTCCGTGAGTTCGAGCCCCACACCAGGCTCTGTGCTGACAGCTCGGAGCCTGGAGCCTGCTTCAGATTCTGTGTCTCCCTCTCTCTCTGCCCCTCCCCTGTTCATGCTCTGCCTCTCTCTGTTTCAAAAATAAATAAACATTAAAAAAATTTATATTAACCTAAGATCTTACTCGTCATTGGTCAGATAATGGATCCTCTGACTTGGCTACATTTTAAAAGCATTTTTTTTTTTTTTTTTTGGACAGCTCTCATCCTGAACAATTGTTTTATTGGTACCTATAGAAAGACCACGGTGAGAAGTGAATACAAAGGAGTATTATGGGTAGTTGTAGGGACTCCCTTAATAAGATGGAAAAACAAAAATTAAAATCCACATCTAATGTAAAGTCCCCTTCTCTATCTTCATATACAGGCCCTTATCACCAACTCCCTCTCCCTGACACTCCAGAAGATCTTTTGGGGGCGCGCCTGGGTGGCTCAGCTGGTTAAGTGTCTGACTTTAGCACAGGTCACGATCTCACGGTCTGTGGGTTCGAGCCCTGCATCGGGCTCTCTGCTGACAGCTCAGAGCCTGGAGCCTGCTTCAGATTCTGTGTCTTCCTCTCTCTCTTCCCCTCTTCCACTCACACTCTGTCTCTCTCAAAAATAAATAAACATTAAAAAAATTAAAAAAAAAAAAAAAAGATCTTTTAGATCTCTTGGCCCTGATCTAAACACCCCCTCTCAAAATCCAGCCCCACTGCTTCAGCCAATTCCCTTGGATCCCCAAACTCCTCCAACTTCCACAGAAAATCCCTCAAACATCCAGCTACCTATTTGACTTCTTTTCTTTATAAGATTTATAGAAAACACTCCAGCCTTCTCTTTAAACCTGGGGTATACAGGTTATTCATGCAAATAAAAAAGGCAGGAAATAAATTCAGCATAAACACCAGGGATGGGTAGTAGGGCTCAAGATTCCTCCTCCTTTCCAGAGCTTGGTAATCTGACTGTCAGCTTTGGGTCTTCCTATGCAACATCCTTTGTAAATATACCCTGTACCTTCACTTCAAAAAATTCATGTCTGCTGGAAAGGAGTAGATCTTCTAAATTATGAAGTCCTTTCCCTCTCCTTTCAGAAGAGCCTACCAAATCCACAGAGGAATTGGAAAGATTCCTGGCCATTCACACCCTACTCACAGGAGCCTCAATTGACTGCTAAGGGGTGTTCTTGTCACCCACGATTACACTATGTAGGTATCAGACATGCCAGATGGCCTCCTAGGGACCCCCCCCCCCCTCCCCCTCCCTGACACCCTTCACAGAGGAAATAGATTACCAGAATTTCTCCCAGGCCCTCCTACAATGATCAGGGAAATGGATCAGCCAAGGCCAATGTTCAGGGGCTGACAGAACCAACAGTGAAGACCCTTCTCCCTAAAGTGAATTGATCCAACGTTGAACTGTGAACTTAGAAAGAAGGCCTTTGTTAAATACGTTAGATAGACTTTTTATTTTTTTAAGTTTATTTATTTATTTTGAGAGAGAGTGCATGTGCATGTGAGTGGGAGACGGGCAAAGAGAGGAAGAGAGAGAATTCCAAGCAGGCTCTGCACTGTCAATGCAGAGCCCAACGTGGGTCTCAAATTTACCAACCCTGAGATCATGACCTGAGCCGAAACCAAGAGTCGGAAGCTTAATTGACTGAGCCACCCAGGCACCCTAAGTTTTTAAAGGCATACTGCATTAAACCCTGAAGTTCTAGAAATCTTTTCATTTCTTAGTTGGAAATCTTCCTCATATAAAGTTTTTTTTTTTAATGTTTATTTGTGAAAGAGAGAGAGAGAGAAGAGAGCGAGCATGAGCGGGGGAGGTGTAGAGAGAGAGGGAGACACAGAATCTGAAGCAAGCTCCAGGCTCTGAGCTGTCAGCATAGAGCCTGACGTGGAGCTCCAACTCAGGAACCATGAGATCATGACCTGAGTAGAAGTCGGACACTTAACCAACTGAGCCACCCACGCACCCCAAGAAGCAAATTTAATTGGATGGGCTGGTCAGCCCCTTGACATTTAGGATACAACCCAGTTTTTTGAGGAATTAGAAATCTCTTGTCTTGCAAAATTTTACAAAACCAGGAATGTGACTCTAGAAACAATTCAAAGCTCACTTATCCTTAGGAATTCCCAAACTTCTTCTGTTCACTCAAAATGCTTGTGGATATTGTACAAGATCAAGACATTAAAAACAGAATTGTCTTGGGGTGCCTGGGTGGCTCCGTTGAGTGTCCAAGTCTTGATTTTGGCTCAAGTCATGATCCCAGGGTTGTGGGATCGAGCCCCGCTATTGGGCTC
The DNA here is from genome assembly GCF_024362965.1 of Panthera pardus. Lineage (NCBI taxonomy): Eukaryota > Metazoa > Chordata > Mammalia > Carnivora > Felidae > Panthera > Panthera pardus. The sequence goes on from NW_026527013.1 coordinate 95,825,073, forward strand.
TGCACTAAGCATGGACCCTGTGTAGGATTCTTTCTTTCTTTTCTTTTCTTTTCTTTTCTTTTCTTTTCTTTTCTTTTCTTTTCTTTTCTTTTCTTTTCTTTTCTTTTTTCTTTCTTCCTTCCTTCCTTTCTTTCTTTCTTTCTTTCTTTCTTTCTTTCTTTCTTTCTTTCTTTTCTCTCTCTCTCCCCCCTCTCCCCTGCTAGTGCGCATGCTCTTTCTCTTTAAAAACAAAAAAAAAAAAAAAACCCACAAAAAACAATAAAACAGAATTGTCTTGAACTTAAGGAAAGGAAAAATTTTAAAACTTCTGATAAAAAACAAATCTGCCCATAGATTCCACCTTGGATAAAATTTGGACATTTTTTCTGTGCCTTTCTTTTTTTTCAAAGTTTATTTATTTATTTTGAGAGAGAGACAGAGACAGCATGAATGGGGAATGGGCAGAGAGAGAAGGAGAGAGAGAATCCCAAGCAGGCTCCGCACTGTCAGCACAGAGCCTGATGCAGGGCTTGAACTCATGAATCCTGAGATCAGGACCTGAGCAAAACGTTGGATACTTAACCATTTAACCAAAGGAGCCATCCAGGTGTCCCTCTGTGCCTCTGTGATGTAGATTTTCTACCTCATCTCCTCTGGGACCTAATAGCCATTCTTTAAAAGGCAAATTTTATGGACATGCTTCTCATTAAAAGAAACAAAAAGGCAGGAGGAGGTCTTTGAAAATTAGGCAAATGAAAAAATCCTGTACATCCTCTCTACAAATATTTGTAAAAAGCTTTAGCCATCTAAGGTAAACGTAATTAATTCCAACTGCCAAAACAAAATTTGAATCCAACTGTTCTTTTATACACTAGTGAGTTTTGTATTGTTGTACCTGACTCATGGCTAAAATTCTAAAACAAAAGCTGTAAGTCTCTGCATCTGCCTATATGTTTATGTTGGTCTATACATACGTGTGTGTGTTATATTGTGTGCTATTTTTCTGTCTCTGAAGGGTATTGCCAAAATTAATATTGCAAAGAGCTTTATTTAACTGGCTTAAAACTAAGCACTTATAAATGAAATATTCTGTAAAGGTCTCAGGAATATAACTGAAACTAACCCAAATGTTTTTCAGTTTCATATGATCTGAAAATATTAGGTAGCAAAGCTAATTTAAGTTCATTGATTTAATTAAAATAGACATGTCTTTAGTATTATCAACACCGAATATAATATAGGTATACAACTTTTATTCTGCCTGAGTTTACTAGTCAAATAACTTTATGTTAGATCACTCACAAAAATTTGTCAGCAAGAGAAATAGTCTGGAATGACGGCAGACTTTGTTTAATGTCTCATGAAGTTTCTGTGAGCAGTTTAAACAGAATTGTTGGGAGTAAGTGATTTAGACAGATATATGTGGGGTAAGAGTTTTTAGGTGAACTTTCTAACAATAATTACGTTTTCTGGTATGTATGCTTAAAAACAGCTTTCGAAATCTCTTTGTTAACTTGAAACTTTAAAGTTTTGCTAAGTTAAATTAAGTGGTGTGAAGTTCATGAACTGTCTAGATCATCTCCAAATAGACAAAATACTGAACACTAATTTCTGAACATAGGTTTTTGGTTTCCTTATTATAGAGAAACTAAAGATAAATTTGGGTTACTAAACATGTCTTGTTTCATACTGAAAAGACTGCACTATTAAAAAGGAGCACGTGCTTCTAGGAATCATGAAATGTATTCATAAATTTTATTCATAAATTAAAAAAAAAACAGTAAGGGAAACCTCTGTATGCAAAGAAAGTAGTATGTGTTTTTGACTAACAAAATGGTATGAGGTATGGACATTAGTTTGTAGAGGGAAGGAAAGTAAATCTGTCCTAAAATAAAACTGGTTATTTCAGAATGGGAAAGAAGAGAATAAGGGACAGAATGGTATAGAAAATTGGCAAGAGAGAGAAAGAAAAAGAGGATTTTACCTTGTGCATTCAAGCTGGCGGAAGTTGAACTGTTATAAGAGTTTTTCAAATGAGCTTTAATATCAACAGTATACTTATGTAAAACTAAAACCTAATTTTCTTTCATCTGGACAAAGCTTTCCTGGAGTTATGGGTCTACTCCTCGTAAGAGACTGTGAAGGATTTTTCTTTAACTTTTAAGTATTCTGCCTAGAAAGCAAAGATTCTATGTCTTATTAAAATAATTTCCTTTGCTTCATTTGTCTGAATTAGATCTTTGATTACTTAGGAAACTGAATCTTCTCAATGTCAAAAGAGCTAAGTTTTGCTAACACCTATGTAACCTTTTGTGCTTGCCTTTGTAATCTTTTATTATCATTTTGGTTAAATAACTAAGTATTGTTTCATAATGATATGTGATCCTTAGTCAAATGTTCAAAACTTTTGATATTTTTGACAAACTTCCCCAAATCAAATTCTAAATGAAGTCTTTTTGACTTTAAACTAACTTTGGGATTTTTCAGAGCAACCCTGGAACATCTCAAAAGATACGCTCTCTCTCTTTATAAAAATATAGAGAGCTATTAAACTAATTAGGTTTAGTTGATATGTTAAATTACATGGGAAGGATTGTCAAATCAAAAGCAATACAGTATATTGTTTGTATAGGTATGTAAGTATTCCAGAAATTGTGTAAAATTCCTAAAATTTTGATAGTTTTTGGGATATTGTTTTCAGTTATATAATTCTAGTTACTAAGCAAATTTCCTTGTCAACTGCATTATAATGAACTTTCATTAGATCTCTAACCATTTGAGTTTTTTGTAATTTATAGAAAGTTATTGTTTTATTCTGATACTTTTGCAAAAGTGTTTCACATTCAAGGAGATTCATGGAAAGGATTCTGTCGAGCACAGGTTTCAGATAACTTTAAGATCATAAAAGTGAACAGGGTAAGAATTTCCAGAATTAATCAAAAATTACACTCAAGTAGAACAAAAATTAATTCTGGGACTGAATGAACTGAAGAGGGAGATTATAACTTTTATGACATTTTGTCTGAAACACTACTGGGTCTTTAAGGTTTTGTTTTTCCAGTTTCGAGGGAACCTTTTCTCTTAAGCTAACTATGACTCACAGCAATTTGGTAAAGTGTACCTTTACGAACAAAGATGAAAGAATTTTTCTCCCTATCTGATCCCTCCAGAATTTGGAAACTCAGTATTCTCATTTTTCATGGCAATATTTATTATGTAGTTATTTGCATAAGTGCAATCAGAATCCGTTCTCTTTGTAACAGAACACAACTGGAAGCACTGGTAGTATCATCAAGGTTTTGACTAGAATGTCAGATTTGAGAATGGACATAGACTCAGATTTGACCAGACAGCTTTAAGGAACGGAAGGCTGACTTTGTGGAGCCCCCTGGGAAAAAAATAACTTAATACCTAGGCTTCATTGTTTTTGATAGCCTAACCATATGAGTAAGGAAGGTCACTTCCTGGCAGGTACAGGAACCTCAGAATACTTAGGAATGTGAGAAGAGAGGAATTCACCCAGATCAATAGGTATCGATGGCAATACTTTGTCTGAGGGCAAGACCTTGGCTTGGCTTCCTAGCCTCAAGATGTTTTTGGAAGTTCAATCGGAGATTCCTCATGAAAAGTTCCAAAACAGCAGATTTAAAGACCCTATATGATCAATTGCTATTCTTGATGCACTTATGTAACTAATCAGGCCGAAGTTACTGAAATGAGACTTAGTTTGCAAACAAATTAGTTTTACCATGATTATCTTTGGTAGAAATGGCAGCAATTTCAGAGAGAAAAATTATGTTTGTACCTTTATAGACATTAGATTTTAGTGCATTGTTTTTGAAGTTTGTTTTCTACCTGTAAACTGGACTGGATCCTGAATTCTTCTAGTTCTCTCCAATATCTGGCTATGCCTCTCCAAACTAATGTTTTCAATTTTCTCTCATCTTTTGAGTTGGAATCACTAAGAACTAAAACTGTCCTTTTTCCTGAAGTCCTACAAACTGAAGCTAGACAACTTAATTTAAACTTCAGAGAAACTGTCACAATAGCTCATGTTAGACAATCTTCTTTGTGCCTGTTGCTGTATGGGCTACTCAAAGTTTCCCAGGAGACCTAATGATACGATCAGAGACATTCCAACTGCAAACCAGGAATATTTATCAGACTGCCACTCCCTGCCCTCACTCCATCTTAAGATGCTTCAAGTCTGACATCTAGAAATCTTCTCAACTGGAAGTTCTCAGGGTTGGGTTAATAATTTGCCCTAGCCATTAACTTTTGTTTTCTTTTTGTTTCTATAGAAATGCCTCTCATTAATTACCTGATTGCTTGCACGATGTAGGCCTAACTTTGGGAGCCCAGCTGCACCACCACCTTCTGAAATGAGATAACTGTTTAACTGAAATGACCTCTTCTCAAGACAGACTGGTTTAGTGAGATATGGAGCAATCTATCAACTTAACTTCTGGACCATGACACTTCTTACTTGACATTTCAAAGGTGGGACTGAAGGGCTGCAAAATTTGTCACCCCAAAACATGTCACTTTGGCATGAGGATCGTTTTGAGCTAAAGGCAATCAAAACCCAGTAGATTCAGGAAAAGCTCTTTACCCTCTCCTCAAATGCCTAAATTTACACTGGAGAGGGAGCCTGAATCAGGAAGAGAGCTATCACCAAAGATACCTTTTTACCTAAGAAACTCATCTGCATAAGAGTACTTTTTCCTTTCTAAACATCTCCTCTGCCTCCTGTCAATGGTCTTCCTCTCTTTTGTATCCCTGGACCCCTACCCCTTTTCCTTAGCTCAGGATAATTATATATGCTTCAATTCCCTGGTTGCCTTTTGGGTCTCGTATTTGTATCGGGCTCCTGTATACATGAAGTTGGTCTGTTCTTTTTCCTGTTAATCTGTCTTATATATGAATGTAATTATTAGACCAGCCAAAGAACCTAGAAAGGGAGAAGGGAAAATGTTTCCACCCCTTACAGAATGGGAAAGTGGGGCTGAGGTCTGACAGGTGGGAGGGGACATTTCTGCATAGAGATAGGAGTTAAAGCCATAACCCAAGTGAGATCTGAGGATAGACTGAGGTGTGAACGTTTAGGATGTTTTCTTAGTGGGCAGGAGGGGCAGGAAGAGCAGGAAAAGGGGATCACCAAAGACACTCCAAAAAGACAAAGCAGAGTTCAATCATATTCCATTAAGAAGAGAGAAGGAGAACTGAAATCCTTTTGAGGAACAATTTGGCACTATCAGACTCTGAAATGGGCATACCCATTAAACCAATGAAACACCACCACACACCTACCAGAAGGGCCAAGATTCAAAACACTGACACTACCAAATGCTGGTGAGGATGTGGAACAACAGGAAGTCTTGTTCACTGCTGGGGGATAGGAGGAGATGTGATGGGACAGCCACTTTAAAAGACAGTTGGCAGTTTCTTATAAACATTTAAAAAAGGGGAAAATGTGCATACTCTTCATCTTTCGTCTTGGTAATGCCATTTCTTGTAACTTACCCTACAAAAAAGTTAGTATTTGGTCAAAAAGATATATGCCCAAGGACGCACACTGCAGCCACACAACAAGAAATCACCGCGAGGTTCATCCTAGGAGACTGGGTGAAAACTGTTAGGCACATTTACATAGTGAAGGTAAGAGAAAAATAAACAGCCTACAGTGTTAGATATGGAAAAATGCACAAGATACATTAAATCAACAAAAGACCCCGCAGAGACAAACAAAAATAATTGTGTATGTATTGTCTCCACACACCTATGATTGCATACAAATAGAAAAAGGTGTGAAACTTCATTCACCAAACTGTTAACAGTAGCTTTTTGGGGAAGAAACATTATTGAGGAGTTTCCATCTTTTTTCTTTATCTATCTGGAATTTTTGAACTTTAAAATAACTGTAGCAATTAAAAAAGAATGTAGACTTAAAAAATGGATTAAGGAAGGATAAGGGTTTAGAGGAGGGTTCTGACTCATGCATACAAATGCCACAAAGACAATGCAGAGGAAATGGCAGAAAATGCCTCTGGATTTGGTGAACTATCTCTACAAATACAGTGGGCCCTCCTTATCTGTGGTTTTGCCTTCTGTGGTTTCAGTTACCTGTGGTCAACCATGGTCTGGAAGCAGACGATCTTTCTGAAGTATTGTCAGAAGGTCAACAGAAGCTTAATGCTACGTCATAGCCATTCACTTCACTTCATCTCACCACAAAGGCATTTTATCACTTCACATCGTCACAAACAAAAAGAAAAAGGGTGAATAGAGTACAATAAACTATTGAGAGAGAAACCATGTTCATGTAACTTCTGTCACAGTATATTATTGTAATTGTTCTATTTTATTATTAGTTATTGTTGTTAATTTCTTAGCATGCCTAATTCAGACATTTAACTTTATCATAGGTATGTATATATAGGAAAAAACATAGTAAATACGGGGTTTGGCACTATCTGCATTTTCAGACATCCACTGGGGGTCTTAGAACATATCTTCTGTGGATAAGGCAGGGATAACTGTAATGCTAATTCTCCCTCTAAAAAAATGTCTCCCGATATCAAATTTCTAAAAATAAAACTAGAGAGCAAATGGATGATATAAATATCAGAAGTTTGAAGCAACTGATGAATATAATACTTTTATTAAATATTGCATGACTAATAATAATACTACACTCACAAACTGGGAAAATAAGAGATACAGGAGTGCTGAGTCGAAGAGGCACATGCACCCCAGTATTTACTGCAGCACTATCAAAAATAGCCAAACTATGGAAAGAGCCCAAATGTCTACCAACTGATGAATGGATAAAGAAGATGTGTGTATATATATATAAACAATGGAATATTACTTGGCAATGAAAAAGAACCAAGTCTTTCCTTTCACAACAACGTGGATGGAACTGGAGGGAATTATGCTAAGTGAAATAAGTCAGTCAGAGAAAGATATATGATTTCACTCATATGTGGAATTTGAGAAACTGAACAGATGATCATAGGGGAAGGGAAGGAAAAAAAGATACAAATAGAGAGGGAGGCAAACCATAAGAGACTCTTAAATACAGAGAACAAACTGAGGGTTGATGGGGGCAGGGGAATGGGGAAAATGGGTGATGGGCATTGAGGAGGGCACTTGTTGGGAGGAGCACTGGGTATTGTATGTAAGTGACAAATCATGGGAATCTACTCCTGAAAGCCAAGACTACCCTGTATGTTAGCTAAGTTGACAATAAATAAATGAAAAAAATTTTTTTTGATGGAAAAAAAACTGGGAAAATTTGATGCCTTAAAAACAGGAGCACATAAACTACCAATGAGAAAGAACCTTGAGGGAAAATACAAACTGGATGACATTCTAGGCTGGTACCAGCAACATGCACTTGCATGTGGCATTTCAGACGTATGTCCTAAAATCAAGGAGTCCTTTTAGGTATAAAAGTAGAATGACGGATATTCTAGACAAATACTATATTTTGGCTTGCTATAAAATTACTAAAGAAAGTACACATTTGAAGTTTTACTAGCTTCAAATAGATTGATTATTCAATCTTGTCAAAATCTTAAATGCTATGCTACATTTTTAACCTCAACTTGCTAGTAAAAGGCATGAGAGTGGCCAATTTGTGTTTGAGTAAAAGAAGAACATGTGAGTTTCTTTCTTCCTGGACTCAACACTTACACTCACAATGGATCCTTTTGGCTGTTGTTAACTACATTTGTACATATACCCAGTAAGACACTGGGTGGCCAGACAGAGTAAGAAGCTTTACAAAATATGTATAATCCTGATATGGTTGTAAAAATGCAAATGTAAAGTACTTGATTATTTATCTATTTTACACATTAGGGTTTTTTTTTTTTTTAAGTTAACACACTTTTCTTAAAGCTATGTTTTAGAACACAAGATTTGGCTATTACTGTAACTCCATTAAAACATTTTCCCCAATTTAAATTATTACTGATAAATTAGCTGTTTAACATGAAAAATGGCTAGTACTGGAAAAAGCATCATTGAGATCTAGCATACTGTGCTAACACCTAACCAACTAATTACTAGTCATGCATCTGAAGAAAAGAAATCAAGTCTTGGTTTTCCAAAATACCAGGGAAATATGAACACAAGGTTTTTAGCAATGAAAGTGGTCAATGAAACAACTTTGATTTCTGGTGCTGTAATTTCAAAATGGATACTGATACAGATGCAGAAATGTAATACCTTTCAGGGAAGCTGTTTAGGGGAAGCCTCTCTTCCCAAACTCACTCAGTACCCCCAATGCAGCCTCCCTCCACTCCTCTACTCAGAAACCTCTTATTTCATAAGACACTCTCTCTCTCTCTCTCTCTCTCTCTCTCTCTCTCTCTCCATTCACAGAGCAGTACCATGTACCTGTGTGTTGTTACCCAAGTGCTGAAATGGACTTATATTAGAGGCAAATCAAATGTGCACAGAGAAGCAATGGCTAGCTTTATGCTACAGAGTGAAGCTGACTTCAAAAAAGGAGATGGCATTTGCATAGAGTCTTAAAGAATGAGCAGGAGTTTGTTAGGCTGAGAAGGGAAAGGCAATCTAAGCAGAGAGAATGTCTCTCTGGAGGCACAAAATCTAATGGCATGTTGTCTCATGCAGGAGGAAAGAGGTTTGAAGTGGCAAGATCACGGGGGTGTGTGAATGGGTTTGGCGTGGGTGAGACAGCAGGGATGGAGAGAAAAGTTAGGAACGGACTGTTGCATTCCAGAGCTCAGAATATTCAGACTTTTTAACCTGTGGGCAATGGGGGAGTCGATGACAATTTTTACTCCTTCATCTCCCCAAGCCTGCTGGCTTCCCACAGTTGGTCCATGCTACGTAGCCACTCCCACGGCTCCTTTCTATAAGCCAGTCTTGTCTTTCCAGGAAAAAGAACATCTGCTTTTTCGGACTGTAGCCCTGATCTTTCATCCACTCCGGAGGAGTGGGATTTTATAGTCATCTAAAGAAATTTTCATGCATACATGTGAAGAGTATCATTTTTGGAATTTCATATTCTTCATAGTAACTTTTCCCATCCTTTAGAGAGTTTTAATTGTAATTTTTGTATCTGCTTTTTCTAAACTAGTAAAAGCTAGTTTTCTGGAACTAGGTTACAGACAGACTTTGGCCCATTTAACAAGGTCAGACTGTTTATTCTTGACAGAATTCTTTCCCACTGTAAAAAGGTACTTTTAAATGCCACATTCCAAGAGCGGTGCCAGTAAGCCACTGAAGCATATTTTCCCACAAGAACTGATACCATGTGCAGTCCCCACCTCACTGAAATCACCCAGCGTTACATAAGGTACAGATAGTATTCAATGTCACTGTGAAATCGATCAACTGAAGTCTCCCAGCAAGTATTTAGAGCTTCCCTACATTTCATAGCATTGTAACCTTTAAAAAAGTAATTAACCAATATGAAAATGAGAAAGAGGGAAGGGAAGGGTAGCTTTAGAAATTAAAAAACAAAATTTAAGATGGAAGAAGAACAGAAAGCTTGTACCCAAACCTAGAAGGAGTAGAGATTCTTCTCCTTGATTTTGGGGCTTTTATGGCTGAGCTGTTAAATTTACAGCCCCACTTTTAGATTCTGCCAACCTTCAAAATAAATATATGAGCAGCGCTAAAGTAAATTCTCCTACGCTTTCCCTTGCTTTCTTTTGGATGCTTCGCTGAGACTTGAAGGTAGATTATTCCTCCACAGCCAACTGTAAAGTTTAACATTCAAATTTATGAGGGATTTAAAAATCATCAGTATCCGTACAGATGTCAGGGGCAACGATGTCATTCAAACTCTGTGCTTCAATCCCTTAGAGGAAAGGAAAACAGAAAGCGGGAGCAGTAAGAGGGAACAGCTCAGCAACCCGAAGAGCATCATCTAGAAACCAATTTGGCATATCAGCAATAAGGCCAATAAAATATGAAAGAAAATCCATCATTATAAAGCAATCATATAAAAGTCTGAGCTTCACTTTTGGAAAGACCTATATACAGATTAACATAAACATGGACCTAATCTCAAGAACCCAAGTAGACTAAATAAAATAACTAAAAGAAAACTACAATGCAGACATATCAACCTTTCCCCATAACATCATCGTTCCTCCAAAGATCCCAAAAGATCTTAATTTTTAATTAAAACATAGCATGCAGAAAATGTAAGTTCACAAGGTGGGGAGGTGCATGAAAGTTTATGATATTGAAGAAGTAGGGATGAAGGACAATGATTATCTGAAGGTTAGCAATGACTGCCCAGACAGACATTCAAAGTATAAGTGCAAGTGGAATTGTTTTACTTCCTCAGAGCTCAAATTGCTATCAGGGAGTGACGCAGGCAACTGGGAAGATTAGCTGAAAGTTGTGTCTAAACCAACAAAACGAAACAAAACAAACATTTAGATGCTTTATAAACACAAACACAAAACCTTGTAACTGATGATGCAGTGACCCCAGCAGCAACATGGAAAATGCGGAGTTGGAAATTCATTCATTGATTCATTGGTGAAAGCAGGGAACTGGGAAAGAATGTTCAAAGAGTAAGTGAGAAATTTGGTGTTTTTGGATGACAGGGAATATACGTTTATGTGTACTGGGGTGGTCTCTCAGCAGCAGGACAGAAGGGTAGGCTGGGGCTACACTACAAAAAAATCTTTGCATGCCATGCTACTGAGTTGGAATTCATTCTTTAGGCACTGAAGAATCATGAGGATTCATTTCATTCCTTCATCGTGTATTTATCGAGTGCCCACCATGGGCCAGGAAGGTACTGTGGGGAACACTCAAATAGTGTAAGGTTTGGATTCAGGGAATAAAAATGGATACATTAACAGAAGTTCAGTAACATATCTCAGCGTAGGAACTTATACCATGAGACCTGCCAAAGTCCAAGCAAAATGAAGATACTACCGCTTTTCCCTTCCTTATCTGGAAGTAAGTAGCAACATTTGTAAAACACAAGAAAGCTCACATATCCAAAGAATATGTGAAATAGGATGTAAAAATGCAAGTTACAGAAACACTGTTTTATATTCAATTCTAAGGATTTTGTCTTCTACTCCTTTGGATGAACATTAACACACCTGAGTTAGGCAAATATAGGGGAGATGAAATTATCTCATTAAATACAATTTCCTGGACAAGCCCCTAACCAACCAAAGAAGGCACATGCCCATAAAAATGTTAAACAGAACTTTTTCTATCTTCTGGATCCCTGACAAACCCTTTGTCTGCAAAAAACCTTTCTAAAAGCACTCCATCTTGCCAGGCTTAGACAATACTTGGTGTTTACACTCAGACTTGGCCTCAAGTTCTGAGATCTGAATGGCATCACACAGGGTGTCTATAGAAGGTAATATAAAAACCTAGGTGACAAGCAGATCCTGTCTTTATGGTACCTCGATAGGACACGGTGGCCAAACAGATGTATGGAATCAAAGAACATCCTGTCCTTTCTTCGAGTAAAACACCCGCCAGGCAATAGCATTACAGTTAAACCGTTTTCGTCCAGAACTAATTGGCAACAGTGACCACTTATGAAGAAGCTAGATAGAATTAGGTGAGTCAGATGAAGGACTATCTTTTATAAATGAGGAAAGCAGTCATTCAGTTAACTTCACAAGTATACGTGGTGCAGTTAAATACCCACATGTACACACCCACAGCAGCTTTCTTTACAGTATGGAATACATTATCTTTTTACATGGGAGAAATTCTCACAGTGGTCATCAATGCTTGCCTTCACTACGGAGGCAGAGTTAACCTCTAAGATGGTAACTCAAAATGTTTTATTACCACTGAGAATGTGCAAATGAAAGATCTGGATGGGTTTTCATGTTTGTTTTGGCTCTAGCATTTTCCACGTACCCAGCCCTGGGAATCCTAAAGAAAACGTGTCCTGTTCCCAGCTCTGTGCACTGCCCCATTGTGTTCCACTTCCCTCACTGGTGAAAGTGAAAACGAAACCGGCACAAACACTCCATTGTTAACTATGAAATATGTACTGGCAACTGGAAATTTTCACAAAACAGACCTGGTTGTGTCATGGCAAGGGGATGTCGAGTGGGGAGGGAATTACAGGAGCCTTTCCGGCTTCAGAGGTTTGTCCTGCACTTTCGCTGAGGTGCTGAGGCGACAGGGCTTTGGGTTTTTTCCATTATACTCGATTCATGCTCTTCGTTTGATTTACTCAGTATGCACTGGCAGCATTTGCAGGCTTCTGTGGGAGTAACTCGGCTGCCCAAGCTGAGGCACAAACCTTGCCAGGTCTCCATAGTAAATACAACACGCACGAAGAGGAAACAAGCATAAACAATTTACTTTCTCCTGTAAAAGATGATACTGTTCTCCTATCTCTGGTCCTGCTTCACTGTGTCAGCCTAGTGGTACCCACTTGCTGCTGGAAAGTGAACTATTCCAAGCATCAACAGAGAAAACGAGTGCAGATTGCGTGATGTGCACATCCACGGGGCCTGCATCCAGGCAGGTTCCGACAGGAGACCCTCCAAGCATCTCACATTCTGGCAGGGGTGAGCAGGGAGAGCTTCCCTGACCCCAGCCTGTGAGGGCTCCTGAGACACAGGGCCTGATAGAAGCGTGTTCCTTTCCTTTAGTGCACTTTGGTTTCTAACTATACATCCCTTTGTGTGACTATGTGATGAAGATCTGTCTCCTCATTTTGATGATGGGCTCCAGGAGAGCAAAGACCGTGCCCATTTCTAGTCCCCATCATCTCTGAGGTTCATGGACAACGCTTGGCACGTGGAAAGTCATCAGTAATTATTTGTTGACTGAATGTTACAACTCCATTTCATTACTCTTCTCCCTTAGGCTTATCAAAGGTTTCTGAATCTGCAAGATTCCTTCAGTATTTACCGAATGCTACCAAACTAGGGGGAGAGTAGGGAACCATGTATTGCTGGAGGCCAAGAATGGGTTGTAAGCAATTCCAATTTTTGTAATACTTGTGGTAGTAGATAGATGAATGATCATCAGTAAGTTCCACATAAAAAAAACAAAACAAAACAAAAAAACAAAACCCAAGTGAATTCTTCCAATTTGTAGAGCTGTCAAAGAAAGGTCTTCCCATGTTTATTATTTACTTGTTGTCACTGGTGATTTCTGGAGTGGAAGATGTTTTCAGAACACAAGTGTCTCTTAATAGGACAGATGATATGGAAAAACAGACCTTTGGAGAAGGGGAATATAATTCAGCTTAGTGAGAATGTCATTAAGTCACTAAAAAGACGGAAAACTTGCTTACTCTTCCATTACAGTACAATGTGGATTTTTTTTCTCCAGACTATGTGTACTACACACAGGCATTTGGGGGAAAAATGCTAATTGTACCTTTTGTGTAAGGGTTGGATAAAGGCCCTCCAAATATACTGTCCAAATGAGCTGTAAGACTGTTCACTGCAGAGCAGGAACTGGTTTATGGCAGGCCATTCCTGGACTTTATCTCAGCATGTGAAAAGTTAGAGACGGTAAAAGGAACGACCTCATTTTAAGGCGCAGTCTTGTCTCTATCCATGGGCAGATTTCTCGTGACTGTCCTAGGGAGTGACTGGCTCGTTATAACTGTCTGGGTGTTCTGGCAATTACATCTGGATATAAACACATCAACACTGGCATTGCTCTGGATGGCCCTTGACATAGTCTGATGTACAGCGAGTGCAGCACGGCATGTCACTGTTGCGACTATGCATCTGTGTGATTTTAAGGGGGTGGACACCCACAGGACCGGATCAAGAGAATGCTCGGTGCTTCCTAAGCAACGATACATTTACAGGATGTTCCAGTCTGCACAAGTGCAGCAGAAGTTTTATTCTGAGGTCTGCATAGAAAGTAAGTTAGCCAGGAGGTGTAAGTTCATGCCTCCCTTTATGCCTCTATCCTGTGTCTAAATGTGGCATGACCTAGTTGTTTTTTAATTACAATGTTAACAAAACTTAAAATACATTTTAGAAAACAGACTATTGGGACACTTGTGGAATCTCTGGATGCCCTTTGCAGACCCAATAATTCCACAGAAAATAGTCTGATGTCCCCTGAAGTATTGGAGCCTATGGTGTGAAGAGGAAGGGAAAGGGGATGGTAGGTAAGAGCCAGAATATAGATGTTAGAATTCCCCAAGCTATTTACAATCTATCTGGTGAATTCAGACTTAACCTGGCCACAAACGGCCTGCGCAGTGTCAGTTTCCTTACTTCTAAAATGAGATGGTTGATAAAGAGTTCTCCAAACACTGGATCGGATCTAATAGCAATGGTGTCACCCTGCATGATGTATGATCCAATTTAGAAAAAAACATAGTAAAGATTTTGCATCATAGAGATATGAAGACTGCTCCCTCCCTGAGCCATTGCTCACCGTGCTTCAAGATCATCATAGTCATCCTCGGGCTAGTGGTGGTGTCCTAGGTTCTGCTTCTCAGACTCCCTGTCAGACCTGCCTGCACAATCACGGATGATCATTGGCTGAGTGGTTGCTCTCCATTTCTCTTTGATCTTGACAGACAAAAATGAGGTGCACCGTACAATGCATCTGACATGGGAAGTACTTAGAAATGGCAAGTTTAGAATGACTCTAAATATAATTTTAGCTAGCCTTGTAGTCATTTTACTGAATAAGCACACAGTCTTGAAACACTTCTGTCACCGAGATCATAGAACCACAAGAGTCATGATTCTTGCGTGCATTACTTATGTGCAATGGAAAGAACCTGCCCCTACTCTCTTCGGTTTCCCACACAGGCAATATTTCAAGACAGGTCACAGAAGTTGATTTTCACGGTTTCAGAGAAATTGCTGCTAAAAAGAACCCATGTCAGGTGGCAAGTGTGATGGGCCCTCCCGCTGTTTGCAGACCCAGATCCTTCTTGGACCACAAGGGGTCTCAGGCACATATTTACGGACACTCCAATCCAAACGTCCACACTCTGCCCGTATGACTGCGAACCGTTGCTGTCTGACTTGGGTGAACACACAAGTGGTGCAATCTGCTCTCAGGAGTTAGGACCTGAGGCAAGTCCATGCAGTTCTCTGTCAGTCAGGGAATTCCAACGCCCTGAGCGAGGCAACAGAGGGTCAGGGGTCTCAGGCTCTAGCTGGAATATGCCTTGCACCTTGGAATCCACGCTCCATGAATGGAGGCCTGGCTGGAGAGGGGCCAGTGCAGGCTCCTCTAATGTATGAGAGGGGTGACTGAATGGCTGAGTCAGTTAAGCGTCCGGATCTTGACTTCGGCTCAGATCATGATCTCACGGTTCATGAGTTGGAGCCCCACACGGGGCTCCGCACTGACAGCACGGAGCCTGCTTGGGATTTTCTCTCTCCCTCTCTCTCTGTCTGCCCCTCTTCTGCTTGAATGCTCTTGCTTTCTCTCTCAAAATAAACAAACATTAAGTAAAAATAAAGTATGAGATCCAGGCCAGGGGCCCCTCTTGCCTGAGTCTAAGGTATCCATGGTAGCCATTCACATCTTAATTCTATAACCTTTGAATAAATAGGTATAAACACCGTTTCTCTGTATGGGTACACGTGCACGTCTGATTGTATACTGAGCAGCAAGTATCCAATACTCTCTAAAGACATCTGAGTGTCATGCTGGAGGCATCCCAGTAAAGTCAGGCATCTAAAGGACACTTAACCCTCCCCTATCAGATGAAGACAAGCTTCATCATTTTTTATACACCCTAAGTTATGCACCACCTACAGCTACAACTATGGACCAGACTTATAACAATTGTCCTAAATTTCTACCTCTAAGGCTAATTCCTTCAAGGAGCTTACAGCCTGATATAGCAGACTCCCAAAATAATTACAAACAAAACAGAAAGCAGTATTATGAAGGACATTAATAAGATGTTACTCTGGAACACTGAGGGACGAAGGTGGGATTGATTTCTGTAGGGAGTGCCAGAAGGGGACATTTGAGTCAGGGTTTGGAAGATGACTAATAGATAAGCACTTCTCATGGCTGTTAGATGTCAGTTTCGAATCAGTTAACTTGTAATTCCTTTAACATTCCACAGATTAAGTTGATTCCCAGGTCCGGTATGACATAGCCCACTAAAAAATGTGTATTTCCAGGAAGTGGAGTGCAGTCTTTTTCTCTTCAAGAAATTCTAAAAATAAATACCAGTTCAGTCTGAAAAATTGTGCTTCTAAGTCTTTATACATCGCCATTTGTACGTAAACTACATGCATCACGATACTAAGTGGATTTTCCCTAAATCGAAAAACACAAAACAATGGGAAAAGTTTTAAATGCAGTGACCTTTAGGAATCATAAGCTTTATTACTGGCATGAAATTCCAGCTATCTTTCTTGCAAATAAGGTCAAATCTGTTCCCAGTGTCTTTCCTGGTTGGTAGTATTTTTTACTTTATGTCACTATAAGAAATAGAGTATGCAGTACAAACTAGACACTGAAAAATCAGGTATTTATGACTGCCTTTCCCTTTTTCTCTATGAAATAATTTGTCTACATTTTCCTGTCTGAACATATCCACTGTCAGCAAGAATGGAATGTTAATTGATGTTACACACAAGCTGGGCTATCATTCCTCAAATTTAATAAGCAAAAAAGAAACAAAAACAAAACAAAACCAACTGAGTTTCCTGTTTTTATTTGTGATTTTTTGTGCCCATTTGGGGGTGATCAAAATAAAGCGTCTGTCTCAGTTATGGCTCATCTTTCCCTCAATTAATGTACCTAAGATCAGTTCCTTCCATCTGCTACCTCTGATGACCACAGGGATCACAAAGCCTATTTAAGCTTTTCCTCAGGGACTGCAACTACATTCTAAGGAAGCAGCCTACCTAACCCTTCCCAGTGAGGAAACACACATACTCAGCATTTCTGCTGTGATTATGTAAGAATACAAGGGCTCCCTTGACCCAGCCCAAAGCTGAGGCGTATCCTTTAAATACCATCTTGTGCCTTGTCTTCTCAAAAGTGATGGGCAAAGAGAAAACAAGTATGATTTCTCTTTTAACAATGGTGACACACTCCAAGGAATCCTCTGTAAAGTACACAATGTTGTGAAAGTACGTGGTCTTAAGTGTCCAGGTTGTAGTATCCATATTTTGGAGGTGAGGAAATGGAATACTTTTGTAAACTGAATGTTGTTCTAAGACAAATTCTCTCTCTTAGAAAATTTCCAACTCCCCTGCTGTTTATTTCTCAGTTGAGGCATTACTGGAATTTCAGTAAACAATTCTTTGGTAGGCAGAATAGCAGCCTCCTTGTGGCCACTGCCATTCCCCAAGTCATTAAGATGACCAAAGATGCTGCCATCCATTTCTCAGCTGTGCCCTCCACCCAGGGCAGTGCTGCCCCTGACTGAGAATCACTTCGAGGCTAAAGATGGACCAGGTGAAAAATGACATACTGACCCAAGAGGATTCCTTTTCTTAAGGCTTAATCTAATGCCTTGAGGGCAATTTTTATAGTGTTCACGGATCCCAAGGGATGCTCAGCATCAAACTCCTATCCCAAATAAGCAGCACAGTAAAGGGACATTCCTTGGCTTTCTGTATCTCTGCATGAATTCACTGTATATAAAATAGGTCTTTCAAAGGTAAAAGTTACTGGTGCCTACTTCTGGGCTCTTTTTATACTCTGGGTGCAGAATTTCACAAAAATTCATCTCAGAAACAATGAACTAGAAGGAGAAATAGAAGGTAACCGAAGTCAATAGTTTATTATGGTTTTGTGTCTGAATGAGACCAAATAAACAGGATACCGTAACTGTCATTCTCTGCCAACATAGGGCCTTAGGTTTGCCCTTTGTATTTTGGCTTGGATGAAGGCTTCCCCCAGTGTGGGGTGTGGTGTGTGGGGTGTGGGGTGTGGGGTGCTGCTTGTTCATGGGCTATCCAAGTTTACTATAAATTTAGTATCTTCACAGCAACACAGCTCCAGAAGAACGCCTTCACACACCTTTGCAGGTACCTAGCTGTTTCTCAAACCAGGTCACTACAGACAGGTCAATGTTCCTGACGCCCTTCTTCCCTAACCCTTGAGCTGTATTTCCCCAGACTTTGCATATGCAGCTCTGGAAATAGTGGTTATGGCAAAAAACATTTGGAAACCTGTAACTGAGTCTTTTCTAGCGGCTACTATTTTTGCAACAGGTCCTACTCATGGCAAGCCCAGTCTGGATGTGTCTGTAGTTGTAAGCAAAACCCTTTCTTCCTAGCCCTGTTTGTTTGTTTATTTATTTTAATGTTTATTTATTTTTGAGAGAGAGACAGAGCACAGTGGGAGAGAACAGAGAGAGAGAGAGAGAGGGAGACACAGAATCTGAGGCAGGCTCCAGGCTCTGAGCTGTCAGCACAGAGCCTGACGTGGGGCTCAAACTCATGAACTGTGAGGTCATGACCTGAGCTGAAGTCAGACACTCAACTGACTGAGCCACCCAGGCTCCATTCTTCCCCCAAGTGACCATGGGCAGTAATAATATTAGGGGCATGGTATGGGGAAGTTCATCATTTAAAAGAGGAAACATAAACCTAATGAAAGAATAGCACTTTCTTACTCACCACTGAGGTAAGAGCCATCTGAAAACTGTAGATGCGGGCAAGGCCAAAGTCAGCCAGTTTTATTTGTCCGCTGCTGGTCACCAGAATGTTCTGAGGTTTTAGATCACGATGCACTACTCGGTGAGAATGAAGAAAGTCCAGACCTCGGAGAAGCTGAAACATCATATCCTAAATAAAACAAACAAACAAAAAAGAAAATCAATAAACTGTCACGATAAATTTAACACACTGAATCCTTTGTGTTGGAAGTACTTGACGGGTATTTGTTGAATAAATGAATTCGTCTCCCTTTCCATCTCTCCAGTCCGCCATTCTCAAGGTCACTACAAAAAATTTCACATCAGCCTGTATTTTATTAATGAAAGGAAAATTTAAAAATAGGTTCAGATGGCATAGGAGATATTCTGGAAGATAAATACCAAACTGGTGTCTGTAGTTAATGCTGGGGAGAGGAAGTAGGTGGTAAGAAGGGAGACACTTTTTACTTCATATACTTTTATATGATTTAATTTTTTATTTCAACAATTAAAATCCAGTAAATGGTAATATTAATGATAATTCCTATTATTTAAAATTTGTTAAACATTTATTTATTATTGAGAGACACAGCATGAGCATGGGAGGGGCAGAGAGAGAGAGGGAGCCACAGAATCCGAAGCAGGCTCCAGGCTCTGAGCTGTCAGCACACAGCCCGATGCGGGGCTCGAACTAACCAACCATGAGATATGACCCGAGCTGAAGTCGGACGCTTAACCAACTGAGCCACCCAGGCGCCCCAGTAATTCCTATTATTTTTATAGCACCTAACACTAAGCAGTCACTACAGGTCAACCACCACTCTAAACACTTTCTGTTTAGAAACTCAGTGCACAACCAAACACTGAGGTAAATACTATCATTACCTCATTTTATAGGCCAAGAAACAGGTGTTTGTAATTAGCCCAAAGTAACACCACTATTCAAGAAATAGTGTTGATCAAACTATAGTCTAGAAAAAGTGAGTTCAAATTCAAATTCCCAGTGCACTCCTTTATTAGATCAATGATCAAATGAGCATGTAAAGCCAGGTAAGCCATTTAATCTTGCTGAGCCTCAATTCTTCTGTCTGTAAAATGAGAAAGCAACAAAGCCTACTTCCTAGGATCACTGTTTGTAAAGCACTTAACGCAGTGGTGAGCGTTCAATAAATGGTAGCTATTACCACTTATGGAATGGAGAATGGCGGATATTCAGAAAAAAACCTAATGTCACATCTTCTTCTAACTTTGGGACTGGTAAATTATAAGATTTAAAACTCAGAAACAGTGTCTGAAAGTAGGAATTTAAGACCCTGAGCATTTGATCCTTTGAAATCTAGGGTTAACAAGATTGACCTACCCCCCAAATATCGTGAGAAACAGGGAGGATGGAATTATTGTGTTCACATAAGGGTTAGAGAATTGGTAAGGCAGTATCATGGGCTTCACAGCTGGCAGGGGCTGCAAGGACACATTTGTTCACTAGCTGGACCATACTTGGTTATAGGGTTATGGTACTGGTTCTTCCTTCAGAGCTGGGGGTTCTGTCTTTACATCCTGGCTTGTTTAAAACCAAAACCTCAATATTCCATAAAACTAAGAGAAAACAGTGCTTACTTTTTAAAAATAATGTAATGAGATTACATGAAGTAATGTATGCAAACAGGGGTAGTGCAGTTCTGGCACATATTAAGCATTCAATGAATGACAGTCATTAAAGTGTCCCATTTCCCAGGGGGAGACAGAGTCACAAACACCCGTAAGAAAATGTGGCCAGTGCCACAAGGTCAGTGAACAAAGCACTAAGCAGTGGTGTGTAATGAATGACACAGGTGTACTAGAATCCTTTCTGATGCACCTCAATGGATATTCTGAATGGGCAGGGTTTACCTTCTAAGTTTTCAAGGACAAAACCCTTGCAGAAGACTGCACTGTCGAGGGTCAGTTCTTCAAGACCTGAGAACCACTGCAGGTCACACACCTCTCAATGCACACACTTCTAGTGTGAAAACAAAGTGTGCGATGTTAACAAAAGTCTACTGGGGCAAATCCGTCACTACTGGAAACGTATGCACACGATTTGTAAGCCCTGGAGTTTAAACAGCTTGACTAACCTAAAGTAATGCCATGCTGACTTGTCACCTATAACTTCTTACATGCTGAACATCAACCACGTAAAACTGCACAAAGAATAAATCTGTTTGGTTCATTTTTTCGTGTTCAAACAGTTTAAGCAGCCAATTAGCAGAATAAAATTTTGAAATTTGAACTCATTAAGTAATAATAAAGCCCATCTAAACTTATAAAAAGGCTGATCCACAGAGTAAAAAAAAACAAAAACAACAAAACCAACAACACTGAGGAGGGCACCCATTGGGATGAGCATTGGGTGTTGTATGGAAACCAATCTGACAATAAATTATATTTAATAATAAAAAAAAGTGTGTATTGCTTTTACTTGTGTATTCATTTATATAGGACATACATCTTTCTTAATTATTAAACTGGTATATGTTTAATGCAGAAACTTAACAAAATTTTTTACAAATCCAGAGGAAGAATAGAAATCACTCAAAATCCTATCACTCAGAGAACAGAGAAAACTTCACTGTTAAATAATTTTTGTCTTGTCTTTCAAAATTACAGCTATTATTGTATTTGTAGGTATAAATATATATTTACATATTAAATATGTGCTAAATAGGGGCGCCTGGGTGGCTCAGTCGGTTGAGCGTCCGACTTCAGCTCAGGTCATGATCTTGTGGTCTGTGAGTTCGAGCCCCACGTCTGGCTCTGGGCTGATGGCTCAGAGCCTGGAGCCTGCTTCCGATTCTGTGTCTCCCTCTCTCTCTGCCCCTCCCCCGTTCATGTCTCTCTCTGTCTCAAAAATAAATAAAACCTTAAAAAAAAAAATTTAAAAAAAATAAAAACAAAAAAAAATATGTGCTAAATAATGTATAGCACATACAAACAATACTAATATGTAAATGTATTTATGAATAAAAATGATTATTCTGTACACATTATTTTGTGATTGTTTTAAAAACATTTAATAATCATTATGAATGTTTTGCCACTTCAACAAAATTCTTTTGCAATGTATCTTTTTTTAACTCAATATCATTTTTATTTTATTTTATTTTTATTTATTTATTTTTTTTAATATATGAAATTTATTGTCAAATTGGTTTCCATACAACACCCAGTGCTCATCCCAAAAGATGTCCTCTTCAATGCCCATCACTTACCCTCCCCTCCCTCCCACCCCCCATCAACCCTCAGTTTGTTCTCAGTTTTTAAGAGTCTCTTATGCTTTGGCTCTCTCTCACTCTAACCTCTTCATTTGTATTTTATTTTAAATGTTTCTTTATTTATTTTGAGAAAGAGAGAGAGAGAGAGAAGAGAGGCGGGGGGGGGGGGGGGGGGAGAGAATCCCAAGCAAGCTCCATGTTGTTAGCGCAGAGCCCTATGTGGGGTTTGATCCCAAGAACTGTGAGATCACGACCTGAGCCAAAATCAAGAGTTGGATGCTTAACCGAGTAAGCCACCCAGGTGCCCCAATACAATATGACTTTTAATGACTACATGATTTTCCTCCCTGGGATATGCCATAGTAATTACTATTTGGTTTTAGTTGGGTTATTATTTTTTTTTTTTTAGTTTATTTATTTTGAGAGAGAGAGAGAGAGAGAGAGAGAGAGAGAGAGAGAGTGTGCCTGAGTGGGGGAGGGGCAGACAGAGAGGGAGAGAGAGAATTCCAAGTAGGCTCCGTGCTGTCAGCACAGAACCTGATGCGGGGCTCCATCTCACCAACTTGAGAGATCATGACCTGAGCTGAAATCAAGAGTCAGACACTTAACCGACTGAGCCACCCAGGTGCCCCAGTAGTTGTGTTATTTTGTAACTTATACCCAGAGTTTAGTTCTCCTTCATTTAAAGACTAGGGCACAGGAAAGAGACTTGCTCCATTATAACTATTACCACCAGCATAGTTTAAATACTGCCAACCGGTATAATTACACTAACATTGATTCCACGTAAATGATGCTTACAGATGTATGGTAGGTTGGTTTTACATAAGAATTAACATTCTTTAGATTTTACTAGGCTATTTAAGAAATATTTTTGTTGAGCAAACTGGGCTTTCTTTTAAACCTACAATACCCAGCTACAAGAGTTTTTTGAACTATGTGAGCTTTGAATTAAATGATTTGAAAAATTTTGCCCAAGTCTCATGATCTTCAGTAATTCAACTGTAAGGTAGGTTGATACATGTTATAGACTTGTAAGAAATGTGATTTGGGGACCCTCCTCAACCTTTAACCATCATTCACTGGAATACCTAACCTCAAAGGGAAAATATATGCAGCTATGTTGGGGACTCCAGTCACAAAGAAGAAGAAGATGTGGTCCCAATTCCTGAGAATTATGTGAATGAATAAACTGTAACAGTAAACAAGGCAGGAAAAAACACCTTTACTTCAGAATCACAAGAAGTGCTTGGATCAAAGATATTTCAAAGGATTCTCTACTTAAGCTTATTATCTGTTCTATCTCAGTTTATAGTATCGTGAGACATACGTTTAAATTAGCTCCTCAAGATTTTAATCTCAATTAATCTGTTTTATACAAGACGCAAATATTTCACAGTAATCCTGATGATGCAATGCAGTGAGACTACGGATACTGCCAATTAAGGCTCTTTAAGTTAAACACAGGTTTAAAACCTTTTTACGTTTCAATGCACAATTCTGGTGGAAGAGGTTTAAACATCTAGTCATACTCATGACAGATAAACAGTCACTTGGGGCCATCACTCTGTATCTTTCCGAAACACGTGCCATGGAAGCATGTTTCAACAGGACCCCATCATGGAATGAAGTCTGGCTCCCAGGGACTTTGGGTGGGGTATTGTCCTTGGCAACCCCCCTAGGAAGATTCCAGACTTTAGTCTGAATACCACAAATCTGTAAAGCCTTGTAATCATTTCTTTTAGGTGTTCTACAAGTTTAATCCTGTTATTTCTTTACAAACAAAACAAACAAGCCAGCTGAAAAGTTACCTCAAGCTTTCCTAATGGGAAAAAGATTTTTCATTGGGTCTTTTTTTTTTCCCCCAACTACAAAGTATAATTAGTTCCAAAAGATAATGAAAACATCCAATTTATATTATATAGTAAATCACAGAGATGACAGCTTTCAATAGACAATTCTGGGTTTTTGGATAGATCTATGTGATGTAGTCACATCCTCAAGATTTTAGCAACAAAAATGTACATCAATAGTCTAAAAACTAAAAATAAGGGGCACATGGGTGGCTCAGTTGGTTGAACGTATGACTCTTGATTATGGGTCAGGTCGTGATCTCAGGGTGGTGGGATCGAGCCCCATGTTGAGCTCTATGCTGAGTGTGGAGCCTGCTTTGGATTCTCTCTCCCTCTTTCCCTCTCAGTTAAGTGTCTGGCTTTGGCTCAGATCATGATCTCGCAGTTTGTGAGCTCAAGCCCCGTATTGGGCTCTGTGCTGACAGCTCAGAGCCTGGAGCCTGCTTCGGATTCTGTGTCTCCCTCTCTCTCTTTGCCCCTCCACTGCTCATGCTCTGTCTCTCTCTCTCTCAAAAATAAATGAATGTTAAAAAAAAAAGAACCAAAAAAAGACATGTACAAGCTATAGTCAATGATAATCATTTTTTTCTCCTTATAATGTGTAAACTACAGTCTTCAAATTTGTTATTCAAGTTTTGATAGAAGTACCTTCCTAATGATTTGTTGTTTCCTACAAAAGCCTCCTATCCAGTTTGTTTCCTATGAAGGATGTTACAGGAGTCTACAGTCTAAAATGGATTACATACAACAAAGGTATCTTAAACTGACAACATTCTGGTTTAAGGTAGGGATTTAGCATTAGGAATAGAAATAAAAGATCATAACAGCCTACATATAAAGGGTGATGGGAAAGCCACAAAGAAAGCAGAGCACTTTGGGGGTGCCTGGGTGGCTTGGTCAGTTAAGCATCCTGATCTCACAGTTCCTGAGTTCAAGTCTTGCATTGGGCTCTGTGCTGACAGTTCAGAGCCTGGAGCCTGAAGCCTAATTTGGATTCTGTGTCTCCCTCTCTCTCTGTCCCTCCCCGGCTTGTGCTCTGTCTCTGTCTCTGTCTCTCTCTCAAAAAAATAAATAAAATAAAATAAAATAAAATAAAATAAAATAAAATAAAATAAAAATAAATTAATTAAATAAACATTAAAAAAAAAAAGTAGAGCACTTTAATAATAATGACAACAATGCAGGCTAGGCCCAGGATCCTTTTTTGTTTATGCTGATTAAGACTATGTATTTTAAAATGCTGGTTTAAAATTTTTTTTTAATGTTTATTTATTTTTGAGGAGAGAGAGAGAGAACATGAGCCGGGGAGGGCAGAGAGAGAGAGGGAGACAAAGAATCTGAAATAGGTTCCAGCCTCTGAACTGTCCGCAGAAAGCCTGACGTGGGGCTTGAACTCATGAACCATGAGATCATGACCTGAGCCAAAGTCGGACGCTTAACCAACTGAGCCACCCAGGTGCCCCTATTTTAAAATTCTTAATTGTGGTAAAATACGCATAACATAAAATTTACCATCTTAACCATTTTTGAGTATATAATTCAGTACTAAGTATATTCACCTTGTTGTGCAAGGTTGTGCAATCTCCAGAACTTTTCCATCGTGCAAAACTTAAACTATACCTATTGAACAATTCCCTATTATTCTCTTCTCCCCAGGTCCTGGCAACCACTCTTCTACTCTATGAATTTGACTACTCTAGATACCTCATGTAACTGGAATCATACTGTATTTGTATTTTTGTGATTTAGCATAATGTCTTCAAGATTCATCCATGTTGTAGCATATGTCAGAATGTCCATTTTTAAGGCTGAATAATATTCCATTGTATGTATATTCCACATTTTGCTTATTCATTCATGTGTTGAGGGACATATGGGTGGTTTCCACCTTCTGGTGACTGTTAATAATGCTGCTATGAACACAGGTATACATATATCTCTTTGCAACTTTGCTTTCAATTATTTGGGAGATACACACACACACACACACACACACACACACACACACACGCCCAGAAGTGGAATTGCTAGATGCAGTCCCAGGATCTTTTAAAATCACAGTTCTCCTACAAAGTATGGTACAATATTCTACATAAGCAATGGAGTAGTGAATGACAGAGCCATGTCTGGATCATTCAGCAGGTCATACACTCACTGGCGATGTCACTCACTCCGATTTCTGTGCTCAAGGAGAATCTGCTGTTGTCACCACATCAAGCTCACTGTACAGTACACACCTTTTACTCTACTTCAAAACTTGACAGAAGCTCCTTCAAGCTTTCACTGATCAATTCACAACGATAACAATGGGCTGCAAAGACTGCTTTATAAACAGATCCCCCCTACTTCTCGTTTTGGTCCTCAGGAATACCCAAAGAATGCTTCACCCAAAATCACAAAGGGCAAAACAAACTTTGGAAAAGCAAGAGAGGGGGGTTAAAGCAGGTTCCTTAAAACCTCGGACCACCTGGAAGGATGTAATTGGTGAATTCAAAGCAAGCAATAAGTGGGAGGACCTGGTGGAGATGAGCTGCAAGAGTCATGAGTGAGCTTTGTTTCAGAAAAGGGCAGTCAAACTGCCTCATATTCCCCGTCACATCACCACTGTGCCCAGTGGGTCAGGGATGGTGGGAAAGGGATAACGGAGGGCAACACTGCTCCTCTCCAGCTCTTCAGCAGAAACAAAGGCAAGGCCCCTAATTTCAAGTGCTGCCTTTCTATTTTTACTGCTTCTAGGCAACTGGATAAAAGCATAATAAAAGTGGCTTTGTATGCCAATTTCATTAATAAAATGTGTATCCTAAAGACAGAATGAAAAGAATCCATATATTATTCATTCCTGGGAGTGATGCTAACGCTGAAGTAAGTAAAGAATCCGTTTCAACCAACCAGGAAAAAGAAAATAACTAATTTTCACCAAGCCTGGAAATGTTGGTACTTGAAGGACAATGTAATGACTAAATAAGTGGACAGTTTGAAAGAAGGAATCGTTACGTCACCACAATGGCTATTTTTAACTCACAGTGGAAAGTCATCAGGAATTGAAACTACAAATAGCAATGTTAATTATAACTTTTTCAGAGCAGGATATAAAAATCAGCATTGCATAAATAAGAAAATACAAAGTACAACTGCCTAGGTTTTTGACTAATGACCCAAACGGTTTCTGTTCTATTCACGTTGTTTTGTAATCTTTTTAAAAACATTTAGCCACATACTGTGGATATATCCCCATTTCAACACATATTATTTGTAATTTCTTTAAACAATATGCTCTATTGGCTGCATTTGGAAAAATACCTTCTCATCTTTCCCCATTCTCCTTCTCATTTCCCTCTTTTGAGAATTTTCCCCTCCCTTAGTACTTCCCTCCTCTCCAAATGAGGTAATGTATTACAAAAAGTTGGTTTTCTGTTCCACAGAGTGGAGCATATTATTATTTGTTTACGGTACCAGACATTGTTGGTTGCCAGCCACGAATGATTGGTCCAAGGTAATCACATTCCCATAAATTTGTTGGAAATTGATCTAGGGATAGACATGAGACCTAGTCCTAGCCAGCGAGACGTATGGACAAATCTGCTGTAGAGTTTCAGGAAGTATTTTTCCCTTTTATAAGACGACCACAGTAGAAAATTCTTGCTGTACTTCCTCCTCACCTCCCAGCCCCCACTCCCTATCCGTGCATCTTACACTAAATGCTGCTGCTTGAGGACCTGAACTTACAGTTGTAGCAACCATCCTGAAGCACAAAGGGAGACATCATCTGTACGCATAAAATGCCAGAGTGTAAATGAGAGAAAAAGTCTGGGTCTTTATGACATTGCTGAATAGCTGAACAACTTTGAGGTTGCCCACCTCTGGTCTTGTAGTTTTAACAGTAATGCCCTTATTTAAAGCTTTTTTTTTTTTTTTTTCTATTGAGTCTTCCGTAATTTGCAGTTGACAATTATTATAACAAACCAAACTTAACTAAAATTGTACCAACTGAAACCTGTTAAGGTCACTATCTTTCATTCAGAGCCCTCTTTGCCAGTGTGCGCTGCCTCTCTCCCCACACCCTGCCCCTGCCCCACCACGGGGCCTGTATCAACATTCTTTTCCTGTTGCCAATTATCACTTCCAGGGGGTTATCTTTTTCTCTCTGAGACTTATTCCTCCTTCCATTTGTTGTCACAACATTTTCTTCTTCATCGCCATCATTTGCTATCAATCCTCCATATTCCTCAGGGACTATGGCTCATCCTCTCTACCCTATACGCACCATTTTCCTGCATGACTTCAACATTATGCAGCTAGGATGCCCTAGCTAGTACCTTAACTTCAGAGACCTTTGACATCATTAACCCCATTCCATTATTTACCATTTATTTCCATGGCTAAAACTAGGAATGTGTTATTACTCAACTCTGACATAAAATATTTTTAATAAAAAAAGTTTAAGTTACTTTAATCACACTTATTTGGATATCAAAATGTCACTTGAATTTACATAAGCTTATCAGACAGCATAACTAATTAAATTTGCAGAGCAACTTCTTCACACACCATGTGCTAGGTCTGCCAATTCCCTCATCTCTCTTGTTGGTCATTTTATCTTATCTTCTTTACAAAGCTTAATCCTCAGTTAGCCCAACCACTCTCTCTTTCTTGGCTGTTATACCAGTGATTCAGACAGCTGTTATGGGGTAGGGGTAGGGCATGATCACGTATGTGTCCCTTATCGATATGAAGTCAGTCTTAAATCCTGATTACCATAGTGCCACCAGGCAGTCCCCCGTGGTCCCCAATAAGCTCTTTTGCTGTCCTT
Organism: Panthera pardus; assembly: GCF_024362965.1. Taxonomy (NCBI): domain Eukaryota; kingdom Metazoa; phylum Chordata; class Mammalia; order Carnivora; family Felidae; genus Panthera; species Panthera pardus. Next base: position 95,853,561 of record NW_026527013.1, read on the forward strand.
ATAGGCCAGTCTGAATGTTTACTGCTGTCTCCCTAACTTACCATCTCCCTTTCTTCTCTTAGCACACTAGCCTATACTCCACTACAGAGAGAAACTCATTCCATCAAGGGGATGCTATTACCTCCCTGTGTCCACCTACAAATTTAAAAGCACTGGCATCTACCCTTCTTCTTTATCCTCTGGTAGGAAAGGTTTCCTTCCTTCTACACAGTATTCATCTCCCTCCTTATGCTCTGGATCTCATTCAATGTAGCTTATTCAAGTACCTCCCCTTGCTCTACTAGCCATTCCCCTACTACACCTGGGACTTCTTCCCTTTCTATTGCCCCTTGACCAATAAACAACCCAAGCGACCCCCTTCCTTTTTTTTTTTTTGTTTATTTGTTTATTTATTTATTTATTTACGAATGAGTGAGGGAAGGGCAGAGGGGGGGTGTGGGGGGAGAGAATCCCAGGAGAGGCAGAGAGAGAATCTTGACACGGGGGCTCGATCCTATGAACCATGAGATCACGACCTGAGCCGAAATCAAGAGTCAGACTGAGCTACCCAGGTGCCCCCTTTTTCTTTTAAGATTTTATTTTTAAGATCTCTACACCCAACGAGGAGATCGAACTCACAACCCTGAGATCGAGAGTCACATGTTCCATGGATTGAGCCAGCCAGGAGCCCCTCCTCTTCTTTTCTTGGACAAGGATCTTTACACAGCAATGCACATTTTCCTAATTCTTATCCACATCACATCACTACAATGAATGCAGATGCAGCAGCTCTTCCAAGATCACCAATAACCACTTGTTTGCCACAACCAATGGGACATTCCACTCCTCACTTAACCTTGCCATGGCATTTCACACTGGGTCTCGCCCTCCTATTCACTGTTCTCCAAAATAAAAAGACCTTCTATGTTTCTCATTAGAAATGTAATGCATAGGGGCGCCTGGGTGGCGCAGTCGGTTAAGCGTCCGACTTCAGCCAGGTCACGATCTCGCGGTCCGTGAGTTCGAGCCCCGCGTCAGGCTCTGGGCTGATGGCTCAGAGCCTGGAGCCTGTTTCTGATTCTGTGTCTCCCTCTCTCTCTGCCCCTCCCCTGTTCATGCTCTGTCTCTCTCTGTCCCAAAAATAAATAAAAAACGTTGAAAAAAAAAATTAAAAAAAAAAAAAGAAATGTAATGCATAATTAACATAATAAACATATTTGTTCTGTTAAAAAAGCCAAAACACAAGGAAAAAAAATACCACCCACAATTCTCCCATCCAAAGACAATCATAATCAATTAACACATTGGTGGTTCCTTCCGTAATTTTTCTGTACATGTATTCTCATATAGAAAGTTATTTTCCTTTTATAAAAGGAATACTAGTGTATGTGATTTTGTAATTGCCTTTTTCACATCATAATGTATACTGGACTCTCATTTGCACATCAATGAATACAGGTCTACCGCTCAATTTTTTTTATCTTTGTTTTTGTTTTTTTTAATATGAAATTTATTGCCAAATTGGTTTCCATACAACACCCAGTGCTCAACCCAACAGCTGCCCTCCTCAATGTCCATCATCCACTTTCCTCTCCCACCCACCTCCCCATCAACCCTCAGTTTATTCTCAGTTTTTAAGAGTTTCTTATGGTTTGCCTCCTTCCCTCTCTAACTTTTTCCCCCCTTCCCCTCCCCCATGGTCTTCTGTTAAGTTTCTCAGGATCCACATAAGAGTGAAAACATATGGTATCTGTCTTTCTCTGTATGACTTATTTCACTTAGCATAACACTCCCCAGATCCATCCACGTTGCTACAAAAGGCCAGATTTCATTCTTTCTCATTGCCATGTAGTATTCCATTGTGTATATAAACCACAACTTCTTTATCCATTCATCTACTGCTCAATTTTTAATGGTCATGTGGTATTCTACTTTTATTTACATACTATCTTTGGCCAGAAGTTTTAATTTATCAAATTACCCACTTTTTAAATTCTACTTTTATCATGTTCTAAACTACTTGAACTTGTTTCTAGACTTTGACTTGTTTGGCTCTGTTTAGGGTACAGGGTATCTCTCTCCTTTAATAATTAAGTATTTAGAATTTGTGTTCATATCTGGTAGGGCAAGTGTCCTCTTTCCATTCTTTATAAAATATTCCTGGATATTCTTACATGTTATTGTTCTCAAACGATTTTAAGATCATTTTGTTAAGTTCTCATATCCTTCCACAAACACCTTTCACTAATTTTTAAGAAATTATAATTTGGGGAGTCTTCCATAATTTTGAATCTTTCCTTTTCGCAACATATTGTGGCTCTCTTTTTATTCAAGTCTTCTTCTGACTCCCTCAGTAAAGTTTTGTCACTTTTTTTTCACATAATTCCTACATCTGTGAGACCCCTACTATAGTAGGCTGGTGCTCATCCTTGCTTACATGTACTGTACTGTTTCCCCACTGATCTCATTCCTCAAATCTACCCTTTACTCTCTGGCTAGCTTGATCTTTTTAACATGCAGACCTGATCCCATCAGATTAGTCTTATGCTAGAATGCCCTCAGACAAAGCCCACCTGGCTCTCTGGCCTTGTCTCTTGGAACTCCTGAAGACCTTCTCCATCTTTACCCACTCGCTACCCTATGGCACCGCCTTCTGAAAGAGGGGCCTGCTTTAGTCACTATTCCTTCATATATATGAGGCTCCTAGGACACTGTATTAACAGGTGTCTGTAAATGTTCAATGACTTTTCACTAAGAAGTGAGACCCAAACTACAGTGGAAATGACTATGCAATCTATAAAAGCCATTAGCTTAAAAAGGACTCACTGATTCTTCCCAGGAAGAAATACTTTAGCAGTGATAAAACTCTAGGGAAACCAGAAAAAGTAGGTTTGGATCATGGGATAGGGATCCAAGAAGAATCACATATAAATCAGTATCCCTACCTATTAGCCAATACAGCATCTTCATATGTGTGTTAAGACTTTTGGTTCATTATTTCATAAATATAATACCCTTATGTCTATAATGAACTTCACTGAAGAATGGAATAAAAACAGTTAAAGATGTTTTCTATCTTACCACCTCTATCCAAAATTCTTTTAGCAGCTGACCATCAAGAGACATGGACTTTAGCACACTGTTCCACAGCTAGAAGTATGGCTATAAGTAAGTCTCTTACCCTCTCTCATCCCTAAGAAAAGGATTCTATAGATCAAATCATTTTCCTTAATGCATCACTTAGGTACAGAATTGGACCACTGGCTAAATCTCCCAGCACTTTAATTTCATGCCACCACATCAACGTTTCTCAAAGTGTGGTCTCTTAATCCAGTGCTACTAAATTCCATTTCATCTTGGCCACTGGCTGATTGACTCACCAAGGCCCAATTTTTTTGAACCTCAGTTTTTCATTTATAAAAATCAGGATAAATTCTTCCCTTCCTCCATCACAGAACTGCAAAGAGATATTATCATTTTACATTATATATTTGATTTGCTTTTTAAACTGTCAAGTGCTATTGAGCTAGACAATAAATTCCCAGAGAAACAGGAATGTGGGGCATGTTTATACTCTCCATGGAATCCAACAAAGCACCTCACACAGAGAAATCTGTTGATTTTACTTGATTTGATGAATTACTTAACAGTGTATATAGATAGGTATGGAGATGAAGTATAATGACTTTTGCTCTTGGCTTTGTGCACAGCAGTTATATAAAACATCCTCACCGATTAAGCTGATTCCTGAGTCGTTAGAGAAAAGGCTACAATCCTCCATTGTGGTTTATCAGTTATTCACTAAGAATTTAAGTGTTTGCCACGTGGAAACACAAAAGAAATCTCTCTTGGAAATGTATATAACCTAAGCAAGCCACCTGCATGTGAGATTCCAAATTTCCATTTAATGATTTAAAAGAAAAAGCACTAAATTTAGAGCAAAAAGCATTACATCTGAATTTCTAGTCTTACTAGTCATATAGCTTACTAGTCATATAATCTAAGGCAGGTCATTTGCAACCGTTGTGGGCCTTGGTCTTCACAGCTATAAAAATGGAAATAACCTTGAAGACACTTAATAAGATATTATATATTTATATATAATTACATATATTGTAATAATATATAATTACATGTAATAAGTAGAACATGAAATACTGAAGTACTTAAATGGTATAAAGTACATGCATCGTAATGCTACCATTTATACAAAAGAAATATGAAGCCCCTACTATGTGTCAGGCATCATGTAGGTGATGTTACACAGAAACACCTAAGACAGAGACTCGGGGTGCTCTTGTTTTACTGGGGAGAGAAAACAGAAATCCACACTACACACTTCAGGTCGGTATATGGCAAGGGCTACAGATGGCATGGGTGCTACCGGCATCGAGTGAGCACTGCGGAGGAAGCTAGCATCCACACTGACCTTGGAGGTTGGGGAATCATCTGCCTGGAAGGCCACACTGGCAGAGGCTTTAGAGAACAAGTGCCCAGGACCAGCAACCACCCCTGCAGAGGGCGCATTGCGAAAGGGGACCACACTGCAAAGGGTTTTACTGCTGGGCCTGTGTAGGGAGTGGATAGAGTCTTGTAGTCAGGAAACTAGTGAAAATGTGTAAAAGAATGGTATGTTATTATTGATGCTTTTGCATACAGAATGGATGGGAGGTGCTGTGAGGAGCCTATTCCCCTACTCTGGACATAAGACAGGAGGGTCTGAACTCGAAAGGGAAAGCAAGAGGAAAGTCAATTCACAAGAGAAATGCAATATGTAAATGTCTGTTTTCACAGGTCAACTTTAACAGACCATCTTTTGAGGGCTCTGCTACGCCTCCAGGTTTCACACTGGGTGGCCTTGGGCCTGTTATTTAAGCTCCCCTACCCTCGAATCAAGCCTTAGTTTCCTCATCTGTAAAACGGGGATAATACTTTCCTCTAGGATGCTTGTGGAGACTAAAACCAGTGTGTGAACCCCCCAGCTTGGGTAACTGGAACTGGAACAGGTTTGGAACTGGTGCCACTAAATCAAGAAGAGGACTCACCGTTAGCCATGGCATCTGGCAGAGTTCAGATCCGTCTAGTTTTCTCTTGTTAGGACGTGGACAGCCTCCCATCTTCCCAAACAGTGATTATTAAGATCAACAAACACTACTGTGTGCCTATTAGAAGGTACAATCTTTAAAATATTTATTATTTTAATTAAATCAAGTGTTATGTTGCCTGTTCTTTATTTTGCAAGTCTAAAGATGGCTAGCATTTTAGACCTAGATGCATCCTTAGAAATTATGTTATTTACTGAATGCATAATATGTCTCTTTTTGCAAATAACCTAACTTTCTAAAGTGGCTTTAAGTTGCTTTTTACCTTGTATCTAAACTGATTTTTCTATGAGGCGTCCAACTGGTAAGGTTCCCTCAAACTGTCTCATAGGTGCTTTCGCGGATAATAACCGTTTACTCAAAGAATGCAATATAACTTTTTACTTAATGAACATATATATTCAGAAACTAATACGGAGGAGGGAAAAACATTATTAATGAACTTTATTACATAATCAACTTTGGTTGCTTTCTGAGCTTAACAAATAAGAACTAGAATTTGTGATATTATTTCCTTATGTTATCCATTAATGCTGAGCTGTGTGCATTCCAAAACAGAGAGGGGGAGAGAGGAGCAAACGAGGACTCTGAAAAGAACACTTAGCTTCATTTGGTCAAAAAATGGTCTTTACAAAGGTTTTTATTATAGGTCATAAAACACTGCTTACCACAATGTACCTTTCCTTGAAAAAGAAAAGAAATCCCTACAGTGGTGAGAAGCCGAAAACAACTCACTGAGTATTCATGCTTCCTTCCCATAAACACATCTGTGCATATTATCTATTTTGGGGAAAGCTGCATGCACAGCTGTTTATGGGGGCTCAACATTTTTTATTCTGTGTTGTTGCAAGGACTGAATTTTTAAGCTGATCCTGTTAGGACAGCAAATGCATCTCCAGGGGGAGGAGAACCATATGCTCCTTACTAGTAACTCCTTCAATCTATGGGAAGAAGAGAGGCTCTAGGTGTTCATATCTAGTTAGGAAGAGGATGGAGGCCAAGAGAAAAGGGGATCTTTAAGCTAAATGGAACTGACGAGCTAGTCACCAAAACAAAAATGAAAATGACATTAAGAACCTAATGTGTATCTTACAAAGAATTCAGCAAGTTAACATTAAAATAGGCAATACAATAGGATTTGTCCAGGAAAAGATGGGAGGCACTATGGCTAGAGAACTTGTTATGAAGGGTATCCAAGTATAGGTACATATATACACTGAGTGCTGCTCTGATTTAAGGCTGTCCCTCCCCAAAACTTCTTGGACCGATTGTGGTCTCAAACCTGCCCTTCCTGCCTTCAAATCTTTTCCTGGCCCACCTGAAACTCCCAGTCAGCATTTCTGATCATTCTCTTTCGAGGCGCCACAAAATCATCTTTGTATTTCTCCTTACGCTGATCCTCCAATGCCTCACCCTAGTACCTATCTGCCTATCCCTACTCTTACAACTAAAGCTGCTGAGAGAAAATCACCACCACATCATGGTCTCCACTTTCATCTGGGCTTTCAGTATTACCTTTTCTGGGTCTCTGGTAAGCTCCCTTTTCTGTTGTCCACAATGGTTATACTATCTGTGTTCCCAAGTATGTGCTTTGAAAGTATCTTAAATTCTAAATTCTGCTTTAACTACCTCACCTTATTCGTTTATGGCTCCAACATTTGGTCATATTCTGAGGTATCCCAAGTCATAATGGCAGGTGGGACTGCTCTCTTGAGTTTCAGACATGCAAACTTCAAAGTTTCCTGTTCATGTTTTCTAGAATATTCCACAGCAACTGCAATCTCAATATGACCCCAAAACAACAGTACAGTTTTTTCAGCCCCATCAAAATCTGTTCTTCAGCCTGTTATATTTTTTACCTTGTAAATGGTACCACTATTCACCCAAATGATCAAGCCAAAATATTACAGACATTTTAGATTCCTTCTCTTCTCCTGACCAAATAGCTAATCAGTCACCAAATCCTGGTAACTACAGTTCCTAAATTACATTTTAAATCAGCCCTTCTTTCCCATCTCCATGGTCCTTGTCAAGTTGCCAGTATCTCTTGCCTGGATGACTGTAATAGTGTTCCAACACAGATAAGCTATCTGTTTTTAGATTTAAGCATCTTTTAATCTTTTTTTCCACAGTGTTGACTCAATGATATTTCTAAAATATAAACTCGAATCATACAGAAGTTCTCTACTGTTCACTGTAAGACAAAGGTAGAACTTAGTTTGCTACCTGAAGCACTTTATGTCTGATCCCTAACCACCTCTGGTTTTATTTCTGGCTCTTTCCATGGTCTGAAGGTGATGAACTCTATTATATCTTGCCCCTTTGTAATGCTGTTCCCTCTGCCTGGGATGTTCCCTCCATTGCCTTACTGCCCAACACACACAGCTTATCTGCCTGGCTCTTTCCAATTTATCTTTCAAGATTTACTTTAAATAGATCTTGGCCAAGACCTGGGTAACTCTCTTCACACACCCAGGCTAAGCTAGGCGCCCCCTTCTGTAATCCCACAGCACTCTGAGTATAGTTCTATTACAGAATTTATCCTAATTTACTGGAATCATGGTATCTCCCTCCCTAATTTAGAGATCCTTAATGCTAAGGAAGGAACTGCAAATGGGGGTAGATGAGAAAATAAAGAAGCATCCCAGGCACTTTGCAGACATTATTTCATTTAATTCTCCCAGCAACCCCTTGAGTAAATGCACAGTCATTCATTCTAAAGTTGTGTCACAGGTACTGTGCTACACTAGAGAACAACAATACCTGGTCTCATGGAGTTGACAGTGGAGGAGGGGAGGCCAACTCACTTGGTGCTCAGCTGCTCATGCCCTGGGTCTCAGTGAGTAAGTATGAAGGAACTGAACAAACGATGCTTTTAAAATATGCTATGACCCAGCAACTCCACTTTTAGGAATTCACCCTACAGAAGCAACAGCATTAGTTTACAGTAAGTCAATACAAAGAGGATCGATGATATGTTGTTTGAAATAGTACAAAAATGAAAATACCTAAAATGTCTACCGATAGGAGAAAAGTTCAGTAAATTATGAGTCTACAATGTAAGGGAGAAGCTGGGTAATTAGGGAGAACCTGGGTAATTCTGTAAACTAGATAAATCAATAGCAAAAGGCGTAAGTAAGCCTTAGAGTAAATACACAGAGCTTGATTCTGGTTTGAAAAAAGAAATGTGTACATGTTCATTAATGCATGTGTGGCTATGTCTGTATCAAGGTGGCTGGATAAAAAAACAGAATACTCCATTAAATTTGAATTTCAGATAAACAACAAATACTTCTCCATATAAATATCTTACATATTGCATAGGACATATTTAAACTAAAAAAGTAGTTGTTGTTTATCTGAAATTCAAATTTAACTGAGTGACTTTATTTTATCTGCTGAATCTGGCAACCCTCTCTGAACACATATAAAAATGTTTGGAAGGAAGTATAGCTACAATTAAAGGTTGTTACCACTGGAGGTGGGGGTAGGAAGGAGAAACAAAAGGAAGAGATTTCTGCTTTTTTATGTCAAGTTTTAAATTGGTAAGATTGTGGATGATTTTTACTTTCTGATGTTTTTCTGAGGTTGCCAGTTAAAATTACATATATATTTATTAAAATATATTTTAATATAATCTTATATAATAGGACATACAATTTTAATACTTAATATAATTTAATATATATATAAATGTCCCTTTTGCCAACCACATTTTTAAACCAGTAGGCAGCAATCTTTTGAAAATCTAAAAATTAGTAAGTCTCTGATAAAATTTGTGAACCAAGAAAAATCCTACTGCTGCCTAAAAGTTCTAAGTGCAACTCACATTTTAACCTCCACTTCCTGACACAGATCCTACAGAAAAATAGGTACTCAATAAATTTTATACTTTCAATATTTAAAGTAAAAGCTACAAGTAGTTCTAAAAAGACAATAAAATGATCCATTTTACATGATACAAGTAATTATTGGGTTGTTTTTAGACTCTTACTCAGTTAACTGCTGAAATACTTTAGAATGAAAGCTACATCAATAACGCCTTCCTAGAACAACCCCCAACTTTCTTTAGGCTGAGAGTCCAAAGCTGAAAAGTTTGCAGGCAAAATAACCAATGTAGAAACCTTGAAGAAGCACCCATCGCAATAAGACTTGACCTTGCTTTGGGGAGCCTGGGTGGCTCAGTTGGTTAGGCATCAGACTCCTGGTTTCAGCTCAGGTCATGATTCATCATTCGCGAGTTCGAGCCCCACAACAGGCTCTGCACAGAGAAGAGCCTGCTTAGGATTCTCTCTCTGTCCCTTCCGCGTGCTCTCTAAATAAATAAATAAACTTTAAAAAAAAAAAAAAAGATGTGACCTTGCCTTATTTCCAACCCCTGCTTCTTCCCTCCTGTTTGTTGGAATCACCATACATACCCTTTCAAAATGGTTTCTGAAATGTTGTATCTGGCCTCCTGGCTGAAAGCAGGCAACTGTCAGCATAGATTTTAAGGTCATTTCAAACTCTGTCAGATATGACACTTGTTGGCTTGCCAAGAGGTAGCAGGTCTGCCAGTGCTTATTGGTGTTTCCTTAATAGCTTATATTCCAATGTGATTTACTTTTATTATATACTACCATACACCTTAAAAGGAATATGATATTTATACCCCCCAACACACACACACTCAAACAAACACAATGTATTTATAAAGCAGCACAGTGGGTAAGCCAAAAGAATGGTTTTCATACTTAAAGTTCATAAAACTCTTCTCTTCTGGCATTGTATTTTTGTCATTTTTTTGGGCAGTGACATTACACACGGGAAACAGAAAGTTTCTAACATTTAAAAGCCCAGATATGAGATTTTACCATCTGTCACATATACTTAGTTTGTAGCTAAAAATATCTTACTAGATACTTAAAATGTCAAAATAGGCTAAAAAGGCAGTAGGGAAATGTCCTGCCTCCATGTATTTTGAAGTGCTTGGCTAGGAGAGACACAAGTGATGATAAAATCACATCTGATGCTCTGAGTGGAAAGAGAAGGATCCCATTCAAATGCCAACACACTGGAAGAAGATTTTAGCCCTGCACATATCTGACAGAGGACTTACACGCTCAATATGTAAAGAACTCCTACAATTCAATCAGAAAAAGACATATAACACAATCTTTAAAAATAGCGAAGATGTGAACAGGAACTTCACCAAATAGGAAATCCAAATGTTCAGGAGCTTATGAAAAGGTGCTCATTACCCTTATTACTCATCATGGAATTGAAAAGCATTAATAGACACCATTACAATGGCTTAAGTTGACAACAACAAGTGTTGACAAAGACATGGAGCAACTGAGCCTCTCAGTACTGATGGAGAAATACAGAATAGTTTAAACCACGTTGGAAACTGTTTGGCAAAACTATTGTACACAGAAGAACAAAAACTTCTCTCACAGATATGATGCTGAATGATAAAAGCTTTACACAAAAAAGTACATGCGTTTCTGTGAAACAGCCAGTGTAGTAATTACTTCTAGGGAGAGGTTACAGACTGGGAGGGCTTACGAAGAAGTCTTCGGAAATGTTCTCTTTCTGGATCTGGGCTGTGGTTACAACAGTAAAAAACCATCAAGTGGCAGGCATGCTTGAGATGATTGCACTTCTTTATTATATGTTTCTAATACCTCAATTAGAAAAAAAACTCCCTGTCTTTCTAATATCCATCCAAATCTGGGAAGTTATCCAGGTCAGTCATGCTATTCAGGACCTGTCTGGCAGGCACAGTGTTAGAGGCTTCATGGACGAGGCTCTCAGTTTTCCTTTGGGATCTGTTCATTCTTACTTCTCAGCAGTATAATCACTTTGCCTAATTTCCACCTGTATCCGTTTTCTTCACTGGTAGGTGGGAGGATGACACAGGATGACACATCCTGTTACAATAATCAGGTAACGTGCGTATGTAAGTGCTATGAAAAGCACTATGGGTTATATGGATGTACATATTACTGTTATTTATATGGTTTGGAAGATTGAAGGTTTCTCCAAATAATGTTAAAGACACTATTTTTTTAAAGATATAATATTTTTTATCTCTGCCATTTCCCTGACAACTCTCAATTTCTTGAGATACAAAACATCAGAGGTTAATTATGAGTAAGATTACAAAGTGTCCAATCCTATTCCTTTCAGCCTACAGTTCACTGCAGTGCCTCAGGGGACGGGCTTATGAGGTTCTGACTGTACCTTTCCTGCTAGGTGACATTGGGCATGTCTGTGTATTTCATCGAATCTAAAACACCATCTATTTTAAGACTATTATTTTAATGTATCACTAAAGAAGGAAGATAACTGCCAATGAAACTATGACACTACTCTTTCTTTTTTTTTTTTTTTTAAACTTTTCAACATTTTTTATTTATTTTTGGGACAGAGAGAGACAGAGCATGAACGGGGGAGGGGCAGAGAGAGAGGGAGACACAGAATCGGAAACAGGCTCCAGGCTCCGAGCCATCAGCCCAGAGCCTGACGCGGGGCTCGAACTCACAGACCGCGAGATCGTGACCTGGCTGAAGTCGGACGCTTAACCGACTGCGCCACCCAGGCGCCCCATACTCTTTCTTATCATATAGAGGTTTTAGTTATACTTAGGAAAAGGGCTCCTTCGACTTCTTCAGGTTTGGGTTTTTATGATGTATCATTCTTTTTTTTAAATTTTTTTTAATGTTTATTTTTGAGAGAGAGAAAGAGAGAGAGAGAAAGAGGGGGACAGGTAGAGGGAGAAGGAGACACAGAATCCGACGCAGGCTCCAGGATCCAAGCTGTCAGCATAGAGCCCGATGTGGGGCTTGAACTCACAAACCGCGAGATCACGATCTGGGCCAAAGTCGGGACGCTTAACCAACTGAGCCACCCAGGCGCCCCTGAGGACAATTTCTTATGGAAACTAAGCTAACTCCTAGTGATTATCATATTTTTCTTTATATACATTTAAGCCTTATTTTATCACACAAAACCATGTGAATATATTTGTGTTATAAAAGATGCAAAACTTCAAGAGTAGAAGTTCTACTTGACTACCTATTAGGATTGTCAGATATAAATCTGAAACACTTACCACCTATTCTAACCTTAGTGTCTTCCAAAGAGGTAGCCACTATTATCAGTTTGCTGTATACTCTTCCAGACTTGGTTCTGTAATTATATGAGATACATATGTGTTTCAGAAAAATGGAACCAAGTTGTCTTCACAGTTCTAAAACCATCTTTTTTTCCCTTTACTTCACTCAACACTATGGTTTAAACGTAATTCCTTACATATTTACAACGTTCTTTTTAATTGTCACATAGAATTCCATACGGTATTAGAGTCAATTTGGCCCTTCCCTTACTGATGAGCCCTTAGGTTATTTCCATTTTTTCCAATATGATTAATGTTCTAGCAAACTTCCTGATTCAAAGCTCCTTTTGCACTAGTGTCAGGGTATCTCTGAAAGGTGAAAATGCTTGGTCACTGAAAATATTCATTTTTAGTTTTAACAGATACTGTCAGATTGCTTCCAAAATCCTGTATCAGTTTAGGGGCGCCTGGGTAGCTAAGCCGGTTAAGTGTCTGACTCTGGATTTCGGCTCAGGTCACAGTTTGTGAGCTCAAGTCCTCCATCGTGCTCTGCGCTGACAGCATGAAGCCTGTTTGGGATTCTCTGTCTCCCACTCTCTCTGCACCTCCTCTCTCTCTCAAAAATAAGTAAACATTAAAAAAAAAACCTGTATAGTTTATATTCCCACCAGCAGTATACCACTGCTACCTGTCTAGTAGAGACCCTTATTATCTCCCTCTCAAACCATTGGAGCAACTTTATGATTGAACTCTGGCCGTAAATGCTCCTAAATGAGCACATCACCACCAAATCAATCAATTAAAAATCCTACAATGACAAAGTCAGCCACCCACCCAAAAGCCTGCCGTTATTTCTCTGTGCCCACACGATCAAGTCTGTTTCTCTCTTGTTTAACTGGCCTCTTGTCCTTATCTCTTGGATGTGCCCAGCCTACTGGTGTCTTTCCTCAAGTGGCAATGGGTCACTCTTGAGTTAAGACTTCCAAGTCCTTGCCTCTTCTGGTTTGTGTCATTCATGCCTTAGAGTGACATCACCAAGGTCCTACCCAAGTGCCTGTTTCTTCGTGAAGCCAGTCTTTATTTTTCCCTCCTCTTAGTTCCTGTAGCACTCATCATTTGTAACACGCACATGGCATCTGCCATATACTGATGTTTTATGTGGTATACTGTGCTTTATGCCTTTCTCTCTATATTTTATTTTCCCTTTCTAGATTTTAAACCATGTATAAATTGTGTTTATATGATATATTCACATTATTTAGCACCATTGCTTGACATTCTGCTGTACCATGGCTCACAGAATAAATTAGATGCAAAACTGAAATGTATCTCCTTGCTAGACAGGCTTTCCTATTCTCATTTAAACCATCCAATAAAAGGTGCATTTGAGGTACATCAAAGATTATTTTAAAATTTAGCATTTTATTTTTTAAAATGTTTTATTTGTGTGTGTGTGTGTGTGTGTGTGTGAGAGAGAGAGAGAGAGAGAGAGACAGAGAGAGAGAGACAGAGAGAGAGAGACAGAGAGACAGAGAGGGAGAGGACATGGATAGGGAAAGGGCACAGAGAGAGTAAGATAGAGAATCCAAAGTAGGCTCTGTGCCAAGAGGAGCGAGTGCAATGTGGGGCTTGAACTCATGAACTGTGAAATCATGCCCTGAGCCAAAGGCAGATCTTGACCAACTGAGCCACCCAGGTAACCCTACAACTTAGCATTTTAATTTGGTCAGCTGCCATCAGGAAAACAACTAAAAATTGAGGGAAAATACACAAATGTTAAATATACTATTCTCAGGCCTTCCACCGTTCACAATGGAAAACTTTTTTTTAATGTTTATTTTATTTTTGAGAGAGAGAGAGAGAGTGAGAGAGAGAGAGAGAGTGGGGAGAGGGGCAGAGAGACAGGGAGATACAGAATCCTAAGCAGGCTCCAGGCTCCGGAGCTGTCAGCACAGAGCCTGATGCAGGACTGGAACTCAGGCTATGAGATCATGGCCTGAGCTGAAGTCAGATGCTTAACTGCCTGAGCCATCCAGGCTGCCCCACACAATGGAAAACTCTTAAAATCAACTCTCTGAAATCATGATGGCACATTGTGTGCTCTATACTTACAAATTTCAGACATAAAAGTTTGTAGGATTTAACTTTCCAGAGAATCTGAAGATTTTTTTATAGTAATTCAGGAGGTAACTGTCATATCAACAGCAAGAAATAAGTGGAAGGAAAAACAAAAAGGCATTTTGTAATCACTGAGGGCCCAAACCAAAAGGAAGAAAGACCATTAGGGACACGAAATAGATGAAGTGATCTTTGTGGGTCATTAAGGCCTCCATGCACCATTTTAGACACTTTTGGTAAGCCACTGCCATCACTGGTCAGACCTTGGGTAGTGCTGTGATCATCTGGGGTCTCTACATTTGAAAAGTACACACAGGTAACTAGAAAGTACATAAGCGAACAATCACCATCCTTTGTATGAGTAAGATGCTGGACTCTTTAAAAATACTGTATACATTTTTAACTAATTTGATTTGTACATTTTAATCCTCATTTACAGATACAAAACCTAAGGCTCAGAAAATTTCAGTGACTTGCTCAGGTCACATGGCTAGTAACCAGGCCTCTTGTTGCCATGGACTCTTTCTCCATATCAAATAAATAAAATGAAATAAACAGTGTCTCCTGGGCCTTAAGACCTTCAAGTATTGTAGTACTTCCCCAAATCTAGTTCAGACGTTGCTTCCTGAGACTCCATACAAGGCAAAAATATATTACTACTTATACTCCCCTCCCCTACTTCCCCATCCACACCTGTAGAATTAATGAATGTTAATGCAAAGTTTGCAAGGTGATTTTTGCAACTTAAAGTCAACTGATTCTAGCATGCTACTTGCAGCTGCACACAGCAGTGTTTTTCAGTGAATGGAAGTGATACAAATTCCATAATGTATGTAGTGAAGCAGTAAGAAAGATTTGTAATAAACATGTTTTTAACAAAGGTTAAAAAAAAAAGTCAGCTGAGAAGTAAAATATATGCCAGTGTCCAAACACCAAACCAGAAATTCTTTGGGGTAGGCATGCTAAATTTTTATTCCTTTAACCACGTGTGCATTTTTGAACCTTTAAGCTTCTACTGCACTCCCTTTACCCCCTTTACGGACCCACAAGGAACATCTGATACTTGGCAGCGCTTGCCCTGTGAGTTTTCGAAGGCATTCTGCTTTACTTATTTTAGGCATCTCTAGCCCTTTGATGGCACAGTGCTTCACATCCAGAAGATGCACAATTCAATGTATTGAACTGAAAAGCCACGTGTTTATCTGATAGATATCCTTATTTGACAAATACACAAACAGCTGTCCTTAGAAACTACCAGGGAAAGAGGAAGAAATAACTTTTGCATGAGCATTACTAAAATGAAATAAGTATACAGAAATCATTACAACTCTTCATGGACAGAAAGAAGCACTTTTGGAATGAGGCTTTACTTGAAGAGAAGAGAATGTTAAGAATGAAAGTTCTAGCAAAGGAAACATTACAGATTCTGAGGTTAGGTCAGTAAAAACAAGGGCAAAGTTCAAACTAACATTGTTTTTAGAAGAATGTGCAAGTTAGTATGGTAACTCATTCAAACCAATAACAAGATGTTTCAGGTTTAGGTCTTTATTATAGCAAATAATTCTATATAAATGAGAACAAAACCACACTTATACAGCCTTTGGAAAGTCCACTGGACTACAATAATAGGACCTGGATTATCGTTCTAGCACTAGTCCTAACTACATACTTTAGGCAGCTCACCCTACTTCTTTGGGACTCATTTCCTTAAATGTACTATGTGGAAACTGGACTACATACATTCAAAGGCATTTTCCAATTTTGAAAATTTTGTATTTCATTAATTTGTGTATAAGTGACGTCTTCAAGCCTCTAAAAATGCTGTCCTGAGTAGGTTTAAAATGATTCACCCAGTTTTGTGGACACTTTTAATTTCTAGATCCTACTAGATAAACCTTGTCATCTTCTCAAGATTTCAAGTTGAGTTGGTACTATATAATATTTAGAAAATTAGGGGCACCTGAGTAGCTCAGTTGATTAAGCATCCGAGTTCGGCTCAGGTCATGATCTCATAGCTCGTGAGTTTGAGCCCCCATTGGGCTCTGTGCTGACAGCTCAGAGCCTGGAGCCCAAGATTCTGTGTCTCCCTCGTTCTCTGCCCCTCCCCCACTCGTACTCTGTCTCTCTCTCTCTCGTGCTCCCAAAATAAATAAAAACATTTAAAAAAAAAGAAAAAGAAAATTACAAGAAAGTTTAAGATGGGAATGGGCTGGAGGTACACCATTTGTAAAGAGTAACACAGAGTCACAATGACAAAACTGTATTGCAACAAGCCATTTCTGAAGAAAAGTAAAACAAAGAAGTGGACTTATGTCACATTGTAGGTGAGCCTTTTTCAACATTCTAGTCATCTTAAGAGGACCTGATGAAACAACTAGAATGCTGACTTTGAAAATCTGTCCTGTTATATTTGCAATGTGAATTTCAAGTGTACTCTAACAGGTTTTTACAAGGTCTGCTTTGGTTCAGTTCAGGTATCACCATATAAAAATTAACGTGGCATAAATTAAGTTTTTCAAAAAAGGGCTTAATGATATTTAATGACAGATTTTTTAATGGTTTATTAAAATTATTCCTAAGTTTTAGATATTCAGTAAAACAACTATAAGGCACATTTTCTATAGGGGCGCCATATTTTATCCTTATAAAAGTTGCTAGTAAAAATTATAGCCTGGGAGGCCTTCCTATTTTTAACAAAGGAAGTAGACACAGATTGTAATATCCATAAGACACTAAATAAAGAAATCCCAGGAGTGGTTTCTTCTTTGTTTTTTTTTTTTCAGTTTATTTATTTATTTTGAGAAAGAGAGAGAGAGAGAGAGAGAGAGAGAGAGAGAGAGAGTGCACATGGGGCAGGAGCAGAGAGAGAGAGAGAGAGAGAGAGAGAGAGAATCCCCAACAGGCTCCACACTGCCAGTGGAGAGCTCCATGTGGGGCTCGATCCCATGAACTATGATATCATGACCTGAGCTGAAATCAAGAGTCAGTCAGTTAAGTGGCCACCTAGGTGCCCCCAGGAGTGGTTGGAAGAACAAGGTAATGATACAATTAATTCCTTTTAAATACAAAAATTCTATTTTCAGTGGTCTCTCACAGTCTTTATTTGTTCTCAAATAAAGGCATAAAATACGAAGTCACACAAGGAAAACTGTTAAGTCTTCAGGTGGTCACAGATCTTGCATTTCAGATGCCAGATTATTACTGATATTTTAAGGAGAAAAGGGATGTTCGGGATAAATTTCTGCCTTGAACTAAACTGGGCTCTAATTCACAATTGTGTTAAAGTTCGTGTGTTGTTCTCCCAGAATTATAAATAAATAAATAAATAAATAAATAAATAAATAAATAGGAAGGGGCAGAATCATCTCATTGGAGAGAAGAGAATTTAAAGATTATCCTAGTGTGGATTCTTTTCTCTGTGACAAAAAATATGGAAAAAACAACTACCAACAAGTGACAGTTTAGATTTGTGAGGAAACATCATAAAAGTAGTGATCACATAGGTAGTTCTGCTAACTTTTTATAAGATTCTTAATGTTAAAGAAGCAAGCTGTATCTTTGAAAACATGCTGTGTATTCCTTAATGGTTTAAAAGTAAATCTGTAGAAATAAAAGCATATTCTCCTTAACTCTGAATCTACTTTTAGAGGTGTTAAAACACGATACATGAAATGAACAGCCAATATCTACTAAAGAGCTTTTATTTTGGAATCCTATCACTGACACCATGGGGTTTAATAATAATAATATTAATAAAATTAAATGTATCTGTCTTCATTTTGTTTCTGAATTTACTTTATACACTTAGAGGCTTATAATAATTAAATTATGAAAATAAATTGCCTTAATGACCTGGAGGGCATAAAAATACTACATTTATGTAAATAGGACTTACTCATTAAATAGCACTCACAAAGATATATAAATTATATTTAATTCTACTATGGTGACTTAGATGAAAACAGTCTAATGGATTGTGCAAGAGTCACAAAAGTAGCTCCTGGCTTTTTACTTGTGTGAACTTGGGCAAGTCATTAATTAGCTGGTTATGCCAGCTACCTCCATCTGTAAAATGAGGACAGTGCTACTTCTCAACTATATGAGAATGTCACCGGCTCAGCTTTGAGAAGTTTCCCCCAGAATTTAATCTTTTTAAAAAGCCAAATCCAATTAAGATATAAATGTACAGGAAATATTAATTCTCCTTAAATTTGAGGTCTAGATAATGTCTTCCAGTGGCATTATTGAAGATGAACTATTCAACTGTTTGTGAAAACAGTCATGCTTACTGATTCACCAGGCTTGTGTCTACATGAGAGAGAAGGCTGAGGGTAAACAGGGGATAAGTTCTGGGGAAAAGAATGTAATGAGTCATTAGGACTGAAGTGAAATGAAATGCTATACCAAATCCTGTCAAAACTTTAGGACTTAAAATGAGAAACTACTTTTTCCCATGAGAACTCAGTAATTATAATCTTAATGAATGCTAGGAAAGATTTTCAAGTTCTTGGCTGACATGTAAGTGTAAGTGTCTTCAATGAAGTTGGCCATTTTATAAAATATAGCACTATTAATTCCAAAACCCAGAGAATTTTTATGGAATTACATATTATGGACACATGACTACCAAGTGGTTCATCATGATTGATGCTATGATTCTGAATACCATGGGAGTTAGTAATCATTCAGTGACTTCCCGTGAAATTCAATCCAGTGTTGTTGTTTTTTTTTTTTTTTTTGTCAAATTGGCTCGTCATTGTCCACTAAATTGGCATTTTCTCTGCTATCTTGTTTGCAATAATCTGGTATTCCTCTAGAGTCTGCACAATCTTCAGGTATGGGCTTTAATTAAAGCCTGACATTGTATGACAGATCCTCAAATCAGGCCAAAGAAACACCTTTGAGAAAACAATGCTATTTAAACATAAATGAATATAATTTAGTTTCTACATGTTTTCCCTTTTAACTGAAATAAAAATCTACTTTATAGTGAATAAATACACTTCTGAACACAAAAATGTGATATTTCTTAGCGTATTAAATGCTTCCATATTCACCTAAACTCAAACAGTAGTCAATTACTGATTATCCCCTAAAATCAGAGATCAACATGAATAATAGAAAAACACATATACTCTACCCATACAAGACAAGAAGAGATCCCATAGTTAGGGGCTGAACATATATTCATGTGGACTCACATTTACATATACTTTCCTTATCCTCTTTTGCAATCTAATATGTAAAAGATTATGAATACCTAAAGAGGCCAATTTCCCTAAATCTATGTATTATTTTGACATTAACATTAAAAAATACTCTTAAGTATTACTAGATATACTTAAAACTGGACAGGGAGACCATCTTTTAAAATTGGTATCTATAATGGGGCGCCTGGGTGGCTCAGTCGGTTAAGCGTCCGACTTCGTCTCAGGTCATGATCTCACAGTCTGTGAGTTCGAGCCCCACGTCGGGCTCTGTGCTGACAGCTCAGAGCCTGGAGCCTGTTTCAGATTCTGTGTCTCCCTCTCTCTCTGACCCTCCCCTGTTTGTACTCTGTCTCTCTCTGTCTCAAAAATAAATAAACGTTAAAAAAATAAAATTAAATTAAAAAAAAAATTGGTATCTATTGCTCCAATAGGGCCAACTTAAAATGGGTACATCAAATTTACAGCCTGACATCATGGCAGAGGTTGACTGTGACTCTTTCTGAATAAAGTCACCTCTACCCCAGATTTTTGGTTCCTTCCTACTCCCTGCTGTCAACAGGGCAGGGGCTCCTTTGTTAACTGCTGAGATTGGCTAGGACTCCTGCTGTACTGAGTCAGCCTATGGAATGATAGGAACAGTTCACCTGGGAAGGAGAGACTGGAACTCTGCCTTGGCTTCATTGGAGATTTATACAAGTCCCTCACCTCTCTGGGCTTCTGTTTTTTAATCTATAAAATGAGGGTTTCAGACTAGATGATGCAATAGAATTACAACAGCTCTAACATTCATCATTGACCCTATTCCCAAGCTGTCCTTGGTGATCATGCCATCTCTTATTCCATATAAGAAGTGATGAAGTCCAGATAATATGACGCAGTGTTACTTCTACTCAATTATCCTACTGGTTGTTTCCAGCCCTCACTTAAGATTATGTTAAATGGTGCCAGAATTTTACTCAGTAATGTTAAGAACTCAGTGAAATTCAAAGTATGAGTATTCCCTCCAATATTCTGTCCTTGGTGCAAATCATATAGACAACCATTAATCTGTGTCTCTTACAGCCATCACTGCTGATCATTTTCACAACACCCATCTGAACACCATGCCCCCAAGCAAAATGGTACCTTTTCAAAAGAGAAATGTTCCAAGTACACAAATACGAACTCAACATAGTTGGGAGTTATGGGTTCTCTGTTTTTCTCAACCACTTTTAAAGAGGAGTTCAGACAAACAAGTTTCAACAAACATAATTTTATATGGGATGACCATCTCATTCATCTATCCTTCCATATTGGAATCAGATTTGCACTAGACAAATTTACCCCAACGCAAAGTATGTGCTTACAAAGGTTAGTCAGGGCTCTATCTGGAAAACAGCAGATCAACCATTTCAATCTTTCAGAAATAAAGTAACAGTTCCCAGAAGCCTCTAATTTCTCTTAGACTTTCTTTTCTCATCTTGGATGGCCCTCCTCTAAAACCGATTCTCATTTCCCAAAGTTCTGGTCTGTGTTGTGAAAGCCGCCATAGCTCTTGATGAAGACGGCTTGACAAAAGTCAGTCAGCAAGATCGATCTCCTTGGAAATGGAAGCTGTCTGGAGCCCACCAATTTTAACGACTTCAGTTTGAAATGAAGAGGAGTTTATTGCCCTCTAGCCCCCTTCCCTGTGGCAGTAAATTACCAACGATTAAAGGGCCAGTTTCCCCTCACCCTCCTTGCCTCCACCACTCTTCTCTGCTCCCAGCAGAAGCATAAAAAAAGCTCCCCAAAGGACAAAACCTGCCACCAAGGCAGCAGTGCTGTGGTAATTTCCCAAGGCATTATGATTGATAATGATCAGCAGAGCGTGGGATAATAGCTCCCCTTAATTTACCGGTCCCTTTGAAGGGTTAAAATATGGCAGATGTTGATAGCTGACACTCCTTGCTAACAGGAAAGACACATTGCTGTGGGGCCCACTTCTAGGCTTTCCCTTCCCTGCAGCTGTCTGTGTACAGCTAATTGTATCCACTTGTTTAACCTCGGGGAACGTCTGGAGGGGACCCAGTGCCACAAGGGTACCTTTTTTTTTTTAACGGTCATTTCCTCTCTGGTGTAACTTGCATGACAGTATGTGACAAGCAGAAATTAATGGGGACACTGCTGTGCCAATTCCTCCTGAATTGCTGACACTGGCTACAGGCTGCCTGTTTGCCACCCAGCCAAGACCTCACATGAAACATGGCGAGGGGCCCACAGCTCTATTCACCAACAAGCCAGCTGGTCAGTGATGAGAGGAGCCGAAACAATGTAGGGCGCATAAACCAGGAAGAAAATGCTTTACAAACGGCTTCAAACCAAGGAGGTAGCATTTGCTGGGAGTTCATATGCTGGTTTATTTTCCTGAGTGACAAACTACAAGACTGTAACGTGCAAAGTACTTTAGATATAAGAAGTATTCCTCGCCCAAGGCTTTCTCAGGTTTAGGGTAGGAACATCATTCGGGCAAAAAGAAGCCACATGAGATTCATCTCCAAGGAGGCTTTTCCAGCAGGCAGCTTCCAGGAAGGCCTAGGAGCCAGTATCTCTTGCCTCTAGCTAACTACCATGGTGCTGTCCGTTTTAAAAATTCTGTGCATGGGTATCTCTTTCACATGCATCTCTTTCTCACACATACAGGCACACACACAAAAGAATCTCGAGTTCAAGCCCATTATTTGCAACGTTTTACAAGATTGGGGAATCCGCCCCAACCTTGGCAAGATCCACTTTCTCCTCTCACTATAATCAGAAATCAAACTCTGTCGGTGGTCACTTAAAACGGTGGCGCTGTTATAGATTAGGCCCTGCTGATTTTGGCTCAGACAAACAAATAAAGGCTCATAAATTAAAAACCAAAACCAAAACCAAAAAAAGGCATAGTAGAAAAGTCACCTAACCGTGATCTTGTGTATAACTCAAAACTCGAGTTTAGGAAGAAAGACAGAAAGTTGTAATAGGAAAATTACACCGGTACGTGTTTATAACAAACTTGGGAAGCCCTAAGGGCATTTCAAAAAGACACAACAAAGAGGCTCCTCAATTTTGTGTCTGGACAAGGCATAGAGTGAAATTTTGGTGCTCTGAAGTAGTGGATACTCTCATAAAAACAAGAATATATTCAACTCATTTTTTCTCCTATGTAAAAATTTAAAGTGTACTAGATGATGTAAAGATGTAGCTAGTTTTAATCACTGGGTTCTACTCCCCAAACCAATACTACACTTTATGTTAACTAACTTGAATTTAAACAAATAAATTTTTAAAAAAAGATATAGTTTGAGAAAATAAGGAACACTCACAGCAACCAGGGAATTCAGCAAATGAACAATGTGCAGGTTTTGGTCTAAGTTAGGCCTCTTGGTTTTTGCGGGGGGCCGGGGAAGGGGGAGAATGTAATTGCACAGTGTTACCAGGTTGACCCTGTGGAATAAAGTGGACATGTGTTTCCACTTCCGAGAGGACTTCTCAAAGCCAACATTAGAGCGATGGCCTCAGGATGGTCACTCTTTGGCCACAAAGAGTTAGTTAGGTATGGGGACAGGCATTCTATCTTTCCACCAACAAATGGAAACAACAAAATTCTCCAACTCACCCTGAAAAGAAGCACAAGACCAGAGAGAGAATGAAACAGTATGCATGCCCTCCCTCCACCAAATAACAGATGGGTGGTTATTTCTGCAAATATAATCTGTGAGAGATCTACTGAATTTATTAGGAAAGGCTTAACATGTTTCTAACTCTGAATTGGACTGTAGGGCTGGAAAAAACACAAAGAAAGAAATTATGGAAATAGAAATGCTAATTTCTTAAACACATTCCTGAAATATGTTATATAATATATTGTATTAACACTACACTGAGTCTTTTTAAAATAGTCACTGCCAAGGGAAACCTGGGTGGCTCAGTTGATTGAGCGTCTTGACTCTTGATTTTGGCTCAGGTCATGATTCCAGGTCGTGGGATCAAGCCCCATGTTGAATTCCGTGCTGAGCCTACTTAAGAGTCACTTGCTCCCTCTCCCTTTGCCCCTCCCCCTTGCTCGTGCACATAGGCGTGGTCTCTAAAAAAATTTTTTTTTTAATTAAAATAAAAAATAAAAATGGGGCACCTGGGTGGCTCAGTTGGTTAAGCGTCTGACTTCGGCTCAGGTCATGATCTCACAGTTCGTGGGTTTGAGCCCCGCGTCGGCCTCTGTACTGACAGCTCAGAGCCTGAAGCCTGCTTCAGATTCTGTGTCTCCCTCTCTGTGTCCCTCCCCTGCTCATGTTTTGTCTCTCAAAAATAAAAAAATAAACGTTAAAAAATAAAAAATAATAAAAGTAAATAAATAAAAAAATTAAAATAAAATTGTCACTTTCAGCATAGTCTTTAAGGATCCTTGCTTTCTGGGGGCGCCTGGGTGGCGCAGTCGGTTAAGCGTCCGACTTCAGCCAGGTCACGATCTCGCGGTCTGTGAGTTCGAGCCCCGCGTCAGGCTCTGGGCTGATGGCTCGGAGCCTGGAGCCTGTTTCCGATTCTGTGTCTCCCTCTCTCTCTGCCTCTCCCCCGTTCATGCTCTGTCTCTCTCTGTCCCAAAAATAAATAAAAAACGTTGAAAAAAAAAAATAAAAAGGATCCTTGCTTTCTGATCACAAAGTAATATTTTAATGACAGTTCAAACATTCAAAATCCAAAGGATGCTGAGAACAAACTGTCTAAATACTAGGTCTGTATGGCCAAGACCAATGTGGAAACATCAATAGACAGGAATCCCATTCAACTTCAGACATTCCCTGTTATAGGACAACTGGGTGGTGCGAATTGGAATCTCTCAGAATTGATTCTGCAAATATTTCTGAAGACCCAAGCAGGCGAAATCCTGAGCCTGAGGTATGATGCCCACAGGTTTCTCGGAGGCTGTGCAACCTCCCACCAAAGGCTCTGCCAAGAGGGGTGCTATGGGGGTGCTTTTTACCTCGTTTCTCATTAACTAAAATATTATTTGCATTTATGAATTTAGCTCCAACTTACATTTCTGAGCTCCCAAGTTTTTCCAGATATAAATATCTAACTCAACAATGCCAGAAGGAGTAAAAGAATTCTACATGTGTAATTTCACCACAGAGATACATTTTAGAAATGCATATTTTTCAGTTAAATAGGAGATACCTGTACTTATTAAAATAGCCTTTCTCAGCTCAACTGCCACACCGTAGCGGTCACAAAGCTGCACAATTTATTAAAGGCTGTCTGACTGCACACAGGTTTGATTTGTGAGTTAGGGAACTACGAATCGTACTTAAAAGGCAATCCAGCAAGCAGCTGGATATAACATTTCCAGGCTTCCCAGTCCTTCTGGATGCTTCCTTAGGCCTCTTATCAGAACAAGAAGAATAGAGATCTCTGTTATGGCTTTCCTGTGGCAAGTAAAAGACAAGGCGATGATTTTCCAGTCCATTTCCCCTGGCAACATGCTCATCAATCACCAGAGGCTAGGACTTTGTTATTTTGGCTGCAGGAAAGAAAGCTCAGTGGTTTCTGTCCGGGTGAAATGAGACTCTCTCCTATGTGATGCCTTACGTTATTATCTAGGGTGTGTTGCCTCCCATCTTAAGAGTATTTGGTTTAATGGCCTAGGGCTCACAGGGCTAAGTTGGAACACAGCAAATGTCACCTATTGTACAGATGATTCGGTCTGCAATAAAAGCTATTCTGAAGAGCTTGTTTGGTAATGCCAGTTTTCTCAATCCAACAAGGGGACTACCAAAGCTGCAGGTATTATCTTTCTGTAAACGATATATCCTTAATGATTTTTCATTTACTATCTCCCACTGTGGTCTATTTTCATCTTCCTATGTTCAAAAGGAGCACAGTAGGAAGGGACGACAGACTTTCAAGGAAAGCCCACCCCCCAAAAAAAGTTTAGAAAATACTAAAGAGACATCCAAATTCCATCTGGTGTCACCTTTCTCCCTTTTCCCCCTCCTTTAACTTTGAAGAAATATAGGCTGTCTTGAGTAGATAGAGGACTTATTTGTTATTTTAAGGGCAATTACATGTTGCAAAGACAACTGTTAGCACTGAGTCCCACATTAAGTATCTTACTTCAGGAAAAACTGCAAAGACATCAGATAGCCCTACATCAAACTAATTTTGCAAATAGGTTAATATCTTACCTGTTCGTGGTAATCTCCCTGTATAGGCAATCCAGAGTTTGAAAGAAGTGTTCTTTTTTTTTTTTTTCTTTTTTTAGCAGGTAGAGAATAACACAAATGTCTGAAAAAACCTTTGCTTCACTATATAATGTAATTGTTATGAGCACATTTTAACAAGACTAACAGTTGATTTTAAGTAAAAAATAGTGAAAACATTTAATGTGCATTAAAGAAACACACACCTATGCCTTCCACTGTAGCAAATATGGCCTGTAAGTTTATTCTATAGGGTTTACTACTCACCAGTAATTACTACCATTTATAATCAAGTAAAATTCCTCCATAGCCCAATTACACTACTTAATGGTAAAATGACAATAAGATTAAAGGAGATAATAACAATGGTGTCAGTAAGTCTTACATTTACCATTTTATCAGTATCAGCATCAATAAGCATGTACTAAATTTTTTTATGTCTACACTGATTATTTTATGAAATCTGTCTTGTGTTGCTTAACAGCAAAGGAAACGATACTATGTTGTTAATACTTATGTTGGGATATAAAGAAAAGATTCAGATGTAAGAACTTTCAACGTCTCTGTCATAGAGTGTATTCCCCATAAAAATGAATGTTAAAACATGCTTTTGTCAGATTATAAGAATATTAGAGGTTAAATCATATGAAATTTCTATTTCTGTAGGGCAAAAGCAGTCGACTGCTCACTTCAGACCATAAATGCAAACAACCTGTAATATCTCAACAGAGATACACACTATTAGTATTTTAGATTTCCTTCTAGTTGTCTATACGTGTACTTGACATGGATTTCAAAATTAAGATCATATTATATAAACAGTTTGGAGCTTGTCTCGTTTTAGGCAATTATTCTTAAAAATCTGATTTTTTTACATAAATAATTCTGTTAGATAGATGTTCATAACTTATTTAATCATAGTACATTCTGATTTTACTGTGTATTTCTCTCTGATTATCTGTAAGGCTGAGTATTTCCCCTACCTATCGTTCAGCCATCCTGTGTATATGTATTTCTTGTGTGTGTGTGTGTGTGTGTGTGTGTGTGTGTGTGTGTGTCTATTTCTTTGTGACTTCTGTTCATATCTTACCCATATCTAAATTGGGTAATTTTCTTATTGGATTATAAAAGCTTTTTATATGTTAAGGACACCAAACCTATGTCATATTTTTGTAAATACTTAATTTGCCTTTTAATTTAATGTATTTATTTAAATTTAAAACTTTTATAGTCTAATCTATGAATTGTTTCCTTTGTGATAATGTCCACAGTGTTTTGCTTAGAAAACTCTACTCCTGGATCTGGTATTTGCTTATGTATTATTCTATTCATTAAAAAATTAATAGCGACTCCCTATACACACATGCCTTTTGAAACTATAAAGTGTTTAGACTTTATACAAAACCATAAAAGAGGGCACTTGCTTGGTATCTGAAGCTGAAAGTGCTGTCTTCAGCCTCCTAACCAGCACTAAATGTTACTAAATCAGGCCTGTTTCTAGCAAAATTTACAAGCAAACTCAGCTGTCTCTTTTCTAAGGAAAATTTCCTGCTGTACAAAGGGTTACCTCTGAACAGTATCTCCATTATTTCACCCATGACTCCATTCCTAATTTTCTGTTTTCTGGCAGCTGCTCTCTGACTTACAAATAATGCGTGTCTTTGTTTAGAGTTCCTTAAAAAAACTGTATATTCTAAATGTGGAAGAAAGCTCAATTTATTTTACTTTGAAACCTGAGAAATCAATAACATGAACCATATGTTAATTATGGAACTTAGTGATAAATAAAGTAAGAAGGTCCTGAGAAACCGTGGTGGTGAAAGTGACGGTAGAATTGAAACAGAAAAGGAAAGAAGTCCTTTCTCTCGGTGTGTGATGCTTTCATAAATCTCTCTGCTTGGGACGATACCAAAATGCAACTCTTTTCTTAATTCACTCTAATGTAATTTATATTTCACTTTCTTCCCAGTTCTTAAGTGTTTTCAATCAAGGCCTTACAGCAATGATGAGATGCATATCAAGGGCCATTAGTACAGTAGCCACATTTAGAACAGATGATATTAAAGATAAAACTTAACCAGTATTTTTGTCCTTCTATGTCATTTATTGGCATTCATATAGTTTTTCACTGAAGACATGAATCAACCAATCTTTAATATCTGGATGAAGTGTTAAAGAACTTAGGTTTACACGATAAACTGCCATGATTGGGGTAATACTCATAATGGGAGAACAAGAGCATTTCAGATATTTATATTCAACATAATCACATGCTTTTTAAAGAGCTACCATTGGGGGTTTATCGAGGGTTATAAATTTCTCCTTTTTCCTGGGGACCTATTCAATTAATTTTTCTCTTGTTACTACCAACTTATTTCTTCCTCTTCTTGTTCCCCATCTTGCTGACAGGAATATATTTTCATAGGAGGGGGCAGAGGGAGGCAAGGCCCTTGCCTACAGCCTTTACACCAAATCAGTCTCCACAAACACTTCAGGTCTTCAGCTATGGGTGGTGTGAATTCCTCAGTTCCAGATTTGAACATTAAAAAGTGACATATAAGTGAAATTAAAATGGCAACAAGGAGCACTTCAAGTGTTCGTTTCATACAAACCGTATCCAAAGAATATCTTAAACTGGGGATAACTATTTCCAGATCAATCAATATCTGATTGCTCAATGAAGACTGAATTAACCTTTAATGTCGCAGTTCCCAAACTTAAATCATAATGCAATTTCCTATGCTCTGTGGTCCCCAATTTCCTGCTTTGTTGTTTTAGCTTTCCAATCTAAAAGTGGTATGACTATACTAGAATAGAATGATAAATATTTCTTTGGTTTTGTCCAAGAAAGGAAAAATGAACAAGTATGGTTAGGGACAGCAGAGAGCAGTGGTAAATATAAAAAACAAAGCTAGTAGCTTATATTTGTTAAAAGCTTAGAGTGACAGTTGGGAGAAATTCTGAGCGCTCATTGCTTCTAATACATGGGCTTCCAAGATAGTACGTGAACACTGTGCTTCTGGCACTGGTGTCAGTGTTAAAAAGTTATCATCCACCTAACTTTCACATGGCTTTGGTTCCTTGTCTATAAAACAGAGTTTGGAATTCTGTACCAGGGACACTTGCAAGTCCAGTAATTGTTCACTAATTTAAGACCACAGAGAACTGTGAAAACATAAGTGAAATGAAACAAAAAGCATCTTTCAAGGTCAAATCATGATGTGTCATTAACATTTTTTTTAAAGAGTTAAGATTTCAGGCTGGCTTAAGAACTTCTAGTTAGAATTCTCATATATTCCTAATTGTCTTCTCTTTAATGAATATTAGTGAGTTAGCATTTGTCAATAGGACATCTTAAGGAATAAAACCTCGGTTTTGAAACAGGTGTTGTGGGGGTGTTTGGGTGGCTCAGGTGGTTAAGAGTCCAACTTCGGCTCAGGTCATGATCTCATGGTTTGTGAGTTTGAGTCCTGCATCGGGCTCTGCACTGACAACATGGAGCCTGCTTGGGATTCCCTCTCTCTCTCTCTCTCTCTCTCTGCCCCTCCCCTACTTGTTCTCTCTCTCAAAATAAATAAATAAACTTAAAAAAAAATAAAACTAGTGTTGTGTGTATGGGTGACTTTAGTTAAAATGCCACACCTGACTTCACCTGGACTTAGATCTGAACCTTCTGGTGGCTGGGGTTACCCATGCACATCAAGCAAATACTCCAGAGGTTTGAGTCATCTCAGAATGTCCTCCATTCCCCATTCCAGTACTGACCTATGTCACACTGTAGGAGTGTATTTTTTAAACTGTATAGTTGTCCCTAAACATCACCAGAGGGTACTTGTTAGAAACTCTCTCCCGAGATTAGGTTGGGGAATTGGTTAGGGCAGGACTATTGTTTTATTTATTTATTTTTAACGTTTTATGTATTTTTGAGACAGGGAGAGACAGAGCATGAACAGGGGAGGGTCAGAGAGAGGGAGAGACAGAATCTGAATCAGGCTCCAGGCTCTGAGCTGTCAGCACAGAGCCCGATGCGGGGCTCAACCCACGGACCGCGAGATCATGACCTGAGCCAAAGTCGGCCGCTTAACCGACTGAGCCACCCAGGCGCCCCAGGACTATTGTTTTAAATGAGCACCCTGGGACAGTGGTTCTGTAGGTGATTCATGACCACACTTGGAGACATGGAGCATCATGCTTACCTAATGCCATTAACCCTTTATTAGATGGAACTTATATTTTTCAAAATTTGTTGGGTTTAGTGTATTTTTCAGGCATCTAAATTAGGCTTACCATTGTATGGTACTAGCCAGAGTTTTTAGATAGTAGATTTATACTTGATTATTTCTAATATTCAAGGAATTATCTTTCACTTCCTAAGATTTTAAGTGTCACAGGATCCAGATGCTTGGCATTAGGCCCTGATTTAGATAGGTAAGTCCAAATTCAGGTCAAACTCTCCTTATTTGATATTCCATTGAAGTAAATATTTTTGGAGAATTTTGTTCTTTCAGAATGATGGTGAGGAAGAGAAAGAGCAGAATGACAGAATCACAACAATATTTCATACACTGGAGATATTTGATTCTTATGACTGCCCCTCTATATGGGGCTTTCAAGTTTTCATGACAGAAGTGTTTGTGAAAGCACTTATTCATTCAACAAATATTTACTAGAGCCAAAATGAGTTTTTTAACTGCAGTGAGAGGACTGATTAGTCCTTTCCACCTTATTTAGGAATGAGAAATAAAATACCACCTTAGATAACTCATGGATTCCTTTTATACAGGCCTTTCACTAATTTAAAATAAAGCAATTGTAAATTGTTAGCAAATGCTCTAGAAGAATGGTACTTTCTTTTTTTAATTAAAAAAATTTTTTTGAACATTTATTCATTTTTTGAGAGACAGAAAGATACACAGTGCGAGCAGGGGAAAGACAAGAGAGACAGGGAGACACAGAATCCGAAGCAGGCTCCAGGCTCTGAGCTATCAGCACAGAGCATGACATGGGGCTCAAACTCATGAACTGCGAGATCATGACCTGAGTTGAAGTCAGACGCTTAACCGACTGGGTCACCCCGGGCGCCCCAAAGAATGGTACTTTCTTAACTTCCAAACTCCATAATGCATATGAGTATCTGAGATTTCTGGATAAGAATGATACAAATCCAAATGAATAAGAATAGGAGAGTATTTTTAATTAGATTTTTAAAAGTAACTTAACTCTTCAAAGTTGCTACTTTTCCAGTGGGGATGGGGAAGAACTTTTGCACACAGTGCTGAGGATATCTTTATGGAAAGCTTATCTTCAAATTAAAAAAATGCGTAACTATTGAATTATCTTTTAGATATATATCCCTGGGAGACGAGAATAGGGTCAAGGATTCATAGCATCAATCATTGTCTTCATTTAACTTCGTTTCCCAGCTTTCACATAAAACATATTTAACAGAATCCAACATTGAAAGAGGATAATATCTGGAATTTTGTTAAGTCAGTACTATATGAACAGAGAAAATGCTTTATAGTTCTAGTGGAGATCAGTTATTGGTTTTAGACTATGTGTAAACCAAACCGATAAAGCAAATCCTTAGTTACAATATGGATAATCCCAATGTTGCTCCCCACCATAAATAGCTGAACGTGAAAGCAAAAGTGGATGTGTGGAGATAGGACATATCACATCAGCTTATTTTTCTATACATGTGTGTATGCATATTTACTTACAAAATCTATCCTTGAGGAAGTACAATTTACGCACTTATACAGCAGGAATACTGATTCCTACATTTCAGAATTAGAGGGTTGATAAGGTAAACACCGGAGTATAGTTACCAACTTGTGTTTACTGGGTATCCCTTATATTCTAGACAGTAGAATACTGTACTAGTACTGGCTGGTACTGGGGATAAGTACAATAAACCAGAGTCCTGACTTCAAAGCTTTTACCTTCTAGTTGAGAAAGATAAACACCCATAAAAAAATGAATGACATAATTTCAGTTAAGTGTTATGAAGGAGATAAAATAGGACAGTGTGGGAGGGAGAGGCATGGAACATTCCAAACAGCATGAACAGTCAGTACATAAACTGAGCTGGAAGGATGGGGGAAGAACAGAAAGAAAGCAGGTGTGGCTAAAGAACAGTGAACCGGGAGTAGGGTGGAGGCAGATTGGAATTTGGCAGGTGTAGGAAGAAAGAGCCCTAGATTATGTAGGACTTTTATTCTACAGGTCATAGGAAACCACTGGACAAAAGTTTTCAGTAGGGGAGTAACACTTTGATTCATGTTCTAGTAAAGTCCCTCTGGTTCTTATACAGAAGATGATCTATATAGTAGGCAGGATTAGAAGACAGCGTGTTGAGTTAGGAAGCTGGTGTGATGGGTTTGACTAGAGCTTTAGCAATAAAGATACTGAAAACTAGTTGGACCAGGGATATCTTTTGAGGATAAAGCCAAAAGTACGTGGATGAAGATTAGATTGGATTAAATGAAGATTGTGAAGGAAAGCAAGAAGTCAAGAATAATGCCTAGGTTTGGGGTTCAAATAATGAGGCAGATGGGGAAGGCTTAAATTGGGAAGAGAATTCTTGGGCAATCTTTTGGTGATGAGATATCAAATGGCTGACTGACTATAATGTATTTAGGGCTCGAGGGAGAGGTCAGGCTACAGGATATAGGATATCTGAAGTCTGGGCTGAGTGACATCACCTAACCAGAAAGTATAGACAGTGAAGAAAAGAGGGCTGAGGGAGAAGCCTTGAATGTTCCAACATTTAGAGGAAGAGAGCCAGAAAAAAGACTATAACCAGGGAGCTTAGGCACATACTAAATTTAGATGAGGAATATCCCTCTTCTATGCAGAGCATCACTTTGCTATGTGTCACCATGGTGATACAGACTGGGTATACACTGCCTGCAACTTTTTAATGGGCTCTATAAACAGATTCAATGCCTAAGGTGAAGAAGCATTTTCTAAAGACATTCCAACTTACCTGTTATTAGTTTGATCAAAGTGTCACATGCTTACTTTAGTGAGTCAGTATTATTTATTTTACTGAGTCAGTCTTACAGTACCTTTATAAAGACACTAGCTTTTTTTTTTAACCCCTATTTCCTGTTAGGCAAAAAAATCCAAACCACTAAATAATTCTGTTATAGTCTGTTATTACATAGTTTTAGATAATCATGTATTTGCATAATTCTGTCCTTTTTCTTCTGATATTTTCAGCTACTACAGGGCTTGGGAAATTGCCTAAGCATTTGGTCCTGGAGAGTCCTCAAAATCTAGATTATCTAAATATGTTCTCTCTGAAGAAGTATTGAAAGTTACCGCACACTTACAGCTCTTACACTCCACATTTCCCCCTAAATTTGGGCAAAACTCAGTGTTGACTCACTTCCTTCTGATGATCTCTCATACTGGAGTCAATGGCCGACTGTGGTGCCACTCTGCTACTCCACTTGGACTGGCTGCTTAACTCTTTCTGAGAGCAATAGTGCTGCTGTTCCTCTTAAGAATATCCCAAATTCTGTGTGTGTGTGTGTGTGTGTGTGTGTGTGTGTGTGTGTAGGGGGAGCACATACATATGTAAGAGTGTGGTTTGTGTGGAGAAAACATTTCTTTTGAGTCAAAAGACTATATTCAAAGCTGACTTTCTACAGGAAAAAACCCCCAAAACTATAATCTAGGTTATATTTCTGATGAAAGTCCAGATGCCTGTTGTTTAAAAAAAAAAAAAAGAAAAGAATGCCTCCACGTACCATGGTTAATATATTATGAATGATGTACTTTTTATAAGGCATAATAAGGGTCTAGAATGTGCTTACATTGATTAGATGAAACATGGTAATAGCCAGTCCTGTGAAATACTACATCAGTGTGGAAGGATAGTGGAACTAAAATGAAAGACTCCTAGGGCTCAGACTGGAAAGAGCCCAAAGCCAGGGACAGAAGAGGGGGTGGGGGCAGAGCTATGCAGAACCCAGGAAAGCTAAGTGTGTGGGGAGTCAGGGTGTGGGTGACAGTGGGAGTGGTGGGGACAGTAGGTGGTGGGGGGATAGGGGCAGAGGGAAAGAGTATAGGGAACATAAGATATTGAGTACTAAGAAGAAAATTAACTGTCTGGGAAACAGCACTGGAGAGCCATGAGCCCTGAGTAATCCAACTGTACTACAGGAGTGAACTATTTAAAGTTAAATTGCTGTAAATTGAGGCCCATCCTAGAGTAAAAATCAACACCAGCATGACCGGCCTTTGAGGTCCTTTGCAGAAGAACTAGTCTTACGATGACATTCTGCTTTGCTTATTAAAATTAATTTTATTAAACAGTCCTCTCAGGCATCTTTCACATATGCATTTTCTTTTAAAATTATTTCATGTTAGTACAAAAAGCAGCATTAAACACTAGGACAGATGTGTGTGTGTGCATGTGTGTTTTAAAAAACATGGTCTATTCAATTAGTCCAGCCATGATATTAGATGGAGAAAAAAATGTCCTTCCAGGATCCTTATCGTTATTGTGGAGTATGTGTTCTTTGAATTTCTTGCCTTGTTTTTGGGATCACCTTATTATGCAACATCTGCTCTGAATTTCAAATGTGATAAACAGAGTATGAGTGTCGGTGGCAGATGGCTAATGACCAGCAGCGACAGGGCATTCAAGCCTGCCTTGTTTTCTGAGAAGCGATATTTTCATGTTAATTTGCTCTGTGTCCTGCAAAGATGAGACAAATCACCTGCTCATAATTCAGGCAAAGTGGAGACCACCAGGAGCTGAGAGGGGTGATGGCTTGATTCCTTTAGGGGTGAGAGGAGAGAAGGGTCTGGGAGACTTTCCTCATCTGCAGTTGGAGGGGGACCCATCAGTCACTTTGCATTATGTCAGATGGAGAAAGATGAATTGGCCCTGGGCATCCCGTACTGACACCAGAGCCACTGTTTACTGCAAGCAGATATTATTCATGAAAACAGAGATTTCCCAGAGGCACAAAACAGGTGCTATTAAGAGTGCGTGTCAGTCTCTGAAGTCTGGGTTTTGTAAAATAAACCTAATAGTATATTTTATCTCCTAGTGAAAAGATTACAACCAACAGAAATCTGTAAGAAACATTCAATTGAAGATAAAATGAAATCTAATTCAAAGAGAAAATGACCCACACAGACACATAAACCTTGAGCTTTTTGGCCTTCTCAAGCCCTATAGAATTCATTTATCATAGAAATACATAAATAAAATGTAATTTTTTACTCCAAGATTGAGTCATACAAAGGGGCCATATGGTCTTCAGCTAAAAGAACCCCATTTTATTTTGGAGAGGCAACTGATCTTTTCTGACTAATCTTTCAGTGCCTCGAATTTATAATTGTGAAATTATATTGCCAATTTCATCAGATATGTTACATGCACAGAATGTCCAAACAATGATACTAAGTTCTTAAAGAGTTTATAAGATGTTGAGAGCCAGGTCATACACTAGCAAATATATTATACTATTATAGTTAAGCCTATGTACCAAGTTCAGTAAAAGAGGGCATTCCATTTTGTGTGTGTGTGTGTGTGTGTGTGTGTGGTTTTTGTTTTGTTTTTTGTTTTTTGAGAGAGAGAGAGTGCTCATGAGCTGGGGAGAGAGACAAAGGGAAAGAGAAAGAGAATCTTAAGGAGGCTCCATGCTCAGCACAGAGCCCAATGTGGAGCTCAGTCCCAAGACCCTAGGATCATGACCTGAGCTGAAACCAAGAGTTGGGTACTCAACTTACTGAGCCACCCAGGCGCCCTAAGGGCATTCCATTTTAAAGTCTTCATAAAGCAGATTTTACTTGGAACAAGAGAGGGATTTTATTTACAGCTTCTTTCTGATCCCCTCTCAGAGTGGCAGATAAAGGCATGAAAAGAGGGGGAAAAAAAATCTGGAAGCCCTTTTTTCTCATAAAGCCCTCATAAATGAAAAGTGCTATATAAGCACAGAAACTCTAAATGTATCATGAACCCCCCCCCCCCAAAAAAAAGGACAATCAATAAGGTATCAATTATTGACTGGTAAATTTAAGCAGCAAGCCCAAGAAGACAATACCAAGTCTCATATAAAAATAAAGATGGCACTAAATTCCTCCATAATAAAGTAAATCAAAAGATAACATTCTCAAGTAGAAAAAGATAAACAAAATACGGCAATGGTTAAGTCTATGAAGCAAAATGTGATTATTTGTTGATTTCTGGGCGCAGCAGTCAGCAGGCTCCTCTATACAAATGTCATTATCAACATGAATGGATGTACCTTAGAAAATCAAGAAGAGACGATAAAGACGTCAAGATGAAGTATGCATAGGATGTATGTATGCATTTATTTATTTTTTTTAGAATAAGATACACCTTAAAATGTTGGAAAAGGGGCGCCTGGGTGGCTCAGTCGGTTGGGCGTCCGACTTCAGCTCAGGTCACGATCTCACGGTCTGTGGGTTCAAGCCCCGCGTCGGGCTCTGGGCTGATGGCTCAGAGCCTGGAGCCTGCTTCCAATTCTGTGTCTCCCCCTCTCTCTGCCCCTCCCCCATTCATGCTGTCTCTGTCTCAAAAGTAAACATTAAAAAAAATTTTTTTTTTTAAATAAAAAATAAAAAATAAATAAATAAAATGTTGGAAAGAACCACTAATGATTTTATTTTATTCTCATGAGCCTCTCAATGGCAATTTTCAGTTCAGGCCTGTACCCTTCACCTACTTTGCCAAAGTCTCACATGACCACCGCACAATAATTGCAGGCTTATCCCAGTGAGTTCACCCAACCACCAACCTTCACAAATACTTAGGACTTCAGGGATGCTTTTCTGGTTTTTATATTTTTTAATAACAAATGGTATTTAAATGCACTTGAAAAATTATCGGGATGCCTGGGTGGCTCCATCGGTTAAGCATCTGACTCCTGATTTCGGCTCAGGTCATGATCTCACAGTTTGTGAGTTTGAACCCCATGTTGGGCTCTGTGCTGACAGCGCACAGAGCCTGCTTGGGATTCTGTCTCCTTCTCTCTTCTCTGCTCCTCCCCCACCTTGTGGGCTCTCTCTCTCTCGAAATAAATAATAAAACATAAAAAAGAAAAATTAGGTGATCTAATTAAAGCAGGTCAAATAAGCCCATCATAGGTTCTTTTCTAACAAACATGTTGATAAAAATAGTACTGAACAAAAAGATTTTACCTCTATAATATCTAGTCAAAGACCATGGAGCATTCCAGTTTTAACCAAGTACTGTTTACCTCCTACAATTTATGTCCTTAGCAGGCACTAGAATATCCTGAACTTGTGAATAACAGGTAAACAGTGCCACAGAAAACACAGTGGGGTAGTTGAGGAAAGTTCCCTTAGCCTAAACGATCTTATGTGAGGTCTTTTCTTGATTTTCTGTTTTATATCTATTTCATGTTAAGATTTTATGCATATTTATAGTTTACAATCTGGCATGTTCTGACACTTGCAAGCCAATGTCAATACTGGTATCTATGATTTTGAAGAAGATTCTAGAAAATATTTTGGTTTCGTAATACACAGAATCAGCTATATATTGTGTTCATTCACAAGTGTGTGTGTGTGTGTGTTTACTTGAAAACATTCCCTAAACTATTGAAATAACCACAGAAAATGGGTATCACATGCTTCTGGGTGCACTTTATCTCTTCTCTTATAGTATAAGGTCCTTGAGAGTAGCTTCATGACTAATTCACTTCTGTGTTCCCCAAATGCTAGCACAAAACTGTCCATAAATATTCAATAAATATTTGTAGCAGCATATTCAGAAAAACTCTTACTACAACAAACATTCCACATAAGAATGCAACTGTGTTCCCAATAGATTTTTCAGAACAATAATATTCTCTTGATCTAGTTATCTAGTTATTGAGACTTCCTATAAATAAGCCTAGAAAATAATGAAATATTTCTATTCTCTGGCTGTGCCCTTCCAAAATTCATTTAACCAGAACCCCAACTCAGAACCTCTTACTCAGCAGATGTTTACCCTGCACACCAACTCTTAAAAAGAAGTCGATCACAAAAACAAAAGTACACATCTTTACTAAAAATAATTTTATATCATTTGTATATTTGGCCTAAAATTATACAATTGATAGTTTTATAATGCTTCTAAGTGATTACTTGTGTTTTAAATAATGGCCTTAAAAGATCACTCACACTCAAATTATTAAAAAAAACATTCTAATAATTGATAAGGAAGAAAAGCAGATTAGCATAGCATAGTTCAGAAAATTTTCAAAAGCTAAAGATGAAGGCAAAAAGTCTTTTGACTAGCCTTTAAGTTAGCAAAAATGTTCAATTAACCATTGACATACACATTAACTGACTGAAATATTTCATAATTTACTATGAAAGCATGGATAGATCATTAACCACAAAACAGTTCAATTTGTCAAAACCTTCTGGTAACAAGCATTATTTCCCTCTCCCCTTCCTGCCTCCCATCTTCCCCCATCAACCTTGGCTCAAATACTCCCCAAACTCCTTTCCTCTCCTCTCCTCTCCTCACTTTGGTGGCCACCTTTCTGCCTGTTCCTCATCTTATCCTACCTGCCCCTGCACCCCACCCTTAAGAATTCCCTTGGGGGCGCCCTCCAGGTCAGTGGGTTAAGCATCTGACTGCAGCTCAGGTCATGATCTCACAGTTCATGAGTTCGAGCCCCAGCACTTGCTGCTGTCAGCACAGAGCCCACTTCAGATTCTCTGTCCTCCTCTCTCTCTGCCCCTCCCCCACTTGCTCTCTCTCAAAAATAAATAAACATTAAAAAAATAATAATAATTCCCCCTAACCCACTTTGTTTCTACTCCTACCTGGTCAAACCATAGTTTAGCGCATCAGTCTGGTTTATCAACCACTTTAACTACATGATACTTTAGCAAACAATTCCACTTAGTACCCTCTAATGCCAGGAGGATTTAATGTGAAGCTCAAATCACCTATGCAGGTGGTACTGTATGATATAATATATACATATATGGTTATCTTGTTTTGCTGCTTAAAAAAATTGACTCCCCCTTCAAACTAATTTTGAACTTAGAACTAACTGCATCAGAAGAAGCTGATGGTTATTTTGAGAGTATAAGTTTAAGCTGTTGGAAGTCACTTAAAAATAATTTTGAAATAATCACATCTAAAGAAAGGTTGTCAATGTGTCTTATTTATTGAGTACCTATGTGTATAAATCATTGTGTAGGGACTGTCAGGATACAAAGATGAATGAATAGGTAAAACATGGATACAAATACAATTAAGAGTAGAAAATATAACAAAGAAGAGGAGATGTGTAGAACTAGTGCTGTTTGACAAATAAGGTTATATCCACCTGTGAAAGTGGTCAAACGCTATCTGGGGTGAGCCAGATACTTAAGCAGATGGTTATTGATGGGGAGTAAAGAAATGGCACTGAGCAGGAGGACCACACAGGTAGGAAATGATGAACCACACTAAGAGTCTATTTTGGCAGAACATATCGTCCATGAAAAGGGGCTACGCCCTGCATGCTAAACATGGGGTTTTAGACAAACTTACAAAGGAGAGAACTGAAGCCACAAAACTGGAATAGAAGTCCAGAGGAAAGAGGGGTGCATGTATGGAGGAGAAGAGGACCAAGAACAGATAAGTAGGGACACCTGCATTTAAAGGGCCTTTAAGTCCTTGAAACTGCTCAGGAAGAAATGAGAGCACTACTGAGCATTATATTCTTTTATGAAAGGCAGATGGGAACATAAACTGTTTATCAATCTAAAACCAAAGAAATAAATCATTCAATATGTCAAAGTTCTAAATGTGTCAGTATCTGACAACACCAACTGGCTATTACTGAAACACAAGAGAAACTATTTCCAGCTATTCCCTACTATCTAAAACAATGCTGAATTCCAGAATTCATTTCTCAACAATGAATGATTAGGTAAAGAGTCTGTTTAGTGAAGTCACCTAATTCACATAAACAGAAGGGTCTTTCATGAAGACCTGCACACGATGTGCATAGATCTAAAAGATCTACTGGAAAGTTCCATTAGGCAGAACAGAAGTATGACCAACAAAACTTTCTAAGTAGGTTTTTCCATTAGACTTAAAGGAAGAAAGAACGTCTGGTCAATACAGCACATGTAGCCTGCTGACCTGTAAGGAGTCTTAAATCATTCCTAAATCCCAAGGGTTTAGGACAGTACTTGGCACTTAGGCTTCCTATAAACGTTTTATAAGTGAGAAAGAAAAATGGAGAAAGGAGGGCCTAAAAGCCAGTATTTCAGATTTACATAGTATAAGTTACATCCTGGAGTCAGTATACAATTATAATATGCAATGTGCTCATGTGTGAAGTTTCAAATTACATTCCTCAGAGTCTGTGAATCATCAGAAAAAGACTGAGCTACATTTACAACACTATACCTTCTAAGGTTATGACCAGATAATGTCTATTTAAATATTTTTCAATAATTGTAATATGTATGAAAACTAAAACAGTTTTTTCACAGAACCCTAAAAATAATGAATTAGAATATATCTCATTATATGAACATCTTGGTTGATATATTTAACTATATATTGATTTCCAAAAGCTCTAATTCTGGCAATTTTTTTTTAACGTTTATTTATTTTTGAGATAGAGAGAGACAGAGCATGAACAGGGGAGGGGCAGAGAGAGAGGGAGACATAGAATCTGAAACAGGCTCCAGGCTCTGAGCTGTCAGCACAGAGCCCGACGTGGGGCTCGAACTCACAGACCATGAGATCATGACCTGAGCCGAAGTCGGACGCTTAACCGACCAAGCCACCCAGGCGCCCCTGGTATTTTTTTAAAGTAAGCTTAACGCTCAATGTGGGCTTTGAACTCACTACTCCAAGATCAAGAGTCATATTCTCTACTGACTGAGCCAGTTGGGTGCCCTCCTGGCAATTTTCACATGGAAGGAATATGACTGCTTAATAGGCTATAATAGTGTGACTATTTAATCAAACAGACAGATGATTCTTGGTACCTTTATGGTTTCAGTGGGCACTCCAGGCTCCGGGACTTTATCCAAATAAGTGGTCAGGTCTTGATCAACATGTTCAAACACTAATGTTAGTTTGGTTTCTCTGTCTGTTCGTGACACTGTGCATACATCAAACAACCTAAAAGAAAAAAGAAAGATATTAAGTAGGTAGCAATAAGCAAAGAAGTAACATATTCTGCAACTCAATCGCACAACAGGTTTAAAAAAAAGGCGGGAGTGGGGGGGCAGCGTTTATCATTCCTTCAAATAATATGTAAGGATGCCTAATGGGATCTGATACTTTAATTGCAATATGAAATTTAGGAGAGAAACACTTCATTAAGTGATGACAAAATCCACAGCGGCAAAGAGAAAACAACATGACTAGAGCATAGGAATGTCTGCCTGGAGAGTTTCCTTAGTTAAGACCTTACGTAGTACTTGCCAATAGAGATAGTTTAAAAAACTGCAGCCTAGGAAAAATATGGTTCTTCTTAGCTCACAGTTCAAGAATTATTAAAGAGACAGATTAAGTATTCTTTGGAGATGTTGCACTCTGCGATTAAGATTTTCCTGGAATTTAAGGTGTTACAATCATGCCTGTGAAAATAAGGATGATGAAATATGGTTTATTTCTAAGACAGCCTTCTCATCCTGGGGAATCAAATCATTTCCCTGGAAAGGGCATAAATCCTTGGTTTAAAAATTTCAGGGGCGCCTGGGTGGCGCAGTCGGTTAAGCGTCCGACTTCAGCCAGGTCACGATCTCACGGTCCGTGAGTTCGAGCCCCGAGTCAGGCTCTGGGCTGATGGCTCGGAGCCTGGAGCCTGTTTCCGATTCTGTGTCTCCCTCTCTCTCTGCCCCTCCCCCGTTCATGCTCTGTCTCTCTCTGTCCCAAAAATAAATAAAAAACGTTGAAAAAAAATTAAAAAAAAAAATTTTCAAATATCACACTAATCAAAACTGAAATTTTAACTTTTTTTTTTTTTTTTTTGGAGAGAGGAGGTATTTTAAACAGCATTAGTAAACTACATCATCATTAAATGATACAGGTGAACAAACATTATAATTAAGTCTGGATGGGCAAATCTGGTATCTTCCATAAAATTCTACAACTAATTTAAAATTTAAGTTTTAAAAGCAAAGCCTTTGGTAGTCAAAAGCATTTTTAAGCCCAGGGACAAATTTTTCTTTACTTTCAACCACACATAATACACTATCCGACACATGAGATGCTCACCACATGCTTGAATAATTAAACAAACCACCTGTAAACAAGCTGTAAATTTGACAAGAATGTAATATAAATACTAAGAAAAGGCTAACAAAATGCTATACATAGTCTTCTCACTTTTAAAGACGGAATAAACACGCCCTTCAAAGAAACTAACTATAAATGTGCATGGTATAACCCATTACTAAAATGCCGGGTTGACTCTCAATTATCTACTTTGCATCCTACCTCTTGAATTTTTAATGCATGCCACCCTACTGCATTTCTGGGCTGAACAGGTCCTTCACAATATTTGGTACTTTTCTGTGAATCTAAACTAAACTTTAAAATAAACTAAAGAACACTATAATGAAGTTAAATCTGGTGGGATGAACACAACCATCACCAACCACACTTATTTCACAGCCAGATCTGCACTACTTTTTTTTTTTTTTTTTTTTTTAATTTTTTTTTTTAACGTTTATTTATTTTTGAGACAGAGAGAGACAGAGCATGAACGGGGGAGGGTCAGAGAGAGGGAGACACAGAATCTGAAACAGGCTCCAGGCTCTGAGCTGTCAGCACAGAGCCCGACTCGGGGCTTGAACTCACGGACCGCGAGATCATGACCTGAGCCGAAGTCGGCGGCTTAACCGACTGAGCCACCCAGGCGCCCCTGCACTACTTTTTAATTATACGCAATTTGGGATGAGTTCTACGACTCCACTAAAATCAGTTAAGATCAACTGAATTTCTTCTCACATTTATCTACTTTTAAGTATTCTGATTTCTAAGTTTTAATCACCTACTGCTACACGTGATTTTTTTGTTTTCTTGAAATTCTAAAGTCTTCTTAAAGTCACTGATGTGACTTATTCTAAAAAATTATTCTGATAAAGTAAAAACTCCTAATAAATTTATTAAAGATAAGGCCATTAATCATATGAGTGTCATACTATGACCAATATACTTGCTATCATGCATGAATCCGACACCTGGGAAGTTTATCAAAACAACCCTTTCCGTTTGGTAATGTGAGGCAACTACCATTTATTCATAGGTTCCTTTGAACCATCTT
This sequence comes from Panthera pardus, assembly GCF_024362965.1. Taxonomy (NCBI): domain Eukaryota; kingdom Metazoa; phylum Chordata; class Mammalia; order Carnivora; family Felidae; genus Panthera; species Panthera pardus. The sequence continues at coordinate 95,896,560 of NW_026527013.1, forward strand.
CTCTCCATTAATCCCACATACTTTTCCAGCTTTACTTTTTCCTTCCTTTTGAAGAAGAAAAAGAAGCTTCTTTCTATATGTTTTCCATTTTTTTTTCTTTTAAAAAAATGCTTACTTATTTATTTTGAGAGAGAGAGAGAGAGAGAGAGAACGAGCTCCTGACTGGCGGGGGGGGGGGGGGGGGGGGGAGGGGGTGGCGCAAAGAGAGTCCCAAGCAGGCTCAGCCCTGTCAGTGCAGAGCCCAATTTTGGGCTCAATCTCATGAACTGTAGATCATGACTTGAGCTAAGATCAAGAGTCGGACGCTCAACTGACTGAGCCACCCAGGCACCCCTGCTTCTATTTTTGTAATACAATAAAACCACAATGATGTACTAAATTCAAACACAAACATGGGAACTGCACCACTATAGCTGTGCTCCTTAAACATCACTTTAAAAATGCTTTCCACTATAATGAATACATTTCCTTCATGAAAAAAAAATACATTGTTTATCACTGCCTCAGGTCAACACTGATCTTAGTAAGTCCAGTTCTTACTGTGCTTATAATCTGTAATTGACAGGGACATAACTGGAGAATAAAACGATCATAAAACACTGCTGAACCAAAGATCACCCGCTTCCAAACCGTTGTTAGTTACCTAACAGCCGCGGCAGTATGTTATGTTGCTTCATTTTACTGAAACCATGTTTTCAAACACTCTTCGTATGACACAATTCAAGAATAACATCTAACCCACCCAACTTATTTTCCTCAATGTTGTATCACTCTCTTCAAGATATAAAGACTCACTTATGGCACCTGCAGTGATTGGGACTCCACATGTGAGAGCTAGGCAAAGGTGAAATCATGGAAGCCACTGCCAACTGCTGTAAATCATAAGCCATGGAGAAAAGGCACTAATTTTAATTGGCAATTGCTAAAATGTGGAATGTTAAAGAGACACATGTGACACTGCATAGTGTTTACCATTCTTGTATAAATTTTAATGTATCTTCTTAATGTATTCTCGACTAGGTAAAGAATGGTGTTAGGTAAGAAGGCTCATGCTGGTTCAAGGAGATAATTCTTTTTATTTCTTAAGGTGCTATTATTTTTTGGGTGGGGGCACTTTCTGAAATCAACTTTTAGAACCTTATTTTATAAGTGGAGATCGCATTTTTCATTTTGTACTAACATTTCTTCCCTAGAGTTTCTTTCTTTCTCTCTTTCTTTCTTTCTTTCTCTCTTTCTTTCTTTCTTTCTCTCTTTCTTTTCTTTTCTTTCTTTCTTTCTTTCTTTCTTTCTTTCTTTCTTTCTTTCTTTCTTTCTTTCTTTCTTTCTTTCTTCTTTTTCTTTCTCCTTCCTTCCTTTCTTTTTCTCTCTTTCTTTCTTTCTTTAGAGGGCAGGGTAGAGGGGCAGAGGGAGAGAGAGAATTCCAAGTAGGCTCCGTGATCAGCACAGAGCCCAATGTGGAGCTTGATGCCACAACCCTGGGATCATGACTTGAGCAGAACACTCACGGGTGCCCGGGTGGCTCAGTCTGCTGTATCCCACTCTTGACTTCGGCTCAGGTCATGACCTTACGATTTGTGAGTTTGAGCACAGGATCAGGCTCTGTGCTTATAGTGTGGAACCTGCTTGGGATTTTCTCTCTCCTCTCTCTGCACCTCTCTCTCAAAATAAATACATTTAAAATAAAAAAAGAAAAGAGTCAGAAGCATTCAACCAACTGAGCCACCTAGGCACCCCTTCTCTAGAGATACAATTCAGACATTCGTATCTTCAAAGCAAAAAATCATCAAAATACAAGATTAGCATAGCATGTTAACATCCTACTGATAATGGTTACATATGCATATTTTTTATTGGTTTCCAAACCACGGGGAATTTATGTAACCAAGGCTCTCTAAGCTTTTATTATTTGTATGCAACTTCAGAGACAACCAGTTTATCAATTTATAATGTAATGATCATGATCAGGGTAAATGATACCCTTCCAGTGAATAAATATATGCCAGTTATTGCTGGGGAAATTTAGGTCTCTTTTATGCCCCAAATACAACTATCTAATTATCTAGAGAATCAAATTAAAATGCAGTATTCAGAAGGTAGCCCATATAATGGGTATAATCTAGATGATCTTAGCCTAAATTTATTTTGTGCTTCAATAAAGTACAGTGACTCCAGATACATTTTTCCACAGATGCAATTATTTCTTTTCCTTGGTCAGTGCAGAAATAGAATAATTTGTACTTCGGAAAGTACCTTTATCTGTTTACCCATGAAGAAAGCTTCCTTTTATTTGCCTTTGTCTTGTTTTGAATATATAATTCACCGTTTACAAAATTTTCTAATGGCTACACTTCAGCTTATATTTCATCAGGTAACATTTGAGAGGATATTTTTATTTTGCAGGTTAGTACTATAAATTTTCACTGTTGGCCAAGTCAATGGTAGTGGATAGTTTTCTTATAGAGCATGATTCTAAATACAATGAGTAGATGCCTGCTAGCTCTAATCAACAGGTTGTGCCTCCTGTCCTTTTCCCCTATATTTGAGAACCACATACTACTTACTGTCCATGGCCTCAGGAAACAGACCACACAGAATTACTGGAAAGAAAAAAAATATAGCATCAAATTGGTCCTTACTTCCCACCCCTCCCAAGAGGCCAAAACATTTCAGTGGCTAAGTTTTCACGTTTTTCTTAACTAGAATGAAACATGGGTTTTAGGAGAGTAACTAATTTAGTCGAAGGGAGAAAGTGACAAAAGTTACTGATTTAGTTGAAAGGAGAAAGCAACAAGTAACATAGTATCTTCAAAAAGTATAACAATTTTGTAAAGAGTATGTATTAATGTTGCATAGGCTTAAACTCAGGAAAAACACAGGTCAGTCCATTACCTACAAATTCTTCATCTTGGCCAAGAGGTCTTCCGAGCTTTCACCAGAATCTCCCACAGTCACCTCAGGTACAGAATCTCCTTACTTTTCGGGAATTGTATATGCCACTGTAATTCCTTCAGGTAAGTCAGGAACTGGACCTGAAGAATTTCCTCTTCTGAAACCTCAGATACCAACTCAATACCTCACTCACTGTCTTCATGTATTGTCTCTTCCTCTTCTTGAACAACCTCCTGTTTGGGCAGTGCTGCTACCCTTTTCTTTTATCCTCCTGCTGCTTTCAGCAATTTCTTCTTTTTTAAAAATACTTTTAAAATGTATTTTATGTATGTATGTATGTATGTATGTATGTATGTATGTATGTATGTATGAGAGAGACAGAGAGAGCATGAGTGAGCAAGGGGCAGAGAGAGAGAGTGGGAGAGAAAGAATCCCACCAGGTGCAGAGAGAGAGAGAGAGAGGGAGAGTGCAGAGCCTGGATTGGGGCTCCAGCTCACCTGAAGTGGGGCTTGAGCTCACAAACCGTGAGATCGTGACCTGAGCCAAAGTCGGATGCTTAACCGACTGAGCCACCCAGGCGCCCCAAGGATTTTCACTTTTAGGAAAAAAGGAGAAAAGTGAAAATAGCATTCAATATTTGTTTTGTAGTGAGCCTTTACAGAGACAGCATGCACCCCAAACAGTGAGAGGTGGCACCCCCAACCTCTGTCCTCACAACTATACTCAGCCTCTAGGCATCAAGCCACCATAGCTTTGAATTGTTTCTGAGAGCATCTGTGCTTTTTCTCGATTTATTCTGTGCACCCATGAGCAAGATGTGTCCCATAGTATCAGAAAAGCCGAGGAGAGGTTATTTTTTGGGTCTGGGAACACTCAAAAAGTTTTCCATATAAATTAATGGTAATTGCTTCTTCACTTTACACCACTTCAGCCTACAGAAGGTTTCATAGGAACAGTCTACTTCCAAATAGCAGGAAAAGCCTGTATTCATCTTAGGAATTTTAGAACATAATATTTATGATGCTTTTTTGTCTACAATGACTCCCTCTGGAATTACCCCAAATCAAATAAATAATAGTCACTGTGGTGGGCAATAAAGAGAACATAGATGTTTTAATATAACAAATAAGTCTCACATAAAGCAACTGAGCTAAACAAGAACTGAAATCCCTGGTATTTGGCAGGAGGTTAACAATCTGTAATATATTTATATAAATCAATGAGGAATGTGGCCGGGCTGCCTATAACCCCTACACTTGCAAAACAAAAGAGCCAGACAGGTCTGAACATTTGAACATAAACACTGGAAAATAACTTCAACTGTATGATTTCTTGTGTTGACCAACATCTTAAGACTTTCTAGAACTTTTTTTTTTTTTTTTGCTATTCAGTAAACTGACAAAAATACCATTTCAACTATTACATGCTGTAGTTCCATAAGAGAAATATATTCACACTGTGCTGAATATGAGCAAAATATCTCAGATGACTTTTAGAGGAAATGAAAACTACCATTCAATATGTATCCATTAGAGCTGTGCTTAATGTGATCCAAGCGAATATTCAAAAAGTAGAAGTGAAAAGTGGTTCTCGGCATTTACTAAATTTTGGAATCCAGTTTAGCTATGCAAAAGGCAATCCAAAAAAGGCAGATAGGTCATTACCATTTCACAATTAAGTCAGCCAAAGCCCCTAACTATCCCATAAAGTAAGTTCTCTCCCAGTCTCTATTGTCCTGACCCCTCAGCTGCAGGGCAGAGAGCAAGCACTGCGGTCCCAGCACAGCTCTCAGCCTTCCAGCTGTCCTAGTGATGTAATTATCTCATAACAAAATATCTCCGTGAATTAACTCTGCATCCTACCCATTGTAATTCTTAATGACTGCTTCCTGTTCATGTTTTCCATTTAACTTGCTATTCTGGATCTACTGCATAGGCAAGTTGCCTTCATCTAATGGATGGGATTACATCCAATAGGTTTGGGATTTCCAAAGATTACAATTTACAAAGGTCTCCCAAACAACATGCTTTGTAAACACAAGCCCTGCCTTTCTGTTGTGGTTATAATAAAAGGGAAATCTGCATTATTTGCTGTGATTAAACTTTGACCTGTCACAGGAAGTTCTAGGAGGATTTTTTTTTCCTGTCACTTTTTTTTTCATACTCTTGAGTGTTTGGACATCAAATAGTTCAAGAGCTGAGAGATGTCTGGCACAGCTGCCTAAGGGCCCTAAACAAAATTTTTTTGAACTACAGCCAGTCTCTGGAATTGAGAAGTATTCTTTTTTATCTCCTTTTCTCTATTGTCCATGAAGCACACTCTGTGCCTATAGCTTCTTGCATGGACCCAATTTATGTTCACGCATCCCACTTGCCCTACACTACTGGATCCTTGCCAGGGTGTTCTCCTTTTGCTCATTAAATATGGACTGTGTGTGCACTTGTTCTAAACCAACACTGAATGGTGTAACTCCAGAGGTATTTGCCACCAACAATAATCAGCATGCTTCCAGAAGGAGCTTGCCATTTCAGCAGCATCCATAAACATTTATGAGTACCTACCACGTGCAGGTGCGGTACTAAGTTTTAGAGACTACAAAACATCTAAGATGGGTACTGTAAGAGCCTTACTATCTAGCCAGGGGAGAGAAGACTGACATATAAAATCATAAGTAATGACGTATGGCTGTGTATTAATTCCAAATAAATTCTATAAATATAACATGAAACTTTATATATCACATCAAAGCAAATTCTTTCTACGTGCTATTACAGTAGACATCTGTGATGTCTGCCTTTCCAACACCTATTACCTCTTCTATAAACCATATCCTCATTTTCTTGAGGAACCACTCCTACTCAGGCAATATGGTTTTGGGGGCATGAGCGCAGCATGGCATGTAAACCTACCCTGGACAAAGAGAGTGATAATGATTGATGCAGGGATGGACAGGACCGTGTGAATCAGTCCCAGGACTTTAACTGTAACTTCTGGGAGGGTAGAACTCTCTTTATCTGAGATTACCAAATCGGCAACATATATGCCCGCAGCTGCCGATGGCTGTCATTGCCACCACTTTAGTGAGCATACCATAGGATGCAGCCAGCAGGGAAAAGAGCCAGAGCAGAGAAATGACAGGCAAGAGACTTTGGTTAAGTACTGGCCCTACCTGTGCCTGATATACCCTTGGATTTATTAGTTATGTTAGTAACATTGGGTTGGGCTTTTATTACTAGCAAAAACAAACAAACAAAAAAACACAACAACAACAGAAAACAAAAACTGCCTTAAGACATTTATACATATCTTAGAAGGGTTAAATGATTCTGAAACATCAACATCTGACCTCAAATATGTCTTATATATTAGACAAAATGAATTAAGGTCAAGCATATAAACAATAGTAGTTTCCTCTAGGTGACTGCACCAGTCCTGACTTGCTGGGAGAAAATTTACCTTAAATGGTCCCTCCATGAGCATGTCCACTGGGCTGCACTGGGCAGCCCCAGAACAGACTAGTTCATCTCTCCCAAGGAACCATGCGACTTCCTTTCAGGACTCCCATTTGAGGCTCCTGGTCTGACTACAGAAACATTTTGTGGAGAAAAAGCAGAGAAAGGCAGAAGACACTGGGATAAGTTCATCGCAAATAGGAATATGTAACCTAGAACAGGAAAGGACTCAGTGGGGTAAGAGGAAATGAGGAGGCAAGGAGAAGTATTTAAAAATAACACAAAGTTTAATTTAAAGGCTGAATCCAATGCTCAGAGATATGTTCTCCTGGAACCCTCAATTAAGCAACCCCACCACCTATTGCTGAAAAGGGGACATGCACAGTAAAGTGGACCCTTGCACAATGCAGAGTTTTTAGGGGTGCTGACCTCCCTGCAGTCAAAAATCCATGTGTAACTTTTGATTCCCCCAAAACTTAACTTCCAATAGTCTACTGTTCACCGGAGGCCTCACTGAGAACACAAACAGCTGATTAACACATATTTTCTATGTTATATGTATTACATACTGTATTTTTAAAATAAAGTAAGCTAAAGAAAATGTAATTTAAAAAATCATAAGGAAGAGAAGATACATTTACACTACTATATCAGAAAAAAAAATCTGCATACAAGTGGGTGTGTGCATTCAAACCCGTGTTATTCAAGGGTCAACTGAAATGTCAAATTGTAACTCTAAAGCAGGGAAATCTCTTTGTGTTCATGTTGTTAAGTTTAAAGCTACCATAACCTAACAAGTGAATGCAAAGTCAACCTCTTTTATTTATGAAATCACTTGATTCTTTACAGCATAAAGTGTGTTCATAAGAAAGTTTTGTGGTTCATCATCTTCCTGTTCATCCTCAGAGTTTCTACTAATCTGGTTTCAGCGTCTATCTATATGTGTGTGGCCATCTGGATCTATGAGTTAATATCTTTGCATGCATTAATCTGAAAATGTTTTACAAGCTAAATGGGAATCCCCCAAATTGGGCAAGTTTACAAGATATGACTTGCACTACAGTAAATATTTAAAACAGAGCAAACAGTAAAACCTGTATATATGGAAACACACTACTACCATATGATAGCACATGACAGCACAAAATTGGTACACTATTAGCTAGGCCCCAAATAAGCTTTCTGGATGTCCTAATGGGAATATGGGGTGCCTGTATACTACTGTGTTCATATTCAAGATGAATTCCTGAAATGGACATTAAACAATAGAATTTAAACTTCTTTCACAGTCAGCCCTACAGCAAGCACTTCTTACCCAACAGTTCTTTAAACTGTTAATGCATTTTGTCTCAATGAAAGGCAGAGAGAATGAGGTAGCAGCATCACTCTGTTATGCCAACTATATGCTATTATGGGAAAAAGGAAACGCTACTTTAGCGCTAAAACAAATGAGGAAATCATAAAAACATATCTGTTCTCTTAGAGGGCAGAGAATGGTAGCAGAGGCAAATATTCGATAAGTGTATTTTAAGTCACCATGCGAGTCAATCTACCCAGAATCAAGAGAGAGAAAACAGGGGTAGCTAGACAATACTGAGCTGATACTTCTGCTGAGTCCAGTTCCAATACAAAATAGTTGTTTTGTAAGTTCAAAAAACCATAAAGTCAACTCCATAGAAAGAAGAAACCTGCAAATTGAGAATATCAGGGACTACTACATATTGATTAGAATAAACCCCATTCAGCAACCCCAGCTATAGCGCAGGAATGAGATCCTACACTTTTACCTGTTGAGGTCTCCCCCAAGACTCAATTACCTCACTTTTAGCATTTTTCTTACGTACCACTTGGCTTCAATCAGCCACCTGACATATAAAGATAGATATGCTGGTCAAAATAAGGGCCTGACAAGAGAGAATGGATTAAGAGACCTCAAAAACTGTGGCATCTGGTGTGAAGGTGGGGTTCAGGGGCCCCCAAGTCTTAAACCCTACTGGGAGGTCAGAGGTTGCAGACTACAAACTAAAAACAGGCTTAAACTGTGTGCCTCTCCACACTTGTGTTTATCCTGTTCTTTTAATTCTCCACGACACCCAGAATGGTACCCAGTACCGCATCTAACACACAGCAGGTGTTTAATAATGTTTACTGAATGAACTAAACTTTTCAGAATTGTAACTCAGGGAAAAGTCAGCAGCAAAAGAAAAGAGGGGATCCTCAGAGACATCACTAGGAAATAAAGCATGGCACTCTGAGTAAGCCACATCTTGTAACTGGTGGTTAATGAGGACACACACTAATAAGTTGCATTTATTCCTTAACACTGTTAGTTTGCTCCCTATCTACTGTGTAATTCTACGTATTTAGAATTCTTTAGTCTTCACAACAACTCTATGAAATGGTGCTCATTTTATGAATAAAGAAACAGATGTATATAAACAAATGTTCACGGCAGCATCATTCATAATAGCTAAAGTAGAAACAATGGAAGTGTCCATCAACTAATGAATGGATAAACAGAATGTGGTATATCCATGTAATGGAATATTATTTGATAATAAAAAGGAATGAAGTAGAGATAAATGGTGTGATATGGATAAATCTCGGAGTAGGCAGATCCATAGGGACAGCAAGTAGATTAGTGGCTGCCTGGGGCTGGAAGTTGGTAGGGCAGGGAGAGGTGGAAAGGAATAGAAAATGACCACTAATGGGTACTGGGTTTCTTTTTGAGGTGATAAAATGGTCTAAAATTAGATCATGGTGATGGTTGCACAACTCAGTAAATACACTAAAAACCACCGAATTGTTTATACAGATAAATTTGATGGTATGTAAAGTATATCTCAATAAAATTGCTTAAAAACAAAAGGAGAAAAGAAATAGCCAAAGAGAGGTTTAGTACTTTGCCTAAAGCACACTACAGTAAGTGGTGGAGACAGGATCCGAAGTCAGGCTATCTGCTTCCAGAGTCTGATTTCGTAACCAATCCTGCCTCTGTATGTAGGGCAGCATTTGGGTCAGAGACCTCTCCATGGCAAAGGAGACACACTGGCTGGCAGGAGCTGTGGTAATGCCAATCCACAAATGTCTTTGGTAAACTTGGATATAGCAGTATATGCTTTACATGCTGGGCTGGAAAAAAAATGTTCAGAAAATTCATAGAAAAAATAAAGCTGAAGACTACTGATCCTCCCTAGGCCCCCTTACGTCTTCCCCTTAACTAGTTAGAAAAACGACACACTTCAGTTCACCCCACAGGGCTTGAAAAAGATATTCTGATCTCAAAAATATAAGAGTTAAATGATATTTTTGAGAGCAAAGTCAACAGCTCTGGCTTGAGTCAGAAAGAGTGCTGGATTCTGGAAAACTTTCAACATTCAGTTCTGTCTCCATTTCTGACCTGTAAAAGCCCTGTTCTCCAGCTTTGGGCCTCTCTTGAGGAAAAACGACGAATCAGCCAAAACTAGGCAGCTGTCTGTGCTGAAGACTGTCTGCTGGGTCTTAGAAGAAAACTAACCAAACTTTACCTACACCGTAAGCCAAAAATCTTTCATAATCACATCCTTATGAGGTGAGTAAATTTATCCCAGCACTAATTCAGGTACTTAGGATTAGGTTCTTATCTAATAAAACAACTACTGAAGTTAGTTCCTTTTAAGGAAACATAAATGACTGTAAACATATGAGAAAATGTTAAACTATGGTAATAACTTAAAGAAACATAAATGAAAACATTAGCGATACACTGTTTAAGCCCCTCAAATTGGGTAACAAATTGTTATAAGATAAAATGGCATAGCGTCTGTGAGTGTTTGTGAAATGGACCCACATCACTGTGGGAGTACAAATTGGTAAAACAAACAAACAAATTTAAAAAAAAACCTTTCTGGAGAGACAGATACACAAATTGATAGAGGATTCAAATTCATATTTATTGAACATGGAAAGGCATTCATAATATATTATTAAAAGAAAGTGCAGGTTTCAAAAGAGTATGTACAGCATGATTCCATATATATAAACAAAATGGTATAAAGATAAACCAAGAATGGCACCTGGGAGGCTCAGTCGGTTAAGCGTCTAACTCTTGATTTTGGCTCAGGTCATGATCTCCTGGTTCATGAGTTTAAGCCTCACATCCGGCTCCGTAATGACAGTGCGGAGCCTGCTTGGGATTCCCTCTCTCTCAATCTCTCAAAATAAAATAAAATAAAATGAAATAAAAAAGATGAATCAAGATGCTAACAGTGTTACCTCTTGGTGATAAGATTACAGAATTGCTTTTTCTGTTATTTGCCTACCTAGACTTTCTATAATGAGAACTTAAACAGTTTTTAATAAGAAAAAAAAAATCCCTATTTCAAAAACAAGAATTATAAAAGCTTCTTTTCTCATTTAAGTTTTCTTCCTTCCATCACTCATATACTTTTCTTCAATCTGCTCCTGAGTTACTGAGAAAATCCCAATCCTCAATCCTGAAACCACAGTTTTAAAAATGAAATATGTTAACAACTTACGGTCTTAAATTTGTTGTAGGAAAAAAAAATGTGTATGCATTACTGCTTCACTGAAGGTATGTGATTTTAATCTTTCTCCAATATGGAGTAACTCCGTAAAGAATGTGGGAAAAATAAAATTACCTTTCTGATGCCTGGCTAATTGTCAGGTCAAAAATAACAGAATTACCATGAAATATAAGAGAAACAATGACAGCTCACGAATTCTTCAAGTTACTTTAATGTTTGCCATACAAGACAAGGTAGAATTATGGAATTTTGAAAGTATGGGAAGCTTTAGAGATTATCTGGCTTTGTACTTTTATCTTATAGATAAGGAGACACAGGTCAACAGAATGCAGAATGGCAAAACTAACTAAAGAAATAAGATACCTGGGTCTCATGAACAAGAATTCTGTGCCCTTTCTAATATAATAAAGTATAAGCAACCACAATAATGAACACGTTTTTTAAAAGTCATTATAAAAATTAACATCTAACATCTTACCTTTTAAAATTAGATCTATTCAAGCAAAATTTCCAAGAACTACTGTGTTAAGAATTCAGAAAGGTTCTATAAATATATTTTAAGAACACCATCAGGAAACTATATTAAAAGATAAGGAAAACAGAACATAGTTGGAAAAGTTGAAAGAACTGTTATCTCTATCAACTGTCAAACTCAGGCATCTGAAATTAGGCTGTTTTGTTCACATGTAAAAATACAGAATACTAAGTTATGATGTAGTATGCCTACACAGTTTTGTTTTAGAGTTTGATCTTTGTTCTAGGAATATTTCACATAATAAGGTGAATATTTCATGGCACTGAAAGCAAGACATTCATAATATATTAATGAAAGAAAATGCAGGTTTCAAAAGAGTATACGCACTGACTGCATGCAGCCTGCTTGGGATTCTCTCTCTCTCTCTCTCTCTCTCTCTCTCTCTCTCTCCCCTCCCCACTTGCACTCTCTCTGTCTCTCTCAAAACAAATAAACTTAACAAAAAAAGCTTAAAAAAAAATACGGGCGCCTGGGTGGCTCTGTCAGTTGAGCGTCAGACTTGGGCTCAGGTCATGATCTCATGGTTTGTGGGTTCCAACCCTACGTCGGGCTCTGTGCGGACAGCTCAGAGCCTGGAGCCTGTTTCAGATTCTGTGTCTCCCTCTCTCTCCGCCCCTCCCCTGCTCATGCTCTGTCTCTCTCTGTCTCTCAAAAAATAAATAAATGTTCAAAAAGATTAAAAAAAACAAAAACAACTAAAGGAGATAAGAATGTGGAAGTGTAGCTGCAACTACATGTCCCCCAAAGAAGAATTTTTCTTTTGCAAAGAACCGTAAGAACAACTCATAATGCGATTCTATCAGGCAACTGGGTGTTCCACATAAGTGAATATTTTCGATACCTGATTCCTACCCATCTCAAGCCCTCACACTACTTTTAAAAACTAAAGTTTTGCGGCGCCTGGGTGGCACAGTCGGTTAAGTGGTTCAGTGTCCAACTCTTGGTCTAGGCTCAGGTCATGATCTCACAGTTCTTGAGTTCAAGCACCGCATCAGGCTCTGTGCTGATGGCATGGAGACTGCTTGGGATTCTGTCTCTCTGCTCTGCCCCTCTCCCGCCTGTGCACATACTTACTATCTCTCAAAATAAATAAATAAACTTAAAAAATTTTTTTAATTAAAGTTTTTAATGGAATTCTCTATAGCATGCACTGAATATTTTCTTGACTTTTTAATTTTTTTTTAACGTTTATTTATTTTTGAGACAGAGAGAGACAGAGCATGAACAGGGGAGGGGCAGAGAGAGAGGGAGACACAGAATCTGAAACAGGCTCCAGGCTCTGAGCTGTCAGCACAGAGCCCAAAGCGGGGCTCGAACTCACAGACCATGAGATCATGACCTGAGCCGAAGTCAGACGCCTAACCGACCAAGCCACCCAGGCGCCCCTACTTTTTAAGCACACTATACTGATTGTGTTCTACTGATGGGTAATTCATGATCATTATTGTTATTATGAAATGACAATAATTTAATTCAGCATTATTATTATGATCCTTTATTTGAGTGCTTTCTAGGCACATAAACATGAGGCAAGACAATCCATACTGAGACAGTACAAATCGAACTTTCAAAAAGCAAAAAAAGAATCTGGAAAGCAGCAAGAGATAAGCTACTCACCACCTACAAAGGAAACTCAGTAGGATTAATAGCCCATGTCTCATCCAAACACTGGAGGGCAGAAGGCAGTGGATGACAAATGTAAAGTGCTGAAGGAAAAAACTGTTAAACGAGAATTCTATATCCAGAGAAACTATGCTTCAAAGATGAAGGTAAACTCCAGGCATGCTCAGATAAACAAAAACTGCAGGAGTATGTGGCCAGGAGACCTGCCCTAGAAGAAATGCTACAGGGAGTCCATCAGGTTGAAATGAAAGGGCACAAGAGAGTAACTCAAAGCCACATGAATCAAATAAGAACACTGGCAAGGGTAATTAACTACACACATAAACATAAAGAAAACCAGTAATATTGTAGTTTGGTTTGGAACTTTTTTTTTTCCTAATATGATTGAAAAGACAAATGCATATGGCAACAATTATAAATCTATGATAATGGCCACACAATATATAAAGATGAAGTGCATAACAATCATAGCATAAAAGGGGATAGAGCTGTACAGGAAAAAAGCTTTCAATACTATAAAAGCTAAGTTAGTATTATTTCAAACTAGACTGTTTCAAGTTTAAGATGTTAATTGTAATTCCCAATGTCACCACTAAGAAATGCTTTGTTTTCAAACTATCTTCATGATCTGAGAAATATTTTCTTGAATCCCCTCTCTGACCTATCATTTATGAGCCCCTAGAGTAAAGCGTGGGACTTTACACATGCAAACTCACTGAATTCTTTCAATATCTCTATTAAGTGGGTACTATTATTCTCATTTTACAGATGAAGAAGCTGAGATAAACAGTAATTTTGTCTAGAGTGATAGAACTGTAAGAAACAACCAGGATTTCAATTAGAACCTTCATATGCTTTTTTTCTCCTCTTTGATCTGTACCTTCAGTATCTAGAATCTCATGATCTTGTCTCTTCCTACCCAATGTACCACCAACCACCTGTGCAACAACAAATGATAATTATCTCCTTCATGGTCAAGACTTCATATAAGTCTTGGGGCGCCTGGGTGGCTCAGTCGGTTGAGCGTCCGACTTCGGCTCAGGTCACGATCTCGCGGTCCGTGAGTTCGAGCCCTGCGTCAGGCTCTGTGCTGACAGCTCAGAGCCTGGAGCTGCTTTGGATTCTGTGTCTCCCTCTCTCTCTGCCCCTCCCCCGCTCATGCTCTGTCTGTCTCAAAAATAAATAAACATTTTTTAAAAAATTTTAAAAAAGACTTCATATAACTCTAAAGAAAGGCTGCAGAATCTACAATCTATCTCTCCAAAACAGTTCTCTCCCCAAACCCCATACCCAGTCACCTTTTGGACAACTTCAACCAATATTCTGAACATCTCAATTTCAAAGTGTTTAGAACAGGGCTCACCCCCCTTGGTGAATCACACCACCGTCCAACCAATTTCCTAATCCCAGAAACCTTCAAGTAATTTTAGGTTCTTTCCTGACCCTTTACATTTAATCAACCAGCAACTGCACCACCTAAATACTTCTCTATCCACTGCTGCTTCCTGAGTTCAAGTACTCATCACTCTTGCCTAAATGTCTATGGAGGGATCCTGTTCTCTGCCTCGTAGAGATTTCTTGTACTCAGCCCTCACTCTGGCCAATAAACCTTTCACAGTGTACATATGATCATAATACCAAACAAATGCATGCAGCCAACAAACATTCATTCAATATTTGTTATTTTCTAGCTTTGTACTGGGTGCTAGGTATAGAAAGATCTAGGGATAAAATACATTTTTTTTAAGCTGTTCAGAGTCTAGCGGGAATGCAGATATAAAAAGATGAATATCGACTAATCTGGAAATGCTGAGGTAGAGATATATACAAGGGACTTTAAGAGCAATAAAGAGGGGAACCTAACTCAGACTTGTAGGAAAGTGTTTGTGGAGGAAGTGACAATTCAACTTAGACAGGAGTTACCTAAGAATGTGGTAAAGAAAGGGCATTCAAAACCAGGAGAAAGTGTGAACAAAGGACAGCAAGAAATCCCACTGGAGGAAAATCTTGTATGCCATAAGGAAATCTAATCCCATAGTAAATGGATATCTACTTTTGATTTTTAAGTAGCTCATTCTGATGAGCATGAAGAAGAGGGGAACAGTGGCAAGAACACCAGTCAGGAGACTGCTGCAGTTGTACAGGGAAAATAAAGAGGGCCTGTCCTAAGGAATTGGCAGCAAGGACGGAGAGGAGAGTACAGATTCCAGAAATATTTAGGAGGTTGAATTGGCAGGACTTGCTAAGTGTCTGAATGTGGCGGGGGTGGAAGGATGAGGAAGGAGGAGAAGCCAAGGATGACTCATAGGCTTTTGACTTTGGGGACTTGGTGCCACCCCATGAGATACAGCAGTGTTCCCAGACCTTTGGTTTTCAGGGAACTGTAAAATTTCCAACAAATTTTGGGCTCTGACAGAATGTTGTCAACTAAAGACCTAAATATACCCTACCATCCACTATCAACATCATTTCATTAGAAAAAGCACATTTTAACACCCAAAATGTAAACAGATTTCGCTTTCTGAAAAATTTACCACAGGGCCCTTATTTTTCTAATTTTATCACAGATGATAGTAAATTAGTACCAGGCCTCAGACCAAAGCTGGGAAGCCCTGAAATGGAGATATAGCAGAAGTCCGTTCAGCAGTAAGATGATGAGTTGAAGGCAGAGGAGAATATAGTCCCTGCCCTCACTAACTCTCTAGCCCTAAAGAGATGTCTATCTCATATATATTAAGGGTTATAAAAGAGTTCCAGAATTATGGGGCCGCCTGGGTGGCTCAGTTGGTTGAGCGTCCGACTTTGGCTCAGGTCATGATCTCATGGTTTGTGAGTTCGGGCCCCACATCGGGCTCTGTGCTGACAGCTCAGAGCCTGGAGCCTGCTTCCGATTCTGTGTCTCCTCTCTCTCTGCCCCTCCCCCACATGCACTCTGTCTCTCTCTGCCTGTCAAAAATAAAGAAAACGAATAAAATAAAATTAAAAAAAAAAAAAAGAGTTCCAGAATTATGGAAACCCTGTAGAAGAGGCACTCAAATGTGCCTAGAGGGTAAGTGGCTGGGGAGCAGAATCTCTAAGGATGATTTGGAATTTGCCAGATAAACCAAGGAAGTTTGGCATGGTCTGGGCAGAAGGAACAGCATGTCCAAAGGTATGTAGGTATGCAGGAAAATTCATATTTGGAGAACTGTGGATAGTTTGGCATGACTTGATGATTATCTTGGAAAATGGTAAGAGAAGAGCTGGAAAAGTACACAGAAGTGAAATTACAGAGGGGTTGGTAATCCAGGCTAAGAAGTCTGTAAATTATCTGATGAGCACTGGGAAGAATCAAATGATGACCCAGTAGGCGAGGCTATGGCCAGATTTACCACCTGGAAATACCATTCTGACTGCAGAAGAGAGGTTGGACTGTAGGGGAATAAAACTGGAGGTGAGGAAACCAAGTTCAAAGTGTTTGCAAGAGCCTAGGTAAGAAATACAGATATATTAAAGCAAGTGGAACAATAAAGAGAGAGACCAGTACAACCAACAAATATTTACTGAGCTCCTACACTCTTTGGGAGGTATCAATGTCAATCAGACAAGATCCCTGCTCTCTTGGAACTTATCTTCTATTTTGTTAAACCAAAAGAGAATCATAGGGGTGCCCGGGTGGCTCAGTCACTTAAGCGTCCGACTCTTGATTTCAGCTCAGGTCATGATTTTATGGTCGTTAGATCGAGTCCCGTGTTGGGCTCTGTGCTTGGCATGGAGCCTGCTTAAGAGTCTCTCTCTTCCTCTCCCTCTGCTCCTCCTCTGCTCGTGCTCTCTCACTCTTAAGAAGTTAAAAATAAAAATTCCCTTTCTTTAAAAAAAAAAACCAAAAAAAACCAAAAAGAGGATCATAATTTACATAAATATTTTGCAATTTAAAAATTTGACAATGTATCAAATGCTTTCACAAGTCTCTATATATGTGTACATAGATGATAAAACCATTTTTAAGATGCACTAAATTTACATAATTTATTAAACCATTACCCTATTCTTATAATGTTGGCTCATTACCCTATGACAAAATCCTGTAAGTGACATTGCAAAAAATCAAAAGTTAAATATTTTCCTGAATCAAAAAATATATATTTTTAAAAAGCTCTGGATTGGATTCAAATGGTTTTACAGAAGATTGCACCAATTTATACTCCCATAGTAATATCTAGGAGTAGAATCCAAAGGATTTGTTGATCAACCAGGATGTTCAAGTTGAAAGAAGGGAAGAAGATTAGAATGATTTTCAGAGTGCTGGTTTAGGCAACATGGCAGATAGTGGTATTATTTCCAAACAGTAGAAGAAAAAAACAGAAGACATGAGGAGTAATTAATGAGTTCATTCCAGAAGAGATGAACTGGATGTTTGTGACACTCAGGTGGTAATGTCCAGTGAACAACTGTAAACACATAGTTGGAGTTCTGGACACAGGTCAAGTAATATTTTGAAAAATTATCAGCGTAAAGAGGAGACAGAATCTTAGGGGCTATAACATGCAACAAGAACAGCATCCCTGAATGAATCAGATGGGCAAGAAAACAGCTGACAAAATTACATCACAAAAAACAAGGGAATTAAGGAAATAGTTCCACTTACAGTAGCATCAAAAACAACAAAATACTTAGGAACAAACGTAAGAAAAAAAGTTCATTGTACGCTAAAAACTACAAAACAATGGTAAAAGATATTAAAGAAGATCTACAAAAATGGAAAGACATCCGTATTCATAGATGAGAGGGCCTTGAAACTGTTAAGAAGCAGTACTCCCAAAACTGATCGATAGCTTCAATGCAATCCATAGCAAAACCCCAGGTTTTTAGCAGAAATTGACAAAATCATCCCCAAATCCACACAGAAATGCAAGCGGCCCAAAGAGCCAAAATAATCGTGAAAAAGAAAAAGATGGGGGACTTCTTGATTTTAAAACTTACTATACGCTATAATACTCAAGACAGTGTGGTACTGGCATAAAGATAAATATACAGATCAACAGAATAGACTTGACGGTCCAGAAATTAACTCTCATATTTATGCTCAACTGATTGTCAACAAGTTTGACAAGACCATTCAATGGGGAAAGGACAGACTTTTCAATGAATGATGCCAGAATATCTGGATATTGACACGCAAAACACTGAAGTTGGACCCTTACCTCACAACATAAATAAAAATTAACTCAAAATGGATCACAAATCAAACTGCAGGGCTAAAACTCTTTAAAAAAAACAACATAAGAGAATATCTTCAGGACTTTGGGTTGAGCAATGATACCTTAGATATGACACCAAAAGCACAAACAATAGAAGAAAAAATAGGTAAATTGGATTCATCAAAATTAAAGCCATTTGTGCTATGAAGGACTTAATCAAGAAAATGAAAAGACAGGGGCACCTGAGTGGCTCCCTCGGTTGGGCCTCCAGCTCTTGATTTCAGCTCAGGTCATGGTCTCAAGGTTCGTGAGTCTGAGCCCCACATTGAGTTGTGTGTGGGCAGTGCAGGGCCTGGTTGGGATTCTCTCTCCCTCTCTCCCTTTCTCTCACACCCCTGCTTTTGTGTGCTCTCCCTCTCTCTCTCTCTCTCAAAATAAGTAAAATAAATTTTATAAAAATAAAATGAAAAGACAACCCAAAGAATGGGACAAACTATCTTTAAATCATATATCTGATAAAAGACTTGGAGCCAGAATATATAAATATATATAATAATACTATTATACTAATCAGTAATCAACAATAAAATAATCAATAATAAAAAGACAACCTAACTTAAAAATGGGCAGAGGTTGTCAAATACACCTCAATAAAGCTGAAAATAAAATAAAATAAAGTAAATAAAGTAAAATAAAAACAGGCAAAGGATTTGAATAGACATTTCTCTAAAGATATAATAAGGGCCAATAAACACAGGAGATGTTCACATCATTAGTCACTAGAGAAATGTAAAGCAAAACCATGAGATACCACTTCATATACACCAAGACTGCTAAAATTAAAAAGGTAATAAATAACAAATATTTGCAAAAATGCAGGAAAAGTGGAACCTTCATATATTGTTATGGTGGGATGTAATTAGGTGTGGCCACTCTGGAAAACAGTTGGGTAGTTCCTCCAACTGTTAGGTATAGAGTTACTGTACGATCCAGCAATTCTACTTCTTGATATACACCTAAGAGAAACGAAAACATATGTCCACACATAAACTTGACCAGGAATGTTCACAGCTCCATTATTCATAATAGCCAACAAGTGGAAACAACCTAATGTCCACCAGCTGATGAACGAATAAATAAAATGTCATGTAGATACAGTAGCATATCATTCAGCCACAAAAAAGAATGAAGGTCTGATACATGCTACAATGTGGATGACTCTTGAAAACATTACACTAAGTGAAAGAAGCCAGTCATAAGAGACTACATATTGAATAGATTCCATTCATATGAAATGGCTAGAATCGGCAAATCGATAAAAACAGAAAGTAGACTGGAGGTTGCTTAGGGTGAGCAGTTAAGTAGCAGGGGGTGGAGGAAAATGGGGACTGACTGCTAACGGGGGTGGAGTTTCTATAAGGGGGAATGAAAACATTCTAAAATTAGATTATGGTGATGGTTACACAACCCTGCGAATACACTAAAATCTTTTAATCACCCACTTCAAATGGGTAAACTTTACGACATGTCAATTATGTGTCAAAAAGCTATTTGAAAAAGAAAAAGCAGGGGCGCCTGAGTGGCTCAGTCAGCTGAATGTCAGACTCAGGTCACGATCTCAGGGTCATGGGATCGAGCCCCACATCGGGCTCCACACTGAACTTGGAGCATACTTGGGATTGTCTCTATCGCTCTGCCCCTCGCTCTTTTTCTTTCTCTCTCTCTCTGTAAAATAAAAAAATAAAAAATTTTAAAAAAAGAAAAACCAAGGAAAGAGACTGTTTCAAGAAGAGAGGAGTGGTCAATGCTACACAAGGCAATAAAGTATACATATATTTTGTTTTTTAAAATACTTCCATTATTGTTTCTTGTCAACAGGACAAAGTAGCAGTACAAAAATCTAACGTTTATTGAGCGCTTACCCTGTGCCAGGCATGATACTGAGAACTTTATCTGCATCTATGTATTTAAACCTCTTAACCCTATAATGTAGGCATCATCATCTCTTTTACAGATGAAAAGAACTAAGGCTGGAAGAT
Organism: Panthera pardus; assembly: GCF_024362965.1. Taxonomy (NCBI): domain Eukaryota; kingdom Metazoa; phylum Chordata; class Mammalia; order Carnivora; family Felidae; genus Panthera; species Panthera pardus. The sequence goes on from NW_026527013.1 coordinate 95,916,805, forward strand.
TCGGAGATCACCCAGTGTCACAACACTTATAAATGAAGGAGCCAGAATTTGAACTCAGACAGTCAGGCAAGAGAACCCTCACTCTTGGGGAGCCTGGGTGGCTCAGCTGGTTAAGCGCCCGACTTCAGCTCAGGTCATGATCTTGCAGTTCATGAGTTCGAGCCTGGCATCGCACTGTCTGATGTCAGCACAGAGCCCGCTTTGGATTCTCTGTCCCCCTCTCTCTCTGCCCCTTCCCCACTCATACACACACACTCTCTCTGTCTCTCTCAAAAATAAATAAACATTAAAAAAAAAGAGAGAGAACCTTCACTCTTAACCACTGTATCCTCCATTCCATGGCTTACTAGGATCCCCACAATCTCGCCCCTTATTACCAATCTGTTCTCATTGTTTAAGTAGATTCTATCCATCCTGAAACACGTGCAGTTCCTGAAATGCGCGTGGCGTTTGCTCCATGCCTCAACACACGCGGATACCTCTGTCTAGAAAGCTCTTCTCTTCTCTGTCCATCTGGTGACCTCCTGCTCATCTGCAAAGACTGCTCAGGGGTGTGCATCTTCTGTGATCCTCACTGGTCTCCCTGCTGCCCCCAGAGCTAGACCCCTATGTCTTACCACAACATACTTGATGCACTGGAGGCACTAGGCCTCCATCACCGAATGAAGAAATAAATGAATACAAATATTCAACTGTCCTATAAAAGAGCACACTGTATTTTTGGAAATAGCCTGAGCCAATTCTGATAAATTAAGTGGGGGATCAGGCTGAGTAATATTCTTTTGGGTCCAAAAAGAGGTGTGATAATAAAGTAAAGATGTTGATTTTAGGGTTTGGCTCATGAAACGGTTCTCAAGACAATTCCGAAAGAGTCTGAAAATGTTTTGCTCAATTAGAGGAGAGCTAGAAAACCGGACTGCATCCCGTGGGATGTGGGATAAGATTTATTTGGCCATATAAGTTCTAGTATGGTGCTTTTCATTTTTTTCTTTGTCTCATTATTTTCAAGTCACACAGTATAAGGCAATTGCACTTTTATTAAACATATTTAATTTCCTAAACAGCAAGCCGCTAAATGAGTTATCCCCATTTCCCCACTCATGCTTTCTTTCCTCGGTAACTATTTTGACATGTTAAAGAAATATTTTATTATCAGAGGGTGATTTTGCTTATTTCCAAAGAGGGAAATAATTTGCTACTCTTTAACTTAACTCTACCCTTAACTCCAAGGAAGGTCTTGCTCATGAAAGGAAAAACAAAGTACAGAATCTACGAATGTGTGATCCAATCGCCATCAAAGCAATTTACATTCAGCAAATATTTGAGTTCATTTAGCTATCAGAGTAAAGCCTAAATCCCCCATGTATCTTGCCAGTACAAAAGTACACTTAGGCCAAAACTAGTCACAAAATGTTTTAACATGACAACATGGTTCACTCTTCCAACATTTTGAGAAATTTCCAAGGAACTACAAAAAGAGAGCTTCCTGAAACAAACAACTTTACATCTTCAATCACATCCTAGATAAGCCCTACCCCAATCTGGATTCAGAGCCCCAACAAAGCAACAGAAGATAATTAAGTTGTGCTCCATCAGACAGTTGATTTCTCTGTTTCTTCCAACCCTCAATCTTGACACACCAATAAGCCCGTCTGTGATGGCGCCCAATTCTCTAAGCACAACTACCCATGGTACGTTAACGCAACTAGTTTTTCTTAATGTCAGAATTTTATACATTTTTACATTATGTGTATGCAAGGAGCAGATACAAAGGTTAGATCTCGGTATTAGCCTGATAAGCACATTTCTGCTAATGTCACTGACTAGTTGCTTCCTGGCTTTAACAGAATATCACTTCGAATATTCCCATCTTGTTGGGTAATGAACAATAGTTTTGAAAAATAGAACCTCGGGAACGAACATACTCTTACAACCTCCAAAAAGTTACAGACATGTAGATATTTAATCACTGCCCTCTTGGCTTATACTTCTTTGTTCAAAGTAAAACCAAGAAGCAAAAGTGGCTACATATCCCCCTTTAACTAACAGAGAAATGAGTAGCTAACAAGTTGTTCTAGGAGGGCAGTTTTTACTGACTTGATCTGACAGGCTAAAATGACAATAAACCCGATAGTTTATACTGTCTCTGGTTAGTCTTTCTAATCACCCTCACAGAGTAACTTGAGAGATAATTATACTTGACAAGTGGCTAAATGTGTAAATACGGTTTATTTATTGTACTTCTATTGTTTCCGACCTCCTTCTTTGATATTTCACTTCTCTTTTCTTTGTTTTTCAGATATACAATGTATTTCCCTTTCAGAATTAGAATATCAGTTTCTTAAAGAAAAACTGAGTTGGTAAGAGTAGAACATTTTCCCCTCAAATAGATATATTATTCTTTAGATATTCACAAGAAAACCATTCGCGAAAATTCTAAAACATCCAAGCATACAGTTTATAGTTTAGTATTTGTTAAACACGGAGGTAAATAAAATACTAGGGAACTCTAAGATACTTCACTTATATACTAAACTTTTTTCAAATGCCACTATTAAAGGATGTGCCAAAAAGTTATCTGTAGGAGGTTAGTTTTCAGTCAGGGAGGTTAGTTCAATGAACAGACACAAAGGATGGGTAAGTAGGACATGGGACAGAAACCATTTTAGCCCCTGAACCAAAATGAAGGAAAAAGTCTAAGACTGAAGTGGATAAAATGAAAACATAAGGGATGAGGGTGAACTGCCAACAGAAAAGGCCCAAGAGACTATGACCACCTCAAATCTAAGGGACAGGGCTGTGGTGGCAACTAACAGAGCATAGAGTAAACAACTGAATGTACTTTTTAAAAAGCCTAGATTTTATCTTTACAGAAGCAAACTCTGGAAAGACCCCATTTGGCAGTGTGGCTCAGACCCTGTCACAGGTGAGGAGGGAGTTTGTATGACAAACAGATTTCTTCCCTACAGTCAAAATGGACGCACTGAGCACAGGGTTTGAGGCCATCAGACATTAAGATCATCAGCCCACGCCCTTCACGGGCTCCACACTCACAGTGCAAACTGTCCCACTCTAATCTGGCTTTCTCACAGATAAGCATGCAGGGAAGGCAATGCCTTGGTTGGCAGATCTGAATACGCTCGAGAAGTACAGCTTTTACTGGAAAAGAGTAAATTAACATTTTGGTTCAAACTTCGGTTTCTTATGAGGTTGGCATGAGTCTGTCATCCCTGGATTCTCAATCCCTCTAGGTATACTAATAAAATTGGGCTTCCAGCCTTTAATACCAGGCAGATCCTGGAACATGGCAACCACACCACAGAATTGGCTCCCTGTCTATGGGCAGCCAGCCATCATTCTGACAGACTCCTGAAAAGACAACAGTGGTTACCTTGACCTTGAGACATACTTTTTCTTCACACTGTAACAGAAATGTTTCTGCATTCTGACTTCTAATGCATGCAACTTATAAACTGTTAGAATAAAGACAATACCTCAGGACGTATTTACAGGTTTGCTAGAAGAACCTCTAAAGCAACCATCTCTTTGGGCAGCACATAAAGTACTTTTGAGAAGGCTAATTCTTAGCCTTAGTTTAGATTGAATTGTTTCAGTTATGAATTGCCTCATGTGGTGGGAAATGCTGGAGGATGAGGACCAAATAATATAGAATCCCCTGCGGACCTTGTCAAACACCTCTTCCTTACCCTCCACTGACAATCAGCCAATTAATCAACAGTAGGTTCTTGGACACTTCCGATGCACTAACACTGGAGATATGGCAGTTAGCAAAATTGTCCCCACATGACTGGAATCACTGTCTTGAGGAACCACTGTAACTGATGAGTCTACTTCCTTGCTTGGGCATGCTGGGGTAGGAAGAAGATTGAAAATGACTCATCCCAAGTGAGATTCGACTTTTCAAGTGAATTTTGTCAACACGATTACAGAGAATTTTGTTCCTGGCTTTAACTATTCAAAACACAAATCTGTTCTAGTCATCTGATGTAAGACTAAACAAAAGCATTCATTAATAAAAAGCAGAGAAGACATAATGCCAAAATTTTTGTATATTTTAGCACTTAATACATTTATCTTCTGCCAGGCAAATGGCATGCAACTTGTTTCTAACTCAAAGAAAGATAATGGAAAAAACTGTTTACAGGAGAACAGTCTTCAATAATTCACAGCTTGATGATCTAATGAAATTACTTTAAAATGTCAAATGCCAAAATGCTGTATCAAATCTCCTTTTGCATTTCAACTCTAAGTTAACATTTCGATGGAAAAGGAATTCAACATATAGTAACTGTTTTATGGAAGGCTCACCCACCTTTTACTAAGCCCAGTTAAGCATATTAATTATTTTTTAATACGGAACACTTCACAAATTCGTGTGTCATCCTTGCATGGTGGTCATGTCCATCTTCTTTGTATCATTCCAATTTTAGTGTATGCGTTACTCAAGTGAGCATAAATTTGGACGGATTGGCTATGGAAGAGCTCTTTTATAAAGAGGTTTTTAAAATATTTTTTATGTATACTTTTTAAAAAATATATCACCCTAACAAGTTTTAAGTGTCTACACATAAGTTAAATAATCTACTCTAAGTACATGCCAAAAAATTATCTGTGTGTGTATATACATATATATATATATATATATATATATATATATATATGTACAGCTTTTAAAACTAGGGGCTCAGTCAATTGTGAGATGATGATGATGATGAATATGACTTACCCTTAAGAATCTTAGTTGTGAGATGATGATGATTAATATAAAAATTCTTAAGAATAAGTCATTTCATTTTTATTTCATTTACAAGAACAATTTTTTTAAAGCATTAGGCTTCTTATGCATGCCTTTAGCACATTACAAAGCCTTAATTTATTGATGAATGAGGGACACTCTCTCTGTGGCTAAGGGACTCTAAGGGTATTGATCACTTTAGATTCTTCTACTTGTTCATAAACTTAAAAAAAAAAAAAAGAGGTGGGGAGGGCGTCTGGGTGGCTCAATTAAGTGTCCAACTCTTGATCTTGGCTCAGGTCATGATCTCACGGTAAGTTCGAGCCCCGTGTAGGGCTTTGCACTGTCAGTGTGGAGCCTGCTTGGGATCGTTCTTTCCCTCTCGCTCTCTCTCTCTACCCTTCCCCTGCTAGTGCTCTCTCTCCCTTTCAAAATAACTAAACTTAAAAAAAAAAAAAAGATTCTTCTACTTGTTCAGGTCTCTCTTAGGACAGACAATTGCTCCACTTCCTGGCCTTCGACACGTGGCTCTTCTTCCTCCACCCTCTCTACCTAATTCTAGATACTTCCTTCAGCTTTCACCTAGGACTCCCAATTTCTCCCTACTATCTGCATATGGTCTTTTCTTGTAACAGAAGAAAATCAGAGCCATTTGCCTCATCCATGGGTCTTCCATCCCTCGTGTTTCACAGGAAAGTATCCTTCTATCCAAGGAGAGATGTCCCCCAACAAATGTGCCCTCCACACTCTGTTAAGTCCTCACATCATCAATTATTACCCCCTATCATTCTTCTCCAATCTCTCCTTTGCATCTACGAGCACATTCATAGTTCCTTTGTATAATGACAACAAAAATGTTAAACCACTCTTACTTCAATCTGGTTGTCATTCTACCAACAACATTCCATCCCCTCAATTTTTTTAATGATAGTCTACTCTCTGTGCTACACTTTCCCATTCCTTTGTTATCTGTTACCTGGCTTCCCCTCTCTCTCTTCCAGCAAATCTGTCTCTCAAATGGATACTGAGAATTTCCCACTACTAAATGCAGTCTCTTCAACCCTTGACAGCACCTGGGATACCTGAATGAAATGCCTCCTTCTCCTGGAAACTCTCCCCTCCCATGGCTTCCCTGAGTTCTCCCGAATACCTCTACTTCTCTGGTCTCTGCCTTCTTCTCCGACTCATTTCCCCCCCGTCAATTCTAAATGCAGGTAATCTCAAGGTTCCATTCACGGTCTTACTTTTTCCTTCAACATCTGGGTGCTCTTGCTCAGTCACTGACTGAACATGTGACATCTGATTTGACAGTGACCGTAAGGATCTACTACAGACAGCAACTGTTTCTGAGGCATGATTTGAACCACCGGTGCTTCTGAAAACCGGTGTGTGTGTTAACAAGTCATTTGGCTGATGACACAAGCCCAGTGTGCTCAGTTTCCACACGGTGCATTTGTGAGTCGCTCCCTGAGGTGGGACACATATTATGTGCAATATGGTACTCCAAAGTGGGACTCAAAAAGATCTATGTCTCCTTCAAGACCGTCACAGGTTTTCTGGACTCCTCTCTGGAGCTCGCAATTTCCTGTACTTCAATTATAACCCTGCCTTGGCTATTGCCTGAGAGCACATATAACTCAACATGTTCAGAACAGAACTCACCAGTGTCCCATCAAACCCACCCCTTCTCCTGAAGTTCTATTTCCAACAGTAGCACCACCATCTTCTCTTGCAGGCTTACAACCCCAGTTCACCTTGCTGACTCTATGGCCCTGTTCGCCTGCACAACCAACCAGCTACCCAGACTGCCAATTCTTGCACTCAATTCTCTCCTACTTAACCTCTCCTCTCATTACAAGGAAACTATGCCAATTTGGGTCACCATTCTTTTCTCTCCCCCGCCAAAAATGGTCCTTTCCCTGGTTTGCTTGTCTCTAGATTCTATTTCAACCTGGTTTATTCTATTATTCTGACCCCACCACTTGTGCGTACCTCTACTACTTCCTTTCTTCTCTTACTGTGGTCAACTTAACACCTCAGACTTGTCTGCCATGCATCGTATTTCCTTCATCTCCACTTGTGTGATTCTGCTCACGGTTCACCTCTTCTGTGGTGTCTAACTTTCCTACTCCCACAAGTTAAACCATTTCTTCTGAAGTAGCTTAGAATTGTATCTGTGCCTCTGAATAGTCCTTATTTTATTCTTCGAATTATAGTATTTTGCATAGGCCCTTTCTCTCTTTCCTCCCACTATATCCTAAGCTCACTGAAAACAGGGACTATTTATACACATTTTGATTCCCCACTGTACATACTGCTTACAGTAAGTGCCTTGCATTCAGGAGGTGTTCAGGTAGCCTCTACTAAGTGAAAAGTCATCTAAGGCACCGTTTTATGAATGTATCCCATGTCACATAGTGCTATTCCCTGCAGGCAACATCAACTCTCGGAATGAGATCCTGGATGCCCTTAGCATCTTCGAGTGTATCTAAAAAGCATCTTCAAATCAGGCAATCCTAATAACTAATCCCTAAGTTCTAGAACAGGTCCCTGGATGAACTGGGATATGCCAAAGTCAGCCTCCCAGTCTCATCAGAATAGAGACAACACAAAAGCAAGCTTCATTACTTGTGATATTATAATATCCCCAAACTTGTGAATATATGAATTGCCATGTTAGGAAAAAGGAGGAAATTTCAAAGTCCCACTTAATTTTCCATCTAGCAGATAGGAAAGCTTCATCCTTTCATTCAGAGCCCAATAGCTTACTAAATGGTAGACTAAAAACCTTAATAAAGCTTTCAAATGTGTTTTACACCTTTACAAACAGCAAATTTCTGGAAGCATCTAGCTTAACATGAATTATGTGAAAAACTCAGCATTATTAGTACTATTAAAATATTTTTATACTTAAGTATAAACATAGAAAAGAAAATGGGCAGAATTTTCAAAATTGGCTAACAATGACATTTTAATTTCAGCTGTAAATTTTATTTGACTCTTTTTATTTTGTTTGGAGGTGGGGACAACTTTTACTTATAACAGGAATTCCTTGCTTTCTTTAAACACTGGAAGTAAGCCTTTGTAGGAAAGGATATTTCTGAAGTTTCTAAGAAACAAACTGGTATAATTTATGCCTTCAAATTTTCTCTCATAAATAACTAAATAATCTCTTTTTTTACTATTTGAAAATAAACCAAAACGTAGAATTTTAAAACCAAAGGTCATCAAGCCTTAATCTCCTTTTTGACAATGAAGAAAATGAGGTAGGTAACGGTTAAGGTGACCTGCTTAGGATCTTTCTGTGAACTGTCCTTCCCACTGTACCATTCTACCACTGATGCAGCAAAAGTACCTCCCAAAATTAATTTCAGGAGGAAAAGCATATTACTCCTATACCTTAAAAATTATCAAGTATTCTTCAGGGAAGATTTTAAAATTTTTGAAAAAGCAGAAGAATGTATGCTTTCATGTTCTAATATACTATCAAAACTTTTGGAGGATTCCCAGCTTATTAAAAACGTGACTTAATATTTGAATATATCTTTCGGGTTAGCAGATGCCTCTCATTTTCTGAAATTGTGGGATAGATGTGGTTAGCCTTAAGAGAATTCTGTTTACTGTCCTCTCCTCCCAAAGGCAAGGCCAAAGACATGAAGTGCCCGTTTATTACCTAAGCAGCTATCACACGTTTTTTTTAAACTGTCCTGCTGTTCTGGTTTATGTACAAGGCTGCAGTTCCCACTGTTTAGGAGTTTATAATATATAATCATTTCCTCCATATAAAAATATGCACTGCTTTTTGCTTGCTCTCATCCCTTTAGGTGGTGAAGGATGTTGATGGTGGTGTCCACACAGCGTTATGAGTGGGGGTGTTTCAACCAGGGGAATATTCACCCCTGAGGCCAAACTCCTCTTTGTTGTGGGAGGCTGCCCTGTGCATTTAGGGTGTTTAGCTGCATTTTTGGCCTCTGCCCACTAAATACCAGCAGCATCCCTCCAACTGTCAACCAAAAAAGATCTGCAGACATTGCCAAATGTCCCGAAGACAAAATCTCCCTCAGTTGAAAAACTGCTATTGAGGGAGGGGTGTTCATTCCATATATGTTCTGATACTATTTTTAAGACATACCTTTCCCATGTAACCCCATGTTAGGATGATGGGTAGTAATTAATCTTTTCAGGCTTTCTCATACCCCATAATTGTTATTACTGCCTCTGTGCATATTATTTCGATATAATATTTAAAGAAACAGAGTATCTCACACAATCCACCAAACAAGAGCATTTACTAAGCACTTGCAGTATGGTCAGCAGTATGCTAACCACTGAAGACAAATAAAAGTCGTGAGCTCTAGGGGCGCCTGGGTGGCTCAGTCGGTTGGGCGTCCGACTTCAGCTCAGGTCACGATCTTGCGGTCCGTGGGTTCAAGCCCCGCGTCGGGCTCTGGGCTGATGGCTCAGAGCCTGGAGCCTGCTTCCGATTCTGTGTCTCCCTCTCTCTCTGCCCCTCCCCGTTCATGCTGTCTCTCTCTGTCTCAAAAATAAATAAACGTTAAAAAAAAATTAAAAAGTCATGAGCTCTATTCACAAAGATCTTTTATTACAGCTGAGGAAAGAAGACATGACCATGTGAAATAACCACCCATACTGTAGGACAAGATAGAACACAGAGTTAAACCACGGGAAACAAACTTCTCAGAGGAGAAATGATCAATGGAAGCACTCACGTTTCCAGAAATACTCTTATGGAGCTGATAAGATCAGAGCCTAACCTTTGAAGATGGGTGCATATCAAATAGGTAAAGAGAGGAGAAGGCAGGCCATACAGGGAGCCACATGGACAAGGCTTGCTGGGGATAGCAATGAGGCTCTGTCTGAGGGCCAAGCAAGGCAGAGTTCACTCACAAGATGGTGGAGCATGAACATGTAGAACAGATCCACATTATGCAGGGCTCTGAAAGACAGGCAGAAAAATCCAGATTTGATGTGGTTGGTAGAAATTAAAGGGCATTTTGAGTACAGAGTGATATGGGAAGAGGTCAGGATATAAACTGAAAGATGGTTAACACAAGAGAGAAAAAAGTTAAACCATATAGCTCTATGTTGACAGAACCCTAGCATAATAACAATGACAAAGAAGAGAAAGAAATGGGCACCAAGGACATTTTGAAGGAAAAGCCTGTTGGACTTGGTTAATATCAGACCACCTCAAGTAGAAGGGAAATTAACCTTCGAGGGTCAAGTCTAGAGGACTAGAAAAACAAATGAAGCCTCTGCCTATCTATGCCATCTACCATATTCATAGACTTCAGAATCACCCACTTTAATGAATCTTAAGAGTTCGTCTTGGGGCACCTGGGTGGCTCAGTCGGTAAAACGTCTGACTTCGGCTCAGCTCATGAGCTCACAGTTGGTGGGTTCGTGCCCCGCACTGGGCTCTGTGCTAATAGCTCAGAGCCTGGAGGCTGCTTCCAATTCTGCGTCTTCCTCCACTCTGCCTCTCCTCCACTTGTGCTCTGTTTCTCTTTTGCTCTCTCTCTCTCAAAAATAAACATTAAAAAAAAAAAAAAGAGTTCGTCTCCACTGGTTATTTTATTTAATCCCCTCATATGGATTAAGGACAGTTTATAAACGGAGGTATTAGAAGGAAAACTGTAAAACCTGATATACCAGCCACTGTGATATATGTTAAGACAATAAAGAATAGACATGAGGCAACGCATCCATAATCTGGAAAGGGCTCTAATTGAAGGTGTCAGTTGTCTGAACTCCCTTGGGCTTTCTTCACTTGAGGATAAATATATACTCTTGGAAGAAGGGGTCACTGAGCCATCCTGCTTCCTTGGTCCTTTTTTTAAAAACCCTTGATTTCCCGGTAAGGATAAAATAAAACTAATGAAAATTCAATTAGAAAAAAATGTAACAACCTTTTACCTCTTGACCTTCATCATGGGTTGCAGTCCTAAGCCACACTCTTAAGGAAATATTAAATTTTCCAGTTGACTTTAGCTCCATCTACCTCAGCCATCTCATCTTGCTCCCAATTAAATTAAGGAAAAAACTTATCCCTCCTCTGGGTTTTCCTCTTCTCATCCATTGATGGTAAGGGAAATACGAACATCAGACAGCTGATGATATGAATGCTAAATGTATTTTTATTTTTAATTATTATTATTATTTTTTATTTTAGGGGGGAGGAGACAGAGAGAATCTTTTTTTTTAAGTTTTTATTTTAATTCCAGTTAGTTAACATACAGTGTTACATTGGTTCAAGTATACAATACAGTGATACAACAACTCCAACATCACTCAGTGCTCATCCCAACTGTACTCCTTAACCCCCGTCACTTGTTTAAGAGCCCCCCACATACCTCGCCCCTCTATAATTAAGATTCTCTTTCTTGGTTTGTCTCTCCTTCTCTGAGAGAGAGAATCTTAAGGAGGCTCCATGCTCAGTGTGGAGATCAGGGCTCAATCTCACAACCCTGGAATCACGACCTGAGCCAAAATCAAGAGGTGGACACTCAGGGGCCCCTGGGTGGCTCAGTTGGTTGGACGTCCAAATTTGGCTCAGGTCATGATCTCATGATTCAGGAGTTTGAGCCCCGTGTCGGGTTCTGTGCTGACAGTTCAGAGCCTAAAGCCTGTTTTGGATTCTGTGCATCCCACCCCCCTCAAATAAATAAACATTAAAAAAAAAAAAGAGTTGGACACTCAATTGATTGAGCCACCCAGGTGCCCTAAATGTTAAACCTATTAACGCTAGATAGTTTTGGACCTATCTATGGATCAATTTATAACACAGACTTTTACTGTTTTTTGCTTCTTACGAATTGATGTTAACGGTGCCTTCCTGTAACGCAGGCCTTCTGAACCTCAGCACTATCAACATTTTGCATTTTCTTTGCAGTAGGGAGCTGTCCTGTGCCCTGTAGGATATTCATCCATGACATTCACTTATTGGATGCCAGTAGCAACATCCTTCCCCAGCTATGACAAAGAGATTGCCAAATATCCCCTGAGAGGTAAAACCGCTACCAGTTGATGACCACTGCTATAATGTGATCTTGGAAGACAAATACTGGTCAAGCAGTGCTCGTATAAATAACTCCTGTTCAAAGACAAAACAAACGAGTAGGAATAACTGAAAGTCTATGATTTCTTTAACTTGAAAAAACATATGGCCCTTTCTCTTGACTCAAGGGTTCTTGGAGCCCCAGTGGAAGAAAACTGGTCAAATAACCAGTGCCCCCAAAGTAGGCACACACAGAGTGGCATGGCCAGACCTGTGTTGGAAGCGGATTCGTGAAGCTGCCTAACCACTGGCATAATACCATGTTGCCACTTCTAGGCATTAGCTCGTGAGTTAATTATACTTAAGGTGTCTTCTAGCCATCATGAAGCCAAGCAGCATTTCTGTTCAATTGGTTTAAAATAAAAATTCATTTTCTGTAATGATGTTCCAACTTTTCAATCTGAAGAGCATGACTTTTCCACCAAAATGAGTAAGCTCCAGACATCACTGTGGCTAGGAACTGATTATGCTCATCCATGCTACCTACTCTTCATGAACATCTTCAGTGTTCTCAAGTTGAAACTCCTCCAACTTTCTATGACTAAAAACTACTGTTAAGTGTTGGCATACAATTTTAAACCTGTTCGGGTAACACATATATATATGGCTTTGAAACACTTAAACTTCAAAATGATTTAAGAATTATCCTAAAGCTGCGTTTTCGGGACAAACACGGTTTTTGCTTCTTCAAGACTCAGACCTTGGCTAGAACAACAAAGAATCAAATGTCAATTAATTTTCTTCACCATCTGAAACCAGGGCAAAAATCCAGTCTTTCCTAGACTGGGACTTTCTTCCCCCACACCATGCCTCAGATTCTCTGAAATATGAACTAAGAACCAGTGTTTGCATGCTGGTGTGGGGCACCACACCAAAAACCTCACACAGAACCAGTGCTGTGATGACCACCATGGGCCCTTGGAAATGGAGGTTATGAGGAAGCCCTGGGTGAAGACACACAGGAAGTAGTGAGGACAAACACTCAGAGGCAATTCCCTGGTGCAAGACAGACCACAGGCACTCCTTATAGGCTCCCAGAGTCCAGAACCCCTGTCCCAAGAAGCCAAATGTGTAAAGAATCTCATGAGGGCCCTGTTCATTTACGATAAAATCTCTTTCTGGAGCTAGCTTTGGTGGGCTTCTATCATTTCCATTCCTAACACTAAGCCTGCTGGCCGTATCATGAACTACTGCCTGGTTCTCATCTCCTGGTGATAAAATGTCATTTAAAAATCTATCTTCTTGTAAGGAGGAGAGGAATGAAATTCTGGGGTTGGACAGTGGTGATGGCTCTCCAACAGTGTGGCTGTATTTAATACCACTGAATTGTGCACTTGAAAATGGTTAAAATGGTAACTTTTATGTTATATATATTTTACTAAAAAAAAAAAAAAAGGTTAAAAAAACACTATCTTCTTGAGAAAGGTATGATTACAATTTCCTATCTATAGAAACTTCTAATGCTCAACATTAAGTAAAACCAGAGAGTTGGAGATTTTCTCCTTACAAAATATATATAAAACATCTTTCAAACTCCCCCTAATTTAGCAATGTATTTTGAGAATGTATCTAGGGTGTTTAAAATGCCCCTTTGAGGCACCTAGCTGGCTCAGTCAGTGGAACACATGACTCTTAATCTCGAGGTTGTGGGTTTGAACCCCACATTGGGTGTAGATTACTTAAAAATAAAATCTTTACAAAAATAAAATAAAACAAAATAAAATGCAATAAAATGTTCCTTTAAAAAAGTAAACAGTTGTATGGCATGCCTGGATGGCTCCAACAGTTAAGTGTCCGACTCTGCTCAGGTCATGACCTCAAGGTTCATGAGTTGGACCCCTGCACCTAGCTCTCCGCTATCACTTTTCTTTTCTTTTCATCATGAAGTCTGCTTCGGATCCTCTGTCTCCCTCTCTCCACCCTTCCCCTGCATGCACAGGCATGTGCACTCTCTCTCAAAAATAAATAAACATTTTTTTTTTAAATTATGTAAAAAAAGTAATGCTATTAATGAAAACCAACAGTAACTTTAAAACATGTGGAACTTGGGGCGCCTGAGTGGCTTGGTCGGTTAAGCATCCGACTTCAGCTCAGGTCATGATCTCGCGATTCATGAGTTCAGGCCCCACGTCAGGCTCAGTGCTGACAGCTTGGAGCCTGGAGCTTGCTTCCAGATTGTGTCTCCCTCTCTCTCTGCCCCTACCCTGCTCATGCTCTGTGTCTCAAAAATAAATAAATGTTAAAAAAAAAAAAATGTGGAACAGACCAAAAACTCTTATTTGCATGTCAAGTATAACAACTCTTTTATCTCCATTTTTCTACAATAAGACCAAAACCTGGGGGCACCTGGGTGGCTCAGTCGGTTAAGCGTGCGACTTCGGCTCAGGTCATGATCTCACGGTCCGTGAGTTCGAGCCCCGCGTCGGGCTCTGTGCTGACAGCTCATAGCCTGGAGCCTGTTTCAGATTCTGTGTCTCCCTCTCTCTGACCCTCCCCCGTTCATGCTCTGTCTCTCTCTGTCTCAAAAAAAAATAAACGTTAAAAAAAAAAAAAATTTTTTTTTTAAATAAAAAAAAAAAAGACCAAAACCTGATGAGTACAAGATGAATTTTCCTTATGTTTCCCACATGAAAAGAACAAACAAATCTATGTTTGTTGAGGTTTGGGGTAACAGGTGAACAATTTAAAATAAACCATACTGAAGTTATAGTTTTTACCAATTTTGGATCCAAACTCATTTTAATTCTTTCTTACTCTCTTGCAGTTTTAGGTGGGCTTTTTTTCTTCTTCTATTTTCTCCTTTAACTTCATTTTTTTCTTTCTGTCTTTTCTAGGGTTACTCTCTCAGAACCAGGAGTTCTTTGCCATACTAATTTTGACCTCATGATATTTTAAAACTTTAAGAAATAATTTCTTTAATTTGGTCTCTTCTGGTTTTTTTTTGGTCATTCTCTACTTTATTTACATCTATACATTCAGAACTTTCTTCTTCTTATACATTTGTCTTCTCAGTTTTCATTACTTTATTCTCGATCTAAACTCCCTGCCTGCCCTTCACTACTAGCATCTCAACCTCTCAACCTTTCCCTCCATAATCTCTAAATTTAAAGAGCGAAATTTTATACCTAACCAAAACATAATGCAATAGATTTTGTTTCTTTAAAAGACATGACTGAAGGCCTTCTCTCCTCTAGCATGGATAGCCAAATCATATAACCAAGCTAACATTTTGTCAACTATAATTCTCTAAATAGCAGGAATAGTCAGTGTTCATCATAACTGTAGTTCAGAAGGATTACAGTAAAGTATAAATCTTGAAATATTTTCTCAATAATCACTAAAGTATTAAATTATGAGTTTTTATGTTATGAGTTTTAGTGTTAAGTGTATCTGTCATATCTGAATTCTTTGAAAATGGGTCTTAATGGTCAGAAGAGATGACAACTTTCTATTAACTAGGTTTCCTTATTAACTGGAGTGCTTGATTCCTCAATTATGCAAGTTAACAAAAAGACTTCCCTACAAATGTCAAACAATTACAAAAATTAGAAATCTCATATGGTATTTTTCTTTTTCCGTGATAAGTAGAATTTCTTGCCATACCTCAATATACAGAGTGCTCACTAAATCAGATGAGGAGAAATGCAGAAGGAATCAAAATGTCAGTTTTTGTATTGTTGTGGGCAGCACCAGAAACTTGGGAGTCTTAAGCATATGCTATCAATTCTCAGATTTCTATAGCAGCATCTCAGAGAACACCCAAGAAAAGAAGGGCTTTCATTTGTTTTTGCCTGTACTGGTCATAATTTTCATACTCTTTGTAATGATTTGTGATGCTTTTGAATGCTCTGTTCCCTAATGTTGAGCTGACCAAATAGTCTGGTAGAAATGTATACAGACATGTCTGAAACAAATGATCCACATTAAGTACCTTCTAGAAAGTAAATGCTCTTTAAAATAATTTACTACTGATTGGACAGGTGTTCTGTCTGGCAAACACTAGGTTTGTAAATTCTGTTTATTTTCTCCTATTATTTGCTTTTTATTTTAATCATCTATGGAGTGAAATTCCATGTTCAACTTTCCAAATGGTCTGAATCTCTCTGAAAATGTTATGCTTTGGAATGAAGCTCTTCATGTAATTTCTCAAGTATTTTGAGGTTGGGTGGTTAGATGAACAACCAGAACATAATCCATTTTCAGCTGGTAGGATAGTCAAATAAACAAAAATATGTTTCTGAATGAAAGACATTCAAAGGAATACATATTACTGCATATTTTCAGTATGATTATGTAACAAAACGCCACTTCAAAGCTAACTTTTCGTTTGGATTACATGTGCAAAAAGGTCAGGGCTATGTTTTCTGTAGGAATTTTTACTTTTGCTTACTTGGAAGCAGTGAAGTTCTTGCTATTTAGGGGCCTCTGTAAAGATAAAAACACATAAAGAAACATTTAATAATAAATATCTGTGTTTTAAACACAGCATTCTTTTTACTCTAAGTATCTCTTGACTGTAAACTACACCTTTAAGACTGTCTTTAATAAAAATATATTTCAACAGAAACTTGATGTTTGGATAATCTATACAATAACTTTAAAACTTTTTCATAAATTTTTAAATAAATCGGCTGTCGACATGGATGAACTCTCAACCATGTCCTGTAATCAATGTTATAACAGCCCAGGAAAACAGGTAAAAAAGTTCCAAGGTTTTCTAAATTTTTCTAGGCTTTCTGAAATGTTTCATCTCCAGATGTCTCAATACTTACAAGTTTTGAGTCTAACAATTTTGGCTAGTTCTAAATATAAAACTAATTAATAAATACAATTTGGTTTCATTCACACAGAACAGGCCAGGCCGCCTGTCCTGGACTATTTGTTAGGTGATGAGGGTCCCCATGAACAGATCCACGATTTCCCTCCCGCCCACCCTCACTAGGCCTCTTAGGTCGTCCTTAAGCCTTTCCTAAAATCAAAGAAGCAAATACACTGCAAGTGTAGTTTGAACTTCATTTCCTTCCACTCTTTCCCCAGCCATTAGACTGCACAGAAAAAACACAAAGACCAAATGCATTATATAACAGGACTGCCATTGAGTTGAAAGGTAAGGATATATTTATTTATTTATACTCCAGAATAGCTTTGGATCTTCTAATCTTAAGAACAAAACGCATGTGGTCCAACACAGAACATAATGGCTGAGACCTAGTACCATTAATTAATTCGCAACAGAAAGGAAAAGAATGATTCCTGACCTCAAATTTTTGATGATGAGGAAACCAAAGGTTCCTTGAAACCCTCAGTTTGGACTAAGGTCACTGGATATTATTAGCCCTAGCAGGGCTACAAAGAGAAACCAGGAAGTGCTGAGTCATCAAGAGCATAAGTGACGTCCTCGTCAGCACTTCTGGTGCCAGGTTCAGAGGTGAGTGTACTTCCTTTGACCTGCCACTCTTCCTTTCCTCACTGGTCCAGCGTAGGCAATGGAGAACGGACTGCTACCAAGCTGAGGACCAGCATGAACCCTAACAAATAACTCTATTTCAGTCCCAATTCCATGAGCACTGTCTCTACATATGACTATTAAAACAAATTGTTAAAATTTTAAAAATTAAATTAAAAAATATATGACACTTAATATCTGCCAAATGAAGCAATTATACCACTAGTTTCTGGTAATAGAAGACAGTTTCCACCTCAAATAATCAGTATGCCTTTGTCAGCATGCAGTTTATGTGCATTTAATTCCCAAACAGGCATTATCAAAATAGTCCTATCCAAATTATCTTTGCATGACTAAAATACTTACAGTACTAGATAGAAAACCCTATGATGGGGGAAATAACACCTGGAGTCAAGGTGACCTTGAACTGGTCATTTACATTTTCTGTGTCTGTTTCATTACCTATAAAATAGGAATAACAAGTCCTCCCAGCTGTAAGAATAATTACATTAATAGCACCTAAGTAGATAACTGCCACGCAAAAAGGAATGACACATTCATTATTTAAAAACAACACAAAAACCAAACTCTGGTCTCAGGCTCTAATGCACTTCATTGGACACTTTCAATAATTTCGCTGGATTTTAATGTTTATGTTGTCACCAAATTAGAGTCCACACAAGAAGAAAATCTCAGAACACTAATAGTAGTACATGGACAGTTCAACAGTATTGGGCTATGTAAAAGTGTATTTTTAAAAAGGCAATTACATATGAGAAACATCACAATACTTTATTGAAGAAAGAGACAGTTTGAAGTGACATCAATAATTAGTACTCAGCATTTCTCTGCAGAATCCCTACAGGTCTCTAAAAACCTATTCAGATTAAATAAACTTTTCCACGGGGTGCCTGGGTGGCTCAGCTGGTTAAGCATCCGACTTTGGCTCAGGTCCTGATCTCACGGTTTGTGAGTTCTAGCCCCACATCAAGCTCTGTGCTGACGGTTCAGAGCCTGGAGCCTGCTTCGGATTCTGTGTCTCCTTCTCTCTCTGCCCCTCCCCCAATTTGTCCTCTGTCTCTCTCTGTCTCTCAAAACTAAATAAATGTAAAAAAAATTTTTTTAAATCAACTTTTCCTCAATCACTGGCAATTAATTTTTAAAATCATCTAATATTAAAATTTTGGTAACTGAAAAAAACAAAAACAGCAAGCATTACTGTTTGTAATATTTTATTTCATTGTAATAAATTATTCAGTTATGTTATGGAACAAATAAGCATTGTGAGCTAGCCAGGGATTCAAGTACATTTACCAAGTTGTACCTACTAGAAATCTTGGGGTGCCAAATCCAGATGTAGTAGCGGCCTTTGGACAATCATCTTTTCAGTCCCTTTGCCATCCTTGTATGCTTAGATAATGCAGATGTGACTGAAGAGATTTATATTCTTCTGACTGTGTGTGAAAACAAAACAGGAAGACTGCCTCTTGGCCTTAATTCCCAAAAAGAAGAACAGACCAAGGCGACTTCATTAAATCTTGAGATTAAATGTGGAAATGATTTTAGCACCCAAAGATGACATAAGATGGAAAAGAACTCAAGATGACAACATAACTCTACCAAACAGCTAACATTTGCTGAACAATTCTCATGTCCTCTGTGCTTATATCCAACTAATACCTGATATAATGTCTGCCTAGGGCTTATTACCCATAGGAAAACTAGGCAGACTGGATAGAGTCCCGCTGGACTTAATCATTTTGTCCAAGAGAATAAGAGCTGCACATAATATTAGAATTTCAAGGGGACTTTGTTGAGTTCAGCCACACATTCCATGAACAAAACCCTCCCTCAAAACATTACAAGTAGTTGAGTAGTGATACCAAGGAGAAGAGGAAGAGGCAGTGAGGTATCTAAATATTTGCCAAGTGTCAAAAACATAACAGGAACCTAAATTTAGAAACATCATTTAATATGTGTGCTAATTTTACAAATGAAAAAGCTGAAGCTTAGAGGTGAGAGAAGTATAATGTGGTCAAGTCATACTGTCACATGGTAGAATGAGAATGTGAGCCCACATTTGACCTCAACTCTAAGGTTATCAATAACATCCAAGGGTCAATTAATAATAACATGGTTGGGTGCACTTGGGTGGCTCAGTTGGTTGAGTGATGGAGTCTTGACTTCCACTCAGGTCATAATCTCGCAGTTTTGTGGTTTCGAGCCCCACATCACAGAGCCTGCTTGGGATTCTCTCTCTCCCTCTCTCTGGGCCCTTCCCCTGCCCATGTTCTCTCTCTCAAAATAAATATAAAAAACTAAAAAAAAAATAACATTGTTGTATTTCCAAGACTGCATGTATACCCTCACACTTTTTATTTAAAACTTTGCGTTCAAACTTTTTAGGATGCCAACATAGCACCTTGCCCAAGAACACCATATACTACATTGCTGAACTGTGGTTCATGCTGAATGCATCCATGGATTACCCTACAAACAAAGCTCCTGCTCAATCATTCACAGTAACATATGTATAAAGTTGATGTCAACCCACAATCAGCAGAATATATTTTCAACTGTCATACTAGCTGTGTGATCAGACCTGGTATCTCAGAAGCAAAGTAGACACATGTGACATAATTGGTAATTATCTAGAGCTAGGGCTGCAGGCTTCCAACAATAAGCAATTTTCTTCCACGCAAGTTTCCACTAAATTCCCAACCGTTGTCAGTATACACATGCTCTAAAAACTTTTTTAGCCATTCAATAGCGGCCAGGAAAGCATGTGCAATTCATAGTCATTTATGATTTGGGGTTTTCTCTTTATATAAAAATGGAATAATTTTTTGAGGACCTCAAAGTCCTTCAAATCACATTAGGGTAATATCCTACCCCTGCCACAATCAGTTTACTGCAATTGCTGATTTAAAAAAAAACAAACGTGAAAGGGGGACAGAAGTGAAAATCAAGGCTGTAGAATATTTGGGAGAGAAAGAGAAAGAAAATCAATCCTATAAAACACCGCTTGCCTCAAAAAAAAAAAAAAAAAGTTGCACCAAAGCTTTCTCCATTCGAGCAGTTGGTTTTGTTCCCTGACTGCTCCCCCACATATCTAAGTGCAGTGAGTACATTCCCAACTCCTACTGCCAAGTTAAAATGAAAACGTTCTCAGTCTAGAAATGATTGAGGTGGTTTTCTTTAATCAAATTAGAGCAGCCAAATGTTCCTTTCAAAGGTAACTGTCTACTCTGCAGCTGTATGCAAACTACCACATCAAATGTGAAGGAAAAAATAGCGATAGAATTGTGTCCTTACAGTACAGTGCTGGCTGCAGAGATGGAGAAACAAAAGCATCAGTACAGCTAAGAATTACATTCACAGTGAGCTTCCAGAAATATGCTGACTTCACAAACTGTGAACAATGTACTGAAACTTCCAGTATATAATTAGCTATTTTGGGGAGGGGAGGACTGTGGGGGGAAATTCCCCCTTAAAAACAGCTAAGCAGCAATAGATACCTTGAGTCATTTACCCTAGAGACCAAAGCCTCAATGAGAAACATTAAAAGACTGGCTGAGACTTCATGCACAAAAAAAAAATCTCATACTTTGCTTTTTCACTTCCTGTCTCCATCAGAAACACACCACAGTGAGTAATCTTGAATATCCAACAAGCTTCAATTAAGCTTGTAATGATTCATTTACATGCAGAATTTATTCTTTTAAATCATCAGACATGGGAAATTCCTACAAAGAATTAATTCATAGTGGGCTTATCTTTTCAGTTTGTTTCTCTTAAGAAAAATCAATTGACTAACATTCCCAATAATGATGTCAAATTAGTTATTGCTTGTTATGGGTTTACACTAGCTGTTGGGATGCTATATGAAAACCTAGAAATAACAATGATGGTAGATAACCAGGTGCCATTAGGAGACTGTGAAAATGTTTCCTCTACATTCATGGCTCTTTTCCAGGTGATTAGACTGTTGCTAAAATTACGGAATGTCACAAAAATATAGGAGAAGTCTATCTCACATGAACTCCATATGTCTCCAGAGCACGTTCTTCAACTTTGTTTGCTCCTGGTGAAATCTGCGGGCTCCTTCCTTGAGTCACACTACTTTCAACATATCCAAATGTAAAGACTGCTACATTAATAAAACTTCCTGAAGGTTATAAGCAATTCTCAGGCCACTACGTTTAGCTCCATCCTTCTGCTCCCACTCAGGAAAGCAAACTAAACTGTAAGAAATAATGATATTTTAATTATTTAAAAATTTATTTTCAGAAACATATCAGATGGACTTCCCGTTCAAAATGGCAGACCCATCACAAACATCTGCCTCTAGTCTTTAAGATACTACCGAAGTAAAAGAAAGAAAACCTATAAGTAAAGAAAGGTATCATCAAAAAATTGAGAGTTGAGTAGATTTTCTGGATAACCAAAAATAAATAGAAGCAAGTTAACGGAGGAAATTGACAGAGAAAGTCACCAAAAAGACAGTGGTCTCCAAAGTGGCAAATGTGTAATTCAGGAACCATATTAAGAAAATATATTCTAATTATAAGAACCGTTATTTTTTAACATAGGTAAATGTATATGGATATAATTTCTCTAAGTCAGTGAGTATCAGTGGCATGCTCAAATATTTTTACTGAAGGGAAGGCCACTGCCTTGGAATAAGCTATGAGGGCGCTGTGGAGGAAGCAGGAGCTGGACTGAGCCAGCAGGTATGGTGGAGAAAGGGAGAAAGAAACGCAGCCCAAGCAGGGGAGTCGACTGAAGGTCTGTACCAGGTAACTGCAGTGGTCAGCATCCCCAGAACACAGATATTGGGATAAAACCTTTCTTATTATGGCATTTGGGGGATCTAATCCTGACAGCCAGTTTTCCCATTCACTCAAAAGTAAAGCCTGATAAAAGATACTCTCCCCCCAAGAGTCCCTACTCCAAATGAGCCTCCCAGAAATTCTACTCAGAAATGAGATCAAGAAAGGAGAAAAAAGTCTTATTTAACAACCATACCAGATACCCAGTTTTTATAAAAACTAATGGATATACAAGGCAGTAAGAGAGCAAGAGGGTTCAGACTTACCTGTCACAAACAGCTAGGAACTGGCCAAATATATGAAATAACTGTTCTCAGATACCGGACTACAGGTAGTACAGAACTGTAATCCCTAAGAGAAGAGAAGTAATGAGGGGAGCCCCAAACTGTCCTGCTGGCTTTCTGTGTGGAGGCAGTTTCCAGACCTCCAGACAGGCACAGGGAGGAGGAACTCAATCACTTAGTTGGACTATATCACTTAGTTGAGCAGGAAGAGATCAGAGCTAAGAAGACAAGGAGAGTGAGGTGACTAAAATTCGTAAGACAGAGCAAAACAAAAAACCACCCAAAAAAAGAGCTTCAGAAATCTACAGAAATCTTCAGAAATCTACAATCTATTGAATCCTACACATGTGGAACTGCAGAAGACCAGGCAAAAACTGCTTCTGAGGAGAGAACAACTACCAGAAAATTGTAAACTGAATGATTCCTAGAGCTCACAAAGGGAAGACATCTTTTTAGTTCCCACCAGCCAGAGAGGAATGAATGGTCCTACATTAGACCTAAAGTAAAGCCTATACTAGATGCCCTCCTCATTAAAAGAAAAAAACCGGGGGTGCCTGGGTGGCTCAGTTGATTAAACTTCCAACTCTTGATTTTGGCCCAGGTCATGATCTCGTGGTTTGGGGGATCGAGCCCCATGTGAGACTCTGCACTATCATTGTTTGGGATTCTCTCTCCCCCCCTCGGCCCCTCCTACACTCATGTGTGTATGTAGGTATGTATGCTTTTCCTCTCTCTCTTTCCCTCTCAAAAATAAATAAATAAACTTTAAAAACAAACAAACCAAAATAAAGTAAAATTAAACCTTGGAAGGATCAAATTGAACCACAAGCCCCTCAAAACAAAGTCCAACACTCTTTAAAAGAATAGAACAAAATCCAGCGGTCAACAATGTAATTGTTGTTACATTGTTCATAATGTCTGGCATCCAATAAAAAAGTATTAAACATGCAGACATAAAGGAAAATGTAGCAGATTACCAGGAGAAAATTCAGCCAATATAAACAGACCCAGAAAAGACAAAGATTATATAATAGTAAAGACATTAAGCAACTATTATAATAAATGTAATAAATATGCTCAAAGACCTAAAGGAAAACATGAACATAATGAGGGAGGAAATGGAAAATTATTTTAAAAAGAATCAAATGTAAATGTACCAAGATAAACTACCTGGAACAAAAGAAGTCTTAATAAATTTAAAAAGGATTAAAAGCATATAGAGTTGTTTTCTGATCACAACAGAATTTAATTAGACAGAAAGGTATCTGAAAAATCCTATACATTTTGGAATGTTTGAAAATTAAAAGACACAAATCTAAGTAACCCATGGCTCAAAGAAGAATCACCAAAAGGTTAAAATATTTTGAACTGAATGAAAACAGAACCACAATATACTAAAATGTGTGGGAAGCAAATAAAACAACATAAATGCTTACATTAGAAAAGAAGAAAATTCTAAAATCTATGAGCTAAGTTTCTATTTTAAGAAGCTAAAAGAGCAAATGAAACCCAAAGTAGGAAAGGCAATTAAATAAAAGTAAATATAGACTAGACAATGGATAAAGAAAGGAAGTTAATGAAACCAATAACTGATTTTTCATCAATAAAACTGCCAAAACTCTACCTGTATGATTAAGAAAAAAAATGGGGGTGGGGGGACATACAAATTTCTAGTATCAAGAATGAAAAAGAGGGCATCACTACAGATTCTGCAGACAAAAATATAAGAGAATAAAGATCAAGAATGTATACTAATAAACTCAAAACCTACATGAAACACACATTCCTTGAAAAATAAACTATAAGAAGTGATTCTACCTATAGGGCCCCCCGTGTTTGTTAAGGAAATAGAATTTGTAGTTTAAACCTGACCATAAAGAAAATGTTAGGCCAGATAACTTCATTGGTAAATTCTATTAAATGTATAAGAAAGAATTGATGGTAATGCTACAGGAAATATTTCAGAAAATCTTTGTGGTGCTGTAAACACTTATCAACTCATTTTTTAAAGCCAGCATTACCTCAAAACCAAAATCTGAGACACTATTAAAAAAGGAAATTACAGAACAATATCCTTCATAAATATGGACGTAAAAATTCTTAGCAAAATCTCCAAAGGCAAAATTGCAAAAAATAATTTTCAAAAAGAAGAACAAAGCTGAAAAACTTACACTACTTAACTTTAAGACTTACTGTAAAACTACAGTAAATAAAACACCATGGCAGTGGCAAAAAGACATATATAAAGCAGTAGAACAGAACAGAGTCCAAAATAGACCCAAATGTATATACATGGGCAAATAATTTTTTTACAAAGTTGCCAATGTATTCAGAATAAAGAAAGCATCGACTTTTGAACAAATGGTGCTGGGACAGCTGGATATCTATATAAAGGAAAAAATGAACTTCTTTTACCTCAAGCCACACACAAAGGTTTAACTTGAATGTATTATGGACTTAACATAAAAGCAAAAACTATAAAATTCTAGAAGAAAATAAAAGAAAAAAACCTATGTGCCTCTAGGGTAAGCAAAGATTTCTTAGATGAGATATAAAAAAAGCACAAACCTTAAGAGAAAAAAAATGATAAATCAGACTTCGGAAAAATTAAAATCTTCTGTTTGAGAGAGATCATTAAAAAGAAAAAACAAAGGAAAAAGAAAAAGGCAAGCCATATACCTGAAGAAAATATCTGCAGTACATGTATCTGGTGAAAGACTATTCCGGAAAATATAAATAACTTTCATAATACAACAAGCTTTAAATACACCCAGCTTTAAATAATGGTCAAATATTTGAATAGATACTTCCCAAAAGAAATTAAGAGAATTGCCAATAAGCAAATGAAAAGATGTTCAACAACATTAGTCATGAGGTAAATGCAAATTAAAACCACAATATAATATCAGTTCACACCTAATATAGAACGGTTAAAATTAAAAACACTGACAACACCAAGAGTTGAATAGAATGCAAATCAAATGTAACCTTCACACATTGCTGGTGGAAATGTAAACTGGCACAACCAGTTTGGAAAAGTTCGGCAATTTCTTTAAAAATTAAACACACAAGGCACACGTGGGTGGCTCAGTCAGTTGAGCATCCAACTCTTAATTTCAGCTCAGGTCATGATCTCATGGTTTGTGGGATCGAGCCTCACACTGAGCTCTGTGCTGACAGCCTGGAGCCTGCTTGGGATTCTCTCTCCCTCTCTCTCTGCCCCTCCACTACTCCTGCACTCTCGCTCTCTCTCTCTCTCAAAATAAATAAATAAGCTTAAAAATTAAACACACATTTGCCATACATCCAGCAAACCACATTTAGGTATTTATGCAAATGAAATGAATGCATATGTCATACCAACACAAAGACCTGTATATAAATGTTTATACCAGCACTATTCATAACAGCCCCAAACTAGAAGAAACACAAATAACTGTCAACATGCAAATGGATATACAAATTGTGGCAAACCCATACACTGGAAAAGAATGAACTACTGATACAGTAAACATGAAAGAATTTCAAAATTAGCGATGAAAACCAGATACAAAAGAACACAATCCTGTCTGATACCATGTACACAGAACTCTAGAAAAGGACAAATATAATCTATAATGACACAAAAATTAGTGGTTCCCAAGGGTCCAGGTAGGGGGAGGAGATGGACTATAAAGGAGTCTGAGGGAACTTTTGGGGGTGATGAAGTATTTAAGATCTTGATTGTGATGGTGGTTACATAGATGTATAAATTTGTCAGAACTCACAAAAAAACACACTATTAAAAATGGATGTCTTTCGGGGCGCCTGGGTGGCTCAGTCCGTTAAGCGTCCGACTTCGGCTCAGGTCATGATCTCGCGGTTCGTGAGTTCAAGCCCCGCGTCAGGCTCTGAGCCTGTGCTGATGGCTCAGAGCCTGGAGCCTGTTTCAGATTCTGTGTCTCCCTCTCTCTCTGACCCTCCCCCGTTCATGCTCTGTCTCTCTCTGTCTCAAAAATAAATAAACATTAAAAAAAAAATTAAAAAAAAAATGGATGTCTTTGGGGCACCTACGTGGCTCAGTCAGTTAAGCATCTAGCTTCCTCTCAGGTCACCATCTTAGGGTTCATGGGTTTGGTTCATGGGTTTCAGCCCTGTGTTGAGCTCTGTGCTGACAGCTCAGAGCCTGGAGCCTGCTTCAGATTCTGTGTCTCCCCCTCTCTCTGCCCCTTTCCCACTCACACTCTGTCTTTCTTTCTCTCAAAAATAAACAAACATGAAAAAAAGATTTTAATGGATTTTTTTCAATTACAATTAAAAACTTTAATTAAAAAAATTAAAGGGTATGTATCAACAGTCAAATAAAGAGATATATAGTTAGAAGTCTCAAACAAAGGAGCTTCTGTCCTCATGCAGTTTGGGGCCCAACATGGTAGCACATGAGTGCGTTCTGGTTTCCCAGACCGGAAACTCTCCAAACTCCCTCCTTTGGGGTTTTTATAGAGGCTTCATTACAGAGGCATGATTGATGAAATCCTTGGCCATTGGTGATGGACTCACCTCTAGTACCTCTCCCCTCCCTGGAAATCAGGGCTTGAGATGGAAAGTTCCACCCCTCTAATCCTAGTTGGTTCCCCTGGTAACCAGGCCCCATCCTTAGGTGCTTTCTGAGAGTCACCTCATTAAGAGAAACCCAATTGTACTAGAAAGGAGATTGTTGTGAATAATAAGACACCCATTCCACCTTTACTCTCTGAAGTGATTTTGAAAACTGAGGACTAGAGAGCAAATATTGTAACAAAAGCATGTTCCCATTGCTCTTATTACTCAGGGAACTCCAAGGGCTTGGGAGCTAATGAGCCAGGAACCATGACCAAAGCCAAACATATACGAGAAATATATTTCGGTCATCTAAATGATATTGCAGGAAACTGTGAAACAACAGTATACATGAAGCACCTCTCTCTGCATCTGGTCCATAGAGGCACTTAATAAAAGTCAGTCTGTGGGGAAATCAGAGATCTTGAGTATCCCATCATCTGACAGGAGAGATAAAAAATAAGCCACCTCACAACACAAGGCAACCAGAGCAATGGTTGGAACAAATGCAAAATGACGAGGAGCGGGCAGTAGTGTCCCACAAGGGATTAGCTCATGAAGGATGCATGTGAGTTTTCCAGGCATCTAGATGGGTTGAAGAAGACACCCTCATTGGAAGGAATAGGAGGGTAGGTAGAGGCTGTGTCCTGGCAAAAGAAAGCCAGCCTCATGTTGATGAAGTATGGTGCTGATTGCCACCTCAGGAACCATTCTCAGAGGGCCTGCTCCATGCTGTGGCCTGCTGAGGACCTGGGGTCACCATGTGTTTGGCAAGCAGGGTCCAATTTCATTCTTCTGTTTGCCACCCAGACTCTGAATCCATGCCTTGCATGTGGCAGGTACATGTTGACGCTGATGGGTTGTTTGAACTGGTTCTCTGATAGGAACCATGTGGAAGATTCTACATGGGCCAGGAGCTGTTGGCAATACCACTCAATGACTCAGGGGGCCTGACCGCTCCTCTCTCTGACCTCCTGATCCACATTTTGCCCTGATCTCTAGGAAAGGTTGGCTGTTGTTTGAACTGCTGGATCCCTCATGTCTTAGGCCTAGACTATTGCTTTGTTCTGGGGTTCTCTTGGGCACCTAGGTGCCCAAGTAGTCCTGGTCATATTATCTCTGGCCCCTGACGTAGCCGGGCTGGCCCTGGACTGCCCCTGGGCTCCTTGGTCTGAGAGCTAAAAATGGATATCTTTGACCACATATAAAGTATATATGAATAAACCTGATTTTCTTAGTAAAAGCAAAGGACATGCAAACATCACCAGGCATTTAAAACATCTACCAACAGGAAAACAAAAAAAGTTAAAAACTAAAGATTTACTAAAACAAAGATAATATGGAGAAACTTTTAAACATTTAGAGCAATTCAAGGACATATTATACCCATAAAACAGAAAATAACGCAAAAAAAAAAAAAAAGCAAGCACAGAACAATAACAAAAAAGATGCTTTGAGGTTAAAATATAATTGCCAAGAGTAGATTCAATGGACAGTTTGGAAAATAACAGAGAAGATTTCTTTAGAATATAGAGCAAAACAAAAAGCAAAACCAAAGCAAATAAGAATAGTTAGAAAACAGAGGACAAGAAGGCAAGACACATACAGAGATCCAATCTATAAAACTAAACTTTAATAGATTTCAAGGTCCCAACTGAAAGATCAAATATCTGATTAACACGAGAACCTCAGAAAGAAAGAATAGAATAAAGAAGAAATTTTTAAAAGTAAAATGAAACTAATCTGCACACAGAAAGATCTCACAGAATGCCCTGCAAATTCAATTTTTAAAAGCACCACATATAGATACTTAGTTCTGAAGAACACATCCTAGCAGTTCCTAGACAAAAAAATTACTGAAAACTAATTAGAAAAATCACACTGGCAGATGGTCTCTCATTGACAACACTAAACACAGAAGAACAATGGCTTTCAAGTTCAGTGGTAAAATTTTTCATGCTAGACTTCTAAAAACAGTCAAACTATAATCAAATGTGCAGGACAATAAAAATGTTTCCAAATTGGTCAGCAAGTTTATCTCCCACACACAATTTCTTAGGAAGTTACTTGCAAACATACACTAGCAAAATAAGGGTGTGAACCACTAGAGAGGAAAGGCCAAGATGCAGGAATGAGTAGGTCTAACCTAGAGAGGCAGTGAAAAAGTCTCAGAAAGACAACTGTTCATCAGACATAGTAAATAACTAGCCCAGAGTAAACCAAAACTTCAGAGAAAACTTCAGGAAATGAGGCAATTCAATAGAAATGAGTGGTATGATAAAGTGTTTGAAAAGAAAGTTTAGGCTGTGATAAAGGCCAACAGTGCAAGAAAAAATAGAAAGGCAATTGTAAACTCCAGGAAAAACGCAAACAGTATAAAAATGTCATGGTCTAAATAAAAAATACTACACTAAAATAGAGTACAATTTTTAAAAAGTGATGTAGAGTAAGAAAAGAGAATCCAGATGTCTGTATTTAAGAAAGAAAGATTCCTTTGACTTCATAGAGTTGTAACACAGAACCTAAAGTTGTGGTTGCAGAAGAGAATTCAAATGTTTTAACAGCTTTAACAAAGTAAATGACAAAAGTTGTAATGTTAAAAGGAATACAAAGGTTAGGGGGATAAAATACCCTTCTCTTACTAAGTGGAGAATCAAGAGATACTGCCAAAAATGAAAGAACAAAAAAATTGATGTTTAAGGATATTATCTTAAATTATTATATGAAATAAAATAGCCCTATATAACAAAAGGTAAAGAAGACAAATAGTTGCATTCAATGAGCTAAATCCTCATCTTTCAGAGCAGGAAATCAATAGGTATCCTAAGTTTAAATATCAAGAAATAGAGCACAGCATATTATCTAGATTAACAGATGGAACTACTAGAAGCACCAAAAACAGAGTTAGAAGAAGCTGTACCTGTGTACTGGGAGTAGGGATAAATGGGGCAGGAGCCTTGCTTTTTTATCATAAATCTTCTGTACTAATCATCAAGAATTAATGTCATAATTACAAAAAAAAAACACAAAAAAACAAAAAAACAGAGAGGTGCACAAATTCTTTAACATTCTTTCCAATAAGAGATAATATACATCCCCTCCCCTGGAATCTATAACTCTTTCAACTCACCTGTAACCAACAGAATGTGGGAGAAATGACACCGCCTGTTCCTAAGGACAATGACTGGCTTTTGGAGCCATGAGCCACCATTTAAGCCCAACTACTCTGAATCCTTGATGCTAGAGGAACCCCAGACCACAGGAAATACAGGTGGGACCACAGTCCCAGTTCAGGTCCTCTCCTACGTCAGTCAGCCCACAGGAAACAACAAACTTGAGAGTGAAGACATCTCCAGGTGAATCAAACCTCTAGCTGCTACTTTATCTCCAGTTGAAGCTTCAGACATCATGAAGCAGAGATATAACCATTCTCACTGTGTTCTGTCAGAATTCCCCACCCGCTGAATTTTTGAGCATAAGAAAATGGTTGCTTTAAGCTCCTAAATTTGGGGGCAGTTTACTACATGGCAATAATAACCAAAACAATTAACAGAAAACTGTAATTGCTTTAACTAAAAAAACGCAAAAAATTCTCCCGGTATTCCACTTTAAATTTTTTTTAAGTTTATTCATTTTGAGAGAGACAGAGACAGCATGAGTGGGGGAGGGGCAGAGAGAGAGGCAGAGAGAGAATCCTAAGCAGGCTTCACACTGCCAGCACAGAGCCTGACATGGGAGCTTGAATTCACGAAACCACGAGATCATGACCTGAGCCAAAACCAAGACTCAGACATTTAACCGACTGAGCCACACAGGTGCCTTATGGTATTCTACTTTAGTAACAACTCCTAGCAACATACCTGATAGTCTAGTCTAGTCTAGTCTATTCTTATTCTATTCCTCCTTTTCCTTCCTTCCTTTTCTTCTCCCCTTCCTTCCTTGACTCCCTCCCTCCTCTCCCATCTCCTCCTCCCTCTTCTTCTTATCATTATCGTTTTTCTTTACAGCCAGTTATAACTAAATAATGCCAGATTTCTTATATGATCACAATCAACTGATTTAAGCTGAAAATGAAGGTCTTATAGCATCAAATAGGAGTACTGGGGCAAGGTTCACAATGGGACTGGCCACTTGGGCTTTATTACTTCTAAGGGCAGCTATAGTCATTTATACAATGACTTGAGAGCTTATGTCAAACTCTTTAGGAGAATGTATGTGAATCCTTTTTATAAAAATCTCATAACTCAGAGAATCTAAAACCATATCTTAAAATTTCTATCAAAACATCTAAATCAATTCTGCTATAAATGATATAACCACTTAAGATACCACTTAATATTTTCATTTAAAGTTATATTTATAATATAATTATTTTTAATATAAATATTTTTAATATAACTTTTCTTAAAGTTATATTTATAACTTTAAATTAAAATATTAGTGGAAGAACTAGCTTAGAAGGGATATATCTGAGCATCCAATCTACTTGCTAGTCATTAAATTATTCAATGATTTCCTAAGTCAGAATCCAATTTACTACTATAATTATTAAAGACTATTAAGTGCAATACTAATAAATGAATAGAAAAATAACTGCTAAATTTTGATGTTAATTTACATTTTTACTGTCAATAAAATTACTGTAAGAAGAGTAATCTGTAGTCACAGTTTAACTATTCCCTCAGTCAGTCCCTCAACAGATATTAACTGAGTTATGTGCCAGGCACTGTTCTAGATATTAGGAATAAAACAGTAAACAAAACAAACAAAAGTTCCTGCCCATATGAAGTTTATGTTCTAATGGGAAGCATACATTCTACATTAATTCATGCATCAATCTGAGTGCTAGGCACAAAGGACAATATGAAGAATGTTAAAATAAGGTCTCCAAGAAAAAGCAATCAGAAAATAAAGTTCCATTTCATTATTATGTAATTAAAGAATGATACTCTGAGTTTACTTTTTCAGCAAGTACTGGTTGAGGCCTTTCTAAACATACCAGTTTTCATCTACTTTCAGATCACTGGGTTTCAGATTTCGAAGTTGAAGAAACTTCAGATTTACATAAACTATCCCAGGTTCTATCACCATATTGTAGCTTTACCTCACCGTATCTCTCATCTCTACCTTAACTTAGCTCATCTTCTGCCCCACCTTGAAAGCATATGGTCCTTTCAGATCACAAGATACATCTCTAGACCATTCTCTATTTGCCTAATGATAAATCCACCTTTTAATTTATCAAGTAAGATGGGGAAAAAACTACCATCTTTCATAAACAATAATACTACTCTTTACTCATCGCAAAGGTCCTGTTTTCCTAGGATTTAGAATTGGTACCACTGAGTCAACCATGCTCTTATCTGGTTCTCCTTGAGATCAATCCCATCATTCTGAGTCAGCCAACATTTAAGGGATAGAAAGTAATGCCTCTGAAACAGACTTTTTTTCTCTTTGCCTTACTAACTGGTTTATTAGTTGAGAACCCAACTGCCATCAACAACCCCAAGTTCTAGTCTAATGAACTAGTAATTAGCTAAATTACCACTGATTAAATCCCATGGGTTTAAAATAATCTGTAATGACTATCAGGATGTCACAACTTTTTATTTGTGTCTTAATGTGTGAAGGTGTGTTATTTCAAAGAAAGGATGCTTTTCTAGTTCTTTAAGGGGGACTTCCATCACTTAAATACACTGCATTCATGATTAGCACTGGGAGTACATTCTAGCCCAAGCTTTCAATCTCTCCTGTTTTCTCCTGGCTCAACAAGAAAACAACCCATTTTTACCCAAGACTACTTAATAACTTCTTCAAGTGATTCTACTGGTTGAA
Source organism: Panthera pardus (assembly GCF_024362965.1). Classification (NCBI taxonomy): domain Eukaryota; kingdom Metazoa; phylum Chordata; class Mammalia; order Carnivora; family Felidae; genus Panthera; species Panthera pardus. The sequence goes on from NW_026527013.1 coordinate 95,949,614, forward strand.
ATGTAGATGATATCATCTAAAACTCCCAACTTGAAACTATTCAGATAGCTTCTTGGTTTCCACTAAAAGGTTTAAAAAATGTATTGTTAAGAGCCAAATACCTAAAATTTAAAAGTCGTACCCTCGAAATGCAAAGATATCTTTTGTTTCTCTCGTTCTGTTGCTGTTAATGTTCCCAACTTTATACAAATAAAGCATTTTAGAAAAAAATAAATGTTTCATATTGTTAGAAATACCTAACAAATTATGAAATTACTCAGAAATAAAAGGAAGCAAAAAAAAATTCACTAGAGATTAGTGCTGCTGAAAGAGAACTGCTTCTTTTCTGTGGATGTAAGTTCTTTTTTTTTTTTTTTTTTTTTTTTTTTTTTTTTAACATTTTTTATTTATTTTTGGGACAGAGAGAGACAGAGCATGAACGGGGGAGGGGCAGAGAGAGAGGGAGACACAGAATCAGAAACAGGCTCCAGGCTCCGAGCCATCAGCCCAGAGCCTGACGCGGGGCTCGAACTCACGGACCGCGAGATCGTGACCTGGCTGAAGTCGGCCGCTTAACCGACTGCGCCACCCAGGCGCCCCGGATGTAAGTTCTTAATGACATAAATGCAGCATACACGGAACAGAATTTCAAATGTCATAAGCCAGGCATGCCAAGAAGAGCCTCAGAAAGTGAACAAGCAAAAGTGCCAATGTGTGGGGCGCCTGAGTGGCACAGTCAGTTAGGTATCCAACTTCAGCTCAGGTCATGATCTTGCGGTTTTTCAGTTCAAGCCCCACATCAGGTTCCGTGCTGACAGCTGGGAGCTTGGAACCTGCTTCGGATTCTGTGCCTCCCTCTTTTTTTGTCCCTCCCCTGCTCATGCTCTCTCTCTCTCAAAAATAAATAAACATTTTTTTAAATGCCAATGTGTGACATAAAAAGGAATAATTCCACTTCAGATTTGAAATTTAAAAACAGAAAGAGAGAGAGAGGGTGCCTGGCCAGCTCAGTCAGAAGAGTGTGAGGGTCTTGATCTCCAGGTCATGAATTCAAGCTCCATGTTGGGTGAAGAGATTATGTAAATATAAAATCTTTAGGGGCACCTGGGTGGATCAGTAGGTTAAGAGTCTGAGCTCTGGTCATGATCTTGAATTCGAGCCCTGCATTGGTCTTTCTGCTGTCAGCACAGAGCTCACTTCAGATCCTCTGTCTCCCCTCTCTCTCCCCTGCTCTCTCTCAAAAATAAACATTTAAAAAAATAAAATAAAACAAAATCTTTAAAAGAGAGAGAGACAACAAGCAAATAATTCAACCTCTCCTTAATTTGAATAGTGAAATACAAAAGAAATCATCAAGCTCCCTTCAGTTTTGACAATGTGTTCTCAGGAGCATTCTGTCCACGGACCCTCCTGCAGTAATCCATTAATGAAAAGGATACAGCACTGGGTAAACTTGACACCAATTACCAATACCTAGATTAAAGACAGTATTTTACTATAATTAGTGCAAATCCAATACATGTCCTTTCAGAAATACCTAGCTCCATTCATACTTTCACACTGTGAGGTGAAAAAAATAAAAGTACATACTACCAATCTGCAATATAGAAATCTGTGTACATGTCCATGTCCTCCACAAAATCACAAACTTGAGGGCAAGAATTCATTTTGTTAATAACACCTGATATTCGTGTAACATTTGATCTTCGTACACACAACTTCATTTGATCATAGAAACTCTCTAAAGTCAAAAGAGTAGTAATAATTCCTATTTTCTGGTGGGGAAACCACAGTGAAGAGACATTAAGGAATTCACACTAGGTCACTCAGCAACAGGTGGAAGAAGTCAAAAGGAAAGTACTCGGACTACTATTCCACTGACTAGGAACATTTTAAAGCTTATTATGATGGAAAATTTCAAACATATACAAATGAAGAGAGAAGAGTACAATGAACTACCACAGTTTTAACAAGGATAAAGTTATTTTATCTTTACCTGCACCCCATTTTGAAACAAATTCCAGATCTAATACCACTTTTTTGATAAATATTTCAAGATTTAAGTCAATCATATTTAATAAAATGTTGAATATAACAGATAACCAACAAATACCTGGTTCAATTCTATAGATCTTACATATGCTTTCAGACATTATTATCCAATTCTCACTAAAAAAAAAAAATCAATTCTGAATTTCTAGGTAGTACATATTGTACACACTTATTCGTTCATTCACAAATATTTATTCTGGACTACAAGATGCCAGCTGCCATGCTAAGTGCTTAGTATACAGCAAAAGGAACAAGCAAACACAGTCCCTTCTTTCCATGATCTTGCATTCAACTATTCTGGATACATACTCATGCACACATGCGTGTGTGTGTACATGTGTGTGCACGCACGCGTGCACACACACAGACACACACACACACCCCAACCATGTAGGTCTTGAGGAATTGGAATTAGTTTGGCTGGAAGAGTACTTAACTAAACCTACCAGTTTGTCAAGGTGGAATCCAAATTCTCTATACACAAATTATGAAATGGAGTGGAAGACAAAGTTTTCATGAACTCAGGATCCTGATATTCTTCTAGAAAATATTAGGAAAGTTTTCCTTAATTTTCCTCCTCCTAAGAGTTTTTCCAGTAAAAAAAGCCAACAATATTAAAATTTAGTGGGGGAAAAACAAAATAATTCAAGCAACTGAATGGATTCAGAATACCTTCCATTGTTATATTTAAAAATGTTCAAATCATTTTCAGCTTTTACTGAATGTATACACACTTCCTAATGTTGATGTTTTCTGTACAATCTATAAGTCCACGACTATACAGTTAACTATGGAAATTACTTAAATTTTGAAACTCACTTCAATAGTGGAGAAATGGGAACCCTCTTGCACTGTTGGTGGGAATGCAAACTGGTGCAGCCGCTATGGAAAACAGTGTGGAGGTTCCTCAAAAAATTAAAAATAGAACTACCCTATGACCCAGCAATAGCGCTGCTAGGAATTTACCCAAGGGATACAGGAGTGCTGATGCATAGGGGCACTTGTACCCCAATGTTTATAGCAGCACTTTCAACAATAGCCAAATTATGGAAAGAGCCTAAATGTCCATCAACTAATGAATGGATAAAGAAGTTGTGGTTTATATATACAATGGAATACTACTTGGCAATGAGAAAGAATGAAATGCCTTTTGTAGCAACATGGATGGAACTGGAGAGTGTTATGCTAAGTGAAATAAGTCATACAGAAAAAGATACTATATGTTTTCACTCTTACCTGGATCTTGAGAAACTTAACAGAAGACCATGGGGGAGGGGAAGGGGGAAAAATGTTACAAAGAGGGAAGGAGGCAAACCTTAAGAGACTCTTAAAACTGAGAATAAACTGAGGGTTGATGAGGGGTGGAAGGGAGGGGAAAGTGGGTGATGGGCATTGAGGAGGGCACCTGTTGGGATGAGCACTGAGTGTTGTATGGAAACCAATTTGACAATAAATTTCGTATTAAAAAAAAAAGAAACTCACTTCAATATAAACTATATAGATTGGAGTAAAACAAAAATGAAATGTTCTCTTTTCAGCATTTTTTATTATTCCCAGGAAACCAAGTTAAGTATAATTCTATATACAGATCCCTTCTCCCTCTTTATTTGACACTCTTTAGTATTAATATTCATTTGATGGGAATAATCCAAATGGTTCCCTCCTTAATAATTGAACCTTTTTTCTATTATTTCATGCATGTGTTCATTTATTCACTTTATTTCTACTGGATGTAGAATGTAAGTGAACATGACCACGAGACACTTTCTGGGTCTTAGAGGACCATAAGAGGGTGAGTGGAGCAGAAAATTAAGATTATATTTTATATAACAGATGTAATAATTTAAAAGGGCAGACATATACTAAATGTCATAAAGGAAGTTCAAAGATGTCGAGGTTCAAAGGAAACAAATTTTATCCAAATGTAGGTATTAAGGAGTACACCACACACAAAAAGGGTGGCATCAGAACTTGGCTCTGAAGGATGGGTAGCATTTCAACAGGTGGAAACAGTAGTACAGGGAAGAGCACTGAGTGCACATTCCAAAATCAGCCCTAATTAAAGCTGCAGAGGTGGATGGCAAGGGGCATATACAGAGTAGTCAGTCTGCCTGGAGGATACATGTAGCAAATGCACAGGAAGAACACAAGAAAATCCTACCAAAGACCAAACTAGTACTGAAGACAAAACATGGGTTTTGTATAATTTAAAAATGGATAGAAGTATTTGAAGGTTCTTACTAAACAGTCTTGGTGTGCAGATGCATCGCAGTTAATACCCAATCATCTCCCAGTGTTTAGCCAGAAATACTTGCTAATGCTGTATCCAGCTCTAAAGGATGAGAAATTCTCATCTGGGGGTTTATAATTTAATTTATTCTACTTCATTCATTCAGGAAATACATACCGGGCAACTCATGGTTACAGACATTGTTATTTATAGATATAAAAGACATAATCCTGTACTCAAGTCAGAAAAAATGCAAAATCATTAAACTGAAAACACTTTTTACAACCCAAGGAAGTGTTTTCTTTTTAAAATTTTTATTGTTTGTAGAGAGAGAGAAGGAGAGCCACAAGTGTGGGGAGAGGGGCAGAGGCATGGGATCATGACCTGAGCTGAAATCAGGAGTAGGATGCTCAACTGACTAAGCCACCCTGGCGCCCCCAATGGGAGTTTTCTGACATGCAATGACCATGAGTCCTGCAAACATTGGATATAAACCTGCGTCTGAACCTTGGTCATCCTCAATTTGGATCTAAAATGCATATAACTGTGGAATAAAACGGTTGACTAAAAACAAGACAATTGTTTTACATATTTACAAAACAATTCCTACACAGATCAAAGGGGTTTGGACTAGGTTATATCTAAGATTCCTTCCAATTCAAAAATCCATATACTGTAATTCTAATTCTACTGCATTAAAATCCTTTAGGAAAGCCAGATGATAAGAATTAAAAATTAAAATCATTGCCTAAATGACAAAGCCAACAACAGTAGCCCAAATTTAGGTAAACTACTAAATGTTTAATAATTATCCTATCCCAAATGGACCTCCAGGCTACTACTAGGTACTCACACAGATTCTTGCCCCATATCTTTTTTTTTTTAATTTTTTTAATGTTTATTTAATGTTTATTTATTTTTATTTTATTATATTTCAGAGACAGAGCATGAGCTGCGGAGGGGACAAAGGGGGGTGGGGGGTGTCACAGATTCTGAAGCAGGCTCCAGGCCCCGAACTGTCAGCACAGAGCCCAACGCGGGGCTCGAACTCATGAACCATGAGATCATGACCTGAGCCAAAGTCGGCCACCTAACCGACTGAGCCACCCAGATGCCCCCTTGCCACATGTCTTAAGGTACTTTTACTTCATTTCTCAACAGAGAGCTACGTGTGCAGATAGTAAAATAAAAGCAAGTATGGCAGCAAACTGGCGATATTTAAAACAACTGGCCAGTGTCTCTTATAAAACTCCTCCCTCTGACTGCTGACCTACCTGCAGACTTAGCATCTATAGATCATCACAGATGGTGATGACCTTTATGTAGGCACGCTTGCTACCAACCACCAGTGCCCATTTTCAATGCTGCTTCTTGGCCACTGGACAAAGCCCAACACCATGCACACTACCTTGTCCTATTACCAAACCTCCTGCACCCAGATTTCATTTCTGTCATGTTCTATTACGCCAAGAAACTCACACATTTCCTTCCTAGGAAGACAAGCTCACTGAACCTCATGACAAATAAAGCAATAGTACGATCAGTTCTTCAAGAAGCATTAGTACCATATTTGCTCATAGGTCTCCAGGTTGTTATGCTGCCTAATTTTCAAGTATTATGGTGTTTATTTCATTAAATGGGTAGTAGATGCCAGAGCCACATTATGTGATAGTTCATTCATCAGACAAGCATTTAGATTTTTTCCATCGTTTTCCTTAAAATGAATTCACTATTATTACTTATTTAAGTACATTATTAACCTACATTATTTTTTAACTATAGCTGTTTATACGATCATAGTTATTACCCAAATTCCTTAATGGCAGAATTTAATAGATAATCACTTTTTACACACAAACTTCAGTAGGGCACACCGTAGAATTCAGGAGTTTCCTGAATTGATATGTCATTTATTCCTGGCAAATCATTACCTTTGTCTACATATAGTTCTTTTTTTCCAAACTAGAAATGTACTCACTTGCTTAACTTCTTCCATCAAGCAAACAAAGAATTTTTTAAAAATTGCTACTCAGATTTTAGAACAAGTCAACCACTTAAAAATGGCACAATAGACAAATTGCTTAACCTCTGAGCCTTAGTTTCTTGATCTATACCATAAAAGGGCTGAAAGACTTCCAAAGTCTTTCCAACTCTAATACCCATGAGTTTACAATGACATAGCATAAGAATTAGATGTTTCAATATGAAAAAACATTCTTAGGGAATCATTTATAGTGAGGCATTAAAAAAAAAAAAGATAATTTACTTTTAACAAGGAACCTGTTTTCATAGATATTCACTTGTCCATGTCTTAAACATAGGGAAATACACCAAGAGATATTCAAGTTTATACAAGTTTCCCTCCTGTAATCCATTTCCTCCTTAATAGGGAAATTCTAATAATTCCAGGGTGGTAACAGTTGTGTAAAAAAGAATATAAGCACAAGGCCAACAATTCAGCATTACCAAATTCTTCTGCAGCAACAAGGCATGGGCAGAACATAACTGGGAAAATGCTTATTTATTAAATAACCTTGATAAATTGGAAACTTTTCAAGAACTCTTAGAGAAGGAAGGACCAAACTTACTTCTAACATACTGAAACTTAAAAAGAAAAGTAAACTCCTGTGTTTCCTGCTTTCACTAAAACAAGCCCGAAGAAACATATTCTTTATCTGCAAGATAACACTTCTATTCAGAAGGGTTCCCATGAACTAATCCACCTGAAGGGTCAGCTTTTTGCTGCATCAACATGCCAGGTTTCTTCTACCCTATTAATGATTAGGTTTTCCTAGAGAAAATAATATTTTTATTTTCTTTTTATGTTATACATTACTAAGATCTTTAAAAAGAGAAAATTGGGTGCACCTGGGTGGCTCAGTCAGTTAAGTGTCCAACTCTTGATTTCAGCTCAGGTCATGATCTCATGGTTTGGGAGATCGAGCCTTGCATCGGGCTGCATGCTGATAGTGCAGAGCCCGCTTGGGATTCTCTCTCTCCTTTCTCTCTGTCCCTCTCCCTGCTCGCATGCTCTCTATCAAAGTAAATAAATAAGCTTAAAATAAAAAAATATTAAAAATAAATAAATTTTCAAAATTTCTTAACATTTATTTATTTTTGAGAGACAGAGGCAGAGCATGAGCAGAGGAGCGGGAGAGAGAGAGAGAAAGAGAGAGAGAGATACAGAATCTGAAGCAGGCTCCAGGCTCTGAGCTGTTTGTTAGCACAAAGCCCTACAAGGGGCTCGAACTCACGAACTGCAAGACCATGACCTGAGCTGAAGTCAGATGCTCAACCGACTGAGCCACCCAGGCGCCCCTAAATAAATTTTTTAAAATAAAAAGAAAATTGGAAAATTCACCTTGAGTTTCTGAACCAGTACCTGAATTTGAATTACACTTACACTAACACATTTAATACCTGGGGACAAGGCTGGTAGCGCTTACCAGTATCTTTGTAATGACACACCACCATCAAGTATCAGGGTTTGATGATCATCTTATTCCTTCTTCAAACACCAGGCCGGGAATTACTTGAGAGAAGTGATTTACCCAAGCATCTTTCCCAGCACCTAACCCCCATGGTTTTTAAATAGTAGGTCCTTCCTAATCCTTGTTAAATACATGGAGCCCAAATGTTCCTATCTGTTAGTTACACATCAATATCTTCTTGTAGCAATCTATTTGTACATCTGTCCCTAAGGTGAAAGTTAATCTTTGAAAAGCATTTGATTCAGGAGCGCCTGGGTGACACAGTTGGTTAAGCGTCTGACTTTAGCTCAGGTCATGATCTCATGGTTCATGAGTTCGAGCCCCACGTCAGGCTCTGTGCTGACAGCTCAGAGCCCAGAGCCTGCTTCAGATTCTGTGTCTCCCTCTTTCTCTCTGCCCCTCCCCTGCTCACACTCTGTCTGTCTCTCTCTCAGAAATAAATAAACATTAAAAAAATTTATAAAAAACATTTGATTCTGATTCGTGTTTTGGCTGTCTTATTCAATCAGCAAATTCTTGATAACTAAATCATAACAAATATTAGTTGTTTCATAAAACTAGTTAGTCTAAACATAGCACAACAAGCCAACGGAAATAAAGAGAAGTGAATTTTTGAAGAGAAAAAAGAACTACTAGCAGTGTCTGGTACATGATAGGCCATCAATAAATATTTGGTGAATCAACAGACTGCTGCTTAAACATATATATACATTTTAACCTATATATATTTAGGTCAGAAGGTAAAACGATTCCTTTGTGGAGTATAGAAGCTCCAACATAGGCTCACACAGAAGTCTGATTTTGGCAAATGCTCTAGGATTTAGGATTACCAACTGTAAAATAAGAGTAAATTAACATGCTAGACAGTGATTGGCTGATCATGCCTGGGCCTGGGATACATCCAGCACAGGTAAACAAGAATTTCAAGTCATTATCCCTGTGCATACAGGCAGTATCAGTGCCAACAATAACAAGTCAGCCTTTCTGGCAAATCCATCAAAATTAATTCTTAAATGTTTGAAAAAACTAATATATTTATGATGCCCCTTCAAGCTTAGAGGCTTAACTACCTGTGGGAAGGGCCTATAATTCTGATCAATTACTTATGACTTGAAGGCACTTACAGAGATATCTGTCCTTTTAAGAAACCTTTTAAGAACCAGCCCTAGCATTGTAAAGCTGACACTGTGGGGCACCAATAAGTCACAGGTTTGGGAGTCCAACTTTGACAACTCTCCCTTGGAAGGAAAAGAATTGTTGTTACCTGTCCTTGATTTCCCAACCCTGCCTGAACAAATATTAGCAACCTTCAAAATCTGGAATTCCTAGTCTACTTAAGGAAGTCATGGGGACCAAAGATTGCCCCAAGGCAGAGGCAAAGAGAAGAAACAGGAAGGAAACAAAATGGAATGGAGATATGTAGCTCATGAAGATGACATCATCAATAATTTTTTTTCAAGTGCCACTGAATTTCATGGCATAGGACTGATGGGTCTTTTCTGACAAACCAAAGGCTCATTCTATCCAAGTAGTTTCTTGGTTCCAGAGCCTCTAATGTCTGGGTTTGAGTATGATTTGCTTTATAGAAAAGGTCAGGTGAACTGATATTTTACTGGGAACCTGTTTGGAGGCAACAGGCCCACTAATCAGCATGAAAACAAATAACACTTGGACACCTGAAGCATTTTTAAATTTAAACTGCTCTCATATACACCATCTCAACTCCTACTCACAACTCTTAAGAGGTAGGCATCATCATCACCACTTAACCTGTAAAAATAATTTTAGAAAACCTTTAGATATCTTCACCTTCAATTTGAGTATAGCCTCCTGAAATTTCTCAGTACAGAATTCAAGTCACGGGTCAGTTAGAAATCTCTGAAGACATACCAATTTCAAGAGTATAAATCAAGAGAATAAGATAGATTAGCCAAAATCTACCAACACTATGTCAAAAACAACCATCCTGCTGTTAAAGGGATAGTGCTTTGTAAAAAACAGTGTTACACAGGAGTGCCTCTATAATGCCTCTATGCTGGAAGGACAGTATTTTATTTATCTACATGTAAAAAACTGGACACTCCCCATAGGCAACAGACAAAATAAAACAAGAACTTTGATCCTAAAATTCTGGGAAGAACCTAAGTGATTCTTCCAGGAATATACCTAAATTACAGGGGACAAAATGTACTCACCCCTTTCCCCTCCAACATCACAAAGATTCACCAGAAGAGTTTTTGTCGGTTTGCAACAAAGAAAACACGCACAAAAGGTCACCTGTTGCTGTTATGTATAATCCCAACTTCCTAAAACACTCATTCTCCTGGTCTCATTTTCCTTTGCCCCTCTCCTCAACTGGCTAAAGCAGAGGTATAATGGGGGTCCTATTTTCATAGCCATTTATTACCTTTTTTACGTATTTATGATTCTTTGCAGCCTTCTAGGCTTAGTCTGTGTTGGGAACAAAGCACCACACAAATCAAACAGCCTAGGATAAGGGGACACAAGTTAAAACCTCCCAGGAAGATTTTGTAGACACTTGGGCTCCCTGAGTCTCTAGAGGGCTTGGTATTTCAAAGGTCAGTCTTGGGTCTCTTGACTTTGATGACTAATGTTAAATTGCTGGACTTTTTACAAAAATATTTAGCTGTGTTTGTTTACATAATTTCATCCACAGCGCACACAGTAGGCATGTATTTGTTGAACAGAATCCCCTCATAGATGAGAAGACAGGAAGAATACCCAAGACCTCCTTTTTCCAACACACTATGGTTGAGAGTGGACAGGTAAAATCACACCCGAATTTGTACAAGTTTCTGTGCATTCCTTTTTTACTTAAAACTACACATATCTGGGGCGCCTGGGTGGCGCAGTCGGTTAAGCGTCCGACTTCAGTCAGGTCACGATCTCACGGTCCGTGAGTTCGAGCCCCGCGTCAGGCTCTGGGCTGATGGCTCGGAGCCTGGAGCCTGTTTCCGATTCTGTGTCTCCCTCTCTCTCTGCCCCTCCCCCGTTCATGCTCTGTCTCTCTCTGTCCCAAAAATAAATAAAAAACGTTGAAAAAAAAAATAAAAAAAAAAAACAAAACTACACATATCTGCTTAGAAAAGAAAAGGATGACACACCACACAATGTCAACCACACAATGGGGAAATTCCAGGATCACTAAGAAAACACCATTATCGTAGTCACACACACTTTAATTACTGGTTACCACACAGGAGAGGCTTTAAGAAATGCTGTCTCTCCATCCACTTGCCACAACCCCTCCAGAAAAAGCAAAAGCAGAACACTTGGAATCTAAAGATTCCACATCTTGGACTCAACATCACTACTTTTGAGAAGTAGTCTAAAGACTATGCTGACCCAGAGACATAAAGTAATACACTCTAATAGGCAACATTTTTGGAAGAAGTTTCTTAGGCCACCCTGTTTGATGCTTATTTTTCATTATATAACTTTAAAGAAAAACTGGATGTGATTGGCAAAAATATTTTTATGCTTCTACATTTTTAAACCTTATTTAAACGAAGCTCTACCAAGAAAATTCTCATCCCAATTTTCACCGCATCCTGCTACTTCTCTTATTCTCAGCCTCTCAAAAATTCCCCAATGGCTAGGGAAACTATGCGGGGGCTGGCAGGGCACGTCTCCGCTTGGCTCGTTCTGTCCCTAAAAGGCACCCAACTTCCTGGACCCTCTTTCAGGGCCAGCAGGGAGAATACGCAGAACTTGCACAGCGGCAGGGAAGCCTGCGCAGGTCACATTTCCTGACTTGCCTTTCTGCTCGCTGTCTGGCAAGGTCACCCTCTCTGGCTTGCGGCTCTGTCCACATAACTTACTCTCACTCTGTAAGGGCAACGGGTCGCGCCATGCCTCCCCTGCCGCCCTCCGGCCTGGCAGCGTCCCGGCCCCGAGGATCCCTGGCCCTCCCCCGGCGCGCGCGGCCTCCGACGGCGAGGGCGCCGCTCCCCCGCTCACCTGACCACGTTGGGGTGCTCGAAGGTCTCCAGGTGCCTCAGCACCGCCACCTCGCGGATGGTGGAGAGCGGCATGCCCTCCTCGCCTGTCTGCACCCGCACACGCTTCAGCGCCACGAACCGGCCTCCGTTCTTCAGGTCCCGGGCCTTGAACACCTTTCCATAGGCGCCCTCCCCGATCTCCGCCACGCACTCGTACTGCTGGTCCGCGCGGCTCAGGCCGTCCTTCTCCATGCCGTCTGGACGCCGCCCGGCGCGGCGCCGCTGGGACGGGCGGGGGGCGCGCTCGGCTCGCTCTCGGCCGCCGCTCGCCTCCTCCCGGACTTCCCGGCCCGCTCCCTCACGCCCCGGAGCTCGGTCTCGCTCTCCCTCGCCCCCGCCGACTACCGCTCTCCCGCGCTCCGGCTCTCGCGGCTGCTGGGGCTGGATGGAGCGACCTCCCCGCGGGCGGGCGCAACCCCGGTGCCGCCGCGAAACTCCGCCTGCCGAGTCGCCAAGGAGCGAGCCGATCCCTCCTCTTCCCTCCCCGAAGCGCAGTCCTCTGCACAGACACCGAGGCGATTACATAGCCTATGCCCCAGCGCGTCTCAGTCCACAATCATTCCACCTAAAAGAAGAGACGGGAGGACAAGAAAAAGTGCAATCAGACATCCCAAGCGCCTTCCTCCGGGTCCCCGCAGACTCCCCTCCTCCTCCTTCATAAAAGCCCCCGTCGCTACCCTCTGTGCGCTCCTGCCCTCTCCCAGGCTGCTTAATCCTTCCTGGTTCCTCCGAGAAAAGCGAAGTTACTTTTCTTTCCCTGCAGAGCTGGAGCCGTCTTCGCGCGGAGAGGTTGCAGGGGCCCCTCGGGGATGAGCGAGCGGCGCGGGACGCAGTGGACGGGAGGGGGCGTGCCGATCAGCCCAGAGTGTGCCGGGAGCGCGGGGGAGGGGAGGTGCCGGGCACGTCAATGTCACGGCTTAATATTTATCCCTACATCATTGTGTTGTACTGCTACCCACCCCACCTCCTCGGGCCTGGACGTGCAGGGAGTGGGGCTCCCAGGGTGCCGTGGGTCTTTCAGGGGTCGTACCCAGGCTGCTGTGCAGAGACTGTGGGTCCATCGGTGTGGGGCTGCAGAATGTGGGTGGGGGCTCCCAGGACCCTGTAACCCGATGCTGGGAGTGTGCGAGAAGGGGTGGTCAGACATCTGCTCGGAAATTGCTTCCTTTCTTTCTACTTTCAGTTTTTCTACGAGGAGACATTTAAAAACGACTTGCACACACAAATGGTCTTTTTGGGGTAAAGGAGTCTGGATTGGAAACGGAATTCTTTCTCCGACTCGGAGGACCTCCCTGGTGGAAACCCATGGGGGTCGGGGAGGGCTGAGGCTCCCGCTACTCGAGAGTGGAGGAACGCTGGGGCCTTGGAGGGGGAGTCGCCCACGGGACCATAAGGGTGGGAGAAAAGGGTATTCGCCGCTCTTTCGCTTGTCATCTCCTTGAATAACTTCGGGAAGAAGGTAACATAACCGTGACTCGCCCTGAAATTTTCAACTAATTTCAACCTCAACAAAACTTAACCTCGTCTTAAAAAGGCTGGAAGTAGGGGGGTGTAAATGCCAAGCCTTGGGGGTGAGAGAGAAGGGGCTGCGTCCTCCGGCCCAGGACTCCAGAACCTTTTCCCACTCCCTGGATCGTCTCTGAAGTAAGTAGCAGAGGAGGCTGCTCCATTCCTCTTTCGGCTTAAGGCCTGGTCTTATCAGAGGCCAAACGCACCACCTCCCCCAGCCCTCCGCACAACAAAGTGCGGGGAGGGGGTTAGGGGAGGGGCACACTTTCCTTCCCCATTGAGTTGCAATCCAGGACCTAGGGAGCCTCCAACCCACGGCCGCCGCGGCCTCGGCGGGGCATTCACCACGCCGGCCGCGTGTCCGGAATTCCCGGGACGCCTTGGAATTACCTGCCCCGCAACTTCTGGCCCGCTCGCCTTCTGCCAGGAATTAAAGAAACAAATGGCGCGATCCCCACGGTGTGCGGGCAGAAGGGACCTCAGCGAGGGCAGAGCCCCTCACACTCACTCCATTCGAAACTCTCCTTAGAAAGTGAAGGCGAATCCTGGAGGAGCCAAGGAACGAGACCCAACCCCCCCCCCCCCCCCCAGGGCCTGCACAGGGGTCTGAGCCAGGCAAAGGGCCACACAGGTAGCCGAGAAGCCGCCGCCGGCAGCTCAGCCCGCCCCTCCCGCACCCCCCTCCCTGCCCTAGTCCAGCGGGAGGCTCAGCTGCGAAGGCAGCGTCGCGGACGTCCCACCCCCGCAGGGAGCTGCGCCCGCTGCCCAGGCCTGGCCCCGCACCGCCCGCCCAACCTCTCCCCCCTAGCTCCCCGGACGGTCGGCTCCGGCGGAGAGAAACGGGAGCAACAGTGCCTTTTCCCCCCCTCTCCTCCACTTTTTTTTGTTGTTGTTGTTGCTTTCCCACGCTGGCTGAATGTGACTTGACCCCATTTCAAAAAAGTTTGACATAGTGCTTCAACATTTCCGCATTCCTCCGCGACTACAAAGGCTGCAGCCGCCTCCCTCTGCTTTCTGTCTCTGCTCTCTGTCTTCACACTCAATGAAATCCTTCATGTGCCTCTCCCGAAGCCTGCCAAGCACCGCAAGGGTCGCCACCAGCGCAGCGACAAGAGGCCGCACTGGGACCACGACTCCCGCGTGTGCGCACACGCAGATGCGCCCCACGTGCACACTGTCGGGCGCAATGCAGGGCCCGGAGCTGCTTACCGCAGGGTGTGCGTTTTAACTCGGATATTTTAAATTATAAAAGTAAATTATACTTTATAAACGAAAGCAAACGTGCGTCTTTGTGGGGCTCCAAGCCTGTGCACTGGTCGCCTGCGTGCACTCCAGTAAGTGTGGATAACACCCCCGCAGGAGTTGCCAGCAAGAAGCCTGCGTTAACATTTATCTCGTGGTGAGGAAGGTGGAGGCCACACCCACACCTCCGCGAGCTGGGGAGAGAGCTTTCGTGGGGAAATGAATATGGGGCACGGAAACACATTGTCCCGCATGGAGTCCCCAGAGGCAGTGCATTTTAAACTCTAAAGTGTGGATTATTCTGTGAATGTCTGAGTGGAGTTGATATTCCGCTTTAAGAAGCTGGATGAGTGTGTGGGTGTTTGTGCGTAAGGCTATGTGGGAGCAGGCACAGGATCTTAGTGTTCGGGGTGTCCCTAGGGTAGGCTGTCCTCCTCTCGCCAGATTAGGAGGGACTCCTCTAGCTCCCCAAAATTGGTCTCCGTAATTAGCCTGCTTCGGTTCGTAAGGGGTTAACTAAAGCCGATTTCGAATACACCCCCCCACCACCACCACCACCGTCACCCCCACCCACACCCTGGCTTCCGACCCTGGCCAAGCTCCCAAATCTCCCCCGGGGACCCCCCACCCAGCAGCCCACCCACACCAACGCACGGCTCCTCACCTGCGGGGCCCTGCCGCGTCAGGCCTCCGGAGGGGGCTGCGAGTGTCTGTCCGACCTCCGCACGTGTCCACAGCGGCGCCAAGCAGGTAACCCGTCAGGAGGAAGGAGTCACCAGCACTCTTTACTGCGTAGGGGTGGGCACAGCGGCAGAGGGCGGAGGGACAGCTGAGGGCGCCGCCCGCGCGGCTCGCTGGGGGCGAACCGGGGCCGCGGGGCTCCGGCCGGGGCTCGGGGCCGGAGCCGGGGAAAGAGCGCAAGGGGAGCGGGGGCGGGGCGGGGCCCCCGGAGGCTGTCTCTGCTGGAGACCCACCCGGCGGCGGGGTTAGGGGCTCGCTGCGCAGCGGCAAGCAAGTGTGCAAATTAAAGCCTTCCGGAGAGAGGGGAGGCGGCTGAGACCCGGCTGTGCTCTGAGCCTCTCAGCTCCCCAGCTCTCGGCTCCGAGTGGGGGGTGTGGGGGGGGGGGGAGTTAAATGAAAATTTCCGGCTTTCGCTGCAACTGGAGTGGGGGATCTTGCTACTAAAATGAGAGGCGTGAGAGGGAGGGTGGGATGTGTCGTCGGGAGTCCGCGGAGTTTCCAAACCCACGGTCGCCCAGAGTTGGGGTTTTGACAGAGTGAAGCGGGGGGATCAGTAGTCTGTGATGTGGACGGATGGAAAAAACACAAAACAACCAACCATAATTATGAGGGGCCGGTGGGGATGGTAAATACCAACACTTTCCAAGAAATTGAAAAATCAAACCAAAAAATAACTCTTCTCTATTAAAAAAAAAAAAAAATCTGGCAGGGCGCCTTGCAGAAAAGAAAATACTAATCTGTCCAAGCACTTTTCACTTTCAGCATAAGCTACATTTGTTTTGTTTTCCTTCGCTTCCTTTCGGCCTCACAAAGCCCTATCTATTCCTTTTGGACAGAGGATATGATTTGGAAATTGTCAGGCACTCTGTGGTTAACAATCTACTTGAAGGGGCTGGCGGGTTCACAATTATTAAGTGGTTAGCAATTGCTGAGGGTTCACTAAGGCATTTCTAGGGAGCTAAAAAGACTAAAATTTAATACAAATAACAGAATTGCAAGATAATAGACACACATTTACACACACAGAACACACACACAAAGAGTAGAGAACGTGATTGAGTGGGTGTTCAGTTTAAATGCATTATTGGAATTCTGAAATTTGAAACCTTGTAAGAATGTATACTTTACCTTCTAAGAAAACCTGAATACAATTATTTCAGGTGAAAATGAGATTTTGGACAAAAAAAAAAAAAAAAAGAGACAAAGTCTTCAAGACTTCCTACAATGGAGCAAAACCAAAAAAAAAAAAAAAAAAGAAGAAGAAGAAAGAAATAGCTGTTTGTTTTTTTTAAAGAATTCAGGGTTCTTTAAAGTCTGTATCTGTAGAATACTTAAAACCCTTTTAAATATCTTAAAGTAAAGCCAAAAAAATATTTATTTATTTCAGTGCTCTCTGGAAAAATTGAAGCCCAGCAAAACACTATTTGAATTGGAAATATTACTTCTATAAATCTTGTGACTTTTTTAATTAAACCGTGTTGCTAATTTCAGAGTAAATCCATTTTGCCTTTATAAAATTCATTCTATACTACAGTGTGAAGTAACAGGTTAGGTAAATAAAAATTGTTGCATTTCCATTAGCAAATATTTTGCAATCCCTTATAATAATTTATTCTTGAATGATAAAGTGGATATTTGTGTTTCTTTATACTTAAGATAATTCATAAAATACATTTTGTGCTTAGGAGTATATCTTCTAAAATAAAATTCAATTTCTGAACAAAATTTGTAAAGATATCTATAACCTCATATACCTTATAGACTTAAGAAACCAATTGTTAGATTTTGTATTTATATGAAATATTAGATCACTACAAATGATTAGACTTTAAAACAGAGATACAAATGAGAATCTTCCATTTTTATAAGTGTTACACTTATCAATGATTTTAAAACAAAATTTACTTGTTGGTAATTAACACATTTATGTAATTTAGAAATAATTGTCAATAAATAGTCATAGAAACCAGCAAATGATTGCAAGAATTTATTTGGGTAAATAATTTGTTTGAAAGATAGTAAGCCATAAATATTTTTTAAATTAACAGAAAAATGTCTTTTCTACACTGGGTTGCATTTTTAATTACTGAATTTGACAACAACCATAGATAGATTTGAAATTCCATCATTTAGATTAATATATCACTTGTATGAGGTAAAGAAAGAAAGAAAGAAAGAGAAAGAAAGAAAAGGAAGGAAGGAAGGAAGGAAGGAAGGAAGGAAAAGAAAGAAAAGAAAGAAAGAAGGAAAAAGAAAGAAATAAAGAAGGAAGGAAAGAAAGAAAGAAAGAAAGAAAGAAGGAAAGAAGGAGAGAAAGAAACTTTATTTGATTATAATTCCTGAGTGTTAGCTCTCTTTATGTCATCTGCTTTCTCTGATATTATTAATTTATCATTGTTCACTCTCTCTAGTTATGGTTCACATAAAATCCAGTTGGTTCAAACTTCAGACCAGGAAGTTTTACAATGGATTGTGTAAAATTAGTAAATACCAGATTGTTTTTGTTTATGGATAACTTCCTCTGTGGGTAATAGGTTATCATAGCAAAATTTGTGCAAAGTTTTTACACTGTGAACCAAATTCTTACCCCTTTGTTTAGGAGTCTTTTATGAATGAATGTGGAGCATTCAAGAATTATGATTTGCATGCCATGTATCTGGTATCTGAAAGTTGTAAATCATCTTACAGGCTTTTAAAAATTAGAAGTAATGTATTTATGTTCAAATATGATGTTGTAGCTTATGCTGAAAGTTTTCTTAGTGTCACACAAGAGATGCATTCTTTGTGAACATTTTATATCAGATATCTGTGAATTTTGTTTTCCCTAAAACAAAAATGAAATTTAAAATTCTGTTCTATAATTTGTACTCTTGTTTAAGGAATGAGTAATTTATATAAAATTAGTAACTTTATAATGTACATCTAATTTTAAATCATCTCTGATTTATATTGGCTATTTGAATTTATAAAATATATTTTCTAGAAACTCAGAAATAATGTTTTGCTATAATCCACTATACAATAATTTTAATTGGAGGTTCATGCAAATGTATATTTTTTGTCTATAAAGATCTATTTATTGTTTTGGTAAAAATTTTTTTTGGTTTAATAACTTTAAGATCAGTTGCCCTCATCTTTAACTTGATTTATATGTGTATGTAAATGTTATCTTTGTTGAGTAATTACTGTGAAAAATTATAATGTTAACAGAAATAGTATAATATAATGCAGTGCATTTTAATGCATTCTTTCTTCCTCAGGCATTTTCAAGAAGTTTTCTTAGGTTTTCCCTTAAAATACTGAAAATTTACTAAATATTCTAGGAAAACTCAATTGTACTACCAACTTTCTTCAATTGTAAAATTCTGCATTTTAAAGGATTTTTTAATTCAGTCTTCCAAATAAATTACTTCTAGTCGATTTGGAAAACACCTGTTTTTTTTCTCTTTTTGTTGTTGCATGTGATGTGATCTAATATATTGGATTTAAGCAGTGAAACTTGCAAATTTTGATATTTGTCGTGAGGGAAAAAATGTATCGGGTAGTAGCTTATAAATTTAAGAAAAAACCCAGACATTATTATTTTTTGGAACTTTCCATTTTTGTGGGTTCTACTGCTCTATAATTATTCCTGTGCAACATGTCAGTACTATGTTCATGTTTGTATAATTGTCATATTTTCTTTTTTTCCCTTCTGATAGGCACTCATATCTTCTCTTTGCTTAGTGTGTGTGTGTGTGTGTGTGTGTGTGTAATATGTGTGTGTGAATACCTGTGTGTTCTTGGCGTATTGTCGTGACATGTTCGAAACGTGTTAAGATCCTTTCATCATCTATATTAGTATCCTGAATAATCAGTAAAATAACTGTAAAAATACTTATAAAAGATGGTGATAATCACATTGAAATATTTACATTTCCTTTTGATTTATAGGGTCCTACAGTTTTCACTGACTTCTAACATCTCTTTTCTAAGGTAATACTTGAATCTCCGCTGCACACATGGCCTAACAATTGTGTTGGCATAACTGCCTTTGGTTGAGCTGAAAGGTGCGTACATGCTTTACATAGACCATGCAGATGAGGCAGTGAGGGTACAACACAGTTGGGGTAAATCATGATAAAGTGGGATCTGGGAGGTAGAAGGAAGGGCAAAGGGAGAAGCTTCTTTTTGGGCACCTGAGAGAAACTTCTGTGAATGGCCTGACCATAGGGGCAAGTGAAGGAAGTATAAGCTGAGGTCCTGGGGCCAAGAGATGTAGCCTCAGGGCTCTGAGTATAGAGTATCCTCGCAATCTAATTCTTTTAGGATGAATGGCATTCTGTGTCTGTCCTGTTATGCACTGAAATCCATCTTATTAAATGAGATTGTGTAATGTATGTGCCCATATTCATGAAACTCTTCTACATTGTCTCATTATGGGTTTTTCCCAAAAATAATATACAACAGCATTCTTTGCAGGGGTCTTTGAATTTCTGTAAGAAAGTATATAATAGCATAGCTCTGTGGATCAAACATTTTACCATAAATTGGAGAGTTCTATTTTTAAACTGTTATAAATTTGTTGTCATTCACATCATAGTGTCCTCAATGCCTAGCACAGTAACTGGCAAGTATTTTATGTCTAGTAAGTACTGGTCAATGAGAAAGTTGGCTTTATATCCTTCATCCCTCTTTTCTGGGACTACTTCTTCCTACTCCCTTCTGGGAGATATAGCATAATAATTTTTTATATAATGTCAGCAAAGTTTAAGGATAGGGATGTCAGGATTTCAGAATCAGTCTCTTCTACCTGTAGTTCCCTTCCTTTTATTCCTCTTCTGTAAATCCTATGATCATTTTAGGGCCCAGCTCTCCAAACTTGGGAGATCCCCTCAGCTGAACGACATCCCTCTCGGCTCTGACTCCTTGAGGCCATCTGCTTTCTACCTCCTTACAAGCTTGATGTTCTGCTTTCTACCACCCTGAGCTCTCCAAGCGAGTTTACCATCCGTGTTCCTCTTGGCAATGATCCAGCACCTGGTTGTGCCATTTGACCATAGTAGGTGATCAATGCAATGCAGCAATTGTTCTTGTCTCTCTCTATGAGTGTTATGGAATCAAGCAGGCACAGACAGACCAGAACAGTGTGGCATAAATAGAATAACATCTGAAAAGTTGAGGACAGTGTTCCACTTTGCTTAAATAGGAAAGAACCAGGTTGTCCTGTTACTTTCTGTGGATTTGTTATGTTTTCTCTTGCGTTGAAGATATTAGTCACTGAAAACATATTTGTCTGAAATAAAATGTGTTCAGATAAATTTCTAAATTTGACTGAAAGACAAATTCTAAAATCTTACCTGCAAAAAATACCGACGTAATTTTCTGCATTTCCTCCCCCTGCAAATTCCAGTTAAACAATTTTTCTTCAAAAAGAGCAAGTACTAAATTATGAGATCAATTAGAAACTACATAGCCCAGAACTGAGAAAGATTGCTAATTTTATTGAACAATGTCTTTAATATCTATGTGAGTGTATGTGAAAGGAAAGAATCCTTGATTTCTAAGTCAAGAGCCTGTGTTTTATTCCTAGTTCTTCCTCACAGCAATGCTCACTGTACCCCCAGTTATAGTCATGTAACCTTTCTGACTGTCAGTGTCTATGCCTATTAAGTGGGTTTGCTAATCATTTAGGAAGATGGTATGAAAACAGTTTGGAGAGAGGCAACAGAGAGTTTTACCTTTGCAAGAGAAGATCTGGAAGAGTAATTGAGGTTGCTGGTCTGTGGGTCAGAAAACCTGAAATTTAACCTGAGTTGGCCATGAACTACCTGTGTGACCTTGGGCAACATACTAAAGCCCCGAGACCTTAAGGTCTTTGTCAATAAAAAAGATGATAAGACTCAACGATTCGTATAGGTGCTGCTGCAGCTTGAAAATGCTATCGTCTGGCACCATCATTCTACATCTGTTCTTATAAATGCCCTAAATAAGAACAGTGCCAGTGGATGGGACTCTGATGTTAGCAACCCAAAGAGGGGTCTGGACTTCAAATGTGAAATATGTTGGGGCTCTCTAACATGAGTCTCTGGATTTTCAAGACAATAGACATGAATACCTCGGGGAAAAAAAATTAGAAAAATTCACTAGGTGGGGCAAGAGGAGCCAGGCTTTTAATTACTGGGCTAAAACTAAATGTGATGGATTAAGTCAATCAACCCTCATTAATAAAATGTGATAAGTAAATTACAGTAGTACTCACAGAGCTGGGATACTAAAGGTTAGAAGTCTTGGCTAATCACAGCAATTCTTTAAAGATACCATGAAGCATAACTTTGGGAGATGTGACATATCTGTAAACCATTGAAAATGTGAGTGGCAGCCAGTGTCCTGTGAGGCAGTGGGAAGTGGTGGTGGGTGGGGGTGGGGGGGTCGGGAGAGTAAAAGGCAGTATGCTGTGAATCTGAAGAGTTCCAGAAATATCAGAAATCCTGAGAACTGCCGATCCAAAACGTGTGCAGAGGAACAGGCTATGGTCCCTGTGTTGTTTTCTACTACGTTGGCTCACGCGCACAGTTGGCTTGAAGGTCTTCCCTAGATGTGCAGGGACATTTATGCAGTTGGAACCAGAAGCCTGGCCACAATGTGACCTTGGAGTAGGTTACTAAACTTTCAGAACCCCAGTTTCCCTCACCCATAAAGTAGGGATACAATTATCTGCTATAATAAACCGGGGTAAGAATTAATTTTCTACTTTGTGCATTTTGCATTTAACAGACCTTTAATAAATATTAGTATGCAACCAATATCCCTTTCATGAAATCACACTTCCTATTCTATCTCTTTTTAAAGACAGCTAACCCTTTGACCAACAAGATTTTCTTTTTTAAACTGGTTTGAAACGTCTACCCATTGCAGGAGGAACAACCCCAGAAATAGTACACACCAAACATCTTAGGCTTTGACAAAACCACAACGGTCTCTGGGTATGTGACGGATGGAGGAGAGAGTGGGTTGTCTCACCTGAGACGTTACCCCAGTACTGCTCAACCTTCTTCATCTATTCCCAGCACCCCCCCCCCCCCCACCGTCTTCCTCACCTTTTCCTTCCATGTGGCTCTCCGTTCTTCATTCCCACTGCTCTGGTGTGACCCATACTTGCTGACATTTGTCTTAAAAGCCATGCATTCTGTTGCTTCCCACTCTTCCACAGTCCCTGGCTCCCACTTTTTTCCCTTTAAGAGCTGTTTGTCATCCTCTCAATCTCTTCTCTGTCAACCTTGCCTTCTGAGCTTAGCAGAAGTTTATTTGTCCTTAGACAACCTTGTATTTCCTATCCCATACTCTCTCCCTAGAAGCATGCAAGGGGAGATACCTCACTTCCCCTATCCTACCCTCTTTTTTCTTTTTTCTTTTTTTTCAACTTCCCAGGTCTATGTCCACAGTTCAAATCACTGCTCACTAGTGTCAGACACTCCATTGTTATCCCATTTCTCTCAGAATAAAATTGCAGTCTTGCCCTGCACCACTTCTGCTCTGATTCTTCTCATCACTCTGCCCCTTGCTTCCTCTGCGGCAGCCATACTAGCTTCTTTAGTGTTTCTCAGACCTACCAAGCACATTCATGCCTCTGAGGTTTGCATTTGCTGGAGTTTTTGTTGTTGTTGTTGTTGTTGTTGTTGTTTTTTGCTGAAATGCTCTTCACCCACACATAAGCATGGCTGTCTTCCTTACTTCCTTCAGGTCTCACTCAGAAGTCATCAGAGGGACGTTCTTTGACCACCCTACATGAACTGCATCTACTCCCATCTATCTTATTTCACTTTGTTTCTTTTCCTTAGCACTTATCATACTCTAACACATTATAGGCTTATTTGTTTATTTGTTTAGTGTCAGTCTCCCCCCACCTCCAGTATATAATCTACAGAAGAGCTCAAAATTTGTTTTATGTTCTCTTGTATCACTAAAATAATTCCTTGGCACATAGTGGGCAATAAATATTTGTCAAATGAATGAATAAATGATCTCTCCTCTTACCCAACCTCACAACTAGCCCATTGTTGGCTAGCCGACAGCTTATTAATGAAAATAACTCTCTATAATACATAACTTTAGGGAAATCCTTCTGAATTTATGTATTTTACATGCAACCAATATTCTGCTAGGTGCTTCAGCTGAAATTGTTCACAAAAATGTTACTTAAGGATAATTTGATTCAACACACCACAGATTAAGTGTTATCTAAAATTATTGCCACTATAAAGTCAGTATATTCAGTTAATTGAAATTATACTGGAATGTGTGTCTTACACTGGAATGTGTATATAACAAACGTGAATTTTGTTTAAAATACTTGTCTCTCCTCATATAAAGAGTAGGAAGAAGTTTGGAAGCCAGAGGTGAGCAGATTCAGGTCTCAATCCATCATGATTTTTTCCTACCATATTACAAATCTAGAGTCTTGCAAGCCTGGTAAGAGCCAATGAGGTGTAGCTCAGTGCTTAAGAATCGCATCACAGGAGCCAGGCTTTGGTGATTCAAATCCAGGTCCTGCCACTGAGCTGTTTGTGTCCTCTGGTAAGTTACTTAACTTCTCTGAAACTTGGTTTCTTTATCTGGGTTAAGACTCCCTGCCTCTATGGTTGTCCTGAGGATTTAATGAGTTAATCCATGTAAAGCACTTAACAGGATTGGCACACAGAAAGTACATAGTTAGTTATGATTATTACTAATATTCCTCCTGATAAAACAGCTGTCACTTCTTAGGAGTTTTACTGTCCTTTTTCCTGGGCACCTGGCCCAGGATTTACTGCACAGTACTCTGTGTTCAATCGGTACAGCCACCACACCCTTGGATCCCTTGCTACTAGTGATATATGCAGTCTTCTCCCTTCTTACTTTCCCCCTCCCTTGCTCCCTTGCTCCCTCCTTCTTTCCTTTCTTCTCTCCTTTCTTCCTCCTTTCCCCTTCCCTCCCTCCCTCTCTCCTTCCTTCCTTCCCTCCCTCCCTCCTTCCTTCTTTCCTTCCTTTCTTCCTTCCTTCCTTCCCTCCTCCTCTTCCCTCCCTTTCTTCTCATAAATCTTGCCTTTTCTTACTTTCTCCTACACTTCCTCTCTCATACATTGCAGTCTGTTCTGCATTAGCTGTCAGTCCTCTCCTCCATTCTTCTGTTGTTTCTGCTCTCATTCACAGGAGGGAAAAGACCTGTCATGTCACCAGGAAGAATCCCCAGAAGCAAATCTTTCAGGCTCTCACTTCCTGGGTAGAATTTTGTTCTTTCAAGCAGCTTCTGCTTTAGACATCTGAGGCCCTTTATCAAAGACTGTTTGCTGCTCAAGTTGATCAGAAATGCCATCTCAGCACTTTTAACCCATGTGTGGGTTATACCAGCAGCATCCAGTGCTTTTGAAAACACTGACTTGTCTTATCAACAATCATGGGCTAACCATAAAATCGACCATAACCAATTGTATTGCTTGCTGCTCCTAGGGGGCATGGATGAAATAATGTGGTTACTTTGATGCCTAATAAAATTCAATTCCAGTGATGGTGAGAATGTAGGAAGGAATGAAAGACATGTTCAGTGCAAATGTGTATTTTTTCCTCTTTGTCCTATTAGATTAGGAACTCCTTGAGCAAAGGGACCATGTCCGCTACCTTCATTTTTAATGTTTGGGATGAGTGCTCAGCTTAGTGCCTTCCTCACAATACATGCTCAATAATGAAACACTCCCTGCTTCCTGAATTTTTGCTTTTCAAGTACTAGACAAATGTGGTAAAAAATTCTGAGTACACAAAGGCTGAAAGAATAAACCCATGAGTGAGTGCAGTGCTTTATGTTGTTGTCATTCATGCAGCTTTGTGAAACATAAAATTGTAAGACTAAATTGTCAGGCCAGTAAAAAAAAAAAATTATCTCAAATCTCAATGATCCTGTAAACTTTTACAACATATCTCTGTGGCAATAATTACAGTAGACCCCCCCTTTCGTGGTTTCACGTTCCACAGTTTCAGTTACCTGTGGTCAAGCTTTGTCAGAAAGCAGATAATCCCCCTCTGACCTATCGTCAGAAGGCCAGTAGTAGCCTAACGCTATGTCACAATGCATATGTCATTCACCTCACTTCGCCTCCTCATGCAGGCATTTTATCATCGCACATCATTACAAAAAGAAAGGTGAGTACAATACAATAACATATTTTGAGAGAGAGAGAAAGCGAGAGAGATCACATTCACATAGCTTTATTATTATTGTTCTATTTTGGTAAGTTATTATTGTTAGTCTCTTACTGTGCCTACTTTATAAATTAAACTTTATCATTGGTATGCATGCATAAGAAAAACCAGTATAATGGGGCTTGGTTATATCTGCAGTTTCAGACATCCACTGGGCGTCTTGGAACATATCCCTGGTGGGTAAGTTGGGGCAGGAGAGGATTACTATACTGTAAATTATAGTGATATAGAGATATATCTTAATTCTCTCTCTTAATTGTTAAACTCTTCGGTGAACTAGTTTCTACTGTTGTGCTATACACATCATATGCTTTCAATACCTGTTTGCTGAATAAATTAATGAATGATTAAATGGATGATGTTAGACTTCCACTCATTCAGAATATTCAAAGAGGTTTTCCGTAATTCAATTAAGTAAAAAAGTTACTATCTATATGATATGTATGGATTGACATTAAAATATAAAATTACAGGAGCACCTGGGTGGCTCAGTTGGTTAAGTGTCTGACTCTTGATGTCAGCTCAGGTCATGATCTCACAGTTGTGAGATGGACCCCCATGTTGGGCTCTGTGTTGACAGTGTGGAGCCTGCTTGGGATTCTCTCTCTCTCCCTCTCTCTCTGCCCCTCCTCTGCTTGCTCTCTCTCTCTCTCTCTCAAAAGAAATAAATATACACATACATACATACATTTGCATGAGTCAAAATTATACCAAATATAATGTTATTTCTTATGATTCAAAAGGCACTTCAAGATCTTTAACTTTCAAGATTAAGAGAAGCCAACTGGTCTCCTAAAAAAGTATATTCATCTCTTGTTTTGGTCTATCAATAGTTTACTATGACTTTTAAATAAATCTGTTTTGTCAAGTTGTATGGATTCTGAATAAAAAGAAGTTTTATATTCTCATTGGAAAGAGTTTAGAAGGCTAAAGTACCTTGAGAAAGACAATATAACATTGAACCAAAGTGATGAAAATGATTGTATTTAATTTTTTTAATACATTTGTATCTCGACATATTACATTTCTAGACCAAAATGGTTTGTACATCTCTGTTGCTTGAGCAGGAGGAAATCATTACAATGAAAAGAATTATTGAAAATGGTCCATGTTGTGTAATTCCCAGGATAAATGGGCTGAGTAGCAAATATTTCTGTTGTGAACTGTTTTATACCAAAATGTGCATTATTAAACCCATTTGTTGAGCACATTGAAAGATCGAATATCTTCCTAACTCGACACTGGAAAATGTTTATTTGCCATTCCTCTCCTTCCTCTGCTCTGATCTTGTTAGATATTGTCTCTGGGTTTTCTGGAATCCATCCATATTTAGAGGGGAAAAAAATCATAGATGTAGAAACCAGAAAAACAGAATTTACAATTTATAAACACATATTTTTAACAAGATCATAAGAAATTTAAAATAGCTTACATAATAGAAACAGCATGTAGGAAAATATATAGAACGATGTGGTGGGTGACTATTTTTTATACCATCATAAGGATCCTATACATTTGAAGAACACAAAAACAGTAGTCATCAGGCTATAAGAACTTGAATGTAGCAGAAGTATGATAGTGATCAGGATGGTTTTGGGGTGATGTTATGCCCCTTTGATTTTATAAATAGGTTACTTTATGCATGCTGTGTACTTAAGTTATATACATTTAATTGTTGCCCTTTAAAACACCGTGTGTGCAATCAAGTTGTTTTTATTTCACTTAGAGTAATCATATGTGGGCCTGGTTCCATCTTACAATTACTTCCAAAAAAAGAAAAAAAAAAAAAGCTCTGTTGTTGAAAAATCAATACAGCACCGAAGACTAGAGTCAAAGGTAATAGCAACAGCTGGAATGGAAGAGGCAGTAAGCAGTTTTCCTCTTTGACGATCCTTTTCTTCTCCAGTTAATGCCATTTACCTAGAGTCAAACTGGAAGTAAAACATGCAGGTATAGATTTATCTATTTATCCATTCATTCAATAAATATCTATTGAGTGCCTACCACGTGCCAGCTTAGTACTCAGCATGGGGACATGTTATAAAAAGTTTTATTTATTTTTTTATTTTTAAATTTTATTTAAATTCAAGTTAGTTAACATATAGTGTAATAATGATTTCAAGTAAAACGTTTTTTTGGCTTTTATTTTTTTTAAGTTTACTTATTTTGAGAGAGAGAAAGCACAAGCAGCAGAGGGGCACAGAGGAGCAAAGACAGAATCCCAAGCAAGCTCTGCACCATCAGGACAGAGCCCGATGTGGGGCTCAAACCCATGAACCATGAGATCACCACCTGAGCCGAGATGAAGAGTTGGACAGTTAATGACTGCGCCACCCAGGAACCCCTCAGGTAAAAAGTTGTAATATGATGTTGGGCTTCTGGAGAGACCTTGAGGTGAGAATTGGAAGTCAGATAAATGGTGTTAAAAGTGCCTTTGAAGCAGATGTAAATTGAAGGAAGTTAAATGAAGAGACAGGTGTATTTTGAGATGTGGAGGGGATATGAGACCTGTTACATTCAATTGCTTCAGGAAGTCTCTGCTATGAATGACACAGGAAGGTTATATGAGATTTTGAGGTACATGGGAGAGAATTATGTGTGCAGAGCCGTGGAGGAGAATATTCTCGGCACTGAATCAGGGATTGTTGTTGGCATTGTGGCACAGTGGTAGGGAGCATGTGTGTGTTACAGTGAGTCAGAGTCATCCCAGCTTTTCTCCAGCATTGCTCTTGGGCATGCACAGAACACTGGACCGCATGTATGACATAGGTTTGCCCACTGACATGGTGGGTCACAAGAATATGACAGGGACCTCAGTGGGGAGGGCAATAATAGGCTGGCAAGAGTGTTTATGGATGGATTAAACTATGAAGGATTGAGTGTTTATTAAACTCAGTGAGCAGAAAGCAGGGAGAAGGTTGGGAAGGGGAGGAGTGCAGTAGCACATATGGGGGTTGTGCATCAAAAACAAATAGTGCCTATAATGGTTAAATTCAGGGATGATCTTGCTGATGCATGGCTGAAGTAGGGTGGAGTTGGAGGATTGCAGGGAACAAGATCATGAGCCTCTACAGTTGAGGTAACTGATGGGTCCCCCAGCATGAATTTTGAAGTTGTCAGAAAGTGGTGATGAGGAATGAGGATGTGGAGGAAGATCATAAACCAGGTGCTATATTCATTTAGAAAGATGGAAATGGATCTCATGTGAGTTCAGTAAACAACAGCTGTGGTGCCTTTAAGATGGTGGAACAGAGAAGTGGTGTCAATTTTAAATGAGGAGAAAAAAGAAGTGGACAGTTGAGCAGCCCAAAAATTTAAAGTCTGGCCCTGTAAATTACTGGAAGAAAAATCCCAAGAGGGCCAGAATTTATTTTGGAGACATCCATATAGTATATGCAATCAGCCACATTTTTTCCTAGGTTCATTCAAATACGTGTTATTTTGTTGTTGTTGATTTGATTATTCATCATTACGGATACTGTCTTGGGTAAGAAAAAGATGTTATTTTATATTCTGTCTTGATTCCTTTCTAACACTTCTTTTATAGTATTTTTTCATGGTTTCTCAGCTTTAAAAATGTCAAATACTGGGAGGATACGCTTTCCCAAATATCAGATACTCGAGGCTTTTACATATATCAAGAATAAGATCCAGTTGGCAGAACCAACTAAACTAGAGACTATGTTATTTTTCAGAGTAATCCCCTGTATCTGAAAGGAAAACACTGTAGTAATCCTTTTTTTCTTTCTAAATACCATAATTTAGTTAATCCTACTTATATAAGCATAGTCTTGGGCTGGTTTTCAAAACCACCATTATATTAAGTATGTAAAATACAACTGATGTGATCGTCGAAATGTGTACTTTTTGCATTAGAATAGAGAACACCAATTTTTATGAGTTTCCTGACACACAAATAAGTGTTCTGATAACTTTACAGACATATTAGTATATTCATAGATATTCTGATTATTGCAAAGCCATGTATTTTGCATGGGTAGCTACCTAATTTGTTCACAAAGCTTAGCAAATGCTATTTAAATCATAATATAATAAACCTCTTCCAAGGAAGTTATTTAGTAGGGGCAGCAGATCCTGTCAGTAAAGGTTGACATTGGCAAACACCTGTCCTGTAGAGTTAAGTGCCCAGAGGCAGGTGTTCTTACATTTATTATGCTTCTATTGTGCTTTTCATCAGTACTATAACACCTAACTGAAAATGTTGATAATTTGAAAGATTTCTTAGTGCTTTATCAGTAAGAGCACACACACCCCATTCATTCATTGAGATGAATTTATTACTTTTCAGTCATTATTTAAGTAAACCAAGTCCATGAAATTCCAAAGTAAGATATTACCACTTTCCCACTTTCCTGCCTGCAGTGTTAATTCTCCTTTGGAAGACAGTCATCTTGCCTGCTGGATCCTTCTCTTAGTCTGACTCTGTTTGATATGAGATCAAAGGGCTTTCATTTTCTGTATCAATTAGGCTGGCTGTCTTGTCTCAATGAGATTAAGTAGCCTCTGGAGAGTAGTGACACCAGAACAGCCATAGATGAGCTGATGGTTAGTATACAATATGGCTGTCTTAATTCTTTCTAAATGATAGTTTGTCTAGTCTGATGTCTCTCTTTTATGGTCGTGTCTGAAGCTCATTTGTTCAGGGCAACCGTGCAGCACACACCAGACCTGATAATCAGTAGTTTGAGTTTCTAAAATGGCTGGAGAGACACATCAATTCTCTCCCAGGCTTATGATGTTTCCCATACTAAGGCAAAGTCCAGGTTTGGTTGTTGTGCCTTTTTATATTTTTTATTTTTGGTAGGATACCAAGTACTAGAATATTTTACTCCAAATAAAATGTAAATCTTACACCCAAAATTTGCCTTGAAGTTGCTTAAAGGAAGCATTATCAAAAGCATTTGTGGAACCCCAAGCAAAGCTATGTAAGCCCAGTATTAGTCCTGCTCTATGTAGATTCTTCTGTATCTAGAAGCTTGTGATCTGAATTTCCCATAGTCATTTTTGACTACCTTTCTTGAGATAAGACTTTAACGAACTCACTGGAGAAACTGAAGCAATGTGTTTAAACGTGTTTATTAAGACAATGGTGTTTATTAACAACAAGACACTGGTGTTTATTAACAACATCCTCTCTCAGTATATTCACGCTCTTTTCACCTTCAGAGATTTCCTCACCAGCTGCCTTGTCAAAAAAAAAAAAAAGATCGTCAGGGATAAACTCACTGATGTGGCCTTCCTCACCATCTTCAGACTTCTCTCGGCTTCAACATGTGCTTCCTTCTTCCTTATTATCCCAGAAGAAAATATTCCGCCACTTTCCAAGCCTTGGCTTTCACCCTGAGCCCCCAGAATCTGGCTTCCTCAGTTATCTCCCCTCCTCTCATGTACCCTTTCTCTTCTGGGTACACACATGTGCTCGAGACTCCACCAGACGTTAAAGAAATAAAAAACAGTGACAAAAACAACCACTCTTTCTTTAGCTCAACTTCCTTTTTTTCTGGGCTAATGCCTTACATTTCACCTTTTCATCATCAAATTCTCAAGAAAGAAGGCTACATGACTTCTATTCATTAGGTCCTATTCTCTTTTCTTTTCTTTTTCTTTTCTTTTCTTTTTTCTTTTTTTGAATAATAAACACCTCTTTTACATGACCGAAGACAGGAGGGAGGAAGATTTATTTGCCTTTTCAGGCTTTGGTTTTCCTCAGATAAAACTCTAGCTCCTTGGGCACTTAGCCATCTACTCAGCCACACCGGCCTGGGCTTGAAGTGATGCACACAAGAAGCTTGGCCTCCTGGAACTGCTCCTCCGGAAGACAAAAGTATGGAATGCTTCATGAATTTGTGGGTCATACTTGCGCTGGGGCCATGCTAATCTTCTCTGTTAATCATTCCAATTTTAGTATAGGTGCTGCCAAAGGGAGCATGGTCCTATTCTCTTTTTAATTCACTGCCATCGGATTTCTGCCCCCACCCTACTGCTGTCACCAAGGTGGGTAAGAACATTGAGTTACCACTCCATGGACACTATCCTACTAGCCTCTCTTCTCCATTTGCCACTAACTGTTACTATCTCCAGACGGAAAGTCTTCTTCTCTTCTGAGTTCTGCCTCACTTCCTCTCCTGGTCATCCTCATGTATCCTTCTAAGTGTTTTGCCTCTTCCCTTATTTTTTTGTCCCTCGGTCCAGCCCTTAGAAGTTGGGGTTCCCTAGGGTTTCTTTCTCACTTGTTTCTTCTCCTTCCGCTAGTCCCCTTCACCCTTAGGCAATCTCATGCTTTGGCTTGATTTCTCCTCCATCAGTAGATCTGTATCTCCAACTACTCAAAGGAATTCCCTTTGAAGCACCTAAAAATTCAACATCTGGTGAAGAATTGAAATGACACTATCCCTACAATTTGTTCACAGAAATTTCTTCTCCCTTTCTCCCTAGCTCAGCCAAAAAAAACCCTGTCATTCTCCCAGAGTGAACTGTGACCTTCCTCTAAATTCCTTACTTCCTTTCAGTTCTACCTCTTAAGAAACCTTCTCCTGCCCCTTCATTTTTCATTCCACTGCTTCAGTCTAGATCAGAGCTCATCACCTCACACCTGGAAGGTCACATCCAGGTGACCTTAGTCATATTTATACAGCTTTTCCTTAGTCATATTTATACAACTAGATCTGATCACGTCACTACCAGGATCAAAAACTTTCTTCAATTTCCATCTGCCTACAGGATATACTTTAGCCCAACCTCCTTTGTGCAGCATAAGATTCCCTTCAGAATATAGCCAAGTCTGATTTTCTAATTACTCTCTGGTCTTCCACTGCCATATGCCTTTACACACTCCAGAATGTTCCTCATTTGTGCCTTCATACTTAAGATCAAAGTGCTCCTTTTCCCTAGAATGCCCATGTTTCTTCTCTCCTCTTCTGTCTGGCAAATCTCGATTCTACTTTTATGTGGAGTTGCAGTGTCACCTCCTTTCTATTACACTCATCTTTGCTGACCGCAGCCTCCACCCCATTCCCACTGCTGTCACAAAACTAATTCTTATGTTGGGGTTCCATAGCATTTTATGTCTGCTTCCACTTAAAGTCCTTCCCTCATTGTCTTATAGCTATTTTTCTGTTACTCTCTCTCCCCTACTAGGCTACTAGCTCTTCTAAAGCCATGTTCACCTTTCCTGCTATGCCAAAGATGCTCACCTTGTCCTCAAGATGAAACAGAAAGCCTTAGCTGAGTGCCTCAGGCAGCATTAGTGGTCCTCTGTCCTGCCACAATTTTCTATTCATGTACTCTATTACAGCACTATTATATTGAAATTGTATGTGTACTTTCCATTTCTTCCATTAGACTGAGAGTATGTCAAAGCAAGGACCTCATCTTATTCATCATTGCCATCCAAATGGTTAGCATAGTGCCCAGAACACAATAGGTACCAAATAAATGTTTGTTAAATCATCTGTCATGCCCCTAAGTCTTTATTAGTCTTTTGTTTTGAATAGCTATATAAGATACATTTTTAAATGCCTATTAATATACTATGAATATTCACCTATAATGACTACCACCTGCAGAGATCATTGAAAAATCTCAGTTGCTAGAGACAGATCACACTAAGTTAGTAGAAAACAATCTTGATTTGTGGGAAGCTGAGCCTCAGAGAGTGCTGAATTAAAAGGGAAAGAGTGAGCCATGTCATGCCAATGGCATTGGAATGCCAATAACAATGCTTACTCATGGCATTGGCATGCCAATAAATATGTAACATCCCACAGCCTGGAGTTATTATTTTTATAATAATTTATTAGCCTCATCAATTAGAAAAGAGAAAGTCAAATAGAAGGTAACTGAAGTTACTTAACAAATTTATGCTAAAAACCAACTTAAAAGCTACACTAAAAATTCCCTTAGTCCCCAGAACCATAGTGTTTCTGTAGAGGGTCTTCCTATTAGAGTTTCCCCATAATTGTCAAGTTATAGGACAAAAGAAAGCATCTTATTTTTAATCAGCTGAGGTTGGTGTGAGGGTGAACTGGAGAAACATGGGGGAGGCAAGGAT
The DNA here is from genome assembly GCF_024362965.1 of Panthera pardus. Taxonomy (NCBI): domain Eukaryota; kingdom Metazoa; phylum Chordata; class Mammalia; order Carnivora; family Felidae; genus Panthera; species Panthera pardus. Next base: position 95,983,166 of record NW_026527013.1, read on the forward strand.
CAAGGAAAACCAGCTCTTCTCTCTTCCCCTACATTGCCTACCCTTGTGGATTTGCACAGATAATGTCTATTCATTGTTTAACAATCAGTCAACATGGTTAAGCTCCTGGGCTGTAAATTGGAACAGAAATCTGAGGTGAGTCTGGCTTCAGAGCTCTTACTTTCTATGCCCTAACAAACTGAGTTATTTTGTGAATGCTCTAGTACCTAGTTAGGTGATTTAAATCATTAGTAATATAAATTGGTAGTTATGTTAATAAGATAACTCCACATTTTCTTTTAGCAAAATAGGGCTGTTTCAGCCAACCCAATATATTTTTTCCCTTTCCTTTCCCCATTCCTCCCTGCTTGAATCAGGTTGTGATATGTTATAGGTATTTCCCAATAAATTACCAACCCCTATACAAACATTTTTTACTTAGCCCATATCCTGCTTCCTACACTCTTTTAAGTTTTATTTATGAATCACTCAAAATTTTACTCATTCCAGAAACTACACATTTACTTGTTAGTATATAACAGCCATTCTTCCTCCTTTATTTGCAATATTTTTAACATCCATTCTAAATGAACTCACCATTGCTTATCCTGGTTTGCATAATTATAGCTGGCTCTTATGTGTAATTATCAAAACTCTTTTATTCTTTCTTTTTCCCTTCCTCATCCTTTTTGCTTTTTGTAGAGGGTGAGGAGTTGGGGAGAGTTAGTTCTCTCACAGGAAGAAGGCACCTGGCCGTGAGGGCACTTCACAGCTCATTAATTATCTATTGGGCATTGGCTCATTTAAAAAGTATGAGGCAGGTTGGGATTTGAGATTGGAGGAACCAGGGTGGAAAGCAATTTGTGTTAGAAAAAAATCAAGATGAAGAACCCTAGGCTCAGAGATGTCCCAGGCTTGCAAGAGGATTTTGGATGGGGAGTTTTTAGCAGCTTTTGAAAGATGAAGAAAGAATTCCTAGTATGCTAGAAATAGGAAGCAATGCTTCACGTTTAAGAAGAATTAATTCCACTTCACCCAATGAGATGAAAATTGGGAATTTACATAAAGAGGTAGTTTAGACTAAAATTATAAGAAGCTTCTTGGGAATGAAAACATGATTATGAAGGGCAGATGGAATGCTGTCCTTTCCAATCTATAAAAAATATAAATAAATATATATGTATAATAAAGATACAATTTAATAGGCCATTTTAATTGTGGCTTTAAAAGAATTCAAACAATACAAAACAATGAAAAGTAACTCCCCCTCTTTCCTTTCTTAATCACCGTCTCCCTTCCCTCTCCTTTCCCCATAGTTCCCTTGGCTGGACAAAACCACCATTATTGAGTTATTTATCCTTCTGGAGAAATTCTTTGCATTTACAAACATATATGTGTGTTAGTTATTCTTCATTTCACCGCATGAATGATAGCATACTATATGCACTGTCTGCACCTTACTTTTTCCTCTTGTTGAGGTGTCTTAGAGATCTTTTCCTTATGAGTCCATATAGAGTTGCCTTATGCTTTACAACCACTGCAAAATTTAATTAACCATTCCATTCTGATGGACATTGAGGTTGTTTACATTCTTCTGCTGTTACAAAACTATACTGCATCAGAGTTGAGCAGAAAGAACATGAAAACCTCTTGATGGGAGCATCGGAGGCAAGGTAGGACAGAATGAACTGTTTTCACATGAACCAAATGTTTTTAGGTCCTGCTTCTCTGTGTGCCTCATTGCCATGCATAAATAGGAGGAAACACACAGGAGTTCTATGAAAGGGCCACTTACTGTTGTTTTCCTATTAGGTTAGGCACGTTTCCACTGTGTGGAGTTATTATGTAAAGTACCCCAAGTCTTTTATGGCAGTGGGGGTACATGTTAGGAACATACGCGAGTTATATCAGGAGAGAACGATGTTGTGCAAAGAGCATTGGTTTGGGTCACAAGAACTTGGTTCAAGCCTTAGCTCTGCATTTTATTGGTGTGATCGTTGGAAGACCTTTTAGTTTCTCCAAGCCTTATTTTCTTCTTCTGTAAAATACAGATAATAGTACCAAACTCATGTTTCAAAGATTTAATGAGATAATGCTTATGAAGTGATTCTATAAACCAGTGGTTCTCAAACTTTAAACAGTTTCTGATTCAGAAGGTCTGGAGTAGATAGACCTTAAGAATTTACATTTCTGATAAATTCTCATGTAATACTGACACTGCTGGTCTGGGACCAGAATTTTGAGAAACACTGGTATAAGCCATAACAAACTGATAGGTGGTGTTACAATTTTTGTCACTATAATTATTACCCAAGAAAGAACACTACCTTTACATGTGCCCTTAGAGAAGTGAGAGAGGTAATGGTGTTCATCTTTGAATTAAAATAAAAATTCTGCCAGTCAATCGATTACAGAAATTTCTAAAGAAATTGAAATTATTGGTGGGGGCGGGGGAGAAATACTAAACACATAATTATGCACTCTTTGAGTTTATTTAAATGTTCATGCACCTCTGAATTCACTGGTTAAGAGCACTTGACAGGAAGTGGAAGTACAAAAATAAACAAGAAAGGCTCATCTCGTGGCATTGCTGCCTTAACTGAACACAGGAAGTCCTGGAAATCTTGCAAGACCGTCTGTTCCTTCATGTTGTCTAGCCTGATTTTAAGACCTAATAGAGCATTTTATGTTTGTATTTGTCAAGGTTATCTAGAGAAACAAAAGAGAACCAACTGGAGAAAAAAAAATTATACAACACACACACACACACACACACACACACACACACGCAAAAGAGAGTTATTATGAGTTTTAAGTTATTGTAACTATGGCATATAGTTCTGGTCTGAGTCCAGGAACCAGCAGAGCCAATGGTATAAGTTCCATCCCAAGTCTGAATCCAAAGGCAGGGGAAAACAAATGTTTTAGCTCAAAGACAGGAAGAGAGAAATAATCCTTTCCTAACTTTTTATGCTATTTATGTCTTCAACAGATTGGACGAGGCCCACCCACAATGGGGAAGGCCATCAGCTTTATTCAGTCTACCAATTCAAATGTGAGCCTTATCCAGAGATACCCTCACAGATGCACCCAGAAAAAAATGTTTTTTTTCAAACTTTTTAATGTTTATTTATTTTTGACAGAGAGAGACAGAGACAGAGTGCAAGTGGGGGAGGGTCAGAGAGAGAGGGAGACACAGAATCCGAAGCAGGCTCCAGGCTCCAAGCTGTCGCCACAGAGCCTGATGCAGGGCTTGAACTCACGAATGGTGAGATCATGACCTGAACCAAAGTCAGACGCTTAACCAACTGAGCCACCCAGGCGCCCCAGAAATAATTTTTAACAAAATATCTGGGCACCCTGTGGCCCATTCAAGTTGACACATAAAATTAACCATCAAAATGTTGTTGATGAATGTCTAAAATGAGCTAGTTTCAGGGCACTTATTATGGTTTTCCAGTCCACAATACTGCTTCAAAACACTTAAAGTTTCAAGGAGCACAAACATTAACTGTGGCTACACGTACAGTTAGTTTCATATTCTAGTTGTTACATATCTTAACAGCAAAACGTTTCAGTGGACTTCTTATAGCTAAACCTCAAAATATTTTTTAAAAACAGAAAATTTTAGTTTGCTATCATCAACACCATCACCATGATCATATTTATTACAAGAAAGGTGATGCCAACAGGTCTATCTTCCAGTATATAAAAGCTGTTCGATATTTAAATATACGTTAAGAATAATTCAAAATCATTGATTTATTGTTGTCACAAATGTGTAGGAATCTAGACATTCTAGACATTCAGATTTTAGCACTGACATATTATCTTCTGAAAATTACCACAGACATTCCACTTTCCATTCCCATCTCAACTAATAAATACAACCTGTGGAACAAGAGACATACCACAGTACATTCCTGGGATCCCAAGAGACAAATATAAAAATATTTTAGAAGACAAATATTAAAATTAATGAGATAGAGCCACAAATGTTTGGAGGTAAATTCATGAGTAATGAAGCAAAATTTTCAAACCACAGCACAGTAGGGAGAAAATGTTGAGATTATGTGTGAATAATACTTTTGTGAATATGGCATCTTATTGCAGTGGGTTTCCTTGCTTTGTATCTCACTGATTCCCTTCTTGACATTGTGCAGCTATTTCCTTTGCAATACAGAAACTCCCTTACAGAATCTTTTTCCACAGCTGGCTTTCATCACTTCTTGATAGGTACCTAAATATTTCAGTTTCTTCCACTTTATTTTCCTTTAACAATAACTGCTGCCCAATCAAATCATTCATCTTTCCCCCTGTGTGAGTATTTGAGATCTTGAATGAGTGTTTATCAGGCACCATTCGGAATCCCCTATTTTCTCCTGCTTGGCGTTTTCCTATACTCTAGGTCTCAATTACACTTGGAAGTTTGAATTAAATTTGTTTAACCATTTAAAATTTTTCAAAATTTACTGTGGACTTTTTTTTGTCTTTCCATATAAAAATTTGTGTGTGCAAGTAAAAGACTAACCCTAAAACCTACAACTTATTTTGTAACTTGTATAATAGATCCTGCACATTTATAAACAATACTCAGACATGTGGCACAAAAGAATGAATATTATGCTTTAAAATGGCCACAAATGATAACAATAACTAAAATTTATTTTCTATTTACTATGAAGTAGCTGCATGACCAAGCTCTTTATCTCTGCATTAATTTATTTCATATTTCCATCAACCCTGGAAGTTAGGAATTTTATTAAGTGCTTTCATGCCCTTGGTGTGCATGGGGAATCTCAGGATTATTATAAGAGTTTGAGTTGAATTTCTGGTATTTGTAACCCAAAGAGTATTCATTTATGCAAACACGATACATGTTATTATGTCGTTATATACTCTATTTACACTCTATTTACTCTATTCAGTGTGTAAAACAGAGTTTATCCTGAGCAAGGGGAGATCAGATTGAAAAGGCCTGTGCTCTATCTGTCCCATAACCATTTACATTGATTAAATAAAAAAATTCCTAGAGGAACCTCTGGGGAGAAGAAAAACAAAATGAAAATATAACAAGGATTGGGGCCAGAAAGCCAACTTGCAAGGATTTTTCTTACGTAGGTCTGTGGCAAGGACTTGACTTTAAGAAAAGAAAATCTGAAGGCTGAATAGAGTAAACATAAATATGGTTTAAAAACCAAAGAATATTAATGATATACAGTAAAATGTCTCCCCACCATTCTTGTCATTTATCTAACCAATTCTTACCCAGTCTCTACCATTGGTAAGTACTGTCCTTAACTTACTACATAAATTACCACAGTTTGTTCAAGCATATACAAGCAAAATCAAATAGATTCTTATTTTTCTTCATTTGCTTCCAAAGGCAGCATATTTTACATACCATTCTGCACCTTGTTTTTTGTTTGTATGTTTATCTTGGGCTTCTTTTCCTATTGGTATAATGAAAGCTTCTTCATTCTTTTTTACAGTTGTTTAATGTTCTATGATATAGACATATTATCATTTATTTAACCAGTTACTTTTGATCAACATTTGGGTTGTTTGTAATCTTTGGCTATTACAAACAATGCTACAGAGAATAACTTTGCACAAAAGTCATTTGTTACCTATGCGTGAGTATCTGCATGATAAATTCCTCCAAAAGTAATTCTGAGTCTTTAGTAGCTTTTGTTAATTTCAAAGTGACCACCTAGCTATTCTCTCTGAGATGCACCCTGGTGGAAGAAAGGATGTGTTATGTGTGAAGCTAAAAAGAGCTGTAACACTTTAGGGCCCAAGGCACCCTGTTATGGAAACCCCCCAAGAGAGCCTAACCCAGGAAGAATAGCCATATGCCTGTCCACTTTCAGGGGAAGGATGAGCATAGGTCCTAAAAGTTGCTGAGGAGGTGACACTGGAGTGGAGATACCGGCCTGAGTGAAGCACAGTGAAGCACTACATTTGAATGTAGTTCAAATGGGGAGCCAGGATTGTACTGTGCGCTGCTGAAACTTGAACAGAACTGTGTGAGGGTGAGTGACTCCAGCAGCACACGTGGCCCTGGGGCAAGGGCAACTGCACAAGGGCAACTCCTTTCCATGTTCTTACATTTTTTAACATGGTAGTAACAAGCCAACAAAAAACCCTAGTACTTTGAAGCCTGGTGATATTTGGGTAATAAGTGCTTAGAAAGGGTCTTGAAGAATAAAGTGATATTAACAGAGATTTCCTCTAGGAGTATAGGGTAAGAAGTTAACATCTCACTTTGTCCATATCTTGATGCTCATAGATGTTAATCAACTCTGTTGAGAATTGATGTGCGTCATTCCTGATTTTTCTCAATATAGGTATGTATATTTGCCCACACAAATAATTTTTATTATATAAATAGGATATTTCTGCTTATACATATTATTTTGTAGTTATGTTTTTATTTTATATACATATTTTAGAGATCTTTTCAAGCAGTATATAAAGCTCTACTTCAACTTTTTAATTTAATTTAATTTAATTTTAGTTTATTTATTTTGAGAAAGAGAGAGAGTGCACAAGCAAGTACAGGGGAGGAGCAGAGAGAGAAGGGAGAGGGAGAGAATCCCAAGCAGGCTCTGTGCTGTTTGTACAGGGCTTGAACTCATAAACCATGAGAGTGTGACTTGAGTGGAAATCAAGAGTCAGACACTTAATCGACTGAGCCACCCAGGTGCCCCTCAACCTTTTTAAATGATGCATAGAAGTCTACTGTCATTTATTTGACCATTCTTGATTTTTGGCTATTACAAACAATGCTGTAGTAAATGCCTTTGTACTTGTCTCTGGTCATATACTGGATGCAGATGCTTCTCAAGGACTCTGATACTTAGACATAGAAATCCTGGATTGAAGGGTATGCACGTCTAGAATTGTGATAGATATTGCCATGTTGTTTTCTAAAAAAGGCTTCACTAGTTTACTCACAGAAGAGACAGTTTGCTCACAATCTTAATATTAGACCTTGTCAATCTTTTAAAAGTTTGCCAGTTATATTTTCAAAATTACATCACACTGTTGTTTTAGCTTATATTTACTAGGTTAGTAGTGATGTTGAACTTTTTTTCACATGCTTCATTTGTATTACTTCTATAAATTGCTTGCTTATTTCCTTTGCATATTTTTTCTATTAGATACTTGTCTTAATTGATTTGAAGAAATACTTTATGTGCTGTTATGTCTGTTATGTTTGTAGCAAGTGTTTGCATCTGCTCTTTATCATTTAACTTTGAACTTGGCTATATCTGTTTATAAGACTCTATTAGTTGTATCTTAGTCTGTTCAGCTGCTGTAACAAAATACCACAGACTGGGTGGCTTCTAAACAACAAAAGTTTATTTCTCACAGTTCTGGAAGCTGGAAAGTCCAAGATCAAAGTTCCAGCATGGCCAGGTAAGGGTTCCTGGTTCATAGGTGGCACCTTTCAGTGTGTCCTCCCTTGCAGGAAGGGGCAAACGATCTCTCTGGAGCCTCTTTTGTAAGGATGTGAAATGCATTCATGAGGGCTTTACCTTCATGAATTAATCACTTCCCAAAGGCCCAGTCTCTTAATACTTTTATCTTTGGAGATTAGGATTTCCACATTTGAATTTGGAGGGGACCCAAACATTCAGACCACAGCATTTCACCCCTAGGTCCCCCAAATTTATGTCCTCATATGCAGAATACATTCATTGCACCCCAATAGCCCCAGAAGTCTTGTTCCAGCATCAACTCAAAAGCCTAAGTCCAAAGTCTCATCTAAATATCATCTGAATTAGATATGGGTGAGACACTCATGTTTTGGCAAATTGCTCTCCAGCTATGAACTTGTGAAATCAAATAAATTATGTGCTTCGAAGGAGGGACAGGCATGGGACAGACATTTCCATTCCAAAAGGGAGAAATAGGAAAGAAGATACGGGTAATAGTTCCTCAGCAAGTCCAAAATCTTAAACCCCAATGGGGCAGAGGTCCCACCTTCTCGACAAACTGGGGTGAAAGTTGGGGCCCCCGAGGCTCCAGGTGGTTTTGCTCCCACAGCTTTGCTGGGTGCAGCCCATACAGCAGCTCTCATGGATTGGGGTCCCATGCCTCTCTCGGGGGCAGGGGTCATTGCCCTAGTCAGATCTCTCTGAAGTGGCCCCTCCCCCTCCTGAGCCCACTGCTCTGGGAGACCCCATCCTTCCAAATCTCGGTGGAAATATCCATGTTCCCACTGGCTAATGGCTAGTGGCTGTGTCATGGTGTGAAATACTTTATATGTGATTCCTAGTCATAGAAGATAGAGAATAAGCTAAGTCAGAGTAAGACAAGATGGAGTCACAGTGGCCAATGTGACCTCCCATAACAGTTGTCAACGTGAGATGTAGGACTTCGAGTGTGCCTCTGTAGATAAGCTCTGTGACTGATAGATAAGTAAAACTTATTAAGAAAGGTCCACGGAGAGACTTGGGTGAGACCTAGTGGACTGAGCTGATATGGCAAAGACCATCGGGCAGAACCGTTACACCCAGCTCAGTGGACCCTTAAAAGAAGGAGCTGTCTAGCAGCGGCCAGAGGGCTGACCGACCTTCTGTGCTGTGTTATGTTCACAGGCTTTCCACACAGGAGCTGCCAGAGACTCTGGCAGGCGCAGAAGGCCACCTAACTGCAGTCCAGGCCAACACTTGTTATAGGAACAACAATGGGACCGGTGCCTCTCTCCTCACACTGTGATGCCTCCTTCTTGTATCCTCTTTGGAGTGGTTCATTAATTCCCTTCTAACTTTATTGTGTTGAGTAACTTGTGTGATAAAATTGTGCAATAAACTGAATGATTCATGAATTTAATGTTGGTGCTATGCAACTATTTGAAACAGGTCTCAATCCTGTGATTCTTACCTGGCCTTGCCTTTCACCCTGCTCAGGCTAATGTACTCTGATCTCCGGAGGGGCTCTGCCAAGGTTTACTGCCTCTCCCCTCCTATGTGTCAATTGCCTTGGCCTCCTTGCACAGCACCTGGAGGCTAAGGGGTGTGGCTCGTGCTTTTGGGGGAGCACAGCCTGCACTGTGAGGCTTTGAAATAGATCTGCCCTGGGGCCCTTGAACTTTGGACCTGTGAAGGTAGGGCCAATCTGGAACTGCCTTTGGGTGATTCTTCCATTGTCTTGAACAATAGGTCCTGGCTTCTCTTTGGAAGGCCCACCAATCTACCCATTGTCTTGATGAATAGCTCCTATTTTCTGTTGAGTTGGTCAATCCAGACTAATTTCCTTACCAAATTTGGCCCCACTCCTTGTGTTCTCTCCCAAACAAGCTTTCTTATTTCTTTATACATAGATAGGCTGAGAATTCTCCAATTTAATTTTTGCATTCTTTTTGATTAATAATTCCACCTTTAAATTGTTTCTCTCTTTTCGAATTTTACTATATACATTCAAAAGAAACCAGGCTGCTCCTTCGGAACTTTGCTTCCAAATTTCTTCAGTCAAATATCTACTTTTCATTGCTTACAAATTCTACCTTCCACAAAACATGAGGACAAGAACACAATGAGTTAAGCTCTTATCCACTGTATAACAAGGATGGCCTTTCCTCAAGTTAACACAACATGTTCCTCATTTCTGTCTGAGACCTCAACAGGATGACCTCTATTATCCGTGTTTCTACCAACATGCTGCTAACAACCACTTAGGTATTCTCTAAGAAGATAGAGGCTTTCTCTACAGCTTTCCTCATCTGAGCTCTTGCCAAACTTGCTCTTTACAGTCCATTCATAGCAGTGTAGGCTTTCTCTGGCATGCACCTCAAAACTCTTTCAGCCTCTGCCCATTATCCGGTTCTAAAGCTGCTTGCACATTTTTAGGTATTCGTTAAAGCAGCAACTCCATCTTTGGACTAATTTTCTTTTTTAGTCTGTTTGGGCTGCTATTAAAAAACCCATAGACTGAGTAGCTTATAAAAAACAAATCTATTGCTGACAGTTCTGGAGGCTGAAAGTCAGAGATCGGGTACCAGCATGGTCAGGTGAGGGCTCTCTTCTGGGTCACAAACTTCTCCTTGTATCTTCATAGGGCAGAAGGGGCTGGAAGTGAGATCTCTCTCTCTTATTTTTTTTTTTTTAGAACTTTCCATGCTTTTTTTTTTCTCCAATTTTTTTTTTAACATTTATATATTTTTGAGAGAGAGACAGTGTGTGCAAGGGGGGAGTTGCAGAGAGAGACAAAATCTCAAGGAGGCTCTGCACTGTCAGCACAGAACCCAAGGTGGAACTCGAACTCATGAACTGTGAGATCATGACCCGAGCCGAAATCAAGAGTCAGATGCTTAACTGAGCCACCCAGGCGCCCCTCTTCAAATTTTTATTTCAATTCCAGTTGGTTAACATGCAGGGTAATATTAGTGTCAGGTGTAGAATAGTGATTCATCACTTACTTTTAACACCCAGTGCTCATCATAACAAAACCCCTTCTTAATCCCCATCATCCATTTAGCTCATCCCCCCACCCCCACTTCCCCTTCAGCAACCATCAGTTTGTTCTCTATATTTAAGAGTCTGTTTCTTGGTTTGCTTCTCTTATTCCCCTATGTTTATTTGTTTTGTTTCTTAAATTCCACATATAAGTGAAATCATATGGTATTTGTCTTTTTCTGACTTATTTTGTTTAGCATAATACATCCTAGTTCTATCCACGTTGTTGCAAATGGTAAGATTTCATTCTTTCTGATGGCTGAGTAATATTCCATTGTATATATATATCACATATTTTTTATCCATTCATCAGTTGGTAGACATTTGGGGTCTTTTCATAGTTTGGCTATTATTGATAATGCTGCTATAAACATTGGGGTGCATGTATCCCTTCGGATCAGTATTTTTGTATCTTTGGTGTAAATATCTCATAGTGCAATTGCTGGATCATAAGGTAGCTCTTTTTTTTCTAATGCTTATTTTTTAATTTTTGAGAGAGACAGAGAGAGAGAGACACAGAGAGAGAGCAAGCAGGGGAGGGGCAGACAGAGAGGGAGACAGAGAATCCCAAGCAGGCTCTGCACTATCATGGCAGAGTCTAATGTGGGACTTGATCCTGCAAACTGTGAGATCATGACCTGGGCTGAAATCAAGATTCGGACACCACCGACTGAGCCACCCAGGTGCTTCAAGGTAGCTCTATTTTTAACTTTTTTTTTTTAAAGATTTATTTATTTTTGAGACAGAGAGCGCAAGTACGGAAGGGGCAGGGAGAGGGGGACAGAAGATCTGAGGCAGGCTCTGAACTGACTGCAGCAAGGATGCAGGGCTCAAAATCAGGAACTGTGAGATCATGTCCTGAGCTGAAGCTGGATGCTCAACAGACTGAGCCACCCAGGTACCCCTCTATTTTTTACTTTTTGAGGAACCTCCACACTGTTTTCCAGAGTGGCTGCACCAGTTTACATTCCCACCAATAGTGCAAGAGGGTTCTCCTTTCTCTGCATCCCCATCAGCCAATACCTGTTGTTTCCTGTATTGTTAATTTTAGCCATTCTGACAGGTGTAAGGTGATATCTCGTTGTAGTTTGGATTTGTATTTCCCTGATGATGAGTGATGTTGAGCATCTTTTCATGTGTCTGTTAGCCATCTGTATGTTTTCTTTGAGAAAAATGTCTTCTCATGTCTTCTGCCCTTTTTAAAGCTGGATTATAAGTTTTTATAAGTTCTTTATTGAGTTCTTATAAGTTCTTATAAGTTTGAGTTTTTATAAGTTCTTTATTTATTTTGGATACTAACCCTTTTATCAAATATGTCATTTGCAAATACCTTCTCCCATTCCTAAGGTTGCCTTTTAGTTTTATTGATTGTTTCCTTCACCATGCAGAAGATTTTATTTTGATGAAGTCCCAATAGTTTATTTTTGCTTTTGTTTCCCTTGCCTCAGGAGACATGCCTAGTAAGAAGTTGCTACAATCGATGTCAAAGAGGTTACTGCTTGTGTCCTTCTCTAGGATTTTGATAGTTTCCTATCTCACATGGAGGTCTTTCATCCATTTTGAATTTATTTGTGTGCGTGGTGTAAGAAAGTGGTCCATTTTCATTCTTTTGCATGTTGCTGTCCAGTTTTTCCAACACCATTAATTGAAGAGATGGTCCTTTTCCCATTGGATATTTTTCTTGCTCTGTGGGATCTCTATTGTTCCCTTTATTTATTTTTATTAATAACCTTAGATTGCACACAGTTGAAGTAAATAATAAAGAACTAGAAGGTAGATAGGTGAAGAAATCCAAAACAGAGCGTGGAGTAAAAAAGAATGGAATATAAAAAATATTGGAATAAGAAATACAGGAGATAGAGTGAAAATATCTAACTTACAGAAGAAGACTAGCAAGAGAATGGGGCAGAAGCAACCAGGAACAAATAATGTCTGAAAATGTTCAAAACCAATGAACATTATTCAAGAAGGTATCAGAATGACAGCAGGATAAATCCTTAGAAAACGATACCTAGGTCCATCTTAGTAAAACTTTGAAAATAAAAGGCAATTTAAAATATCTTAGCAGTCAGGGGTGCCTGGGTGGCTCAGTCAGTTTGAGCACCCAACTCTTGATTTTGGCTCAGGTCATGATCTCATGGTTCGTGGGATCAAGCTCCACATCAGCACCTACTTGGGATTTTCTCTCCCTCTCTTTCTACCCTTTCCTCCCCATTGCTTGCACAGGCACGCTCCCTGTCTCTTACCCTCTCTCTCTCAAGAAAAAGAATCTTAGCAGTCAGAGGTAGCAGAAAGTACTTACTTAAAGGAACAAAAATTATGATAGTTGAATTCTCAACAGAAACATTGAACTACAGAAAATATATGGAATGATGTCTTCAAAGTGTTGGGGAGAAAATGCCAGTCTAGAATTCTATGCCCAGTGAAAATATCCTTTAAAGTTTATTTATTTATTTATTTACTCGTTCATTCATTCATTCATTCCTTCTTTGAGATAGGGAGTGTGCAAGCAGGAAGGGGCAGAGAGAGGGAGAGAGAGAATTCCAAGCAGGCTGCATGCAATCTCTGGCACAGAACCTGACTTTGGGGCTCAATCTCAGGAACTGTGAGATCATGACCTGAGCCGAAGTCAAGAGTGGGACACTCAACCGACTGAGCCATGCAGGTGCCCCTGAAAATATCTTTTAAAAATAAAAATGAAGTAAATTAATTTTCAGACAAAAATTGAGAGAATGTGCCACCAGCTGCCTTACACTAAAGAGAGAGAGAGAGAAAAAAAAAGCCAAGATAATAACAGATGGAAGCAGAGATGTAGAAATGACAGTAAGAGAAATGGGAGAGTAAATAAATGGGCAAATGTAAATTAATATTGACTGTATAAAACAGCAACGATAAATGGCATCTCTTTTATAAAAGTACTATTCCCATCCACACTGGCTCCACCCTCCTGACCCAATCACCTCTCAAAGACTACACTTAACTACTACTATCACCTTTGGGGTTAGGAATTCAACATATGCATTTTAGCAGGCACACAAATATTCAGACCACAGCAAGTTGCAAATGACAGAAAAGTCAACTGAAACTGGTTTAAGTAAAAATGGAAATATATTGTTAATATATCTAAAAACTCAGGGATGGACTGGTGCCAGTTACAACTGGAATCAGGATTTCAATCATGTCATCAAGACTTAACTTCTTTCTCTCTCAGTTTATTCATTCATTTAACTGATATTTAAGTGCCTAATTTGTACAACCAATATTCTAGGAACTAAAATTTCATCACTGAGTGAACCAAACAGACAAAAATCCCTGTCTCTATGGAGTTTGTGTTCTGCCTTAAATTGTGATAGCTTTGCTCTCAGGTTTGACTTTGCATTTCCCAGCTCACATCATCCCAACACCAAGTCCAGTGGAAGAGGGAAGATCTACTTCTCCCAGAGCCAGCAATTGAATTTGGCTTTGATATTTCTGACTTGGATTTTCTGTCCATTTCTTAATCACTGCTAGGTAGCTGTGTTGCTTTTATTACTAGGAACAGATCACCTGACCACCCTGGAACCAGGGGTGGAATCAACTGCATTGGAAAAATAATAGGTAAGAGTAGGGTAAGGGTAGTTGGCCAAATAGGAATCAGCTGTTGCTTAAATGGGGGTAATTAAGCACTGGGCAGACTAATCCAAGCTGTGTCCACTGATTGGTGTATACTTTTTAATAGAGTTAAATTTTTCTATAGTTCTGTTAGTCCTTTCCTTTATTGCATCTAGAGATTATATCTCATTTAATGTTAAATTTACAAATATATTTTCCCATATTATCTTCCACATTTTGTATATATTTAAAATATTTACTTCTTGGGTGCCTGGGTGGCTCAGTGGGTTAAGTGTGCGACGTCAATTCATCATGATCTCACGGTTTGTGAGTTTGAGCCCCGTGTCAGGCTCTGTGCTGACAGCTTGGAGCCTGGAGCCTGCTTCAGATTCTGTCTCCCTCTCTCTCTGCCCCTCCCCTACTCATGGTCTGTCTCTCTCTCTCTCTCTCAAAAATAAATAAACATTTAAAAAATTTAAAAATATTTACTTCTTAATTCCTCTTGACTTTGTTTTTGAGGATTGTGTGATGTAGGGGTGAATCTTTTGAAAAGTATGTGCTTATCTGATATTCTGATTGTTTACAATGAAAAGGATGGACTTATGTGACTGAAAAGTGTTCGAAAAACTTAAGATTATAATCATTGATGTGCTAGGATGTTCATCACATCACTGTTTAGAGATGGTGTATAGAGAGGTGATTCCAAGCATAGGTACTGGTGTCAGAAGAAACAGGGATTATACTCTGCCTTTGTGGCAAACAGTCAGCTGTTTGTGTTGATCAAGTGTTTGAACCTCAATTTCCTCTTCTGTAAGACAGTGATAACATCACCTCCTCATTGGATTGTTTGAATAAATAATGAGGCAACCTTTGTAAAAAGACATAAGATAGTTCTTGGCATGTAATAAACATGAACGGATAATAGCTACTGTATTTAACAGAAAAAAAAAGGGAACATTGTTCAATAATAGAAAATGGTTTAAATGAATTATGATGGAATATTATGCAGGCACTAAAAATCATATTTTACAAGAATATTTAATGACATAGAAAAATATTCACTGTAAACTTAAAAAATAACCAGAATACAAAAGTATGTAAAGTTTGAACCTAACATTGAATATATATATATATATAATTTTTTTATTATACACAGAAAAAGAAGACTAGATGGAAAGCTTCCAAAATGTTAAAGGTGGACATCTCTGGGTTCTAAGTTTATAAATTTTTACATTTATTTTCATAATTTTTTATTTAAAACATTTTTTATAACAAGAAATACTTTAAGAATTAGAAAAATATTAAGAATGCAATGTAATTTGTCCTGCAAAATAGCACCTATAGATATGTGCAAAGGGAGAAGACATGAAAGTCATAAGAGGAGGCTAAAGAGGGTGGTTTTGAAGTTGAGGGAGAAGGGCCAATAAAAAAACACCTATCTACCCTATGACTTTGGCACTAATGGAGAAAGGCAAATAGAAATCAGAACCAGATATTGCTGTTAGCAAGCCTGCTTAGCTAACAGAACTGTCTAGTTTTCCAATGTCAGTAAGTGACAACCTCCACTTACAGCAAGGAGAAGGCAAGAAAGAATGTGTGGTGCTCTCATGCAAGTAGATGCTGAGGAAGCATCATATGGATTTATTATAATTTATTGAAGTCATTCCCTGTTATGGAGAAAGCAAACTCTGCTCCTTCTCCCAAACTCATCAATCAAAAAATTCACTCCTTCCCTAGGAGAGCAAAGAAAGTACTACCCTAGTGGTCTTTGCTTCACATGAAAACATAAAGCCGGAAAGAAACCAAGGCACCCTCCCAACACTGGGGAGCATTCAACCAGGTCAAATTCAATAAAAAGATTAGTGAGAAAGAGGGCCAAGATTATTTGTGTAGAATTATAAGGAAGAAATCAGATTTTAAGAATTCATTGGACATTAAATGGTCTGTATAGATTACCCTTTTAATAAGCCAGTTAAAAAATAAGAGAAAGGGTTGATGGTTGACAGAGAATGCACAGAAGAAACAAGACTTACTTCTTGTTTTATTTCCCCCCTCTCTCTTTCTCTGTCTCTCTTTTTTTAAGTAGGCTTTCTGTCCAGCATGGAGTCCCATGTGGGACTGAACTCACGACCTTGAGATCAAGACCTGAGCTGACATCAAGAGTCAGCTGTTTGACCAACTGAGCCACCCACGCACTCCTCTTCTTATGTTATATCTATGTAGTCATCTAAAAAGTTTTAGATTCAGAGAAACTTAAGTCTGTTTATAGCCTGAAGGAAGAGAACAAAGTGAGAATTTCAAGAGGGAAGAGAGAGTAACTAATAGTACCGAAGTCTGGAGTTGATTGGAGGCAATGTGGATTGTATTTTTTCTGAAGCAAGAGGTTCCATTATTACTTCAGTCTAAGAGAGAAGCCATGGAGAATAACTGGGAGCTAAGTAAAGAGAATAGAAGTGTATTTGGTTAAGTGTAAGGCCCCATCAAAATTTTAATTGAACCAATTAATAGTTATTTAATTTAATTTTTCTAGGAGCACAGAAGCAGAGGAAAGAAATATTTTGATACATTTGGTCTCATGAACTGGCAAGGCAGAAATGGTTTTTTAAGGTTTGGGCAAAAACCCACAAACAAAATAAATAAATTTAACAGAAAAAGATTTTTTCTGTAAAGAACCTGTTCTAGAGGATAAAATTCAGAAAGAATTTGGGGAAGCATAAGGTTCATAGTTTGGGCAAGAAAAGTTTATTGTGTTGAGAAACCTCTAAATTATGCCTGATTGTTATTACCCAAGTCTAGATCCACATTCTCCCAAGATAGATCACATGGCAGGCCATGAAACAAGTCTCAATACATTTAAGAAAACTGAAATCATATCAAACATATTTTTTGACCATAATGGTATGAGACTGGAAATTAATTACAAGGAAAAAACTAAAAAATTTGCAAACACATGGAAGCTAAACAACATGCTACTAAACAACCAGTGTGTCAAGGAAGAAATCCAAAAATACACGAAGACAAATGAAAATGAAAACACAATGCTCCAAAATATTTGGGATGCAGCAAAAGCAGTTCTAAGAAGGAAGTTTATAGTGATACAGTTCTATCTCAAGAAACAAGAAAAATCTCAACTAAACAACCGAAGTTTACACCTAAAGGAACTAGAAAATGAAGAACAAACAAAGCTCAAAGCTAGTGGAAGAAAGGAAATAATAAAGATTAGAATGAATATACATGAAATAGAGACTAAAAAACAAGCAAACAATCAATATCATGAAACCAAGAACTGATTACTTGAAAAGATAAACAAAATTGATAAACCTTTAGCCACACTTAATAAGAAAAAAGAGAGAGATGGTGCACCTGGGTGGCTGAGTCGGCTAGGTGTCTGATTCTTGATTTTGACGCTCTCTCTCTCTCTCAAAAAAAAAAAAAAAAAAAAAAAGAAGAAGAAGAAAGAGACAGGACTCAAATAAATAAGAAATGAAGGCGAAGAAATAACAATCCATATTACAGAAATACAAAGGATTATGAGAGAATATTATGAAAAATTATGTGCCAACAGATTGGACAACCTAGAAGAAATGGATATATTTCCTAGAAGAATACTATCTTCCAAAACTGAATCAGGAAGAAATAGAAAGTCTGAATTTTTTTTAATGTTTATTTATTTTTGAGAGAGAGAGAGAGACAGAGAGAGACAGAGTGTGAGTGAGGGAGGGGCAGAGAGAGAGGGAGACACAGAATCCGAGGCAGGCTCCCGACTCTGAGCTGTAAGCACAGAGCCCAACGCAGGGCTCGAACTCACAGACTAACGGACCATGAGATAATGACCTGAGTTGAAGTTGGACCCTCAACTGACTGAGCCACCCAGGTGCCCCTAAAAAAATATTTTTTAATGTTTGTTTATTTTTGAGAGAGAGTGTGCATGCATGAGTGGGGAAGGGGCAGAGGGAGAGAGGGAGACACAGAATCTAAGGCAGGCTCCAGGCTCTGAGCTGTCAGCACAGAGCCTGATGCAGGGCCTGAACTCAGGAACAGTGAGATCATGAACTGAGCCAAAGTCGGCTGCTTATTGAAAATTATTGAAAATGATTATTGAAAATTTGAACAGACTTACTACTAGTAATGAAATTGAACTGGTAATTTATTTATATTATTAAAAAAAATTTTAATTAATTTTTGAGAGAGACAGAGACAGTGTGAGTGGGGTAGAGGCAGAGAGAGGGAGAGAGAGAATTCCAAGCAGGCTCCACACTGTCAGCACGGAGCCTGATGTGGGGCTTGAACTCATGAAACCATGAAGTCATGACCTGAGCCGAAACCAAGAGTCAGATGCTTAACCAAATGAACCACCCAGGTGCCCCTAAACTGGTAATTTAAAAACTCCCAACAAACAAAAGTCCAAAACCGGACGGCTTCACAGGTGAATTCTACCAAACATTTAAAGAAGAGCTAATGTTTATTCTTCTCAAACTATTCTTAAAAATAGAAGAGGAAGGAAAACTTCCAAATTTACCCTATGAGACCATTATTGCTCTGATACCAAAACCAGACAAAACCATGATAAAAAAAGAAAAGTGCAGGCGCCTGGGTGGCTCAGCCAGTTGAATGTCCAACTTCAACTCAGGTCATGTTCTTGAGGTTCATGAGTTAGAGCCCCATGTCAGGCTCTGTGCTGACAGCTTGGAGCCTGGAGCCTGATTCAGATTCTGTGTCTCCCTTTCTCTTTTTCCCTCCTCTGCTTGCACTCTGTCTCTCTCTGTCTAAAAAATGAATTAAAAAACATTAAGAAAAATAAATGTTTAATAAACGTTAAAAAATTTAAAAAGTGCAACCCAATATCTCT
This sequence comes from Panthera pardus, assembly GCF_024362965.1. NCBI lineage: Eukaryota > Metazoa > Chordata > Mammalia > Carnivora > Felidae > Panthera > Panthera pardus. Next base: position 96,002,051 of record NW_026527013.1, read on the forward strand.
AATGAACATAGATACAGAAGTCCTCAACAAATATAAGCAAATCAAATTCAACAGTACATTAAAAGGATGATTCACCACAATCATGTGGGATTTATTCCATTCCAGGGATATAAGTGTGGTTCAATATTTGCAAATCAATCCATGTGATACATCATATTAACAAGAGGAAGGATAAAAACCATATAATAATCTCAATAGATGCAGAAATGCATTTGACAAAATTCGAAATCTGTTCATGATAAAAACTGTCAACAAAGTGGGTTTAGAGGGAACATACGTCAATATAATAAAGACCATTTATGAAAAACTCAAAGCTAACATTGTACTCAGTGGTGAAAAAATTTTCCTGTAAGATTAGAACAAGAGAAGGATGTCCACTCTCACCACTTTTATTCAACATAGTACTGCAAGTTCTAGCTGAAATAATCAGATAAGAAAAAAAAAACCAGGCATCAAATTGATAAGGAGGAAATAAAACTGTCGCTATTTGCAGATGACATGATACTATATATAGAAAACCCTAAACATGCCACAAAAAACTATTAGAATTAACAAATGAATACAGTTAAGTTGCAGGATACAAAATCATTATTCAGAAATCTGTTGTGCTTCTATACACTAGTAACAAAGTAGTAGAGAAATTAAGAAAACGATCCCATTTACAATTGCACCAAAAGAAATAAATTATCTACCAATAAATGTAACCAAGCAAGTGAAAGACTTATAGTCTGAAAACTATAATACACTGATGAAATAAATTGAAGACAGCACAAAGAAATGGAAAGATACACCATGCTCATGGATTGGAGAAATTAATATAGTTAAAATGTTCATACTACCCAAAGCAATCTACAGATTCAAATGCAAGCTCTATAACACTTTTCACAGAACTAGAACTAATAATCCTAAAATTTACATGGAGCCATGAAGACCTCAATAGCCAAATCAATCTTGGAAAGACAAAACTGGAGGCATCACAGTTGCAGATTTCAAGATATACTGCAAAGCTATAGTAATCAAAACAGTACGGTACTGGTACAAAAATAGAAACATGGATCAGTGGAACAGAATATCTCTACCCTGTTGCCCAGAATAAACTCCATGCCTATCTGGCCAATTAATCTATGACAAAAGAGGCAAGAATATACAATGGGGAAAAGACAGTCTTTTCAATAAATGGTGTTGGGAAAACTGGACAGCTACATCCAAAAGAATGAAACTGGGTCACTTTTTTACACCATACACAACATAAACCCAAAATGGAATAAATGCCTAAATGTGAGACCTAATACCATAAAACTCCTAAAAGAAAACATAGGCAATGGACATTGCCCTTAGCAACATTTTTATGGATGTGTCTCCTCAGGCAAAAGAAACAGAAGTAAAAATAAACTATTAAGACTACACAAAAATAAAAACGTTTGCACAGGAAAGGAAACCATCAACAAAACTAAAAGGCAACCTTAGTGAATGGGAGAAGATATTTTCAAACCTCTTATGTAATAAGGGGTTAACATCCAAAATACATTAAAAAAATTTACATGAACTCAACACACAAAAACCCCCAACAAATCCAATTAAAAAATGGGCAGAGGAGTGCCTGGGTTGCTCAGTCAGTTGAGGATCTGGCTTCGGCTCAGGTCATGATCTTGCAGTTTGTGAGTTCAAGCCCTATACATCGGAATCTATGCTGACAGTGTGAAACCCGCTTGGGATTCTCTCTCTCTCCCTCTCTTTCTCCCCCTTTCCTACTCATGCTCTCTCCCTCAAGAATGAATAAACATTAAAAAAAATTTTTTTAAATGGGCAGAGAACCTGAGTAGACATTTTTTTCAAAGAGGACATACAGATGGCCAATGGACACATGAAAAGATGTTCAGTATCACTAATGACCAGGGAAATGCAGATCAAAACCACAATGAGATATTATCTTACACCCGTCAGAATGGCTAGTATCAGAGAGACAAGAAATAACAAGTGCTGGTGTGGATATGGAGAAAAGGGAACCCTCATACACTTTTGGTGGGAATGGAAATCAGTGCAGCCACTGTGTAAAACAGTGTAGAGTTTCCTCAAAAAACTAAAAATAGAACTACCATATGATCTAGTAATTCCACTACTGGGTATTTACCCAAGAAAACAGAAACACTAATTTGAAAAGATATATGCACCTTTATATTTATTGCAACATTATAGTTACTAAGATAATGGAAGTAACCTAAAATGTCCATTGATAGATGGAGCCATAGAAAATATTATGGAGCCATAGAAAAGAATGAAATCTTGTCATTTGCAGCAATATGGCTGAACCTAGTGAAATAAGACACAGAAAGATGACACATACCATGTGATTTCACTTATATGTGGAATCTAAGAAACAAAACAAATGAACAAACAATAAAACAGATGGGTGGGGGAATGGGTAAAATAGATAAAGGGGAGTGAGAAGTACAAACTTCTAGTTATAAAATATATAAGTCACGAAGATGAAAAGGGCAACATAGGAAATATAGTCAATAATAATTGTAATAATGCTGTATGGTGACAAATGATGATTACCCTTATTGCAGTGAGCATTAGTAATGTATAGAATTGTAGAATCAGTATGTTGTACACCTGAAACTAACATAACGCTCTATGTTAATTATACTTCAATAATAAAAATATCTAGTTCCACTGAGAGTAAGTGTATCTAATAAAGTAAGCTAATATGTAAAATACTTTAGAAAGCTTTAAGTGATATCAGGTTTGTAAATGATCTACTGAACTGAAAATGTATGCCTGTAGCAGTACCTGATTTGGATTACATATGCAGTTTTGGACATGTTCAAGGAGACAAAGCAGGCAAACATACATAAGCATCAGTTTTATCTAGTTACTATGATCGTTAAATCCTTTGCTCTCATGGAACTTCAAAACTGGCAAAAGAACAAAGTTAGAACTTAACAGTGCTGCTATTTTTAATCAGTCATGTGTTCCAAATACATTAATTGCATTCCAACTCTTTAAAATAAGTATTCTTGGCTGAGAGACAGAACATTGTGTTTGAAAAATAAAGCCGTTTCCCAAATGTCTACTGTTCATACATGTAATCCATGTGTAGATTTTATTGCAGATTGATCATGGATGTGATACCAAGTACAATATGAAGTGAAGAAACACAATACTCAGTATTTGACCTTCTCCACATTTGATGTTGTTTTGCACTGATAGGTTCTTTTCAATGGGAGACTATTTTATGTTTGTGGAGGGGCTTATCCCTCTCTCTTAAATCAAATAACAGAAAATAACACAAATTAAGGGTCAAATCACTAGGTTTGAATAAAATCATGGAGGGGAGAATCTAGGAAAGATGGATAGCAGAAGCAGTTGCTATGTTTAAATCAGGACTTAGAAAACAAAACAAGAGTTGCCAAGTCAAGGTCAGGAGCATGTAGTGATCAGTAAAGCAGGAAAAGTTAAAGGAAATATTGCAACAAAGGATAGGCAGATTGCTGGAACAGAGGGTTTTATGGAGTTTAATAATTCTTGTATCTCCCAACTGACCTCACCTATCAGATAAGACCCTATATAGTCAATCCATGTGTTTCGCTGAAGACCCATAATAGTATGGTTCATGAAAACCAATCACCTGTTGCAAATAAACAATGTTTCTGAACCATCATATGAAGGTATATTTCTTGACTGACTGTATCAGTAGTGATGATACATTTTGGAGGGATAAAGTGTCACTTGAGATAGCATTGTGAGCATCTGGTACATGGCTTGGTAAAAGAGTTGACCAGAATTAGCTATTGGTCTGAATTCAAGGTCATTGTACAGAATAAAACATCAGCTTTGACCAGTTATAGGTCAAAGTCTTTTTTAAAAAAAAATATTTTATTTTATTTGAAAGAGAGAGAGAGAGAGAGCATTGGAGATGGGGGGGTGGGGAGAGAGAGAGAGAGAGAGAGAGAGAGAGAGAGAGAGAGAGAATCTAAAGTAGGCTCTATGCTCAGCACGTAGCTCAACTCGGGGCTCAATCTGGGATCATGACCTGAGCCAAAATCAAGAGTCGGAAGCTCTACCAACTGAGCCACCCAGGTGCCTCAGAAAATCTTGACTTTGGTTCCAGTAACACCCTTCTCTAATCTATTGAACTGACTTGCCATAGACAGATTGTGATCAAAGTTGTACATACAGAACCAAGGGAAAGGGAATTTTCTGGGTCTTCATTTTAAAATTCAATTTTGAAATCTTATCTCAGGTTTCTCTCTTTAGTCAAGGCAAAAAAAAAAAAAAGAGGAGGGTGGAGGGAACATCCTTTAGACTTGTGCCTGAATATTGTGTAATGAATGATAACATAACTTTGGGGGAAAAATTGAGTTTTATGTATTATAAGAGGGTATCTATTCTTGTGGGTATAAAGCAGTTCCACTTAATCTCTTTCAAGTTAACACATTTTCTAAATCTGGGGTTCTATGAAGGGTCACAGAATAAATATTTTAGTTTTTGTGGGTCATACCATCTCTGTGACAACTATGTAACTCTGCAGAGTGAATGTAGCCACAGACAATATGTAAGTGACTGGGCGTGGCTATTTTCCAATAAAACTTTATTTACAAAAACAGGTGACAGACTGGATTTGGCTTTGTTTGCTGATCTCTACTCTCAATTCATTAGAGTTCTTGAAGGTTATTGCATTTAGGAAATCAAAAACATCAATTTGCCTTTGATAACAATAGTAATAGCTAGCACTCATTAGACACTATGTGCCAAGTACTGTTCTGAACTGTTCACTAATTCATCTAATCTCCATACCAATTTTCTTTCCATGCGTTAACTAACCTCTTTAAAATCTCATACTCAGCAGGTGGTGAAGCAGGGATTTGCACCTGTAAGTTTAATTTCAGAGTCTGAACTTTTAACTCTGAAAAGTAAATATTAGCGGGGAGACAGGTCACCCTTTTCCAGTGTCACCTTATTATTTTGCACTGGGTAAAGACTGGCAGTTGAGCTTACCTCACAGTTTTGTATCGTCCAACTGGCTGCTTTACACCCACTTCAGGACTGGTTAGCCCTAGTTCACCAGGCTGCAGTTTCCCTATGTAGATAGCATAGGAAAAAGGATGAGGGTCAGGCCGCATCCCTTTGTACTGTGCTGGCTCCATTCCTCACAACATGCCACAAGAACTTGTAGAGGTGCATTCAAATTGTCAGAAAGTCTTGGTGTGAGTAATGGGATTTCTGCCTTAACAGGGCAATATGTGGAACTGTATACTACATAGGTCTATCCCTACAGCCCCAAGAAAAAGCATTAAAAAAAGACAAACCTTTTACATGGGAGCCCATGATTAGAAACACCTTTGTTTTTCACCTAACTCTGTAATTCTGAGACTCCTCTCCTCTTCAAGGAGCTTCTTTCTTCAAAACTGCTCAGTCTGAATCCTCATTCACTTTTTTTTTTTTTTATGGTGAAATCTCACTTCCAACCCACAGAGTGTGGTGTGGAGCTTGGCTCTGTCTCCTTGCTTCACACTCCAGGCAATGTGTGGAATCCAGCAACCTGTACAATTCCATCAATAGATTCTGTCTTCTGACTGACAACCACTAGGGCTCAGCCAATGGAGAGCCTGGGCAGTAAGGACAGGATGTGCATTCCTTCACTCCTTTCCTTCAAGTTAGCTGAGATGGTCAGTTTTACGTGTCAATTTAGCTTTATTTTCCAGTTATTTAATCAAACACTAATCTAGATGTTGCTGTGAAAGTAATCTTTAGATATGATTAAAGTCTATAATTGGCTCTATGTAAGGAAGATTATCCTAGGTAATCTGGACAGGCCTGATTCGGTCAGTTGAAAGCACTTAAGAGCATAACTGAGTCTTCTAAGAAGACCAAATTCTGCCTGTGGACAGGAGCTTCATCCTGTGCCTAAGAGTTCCAGCCTATTATACACATTTTGGCCTTGCCTTGCTAGTCTCTACAATTACATAAGCCAATTCCTTGCACTTAATGTCTTAATGTTTATCTCCTACTAGTTCTGTTTCTCTGGTTGAATCCTGACTGATATAGTAGCCTTGAGCTGGCTTATGTCTCTTAACCAAAGGCCAATGCTCCTGTCAAGTGACTGACTCTATATGACTTTCTTTCCTTTCTGTTCTGCAACTGCTTCTGGCCAAAGGGTGGTGACAGCCTAAGTTATTGAATAATTACTACAAGTATGTATACCCCATACTTGTATATAATCCCTTTGTAATTAAATTAACTAAATTAAATTAATTTTAATTTTAATTTTAATTAAAATAATTAATTAAATTAATTAAATTAACCTATTTTGAGTGTGCTGTTTCCTCCTGAAACCTAAGTGATACATCCACTAATAAGAATACTTAGAAAACAATCATCACTTTGTCTGATACATCATTTGCAAATATCTTTTCCCATTCTGTTGGTTGCCTTTTACTTTTGTTGATTGTTTCCTTTGCAGTGCAGAAGCTTTTTATCTTCATGAGGTTCCAATAGTTCACTTTTGCTATTAATTCCCTTGCCTTTGGAGATGTGTCAAGTAAGAAATTGCTGCGCTGAGGTCAGAGGGGTTTTTTCCTCCTTTCTCCTCTAGGATTTTGATGGTTCCTGTCTCACATTCAGGTCCTTTACCAATTTTGAGTTTATTTTTGTGAATGGTGTAAGAATGTGGTCTAGTCTCATTCTTCTGCATGTTGCTGCCCAGTTCTCCCAGCACCATTTGTTAAAGAGACTGTCTTTTTTCCATTGGATATTCTTTCCTGCTTTGTCAAAGATTAGTTGGCCATACTTTTGTGGGTCCAATTCTGGAGACTCTATTCAATTCCATTGGTCTATGTGTCTGTTTTTGTGCCAATATCATGTTGTCTTGATGATTACAGGTTTGTAGTAGAAGCTAAAGTCTGGGATTGTGATGCCTCCCATTTGGTCTTCTTCTTCAATATTACTTTGGCTATTCGGGGTCTTTTGTGATTCCATACAAATTTTAGGATTGTTTGTTCTAGCTTCGAGAAGAGATTGGGATTGCATTGAATATATAAATAGCTTTGGGTAGTATTGACATTTTAACAATATTTATTCTTCCAATCCATGAGCACGGAATGTTTTTCCACTTCTTTGTATCTTCTTCAATTTCCTTCATAAGCTTTCTATAGTTTTCAACATACAGATCTTCTACATCTTTGGTTAGGTTTATTCTTAGGTATTTATGATTCTTGGTGCAATTGTGAATGGGATCAGTATCTTTATTTGTCTTTCTTTGCTTCATTATTAGTGTATAAGAACGCAACTGATTTCTGTACATTAATTTTGTATCAAAGGGCTAGTATAAAAAATCGATAAAGAACTCACCAAACTCCACACCCGAAAAACAAATAATCCAGTGAAGAAATGGGCAGAAGACATGAATAGACACTTCTCTAAAGAAGACATCTAGATGGCCAACAGGCACATGAAAAGATGCTCTATCCCACTCCTCATCAGGGAAATACAAATCAAAACCACACTGAGATACCATCTCACACCAGTCAGAGTGGCTAAAATGAACAAATCAGGAGATTATAGATGCTGGCGAGGATGTGGAGAAATGCAAACTGGTGCAGCCGCTATGGAAAACAGTGTGGAGGTTCCTCAAAAAATTAAAAATAGATCTACCCTATGACCCAGCAATAGCGCTACTAGGAATTTACCCAAGGGATACAGGAGTGCTGATGCATAGGGGCACTTGTACCCCAATGTTTATAGCAGCACTCTCAACAATAGCCAAATTATGGAAAGAGCCTAAATGTCCATCAGCTGATGAATGGATAAAGAAATTGTGGTTTATATACACAATGGAATACTACTTGGCAATGAGAAAGAATGAAATATGGCCTTTTGTAGTAATGTGGTTGGAACTGGAGAGTGTTATGCTAAGTGAAATAAGTCAGGCAGAGAAAGACAGATACCATATGTTTTCACTCTTATGTGGATCCTGAGAAACTTAACAGAAGACCATGGGGGAGGGGAAGGAAAAAAAAAAGTTAGAGAGGGAGAGAACCAAACCATAAGAGACTCTTAAAAACTGAGAACAAACTGAGGGTTGAGGGGGTGGGGGGAGGGAGGGGAAAGTGGGTGATGGGCATTGAGGAGGGCACCTGTTGGGATGAGCACTGGGTGTTGTACGGAAACCAATTTGACAATAAATTTCATATTTAAAAAATATTTTTAAAAATGAAACTAAAAAAAGATCTCTTAAGATTCTATGGAAAAAAAAAAGAAAACGACCACCAAATGTACTAATTCATTTTTCTGAATTATTATTGAGTGCCTATTATGAGCTAGACAGGTGTGAAGCTCAAGAAATGTGATGATTAGCGGCACCTGGGTAGCTCAGTCAGTTAAGCATCTGACTTCGGCTCAGGTCATGATCTCACGGTTTGTGAGTTCAAGCCCCGGGTCTGGCTCTGTGCAGACAGCTCAGAGCCTGGAGACTGCTTCGGATTCTGTGTCTCCCTCTCTCTCTGCCCCTCCCCTGCTTGTTTTCTGTCTCTCTCAAAAATAAATAAACATTAAAAAAGAAATTTAAAGACAAAGAAATGTGATGATTAATAAAAACAGCATTCATTCTGCAGAGTTACATAGATCCTAAGATGAGGCCTGAAGTCAGAGGAAAAAAAATGAGCCAGGCAAAGAGAGGTGTGGGGTAAATGGTGTATGTGTATGGGGGGGCTGAGGGCCACTGGGCACAGAGGGGAGATAGCACAAGTTGCAGAAGCAAGCAGAAGCCAGACCATGAAGGACCTTGCTGTCATGTTAAAGAGTTGGGTAGGGAAGCCATTGAAGGGTTTCAGGCCTGGAGATGCTGTGATCACAGTTGAGTTGTAGAAAGATCACTCTGCAGAGTGAAGAAAATACTGAAGGAGTGAGGCTGGTGTCCTAGTGATGCAGGCAAGAGATGATATGCCTTGCCTAATAGCAGGAGATGGTCCAGAAAAAGAGAAAATGGTAGATTTCTATAGATGCTTGGAAAATAAACAACTGATTTCCAGGAGAAACAGGATTTGTGCTCTGGGGGATTGGGAAGGTGAAGGAAAAAGAAAAGTGAAAGTATCCCTTAGTTTTCAGCATTGTCTGGATGACTGATGGTGCAGTGTCTGAGATAGGAAACAGGTTTTGGGTGAAGGAAATGAGGTTAGTTATAAACATGCTGAATTCAAGGAATCTGTGAGGTATGTACAAGGAGAATGAGTAACAGGATATACACGTCTGAAGCCCAGAAGAGAGTTTTGGACAAGAAGTAAAAATCGGAGATTCATTAGCAAATCAGTGATAATTGATACCAATGGACTGATTGAGAAATTTAGGGAAAGAATATAAAGTGAGAAAGAGTAGGGTCTCAGACCAAAGCAAGGAATGCCATATTTGGAGGGATGGTGAAGAAAGGATCCTATGAAGGAGTCTGAGAAGCAGGAGAGAGAGAAAAATCCATGAGAAGGGGAGTACTCCTAAAATCTGAGAAGAGAGTGTTTCAAGTCGTTTTCATTTAAAAGTGGAGCAAGATGGTTTTGGAAATTGTAGTAGGGAATGAAGAAGACATCAGCCCCTCTTTTTCACCCAGATGGATTGGAGGAAATGTGTAACTTCTACTTGAAAGACTGCAGAAGTTGTAGTCTCCTTAAGGGAGACCTGTGTCTTAATTAAGGCAAGGTGTTATATGTTCTGAGAAAAGAGAGGGTTTTCCTTTTTTACAGAAGGGATTTCCAGAGGATATAGTTTAAGTCTAGACAAAATGCCCAGAGAAGTGTGGAGATGTGTTCATAGGGTAGTGGTATGCCTGGAGCAGTCTTGTCCATTCCTATTACCACCACAGTGTTCCTAACATACCAGCAAGTTCCAAGCACCATCTCTCTGCATAATAATATTATCCAGACATATATATGATAGTCATCTGCACATTCAGGACTCCATGACAGTGACCAATGGGCCAATAAATAAGAAGAAATCTTGTGCAAAATAAAATAAATCTGACATACATAGTATTAATTTGATAAGCTCCATATGCTGCTGTGTACATCAGTGATTCCCAGATGATGGATCAAGAAGAAATTTTCCCTGATTTGAGGCAAGATGACAAAAATGCAAATAATGTAGTGAGTTTTCTCATATAGCTGAATTTATTCAAATTTAATAATTGTCCTTTACTGTTAAGTTATATTATTCCTTCACTTTTTCGGTTATTGAGATTGGTTCTTTTATGAAACAATGGTAATAATAAATGACAATTTATCTTAGTGATCATTTTTGCTAAGATAAAAGTGTGGCAACCTATTGATTTTGCTGGTATTTGAAAACTTCAAATCTGGAAACTGCTCATTGGTTTCCACACTGGTGAATATTTTTTGTCAGTCTGACATAATTTGTTCATACCAATTAGGAATTAAGAAGGCAGGACTTAAATTTATTTGATGTAATAGTTTTTTTGTCAGTTGCCAAGTAACACCTATGAGCATTCCCTTTGGGGAATCTAGTGGATGTGTGAGAACTCTAAGAATGAAGATTTCTGTATTCGATTATACTTGGTAAGCTTTGCATACCAAATCTCTCTCGTGTGTTTCATAATGTACATATCACACAAAAGACTAAGAAGTCCTGGAGTCAAGAAATCAGTTAAATTTTGTTTATTAGATGAACAAACAAATTTGTTTGCTGCAGGAAAATTTTTTTCTGACACACCTAATTAACATCTCCTGGAATAATCTCCTGTTAAGAACCAGTTTAAGAAGTGTTTGAATAGTTGCTCTTGAATAATAATCAAATATGTGTCTCCATGCTACATAAAGGAAATTCAATCAAAGCTGAAGTGGAATTTTTGAATTTACACTGAATATTTAAGGGATTTTTTAAATGTATGTTTAATGTATGTTTATGATATTCAATATTGAAGTGCAATTTCATTTGTTTTTAATTATATCATACTGATTTTTAAATACCTCTGTGTGTTGGCCATGCTCAAAAATAATAACAAATATTTATGTGGCATTTACCATGTTCCAGGCACTATTCTAAGCACTTTTAGATGTGTTAACTCATTCATTCTTCAAAATTTCCTATAATACTATTATTATCCCCATTTTATGGATGAAGGTACTGAGCCACCGAGGGATTATGTGACTTGTCCAAGATCATACAGTTGGGTTCAGAGCTCAAACCTTTGATCACTCTGCTGTGCTGCTTTCTGATGGGCTCCTTATAGCTGGCATGGTCTGCCAAAGCTCAATTTACTGCTGCATGGTTGGACTGGCCACCTATAAACTTGCCTAAAGAACGAATGATGGATTGAGGTGCTCTGAAACTATTCAACAAGGATTCATCTGACCAGGATTGACTGTTTCTCAGGCTTAGTGCCACCATAAGACATCGTGAACTTTCCAAAGACTTTGGAAATAGTAACAGCCCAGGGTGAATCCTTGTTGAAAAGAGTGGATTGACCACACATCTAAGAAACCATGGACTCAGAGGAAGAGTCTACCTCTGGTCTCCTCTGGAAGGAGTTGGCCAGGATGCACTAACTTCTTGGTCTGGATTTACTCTAGGAGAGGCTCTGGTTTCAAGGCTCTTGTCACAAGGGCTTCTAGGAAGTGGTTAGATTAGTGATGGCTAGTGTCTGAGGCTGGGGTGAGGGACACAGTTTGTGGAATTGGGGGCAGAGGACTGTTGATCCCTAATTGGGCCTCCTCCCTAATTCTCTGTTCAATTCTTACACTGTCATATACAATTAACCTTTCATTTGAGAAGAAATAACATTCTGCTTTTGTACTTGTTAGGAAATTGCTCACATAAAACGAGTGACTCAGTTGGCTTCTAGTGAAACTATTATTTGCCACTAGTAGAAGGTCTGTAAACCTTCAGTACTAATTTAAGTCCCTGATTGTTCTGCTCTTGTGCTTTGTGGCCAAATTATATTGGAAAAAGACTTCCAAGTACCTCTGGCTACTTTCAAAGTTCATCCTGAGTTTCAATCACATGTAGGGTTTGTTTTTTTTAAAAACATATCAAAGCCAATCCTCCTGGGGGTGGGAAGGGGAGACTGAAACATTGAATTTAAATAAATTAAAGCAAGAACTAAATCTAAAGAAAATAAGTAGAGAGGAGTTGAAATTAGAGTCCTACCTCTAAACAGCAAACATAGTTTTAACAAAACCATATAACACTGTCAGTTACACAAAATCATGGGGAACCCACAAATATAAGTAGTAAATTTATTTGGCTAATTTGGAGTGTAAACAGGCATAGGAGGCAAGAGAAGGTATTTGTCTGTTCCTGGGACATTAACAGTATCCAAGGTCGGAAAGGAAGAAAACTCTATTCTATGAAGGGGTATTTTTTTTTAATGTATGTTTATTTACTTTGAGAGAAAGCACAGATGAGGGAGGGGCAGAAAGAAAGAGGGAGACAGAGAATCTGAAGCAGGCTCCAGGTTCCGAGAGTGCACGCAGTGCAGAGCCCAAGGCGGGGCTCGAACTCACAAACTTTAAGGTCATGACCTGAGCCAAAGTTGGATGCTTAACTGACTGAGCCACCCAGGATCCCCAGTGGGTAGTTTCTTACTGTTTCCTAAAATAAAACTTTACTTCCTGTTATCATATTTTTGCCCCTTTCAAAAGAAGAAATTTCTATTTTATCACAGCAGGAGATGGTCATCCTGGAAATCAAATGGTAGGGTGTCTTTGAAATTGCTTGACAAAATCATATTGAGATAAAAGCACTTTGCTCATTCAGAGACCCAGCAAAATATTTGGGGGCCAAAACTGGTTGACAGACCATTTGCTGATAAGTTTCTATGTCAGAGGAATTCAAGCTTTTGAGAAGTCCCATGCTAGTATTCTTTTGGGTTGCCAGTTTGTTTTTACTAGTAATTGCACATTAAAACTCCACTTTGTTTCACTTAACAGATGACATCTGAGACTGCAGGTGACAAAAGACAGATTATCAGGGGAAGTTGCGGAAAGTCCTTCCAAACTATTTTAAGAAAAGAAATATTTTAAGCCAGGAGTAATTAAACCCAGCCGGGTCTAAAGTCAAGGTGCACAGGCTACATAGTGCATATCCCTATAATTAAATGATTTTGTGGTTTAGCCTAGTCTTTCATTCAGAAATGAGTCTATTGTTTGATAGAGCAAAATAGAACAGAAAAATCTTAAATATTAGCAGATAAATTATAGTCTACAATAGATTATTTTCTTAATTATCTGTGTTCTTATAAAATGCAGGATAAAGAATGCCTGTAAATGTCTCAAATCACATACTCATGTCTTATTCTCTGAATAGCTTTTTGGATATTTATTTAATTCTTCATTTTTAGATAAGGGTATATTTATATATAACATATATAAATAAATATATATAATTACATATATATATATGAATGTGTGTGTATACATATATATGTATATATGTATATGTATATACATATACATATATACATATATATATAAACACTGGCTTAATAGCATAACAAGAATCTTATATGCATAGAAAAAATGCCTAGATGGCATTGCAAGTATTTTTTTGTTCATTCTCTGAGACCCAGCTGGAAGGTCACCTTCACAGGAAGGTTTTTCAGCTTTATTAATGCAAAGTCAGTTGTTCCCTTTTCTCTGCTCCCACAGCACTTAGTCCAGACCTCCACTATAGCATTTGTCTATTACTGTAGGGTAATTATTTGGTTCCCTTTAGGCGGGGAACTTCTCAGAAGCAGAGAACTTGGCTTACTCATTGTTATGTCTCTGTCACCTGGCAGAGTGTGTGGTATACAGTAGGCACATAATCAGAAATACTGACCAACTGTCTTTTCAATGGGAAGTGATTGTAGAACTATGCAGATACAGCTATAATCTAGAGGCTGAAACTGTTTGAGACTTACTTTTTGCCTTTTAGCTTGCCTGGTACTTCTGTCCAAAAGTCTGCCTGGCCTTGATTTCTATGTATGATCTTGTTTGATCTTCTAGTGTGCCAATTCTCCCAGAGAATGGCTCAACACACTGGTTATGCTAACTTAACTTGTGTTATACTGAACTCAATGTGAGGTTAGGGGGCTGTAGGAGAAAATTCAGAAATCTCTGGCCTTTATATAAAGATTTGAATGTAAGAATTAACACGTTTCCACCTGTCCAACAATAGTGCGCCTTTATAGTTACCTCATCCCACTCTCTGTAGGGCTTTGACTGGGCAGTCTTTCTGCCATCCAGTCTTTAACTTAATTTTATTGTGTTTTAAAAAACAGTGGCCAACTAATCTTTGACAAAGCAGGAAAAAATATCCAATGGAAAAAAGGAAGTCTCTTCAGCAAATGATGTTGGGAAAACTGCACAGCAACATGCAGAATGAACCTGGACCACTTTCTTACACCATACACAAAAATAAATTCAAAATTGATGAAAGACCTAAACTTAAGACAGGAAACTATCAAAATCCTAGAGGAGACAATAGGCAACAACCTCTTTGACCCCAGCCACAGCAACTGCTTACTTGACATGTCTCTGGAGGCAAGGGAAACAAAAACAAAAATGAACTATTGGAACCTCATCAAGATTAAAAGCTTCTGCACAGTGAAGGAAACAATCAGCAAAACTAAAAAGCAACCAACAGAATGGCACAATATATTTGCAACTGACATATCAGATAAAGGATTAGTATCCAAAATCTATAAAGAACTTATCAAACTCAACACCCAAGAAAACAATCTAGTGAAGAAATGGGCAAAATACATGAATGGACAATTTTCCAAATCAGACATCCAGATGACCAAAAGACACATGAAAAAATGATGAATACCACTCATCATCAGGGAAATACAAATCAAAACCACAATGAGATACCACCTCACACCTGTCAGAATGGCTAAAATTAACAACTCAGGCAACAACAGATGTTGCCAAGGATGCAGAGAAAGAGCAGTATTCCCACTGCTGGTGGGAATGCAAACTGGCACATCCACTCTGGAAAACAGTACAGAGGTAAATTAAAAATGGAACTACCCTATGACCCAGCAATTGCACTACTAGATATTTATCTAAAGGATACAAAAGTGTTGATTCGAAGGGGCAGATGCACCACAACGTTTATAGCAGCACTATTGGCAATAGCCAAAGTATGGAAAGAACCCAAATGCCCATCAACTGATGAATGGATAAAGAATATGTGGTATATACATACAATAGAATATTACTTGGTGATCAAAAAGAATGAAATCTTACCATTTGCAAAAATGTGGATGGAACTAGAGTGTATTATACTAAGTGAAATAAGTCAGAGAAAGACAAACATCGTATGATTTCATTCATATGTGGAATTTAAGAAACAAAATAGATGAACATAGGGGAAGAGAAGCAAAAAAAAGATAAAAACAGAGAGGGAAACAAACCATAAGAGACTCTTAAATACAGAGAACAAACTGAGGGTGGCTGGTGTGGTGTTGGGTGGGGGGAATGGGCTAAATGGGTGATGGGCATTAAGAAGAGAACTGGGTGTTATATGTATGTGATGAAACACTAACTTCTGTTCCTGAAATCATTATTACACTATATGTTAACTAACTTTGATTTAAATAAAAATTTAAAAAAATGAGAGACTGAAAAAGTTAAAGAATAAAAACAAGTTTTATTGAGATATAATTTATATCCATATACTTTACTTATTTAAAGTGTACAATTCAATGGTTTTCAGTATATTCATAGAATTGTTTAGTCAACACTACTAATTCCAGAATACTTTCAACATCTTCCCCCAAACTCTGGACCAATTGGTAGCTATTTCCTATTTCTCACCAACCCCTACCCGCCAGTCCTAGGCAACCACTAATTTACCTTCAGTTTCAATAAATTTGCCTACATGTAAATGGAATCATACAATATCTAATCTTTTGTGTCAGTCTTCTTTCATCTAGCATGTTTCCAAAGGTCATCTCTGTTGTACATGCATCATTACTTTATTCCCTCTTATTGCTGAAGAATATTCCATTGTATGTATATATCACAGTTTATTTATCTATTCATTAGTTGATGGACACTAGGGCTATTACTACTTGTTGGCTGTTATGAATAGTGCTTCTAGAACATTCCTGTGTAAGTTTTTGTGTGGACATATGGTTTCATCTTCTTGAATGTATACCTAGGTGTGGAATTGTTGGTTTACATGGTAACTCTACGTTTAACATTTTGAGGGACTGCTCTTCTGTTTTCCAAAATGACTGTACCATTTTACACTGACACTGGCAAGTATGAGACTTCCAGTTTTCCTACATCCTCACCAATACTTGCTGTTGTCTGTCTTTTTGATTATAGCCAACCTAGTGGTTGTAAAGTGGTAACTCATTGTATTTTGAGTTTTATTTATTATGAGCTAATGATGTTGAACATTTTTTTCATGTGCTTAATGGCCATTTGCATACATTCTAAGGAGAAAACTCTATTCAGATATTTTGCCCATTTTAAAATTAAGTTATTATTTAATTATTGAGTTGTAAGAGTTCTTTATATATTCTAGGTAGGAGTCCCTTAACAGATATATGATTTGCAAATATTTTCTCCCATTTGTGGGTTTCCTTTTCACTTTTTTTGGTGACAACTTTTGCAACATAAAAGTTTTTCATTTTGATGTAATTCAATTTATCTATTTTTTTTTTCTTTTATTGTTTGTGCTTTTGGTGTCAAGCCTAAGAAACCATGGTCTTCTCTAAGGTCATGAAAATTTAGGCCTTTTTAAAAAAGAGTTTTATAGTTTCAGCTCTTACATTTAGATTTTTCATCTATTTTGAGTTAATTTTTGTATATGGTGTGAGACAAAGGACCAATTCATTATTTTGCATGTGGCTATCCAGTTGTCCAAGAACCCTTTGTTGCAAACATTATTCTTTCCCCACTGAATGGTCTTGACAATTAATTGACCATAAATGCAAGGCTTTATTTCTGTTCTCTAAATTCTATTCCACTGATCTACATGGCTATCTTTATGGCAATACTATCCTTACTTTATTATTGTAGCTTTGTAGTAAGTTTTAAAATTGGCATGTGTGAGTTCTCCAACTTTGTTCTTCTATTTTCTTTTTAATTTTGAGAGAGAGAAAGAAAAAGTGCAAGCTGGGGAGGGGCAGAGAGAGAGAGAGGGAAACAGAAGATCTGAAGCAGGCTCTGAGCTGACAGCAGAGAGCCCAGTGAGGGGCTTGAACTCAAGAACTGTGAGATCATAGCCTAAGCGTAAGTCCAAAGCTTAACCGACTGAGCCACCCATGTGCCCCTGTCCTTCCGTTTCAAGATTTTTTTTTTTTTTTTGCCTTTTCTGGGTCCCTAGTATTTCTATATGAATTTTAGGATCAGTTTTGTAATATCTGTAAAGAAGCCACTTGGGATTTTGATAAAGACTGAAGTGAATCTCTAAATCAATTTGGGGGGAGTATTGCCAATGAACATGGGTGTATCCATCGTATCTAATTCATGAAAATTACATATCTTTTCACCTATTTACATTGTCTTTTCTTTATTTCACAATGTTTCATACCACAATACACATTTTGCACTTTGTGGAATTTATTTCTAAGTCTTTTTTTCTTTTGATGCTATAGTAGATGGAACTGTTTTAATTTCATTTCAGATTGTTCATTACAAGTGTATAGAAACAATTCATTTTTGTATGTTGATTTTGTATCCTATAGCTTTGCTGAATTTATTCATTAGTTTTAATAGTTTTTCAGTGAATTCCTTAAAATTTTCTGTATACAAAATCATGTCATCTGTAAATATAGTTTTACCTCTTACTTTCAAATCTATATGCCTTTTATTTCTTTTCTTTCAAGCACTCCCCCACCTCACCATAAAATAGTTCACCTAGAACCTGTAGTACAATGTTATATAGAAGTTTTGAGAGTGGACATCTTCATTTTGTTCTTGATCTTAGGGAAAACATTCAGTTTTTCACCATTAAGTACGATAATATTAACTGGGTTTCTTTACAGATACACTTTATCAGGTTGAGGAACTTCCCCTCTATTAGTTTTTTAGTTGTATGTGTGTGTTTTTAATTGTGAAAGGGTATTGGATTTTGTGACATGATTTTTGTGCATCTATTGAGATGCATGTGACTTTTGTCTTTTATTCTATTTGATATATTACATTAATTGATTTTTAAAAACATTTTAAATGTAGAATTTTATTTCTTTATTTTACTTTAATTCCACTCAGCATACAGTACAATATTAGTTTCAGGTGTACAATATAGTGATTCAACACTTCCATACAACACCCAGTGCACCCCTTCATCCCCATCACATATTTAGCCCATCCCCCTGCCCCAGCAATCGCCAGTTTGTTCTCTGTAATTAAGAGTCTGTTCCTTAATTTCTCTCTTTTCTCCCCTTTGCTCATTTATTCTATTTCTTAAATTCCACATATGAGTGAATCACATAGTTTTTGTCTTTTCTCTGATTGACTTATTTCACTTAGGATTATGCTCTTTAGCTCCATCCATGTCATTGCAAAGGGCAAAATTTCATTCTTTTTTTATGACTTAATACTATTCCATTATATATATTTTGGCATATATACATGCCACATCTTCTTTATACATTCATCAATCAATGGATAATTGGGCTGCTTTAATATCTTGCCTATTGTAAATAATGCTGCAATAAACACAGGGGTGCATGTATCCCTTTGAATTAGTGTTTTTGTATTCTTTCAGTAAATACCTAGTAGTGCAATTGCTAGAGCATAGAGTAGATCTATTTTTTACTTTGTGAGGAAACTCCATGCTGTTTTCCACAGTGGCTGTACCAGTTTGCAATCCTACCAATAGTGCACAAGGGTTCCCTTTTCTCCACATCCTTGCCAACACCTCTTGTTTCTTGTGTCGTTGATTTTTATTTATTTATTTATTTATTTATTTATTTATTTATTTAATGTTTATTTATTTTTTCATGTTTATTTATTTTGGGGAGAGAAGGAGAGATATTAAGCAGAGGAGGGGCAGAGAGAGAAGGGGACAGAGGATTTGAGGCAGGCTCTGTGCTAATAGCAGAGAGACGGATGTGGGGATCAAACTCAAGACCTGCAAGATCATGACCTGAGCTAAAGCCAAACGCTCAACTAACTGAGCCACCCAAGCTCAGTTTTTTATAGTTTGGATACTAACCCTTTATCAGATATGTCATTTGCGAATATCTTCTCACATTCCATAGGTTGCCTTTTAGTTTTGTTGATGGTTTCTTTTGCTGTGCAGAAACTTTTTATTTTGACGTAGTCCCAATAGTTTATTTTTGCTTTTGTTTCCCTTGCTTCAGGAGATAATAGCTAGAAAAAAGTTGTTATGGCTGATGTCAAAGAGGTTATGGCCTGTGTGTTCTATTCTAGGATTTTTACGGTTTCCTGTCTCACATTTAAATCTTTTATCCATTTTTATTTTATTTTTGTGTATAGTATAAGAAAGTGGTCCAGTTTCATTTTTTTACATGCTGCTGTCCAGTTTTCCCAACAAGATTTGTTGAAGAGACTGTCCTTTTCCCATTGGATATTCTTTCCTGGTTTGTTGAAGATTAATTGGCCATACATTTGTGAGTTTATTTCTGAATTTTCTATTCTTTTCTATTGATCTATGTATTTTTGTATTAGTATCTTACTGTTTTAATCACTACAGTTTTGTAATATAACTTGAAGTTTGGATTTGTGTTGCCTCCAGCTTTGCTTTCCTTTTTCAAGGTTTCTTTGGCTATTTGGAGCCTTTTGTGGTTCCATACAATTTTAGAATTGTTTGTTCTAGTTCTGTGAAAAATGCTGCTGGTATTTTGATAAGGATTGCATTAAATGTGTAGATTGCTTGGGTAGTATAGACATTTTAACAATACTTGTTCTTCCAATCTGTGAGCATAGAATGTCTTTCCATTTCTTTGTATCATCTTCAATTTCTTTCATCAGTGTTTTATAGTTATCAGAGTACAGGACCCTCACCTCTTTGGTTAAGTTTATTTCGAGGTATCTTATTACTTTGGGTGCAATTGTAAACAGGATCATTTTCTTAATTTCTCTTTCTGCTGCTTCATTATTGCTGTGTAGAAGTGCAACAGATTTCTGCACATTGATTTTGAATCGTGTAGCTTTACTGAATTCATTTATCTGTTCTAGCAGTTTTCTTGGTGGAGTCTTTAGGGTTCTCTCTATATAGTATCATGTCATCTGCAAATAGTGAAAGTTTTACTTCCTTACCAATTTGGATGCTTTTTACTTCTTTCTGTTGTTTGATTGCTGCATCTAGGACTTCCAGTACTATGGTGAATAAAAGTGGTAAGAGTGGACATCCTTGTCTTGTTCCTGACCTTAGAGGGAAGAACTCTGTTTTTCCCCTTTAAGGATGATATTAGCTGCGGTGTTTCATATACAGCCTTTATTATGTTAAGGTATGTTCCTTCTAAACCTACTTTGTTGAAGGTTTTTTTTTTTTGTAATCATGAATGGATGTTGTACTTTGTGGAATGCTTTTTTCTGCATCTATTGAGATGATCATATGGTTCTTATCCTTTTTCTTATTGATGTGAGGTGTCTTGATTGATATGCAAATACTGAACCATCCTTGCAATCCAGGAATAAATCCTTCTTGATCATGGTGAATGATTTTTTCAATGTATTATTTAATTTGTTTCGCTAGTATTTTGTTGAAGATTTTTGTATCTATGTTCATCAGGGCTATTGGTCTGCAGTTCTCTTTTTTAGTGACGTCTTTATCTGGTTTTGGGTATCAGGGTAATGCTGGCATCATAGAATAAATTTGGAAGTTTTTTTCCCCCTTCTATTTTTTGGAATAGTTTGAGAACAATAGGTATTAACTCTTCTTTACATGTTTGGTGGAATTTTCAGGCACCTGGGTGGTTCAGTTGGTTAAGTGTCTGACTCTTGATTTTGGCTCAGGTCATGATCTCACAGTTTGTGAGTTCTAGCCCCATGTTGGTCTCTGTGCTGACAGTGCAGAGCCTGCTTAGGATTCTCTGTCTCCCTCTCTCTCTGCCCCTTCCTTTCTCTCTCTCAAAAATAAATAAACATTTAAACAAAAAAAATATTTGGCAGAATTCACCTGTGAAACCATCTGGTCCTGGACTTTTGTTTTTGGGGAGTTTTTTGATTACTGTTTTAATTTCTTTGCTGATTATCAGTCTGTTCAAATTTTCTATTTCTTCCTATTTCAGTTTAGGTAGTTTATATGTTTCTAGGAATTTATTCATTTCTTCTAGGGTTGTCCAATTTGTTGGCATATAGTGTTTCATAATATTCTCTTACAATTGTATTTCTGTGTATTCTCTTACAATTGTATTTCTGTGGTGTTGGTTGTTATTTTTTCACTTTCTTTTTATTTATTTGAGTCCTTTCTCTCTCTCTCTTTTGGAGAGAGAGAGTGAGTGGGTGAGGAGCAGAGGGAGATAGAGAGAGAGAATATTATGCAGGTTCCACGCCCAGCATAGAGGCTGATGAGGGGCATGGTCTCATAACCTTGGGATCATGGCTTGAGCCAAAATCAAGAGTCAGATACTTAACTGACTGAGCCACCCAGGCGCCCTGAGTTGTTTCTCGTTTTTTTCTTGATAAGTCTGGCTAGAGATATATCAGTTTTATTGATTTTGTTTCAAAGAACCAGCTCCTGGTTTCATTGATCTGTTCTATACTTTTTTTGGTTTCTATATCATTTATTTCTGTTCTAGTATTTATGTCCTTCCTTTTGCTGGTTTTAGGTTTTGTTTGTTCTCCTTCCTTTAGGTGTAAGATTAGGTTGTTTATTTGAGATTTTTATTGCTTCTTGAGGTAGGCTTTTATTGGTATAAACTTTCCTTTTAGAACCACTTTTGCTGCATTGCATAGATTTTGGATTTTAGTATATGTGCTGCTGAATCAAGCACAAAAGTTTTGGATTTCAAGTTTTCATTTGTTTCTATGCACATTTTTAATTTCTTTTTTAATTTTCTGGTTGGTCCATTCATTGTTTAGTAGCATGTTATTTAACCTTCATGTATTTGTGGTCTTTCTAAAGTTTTTCTTATGGTTGTATTTGAATTTCAAAGGGTTGTGATTAGAAAAGATGCATGGTATGATTGATTATCTTGAATTTGTTAAGGCTTATTTTGTGGGGTAATATGTGATCTATTCTGGAGAATGTTCTATGTATTCTTCAAAAGAATGTGTATTCTGCTGCTTTAGAATGGAATGTTTTAAATTTTTTTTTCAACGTTTTTTATTTATTTTTGGGACAGAGAGAGACAGAGCATGAACGGGGGAGGGGCAGAGAGAGAGGGAGACACAGAATCGGAAACAGGCTCCAGGCTCCGAGCCATCAGCCCAGAGCCTGACGCGGGGCTCAAACTCACGGACCACGAGATCGTGACCTGGCTGAAGTCGGACGCTTAACCGACTGCGCCACCCAGGCGCCCCAGGAATGTTTTAAATATATGTTGAATTCATCTGTTCTGGTGTATCATTCAAAGCCATTGTTTCCTTGCTGATTTATTTTTTGTTTAGGTAATCTCTCTGTTGTAGTAAGTGGGGTGTCAAAGTTTCCTATTATTATTGTATTATTATCAGTTAGTTCCTTTATGTTTGTTGCTTACTACTTTATGTATTTGGGTGCCTCTATGTTGGGTGTGTAAATATTTACAATTGTTAAATCTTGTTGGATTGCCCCTGTTATGATCATATTGTGTCTTTGTCTTTTGTTACAGTTTTTGTTTTAAAGTCTATTTTGTCCAATGTAAGTATTGCTACTCTGGCTTTCTTGTGCCATTTGCATGATAGATATTTCTCCATCCCCTCACTTTTTGAAAAAAAAAATTAATGTTTAGTTTTGAGAGAGAGAGAGAGAGAGGGAGAGAGAGAGCAAGCAGGGGAGGGACAGAGAGAGGGAGACACAGAATCCGAAGCAGGCTCCAGGCTCTGAGCCGTCAGCACAGAGCCTGATGCTGGACTTGAACCCATGAGCTGTGAGATCATGACCTGAACTGATATCAGACACTTAACCGACTGAGCCACCCAGGCGCCCCATCCATCCCCTCACTTTTAATCTGCACGTGTCTTTAGGTCTAAGAGTCTCGTGTGGGCAGCATATAGATGGGCCTCGTTCTTTTAATCCATTCTGTCATTCTGTGTCTTTGATTGGAGCATTTAGTGCATTCACATTCAAAGTAATTAATGGATAGATATGTATTTGCTGTCATTGTATTATTTGTTCTCTGGTTATTTCTGAAGATTTCCTCTAGTCCTTTATTGTCTTTCTCTCCTTCATGGTTTGCTGCTTTTGTTTAGTGATATATTTGGATTTCTTTCTCCTTATTCTTCACATATATGGTTGCCATTAGGTTTATATATAACCTCTTCAACATACAGCAGTCTATATTAAGTTGATGATCATTTAGGTTTGAAGCCATTTTTTATTTTCCTACTCCCCACAATTTAGGTATATGTTTTTATATTTTACATCTTTTTATTTTGTGAGTTCCTTGACTTATTTTTTACAGAAATATTCATTTTTACTGTTTTTGTGTTTGCTACCTTTATTCCATCACTTGTGGTCTCTCCTTTCAACTCAAAGAGTCCCCTTTAATATTTCTTACAGGGCTGTTTAGTGGTCATGAACTCCTTTAGTTTTCTTTTTGTTGTTGTTTTCTGGGAAATTATCTCTCCTTCTATTCTGAATGATAGCCTTACTGGACAGAGTATTCTTGGCTGCAGATTCTTCTCATTTAAGCACTTTGAATAATCATGCCACTCCCTTCTGGTTTGGAAAGTTTCTGCTGAGAAATATCTTGCTAGCCTTATTGGTTTTCCCTTGTAAGTTATTCGCTTTTGTCTTGCTGCTTTAAATTTTTTTTTTCTTTATCACTATATTTTGCCAATTTAATTGCAATATGTCTTGGTGTGGTTCTGCATTTGCTGATTTTGATCAGAGTTCTTTGTGCCTCCAGGATCTGGATATATGTTTCCTTTCCTAGATTAGGGAAGTTTTCAGCTATTATTCTTCAAATAAATTTCCTGCCCCATTTTCTCTCTTCTTCTTCTGGTTTTCTATAATACAAATGTCATTAGGTTTGATGGAGTCACTGAGATTTAGATTCCCTAAATCTATTCTTGTTTTGCATAATTCCTTTTTCTCTCTTTTGTTCAACTCGATTACTCTCCTTTACTCTGTCTTCTAGTCCATAGTTTGTTTCTCTGCTTCTTCTATCTTGCTATTCATTCTATCAAGCATTTTTTTTTCATTTTGTTTATTGAACCCTTTATCTCTGCTATGTTATTCCTTATCTCTGTGTTAAGGGTCTCACTCATGTATTCCATTCTTTTCTTAAGTCCAGTGAGTATCCTTATGATCATTATTTTAAAATTTCTACTATCAGACATGTTACTTATATCTGTTTTGCTTATATCTCTGGCCATGGCTTTGTCCTATTCTTTCATTTGGGATAAATTTCCCTGTCTTCTCATTTTGTCTAAGTCTCTGTGCCTATTTCTCAGTTTTAGGATTTCAGCTACTTCTGTTCTTGAGGGTAATGGCTTTATGAAGAAGTCCTGTAGTGTGCTGCCATTTGATGTCCTCTGTTTTCAAGAGCCTAGTGCTTCCAGGAGTATCTTCAATGTGTGCTGTATATACTCTGCTATTTTGTCCTGGCTGCTTTATCCTTCAGGCAATTCATCTTCATAAGCTCTTTTCACCTGTTGTAGGCAGTGTTTAGTCCTTGGTCTGAATGTGGCACATTGTAACTAGGTATGCCCTGGTCTGCTTGTGAAATGAGACCTGTCACCATTGCTGCTGGAACAAAGGCCTTGCATAACTCATGGGTCAGGAGGCATGGTGTGAGCAGAGGTTTGGGTCAGTCTTCTGGGGGAGGGGGCCTGCTGTGCTGGCATTGAGACAAGCATGACAGGGAGGGGTGGTCCCACTGCAGAATGTGGGGCAGGGCTTAGTGTAAACAGTTAGGTAGTAAATATCTAATACTGCATTGGTTCCCACAGGTGGCCCCATGCTTATGCTGAGGGGTAGAGGAGGGAAATAGCATTGGTCAGTTCCTTTGTTTCTGGAGGGTTCTCTCTGTGAATGCTGTTTCTCTGGGATGTACTCTAAGATGAACAAATAATCTCCCCAATATGTGCCCAGGTGCTCTTCAGATCACTGTTTCCATGCTGTACATCTGTGGGTTGTTTGCCTGCCTTATCTTCAAGAGCAGTGCAATGACCTCTGGGTTGTATCCCAGCCATGCCTGCTGACCTTTAAAACTCCAGGCTTGCTGGTTGTAAGAACTCACAAAATTCAGCCCCTCTTGCTTTCCTCGCCAATTGCTATAGTGATTCATTTTCCCCATGAGCCATGACCTACATGCTAGTCTGTCTCTTGTCCGTCTCCATGACTGCATCTGTCTCCCCTTCTGCAGCAGTCATGATCTGTTTCTCTCCCAAACTCTGTCTCCATACTTCCTACCTTGGATGTGGCCTCTTCTCTACCTGTAGTTGTGTAGTTTGTTCTGCCAGTTTTCAGGCCAATTTCTGGGATATTTAAGATGACTTGATGATTATCTGGTCATATTCATGGGATGAGGTGAGCCTAGGGTCCTCCTACCCCACCACCATCTTCCAACCTACATTAATTGATTGTTGGCTGTTGAGTCAACCTTGCATTTGTGGGCTATTGTCCATTCTTGTACCTGCTCAACTCAGACTTAAAAACACTTGACAATTGTTTTTTCTAGAGTCATAGTTTTGTCATTTTTAATATTTCTCTAAGGCTCAAATTTTATCATTCTTGGTTTAAAAGCAACCTCACAGGGGCGCCTGGGTGGCTCAGTTGGTTAAGCGTCCGGCTTCGGCTCAGGTCATGATCTCACAGTTCGTGGGTTCGAGCCCCGCCTCGGGCTCTGTGCTGACAGCTCAGAGCCTGGAGCCTGCTTCACATTCTGTGTCTCCCTCTCTCTCTGCCCCTTCCCTGCTCATGCTGTGTCTCTCTGTCTCAAAAATAAATAGACATTAAAAAAAATTAAAAACAAAATAATAAAAGCAACCTCACTTTTTCCTGAATAGTTGCAAGGGTGATATACTTACGGTTTATGAGGCAAATTTGGCTTGTAAGTATATTTTATTTGGTCTATAGGCTTTTGAAATTTAGGCCAAGAGTGTTCTCTGTAGGCAGACACCACACTCAACATTTCTGTTATCTTCTATTCTGCATTTAAGCCAGGCCCTTAAAAGCTTTGAAGTCTGTGATGCTTGTAATAAACCATCTTGCTTTTGGCATATTTATTTATCTCAATGGAATCATTTCCTGGTCACCCAACTTTAAAATCTTGGAGTCACTGTTGATAACTTTTGTAAAATTTTTTCTGCCTTTAAAAACATCATTCTATTTAACCACACTGAACTGGGCTTAAAAATAGTTAAGATGATTAAAAAAAATCTCCCAAATTAAATATGAATATATTCCCATTGTATAAGATTTAGACAATCACAAAATCCCTAAAGTACAGAAGACCTAAAAGTCCTCTTTTACTTCTCCCCACCAACCCTTCCTCATCCACAGATAATTATCGTCATTAAAGTGGGGTGTATTCTTCTGGCCCACTTTGTAGACTTTTACACACACGCACACACACACATGGGCTCCCAGTTTTTTACATAAAAAGTAGGTTAGACAAATTGTCAACCTATTGACAATAAGTGCCTCTAGATAGGGAAGGGATGGTAAAGGAGAGTGAAGGAGAAGTTTTCAATTTTTAGTCATTACTGCCAATGCTGTATAAGCATGATTTACATACATCTTTATAGAAAGAAAGCCTATGTTAGCAAGACATGAAACTTGGATGCTATAAATGAGAAGAATGGTAGACTGGCTATGTAAAAATATTATACTGAATATCAGTCAGGATTCAACCTGAGAAGCAGAACCAATGGGGAAAATAAATAAATAAAAATATTAGGTAGATAGATGAATAGAAGATAGATAGATAGATAAGCTAGGTAAGCAAGTTTGAAATGAGCAAGGCAGGTCTTCAGGAAGGAAATATCACAGGTAGGTTGGAACTGTATCTTCTTTTAGGAGAGGCCTAAGTTCTATTTTCAAGTCTTTTCAACTGATTGAATTAGGCTCCCCCAGATTATTAAGGATAATCTCCCTTAGTAAAGTCAATTGATTATGGGCTTTAATTTCATATGCAAAATACTTTTACGGCAAAACCAAGGCATTTGATTGAATAAGTGGATACTATAGCCTAGCCAAGCTGACACATCAAAAATTAAAAATTTATGTACAGCAAAAGATACTGTGAAGAAAGAAAGACAACAGATAGGTAAAATGTACTTACAGCATAGATAATAAAATGATTAATATTCAAAATTACCGAGTTCCCTGAAATCAGTGAAAAAGTCAATAAACAGCTGATAGAAAAATGGGCAAATATGAATAGGAAACTCATACACAGGGGTGCCTGGGTGGCTCACTTGGTTAAGTGTCCAACTCTTGATTTTGATTCAGATCATGATCTCATGGTTCGTGGGATTGAGCCCCGTTTTGGGCTCCATGCTGATGGCTCAGGGCCTGCTTGGGATTCTCTCTCTCTCTCTCTCTCTCTCTCTCTCTCTCCCTCTCTCTCTGCCCTTCCCCCATTTGTGCTCTTTCTCTCAAAATAAATAAATAAAAATTTTAAAAAAAGGAAAGTCATATGCAAAATATAAGTCTGGTGAAAAATGTAACAAAATGCTCAAACTCATCAAGAAGTAAGAAAATAAAATTTTAAATGATTTAAAATTTTAAAGTTAAAAAGTTGAAAAATTTCCTGATAATTTTGGTCAACATTTGAAAAGGTGGATAATATCTCAAGTTGACAAAAATACAGAAGACTAGGCATTCTCATTCATACACAAATTTTTGGTTGAGAGTGATATTGATAAAGCCTTTTAAAATAGATACTTAGCAGTATATGAACATTTTATTTTATTTTATTTTATTTATTTTTTTTTCCATACCCTCACTTTTATTTTATTTTTTTATTTTTTTTATTTTTTATTTTTTTTAATTTTTTAATATATGAAATTTACTGTCAAATTGGTTTCCATACAACACCCAGTGCTCATCTCAAAAGGTAGTATATGAACATTTTAATTGAGCGTAACTTTTACTTGGTGAACTACTGCTATGAATCTATTGTCTCTTACTCTTAATATTGAATCAGTCTTGTGTGACTGAGGCAAACAACTGAATTCCCTGGTCCTTTTCTTACTCTCTGAGTTCAACTTGCACACTACTGCTAGATAGATCTTCTTAATTGTCTTTTTTTCTCTAACACATACATACACACTCATTCACACACATACCACATACCACAGCACTGTTTGTAACAGCCTCAAGCTAGAAACACCCCAAATGTCTAATAATATAGCATGGATAAATAACTTATGATACATTCATGTAATGGAATATTTACAATAAAGAAAATGAAAGGACTGTAGATTACAAACATTAACATGGATGACTCTCAAAAATATTCTTGGACAAAAGAAGCAAAAACCAAAGAAAACAAAGTGTGATTCCATTTAAACAAAGTTCAAAGCAAAGCAAAATTAAACTACGTTATTTACAGATGCATAGCTAGGTAGTAAAACCATAAAGAAAAACAAGGAGGTAAATGATTATTCCAGATGTTAGGTAGTTAGGTAGTGAGGAGGTGAATTCAAGAGAACTCTAGGATGCTGTTGATCTTAGACTTTTTGACTTTGATGGGGACAACATGTTAAACTTAACACAGATGATTTATGCTTTGTCTCTCTTATTGCAACTTAAAAAAATGCCACTAGGGAACTTTCTGAGGTGTTGGCAGTCTCCTATTTCCCTTTTTTCTCCAGCTTTATTGAGATATAATTAATGTGTAACATTGTGTAAGTTTAACGTGTACATTGTGTTGATTCAATGCACTTATAAATTGCAAAATGATCATCACCCTAGTACTGTTGTCCCTGAACAGCACAGGTATGAACTGCCTGGGTCCTCTTCTATGTGGATATTTTTCAACACAGTATATTCCTATAAATGTATTTTCTTTTCCTCATGATTTTCTTAATTTTATTTTCTCTACCTTCCTTTATTGTAAGCATACAGTAAATAATACATATAACATAAAAAACGTGTTAATTGACTGTTATCGGTAAGGTTTCTGGTCAACAGTAGACTGTTAGCAGTTAAAGTTTGAGGGAATCAAAAGTTATACTTGGATTTTTGACTGTGTGGGCAATCGGGGTTTGTAGAAAGGTGGTCAGCACCCATAACTCCTGCATTGCTTGAGGGTCAACTGTATTAGCTACCACCTACATCTCGTTACATGTGGTGGTTGCACAGATTCTGATTGATAATTTTCTAAATTAAATTTACTTTTCTGTTCGTTGTATTTGACTTAAAAATTGTTGAAAGTAAATTATATTTTAAAAATCTATTTGAATTACTTCCTGCCTACAGGATAAAGGTCAGACTCCTCCATATTCAAATTCCTCCCTATACCTAGACCTCAGCCTTTGTCATCTGACACCTACTACTGTCTTCAGTGGAAGCCAAAAAAATCCCAAACAAAACAAAACAAAACAAAAGCCCCAACAGATACTAATTTTACTAAACTGCCTTTACCAAAAAAGAAAAAAAAGACCTTTCCTCTTGTTCTTTATTTGAGAGCAAATGGGGGAGAATTTTGAATTGCTTACCACACGTTCTTCTAAGATGAATCAGAGCAGAATGAAATGCCTGCTTAGACTTTGGCTATAATGAATATGTGTCTATGACACAATTTTCAGGAAGAACACATTTCTCCCAAGTCATTATCTAGTTAGCATTATGTGTTTAGATTACAAATTTTCTTTTAGTTTAAATATGTTAAGAGATGTGTCAAAGGCAAGTATATGTGATGTTAGATGTTATGTTGTGCCCACCACAACACAGTGAAACATAAGAAATGACAGGAATTGAGCCCAGAGTCTTCATGCACAGACTATCAGTTTCACACTTAGTCACAGTCAACTTCACACGCAGACAACACTGAAAGAACCAGAGCCAAATGTTCCTGGAAAATGGGACTTCTTAGCTTCATAGACATTTGCTACAAATACCTGAGCCCCATGTGCTGGGTGGAGATCTCAGCAAGAAGACTGATGGGCAGCTTCCAGGGGAAAAAATGAGGGAGGGGCAGGATGTGGTGTTGGTGATTCAGAAGTGGCCCCCCTTCTCCACCACCAATCTGAGTCAGCATGCAGCCACATGGCCCCACATGGTGCATGATGGCTCTCGATGAGCTGTCATATCAGGCGCACTCTTCTTGCCTTTATTAAAGCAGCTGGTGATTTTAGAAGCCCAATTTACATATGAGTAGTTTTATTCTGTCTTTCCAAATTAGTCAAGCAACAAATGTTGAAACTTTCTGACCTACATGATATGGTGGCATGAAGTGTTGTTGGGTGTTTTGCTTCATCTGGTTCTTAAAACGGTCCAGTAATATCACCCATCTGGAGGCAGCCTAGCATAGTAGTTGAGACCCTGGGTGCTGGAGCCAAGCTGACTGGGTTCAAATCCCTACTTGCCATCCCTGGACTTCTGATTTTAGAAGTGTGCACATATCATTCTTTGTTGCCCTAGGACATGAATTGTGTGTTCTTACTGTGATTGTTGCATCCTCGGTGCAACAGTGGCAGAGGTTACAGCAAGCTCCAGCATAGCAGCAGTGGTTCTGCTGATGGCAGCATCTGGGTTCCTGGTTGGCAGACTAGGTGGCACTTCTCAGTGCTGGTCATTAACTATCCATGACTTGATTTGGGGCATTGCTCATGACCGCAGAGTCCTCAATCCACCATTCCACCATGCTGGCGATTCTATAAGTTATACAATGATCTTTTTTTTTTTAATTTTAAAATTTATTTTATTTTTTTAAAATGCTTATCCATTTATTCTGAGAGAGTGCGAGAGCGAGCACATGCATAAATAGGGGAAAGGCAGAGAGAGAAAGAGAATCCCAAGCAAGCTCTGTGATGTCACCATAAAGCCTGAGGCAGAGCTCAAACCCACGAACCTCAAGATCATGACCTGAGCAGAAATCAAGAGCCAGACACTTAACTGACTGAGCCACCCAGGCGCCCCAATAACCTAGGAATTTTTATGGCTCATGGCTTTAATTTATGGTTGGTTGATTTAGCCAACCGTGTCTTTAGTGTTACTTATTTCAGTTTAACATATGGATTGAAAGGGGCACAAATCTTAAGTTTATAGCTTGATTATCACAGAAAGCAAGATATTGTACTAACACTACAAAGGCCTACTTTGTGCTCCCATTCTCCAAAGGTAATCACTACACAGATATCTCTTGAGGAGAATTAGTTTTGCCTGCCTTTTGAACTTTAAATAAACCAGATTATATAGTATGTACTCTTTTTGTTGCTGAATGTTGTATCTTTGAGATTCAACCATGTTGTTACACATAGGAATGGTTTTCTTTGCTGCTATATAGTATTATTACATTGTGCATATATTAATGTGTATACTTTATTTATCCATTCTATTGCTAATGGACATTTGGGTAGCTTCTAGTTTGATTCTATTAAGAATGATGTACTAAGGACATTCTTGTAATTACCTTTTTCTGCACATATGTATGCATTTCTTTTGGATTTACACCTAGGTGTTGAATTGCTGAATTACAGGGTGGGTGTATGCTTAACGTTACTGGCAACACAATTCCTAAAGTAGTTTTGCCAATTTGCACTCCTACAGCATTGTATGAGTTTCTTACAGTCTATATCCTAGCACTTGGTATTGTCAACCTTTTAAATGTTAGCCATTCTGGGGTGTGTGTAGAGATATCTTGTTTTGTTTTCAACTTGCATTTTCCTGATAACTAATGATGTTGGGCATCTTTTCATGTTCATTGGCCATTTGGATATTCTCTTTTGTAAAAAACTTATTCGTGTCTTTTACCCTTTCTTAAAAGTAATTGAGTCTATGTTTTTCCTATTGATTTATAAGAGATATTTACATGGTCTAGACATAGTTCTTTGTGTAATTTATATACGTAAAGTATCTTCTCCCACAATGCATGTTGCCTTTTCATTCTCTTAATGATGTCTTTTGATTAATAGGGTTTTTAAATTGTAGTAAGTCTAAATGATCAATCTTTCCTATTATGTTTAGTGCTTTTTTAAAATTAAAAACATTTTTTAATGTTTATTTATTTTGGGAAGAGAGAGAGAGATAGAGTGTGAGTGGGGGAGGGGCAGAGAGAGAGGGAGACACAGAATCCAAAGCAGGCTCCAGGCTCTGAGCTGTCAGCACAGAGTCCAATGCAGGGCTCAAACCCACAAGCCATGAGATCATGATCTGAGCTAAAGTTGGATGCTTAACCAACTGAGCCACCCAGGTGCCCATATGTTTAGTGCTTTTTAAAAAACATAGACTTTATTTTTATTATTTTATTTTATTTTTTAAGTAATCCCTATACCCAATGTGGGGCTTAAATTTACAACCCCAAGATCAGATTGCATACTCTACTGACTGAGCCAGCAAGGAGCCCAAATAGACTTCATTTTTTATTTAAAACTTTTTAAAATTTTATTATTTTTTAAATATAATTTATTGTCAAGTTAGCGAACATACAGTGTAAACAGTGTACTCTTGGCTTCGGGAGTAGATTCCCATGATTCATTACTTACATACAACACCCAGTGCTCATCCCAACAAGTGCCCTTCTTAATGCCCATCACCCATTTTCCCTGCCCCCCTGCCCCCTCACTCCCATCAACCCTCAGTTTGTTCTTTGTATTTAAGAGTCTCTAATGGTTTGCCTTCCTCTGTGTTTGTAACTTTTATTTTCCTTTCCTTCCCCTATGGTCTTCTGTTAAGTTTCTCAAATTCCACATATGAGTGAAAACACATGATATCTGTCTTTCTCTGACTGACTTATTTCACTTGGCATAATAGCCTCCAGTTCCACCCATGTGTTGCAAATGGCAAGATTTCATTCTTTTTCATTGCCAAGCAGTACTCCATACACACACACACACACACACACACACACACACACACACACACCACAACTTCTTTATTAGGCTTTATTTTTTAAAAAGCTGTTTTAGGTTTATGGAAAAATGAGTAGAAAGAACAGAGATTCCCATATATTTCTTCCCCCTCCCCAGTTTCCCCTATTATTAACATCCTGCATTGGTGTGGTACATTTGTTAAAACTGACGAACCAATATTAATACATTACTACTAACTAAAGTCCTAGTTTACATAAAGGTTCATCTTTGTGAAAAAGTGTGAACACTTTGTGAAGTGTTGGACACTTTTTTTTTCATTTTGACAAATGCATAATGCTATTTATCCATCATTACAGTATCCTTTAGAATAGTTTTACTTCCCTTATATTTTCCTGTGCTCCACTTCTTCATCTCTCTCCAACTCCTGGAAACTGCTAATCTTTTTACTGTCTCCATAGTTGTACCTTTTCGAGAATGTCATATAGGTGGAATCATATGGTGTATGGCCTTTTCAGACTTACTTCTTTCACTCAGTAATATGAGTTTAAGGTTCTTCCAAGTCTTTTAATGGCTTGATAGTTCATTTATTTTTAGCACTCAATAACATTTCATTGACTGGGTGTACCATGGTTTATCTAACCATTCATCCTACTGAAAGACACCTTGGTGGCTTCCAAGATTTGGCAATTGTGAACAAAGTTGCTATGAACATCTGTGGACAGGTTTTTGTGTAGGCATAAGTTTTCTGTTCTTTTGGGTGAAAACCAAGAAGGGGCACCTGTGTGGCTCACTTGGTCATGATCTCACAGTTCATGAGTTCGAACCCCGCATTGGGCTTGCTGCTGTCAGCATAGAGCCAGCTTTGGATCCTCTGTTCCCCTCTCTCTGACCCTGCCCCATTTACTCTCTCTCTCTCTCTCAAAAATAAATAAACATTAAAAAAACCCCAAGGAGTATATTGCTGGATCATATGATAAGAATATGCTTAGTCTTGTATGAAACCACCAGATTGTTTGCCAAAGTGGCTGTTCTATTTTGCATTCCCACCAGCAATGAATGAAACCTCCTGTTGCTCCATATCTTTGCCAACAGTTGGTATTATTCATATTCTGGATTTTGACTATTTTAATTGTTCTGTGGTGGTAGCTCATTGCTATTTTAATTTGCATTTTCCTGATGACATGTGTTGTGGAGAATCTTTTCATATATTCATTTTTCAGCTGTCTATATTCTTTGGTAGAGTGTCTGTTACAGTCCTTGGCCCATTTTTAAGCTAGGTTGTTTGTTTTCTTATTGTTGACTTTTAGGGGTTTTTTTTTTTTGGTATATTTTGGATAACAGTTCTTCAAAAAAATTTTTAAGTTTATTTATTTTGAGAGAGAGAGAGAGAGAGACAGCGAACGAGTGCAAGTGGGGGAGTGGCAGGGAGAGAGCGAGAGAGAGAATCCCAAGTAGGCTCCACGCTGTCAGTGCATAGCCCGATGCAGGGCTCAAACCCATGAACTGTGAGATCATGACCTGAGCTGAAGTCAAGAGTCAGACCTTTAAACAACTGAGCCACCCAGGTGCCCCAATAGTTCTTTATCAGACATGTCCTTTGCAAATATTTTCTCTCAGTACATGGCTAGTCTTCTCATTCTCTTGACATTGTCTCTCATAGAGCAGAAGTTTTAAATTTTAATAAAGTCCACATCATCCATTATTTCTTTCATGGATAATGACTCTAAAAAGCCACTGACATACCCAAGGTCATCTAGGTTTTCTCCTATGTCATCTTCTAGGAATTTTATAATTTTTGTTTTATATTTAGCTGTCTGATTCATTTTCAATTGATTTTTGTGAAGGATATAAGGTCTGTGTCAAGATTTGCTTTTCTTACATATGGATGTCCAGTTGTTCCAGCACCATTTGTTGAAGAGACTGTCTTTTCTCTATTGTATTGCCTTTGCTCCTTTGTCAAAGATCAGTTAACTACATTTATGGGGGTTATTTCTGGGCTCTCTATTCTGTTCCACTGACTTATTTCTTCTTTCATCAATACCACTCTGTCCAGATTACTAAATCATGTTTTTTTGGATGCCTAGACATCCCCAGTGTGGAAAGTCAAACTCATTACATAGAGGATGGAATTACAATCCAGTATCTATTTGGACTCATTGTTTGTGGAACCATAGCTACTTTATTTGTCACCAACTTCAAATTTATTAGTCTGTCTCTTTCAGTGGCAAGTGACAGAAACCCAACTCAAACTTAAACTAAGGAAGAAATGTTTTGACTTACGGGAACTAGGAAGAAATGAGTGGAACTGGCATCATATATATTCCAAATATCCATCTATCTCTGCCTACCTTCTCATTTAGAGGATTTTCAATAATAAGAAAAATTAAAAACCAAAAAACATACTTCCTACTGGCTAAAGAACAATTTCTTCATTTCCTTCAAGTGTTTGTTCAAATCTCACTTCCTCAGTGAGACTGACCAACCTTCACTTTATTCAACACCAACACCTGTCTCCAGATCCTTTTTTACCATGCTCTACTTTTACATTTTATCCACTTACTACTTCTTAACATACTATAGAATTTTCTTATTTATGGTTTTGGTTTATTATCTCTCTTGGCTAGAATGTGAGTTCTAAAAGGGCAAGGCTCTTATGTACTTTGTTCACTGAGATATCCCAAGCACCTAGAACAGGACACTAGAGCATCCCACTTGGTAGGTGCTCAACAAATATTGCTGAGTGAAGGAAACGGAATTTATTATTTCATATAAGATGAAGTCCTGAGTTGGGTGTTTGCAGGATTGTTGGTTCTATGGCTCAAAGACATAATTGAGAGCCAGGTTCTCTTCATCTTCCCTGTCTGCCTTCTCTAGAATGCCAGCTTGGTCTGTTGGGTTAGCTTTCTTCATGGTTGCAAGACGGCTATTGCAGTTCCAGGCATCCCATGTCGACAAGACACATTGGCTGCTGCAGAAGGATGGTTGCTGTTTCTCATTTATCTCTTTTTCTTTCTCTAATCAATGTAGAATCACCTATTGTTTTTTTACAAAACCACACTTGCATATATAACAATAGAAATTAAAATAAATTCATATAATTGGATTATATATATTATATATATGCATATAATTGGATTATAAATGCATATAATTGCATATATAATTGCATTAGTTTCTAAGCTAACCCTTACAGACAAGAAAACAGTCTTAATATAATTACTCAATTGCAACAATGTTAATTTTGGAAGAATTTTATTAATGTAAATTTATGAAATGTTAAGAAGGCATTTCTGGGTGTAGTTAAGTATAATAATTTGGACATTGCTTTTGAAAAGTTTGATAGCTGGAAAAAAATTTTAACTCTATATTAATTATTTATTTTAATAAAATTCTTAGGAAAAAAAATGAGGAAATCTGCCATGAGGATGACTAAAGGAAATGGGTTCTTGACTATATTAAAGTAAAATAAAGTATTTTTAAAACTGTGACAATGTATTTAAAAAATATAAAATTTCCATAAAGCATAATATAGCCAAAAGCACATGCGGAGACAACTAACAGGTTTTTGGGGAGTTTGATCAATCAAATGCATATTTTACTTAACTTAGGTCAAATGAATTAAGAAAATCTTCTTTTGCTAAAATAAAAAAATGAGATAGTGGTAAGGGATCTGTCGAGCCTCATTTAACATTAATGGCTTTGAAAAAATAAAGAATATTTAACGTGAAAATGTTAATTTAAAAAATGGACTGTCTCGGTTGCAATACTGCTCAACATATGTGAAAGGCTCATGCCTATAAAATCTGGAGACAAAATAACTACAAATCACCCTGTTAATCCATTGGGCATTTCTAGCTGAATTAAGTTTGTCCTTGTTAAAGAAATTATCTTCGTTTTTCCCCCCTCAGGAATGCATGTAAAACAGTTCCTGTCTCGATGTATGCCTAAGGCAAAAAGTTCAGTGCTCAATTACCTGCTCTCTGAAGTCTCATATTTTGCAATGAGCAAGTAAAATAGAATTTAAATCAGAAGTCTTGACCCATGCTCTTCTTTTTCCCTTCACAGCCCTACAAGCTATTTGGCATATGAAGGTCCTGACCTGAGAAAACCATCTTGGATAACCACGCGAGGAGAGGGAAAAATGCAACACCTAGGAGATTTCAGTAAACAGTAGAATCATGCCAACCTAATCTGTGTTAAAATGCTTGGAATGTGGGAGCCGCCGAGGATGCCTGTTGTCTGTGTGTCTGACTGAATCCTTTCTTTTCTCAGAGCAGCAAAGCCAAGCCTGGGAACCAGGCCAAATGCCTGCCACTTACCTTAAATTGATCAGCCACTTTGAGATTAAAACCCCTGAAAGCTGCCACACCGTGAAAACAAGGCCTCCTTCACATTAAAGGCAAATTGCGACTTTGGGTTTGCTGTGATCTTTTTTCCATTTTATCCAGTTTTTCACTATGCACACTTTTTTTTTTTCCTTTCCACTTATGCTCCAGTGTAGAAGCCAATAGTTACAGCATCTTGGCCAGGCATTCATTAAGGTTTATAAGAACAAAATTTATGGTTATTTAGGAGCTGGCACAAAGACAGACTGTTGCTGGAAAAAGAAAAAGAAATACAGGTGGGAAATATAAGTCTCAACAAAGGCTCATACTATATAGTAGTGTGCTGGGCTCTCAGCAGTGGTCTGGGAGGAAAATTATATTGTATTTAAAACCAGCCATTCCTCTACTCTGAGTCCTCCCCATTTTATGGTTCTGTAGAATTAAAACAAATATACCGGTCATTCCCAGAGATTTTTCTGTCTTGTGTAAGTGCTACCATTTATAGGAGTGGGCAGCCATAGAGATGAATAGATGTGTGTCAGTCTGGGTGATAATCTGTCAGCTTGGCTAATGGAGCACATTTAAAAAATATATAATATGGATTAGAATAAGGGCTCTGTCGTGAAGAGACGAGTCATGTTATCCTTCTCAGTAGACCTTACATAATGGCAGGGCCTGTGTTCCCAAAAATGTAGGGCGTGGGCAAAACACACCCATAATCTTTGAATTCAGGTAATAACGTGGAATTCTGGCATAGGCTGGAAGTCCATATTCTCCCTCAGGAAATATTGTTAATGATTCTTTTTTTTTTTTTTAATACTCTGATTTCCTGAAGTAGTAGAATAAGAAGGCTCCTTGTCCTGTAATTTGCAATGTTTATGAAGTAGGCATTTTAAGCATACATTTTAGTTTCTACTCATTGTTGTCCAAGAAGTACGTGGGAGTACTAGCATGTATTGAAAAAACACACAGCCTCAGTGTTTCATGATGCAAATTGTTCCGAAAATTCCACTTGTTTTAGCTGTGCCAGTAACTTGCTATCTGATTTAGGGAAAGTTTATGTAAGTGTCCAGCCATCTCCTATTATTCAATGGGAATATTACTGCTACGACTACTACTACTACCATATTATACCAGGTACACTGTGATAAAGTATTTGCTTCCACTTCTGTGACCTTGCACACACTAGAATGTTTCCCTTTTCCTCTCCATGAAATTAAGTTCATCTTTTTTACAGACTTTATTTTGGAAATCTTCTACATAATTCCTTTTATTCCTTTTTATCAGTATCACCTCAACATGGAAATACATACAGCGTTGTGTTAACTTGGATTTGTTTACATGTTGCTCTACAGAGGATCCATTTACTTGTGCATAGATAGGAGTACTTTACCCTAATTACACACGTTTTCAGCTCCCCAAGGGCTTGGGGTCATGATCTTCTTGATATCTCTTCACCAACAAGATGTTCATTAAATTAGAAAAGTTGAATACACACAATCTTTTGCATCACATCATAAAATGTTAAATACACCTTTGGCTGCCCAGACGTACAATGTGATCATCATTTGCAGATAATACTGATTATTTCTGAACATGAGTGAGCCTGTTTGTTAAGTAGTGATTAGAAGTCACTTCCCTTGCAGAGTGCCAGAAAACCAGAGTCATCATAGAAGGAACAGAAAACGCTATGGTTTGGTCTGGCGATGATCTCTGTCTCTGCATCTTTTTAACCAGGTTGCCTTATAACCTCGTCATTTAAATTTTCTATCATGCCCAATAGACTTTTTTCTTGATTACCGATTTTGTCATAACTTCCAAAGTCTTCATACTTCATATTTCCTATTAATCCTGATTCTTCCATACTTCATCAGTCATCAAGTATTTATGGAGGGCCTGATATATGTTCAGCATTAGGCTAAGGGCAACTGAACAATTCCTATAGAACAAGAAATAACTGGTAAGAAAATACAAAGCAAGAAAGCAATTGCTTGCAGTGACTTGCTTTGTATTTTGTTGCACGGGGTAACAATTTGAGGACAGTTCAGGAGAATGAACAATGGAATGATATTTCATGATGAAACAACCAGTATGGCAGTCCAAAGAGTGTGGTTTGAAGCCATAGCAGAATGTGTAAGACTTGAACAGGGCCTAGAGGAATGATGGAGAAAAGAGGGATGTGTCTGTATGAAAGGGGAATGGGATGGGCAAAGGCACAGAGGTGAGAATGCACTTGGTGACCTCACAAATCAGCCAAGACATGCTTTGGGTGGGGACGTGAGAGTATGGTCCAGAGTATATTGGGAAATAGGACTGAGAGACAAGTGCCAACTCGTGGAATTTCTTGCAAGCCAAACAGAGAACTTGCGATTTTCTAGGGAGAAAAATGGAGCCCTCCTTAGAGTTGAGAATAAAGATTTAAGATGACCATGAATTCTTTTTGAGACAAAGAGCCCTAGACTTGGAATCAGAACACCTAGGTTCTCGTCTTGGTTTCGCCATTTTTAAGACATGTGATCTTGAGCAAGTCAGTGCATTGTCTGAGCCTTAGTTCTTGCATTCATAAACAGGAATGGCTCAGCACACCACTGATGGCCACTGTAGTCACACGGGTGTGATGAAATCAGCATCTGGAGTGCAGCAGTGGATGCAGAAACTGAGTGGAAGAAAGAAATCAGAAAGGCCCTGCAGAGGCTGACACTGCATCATCCAGGTGACTCTGGTCCTCTGGCCTCCAGAAAAAAATAGTGCTTCCAACTGAATTCTTTCCTTGAAACTCCATCTCCTCACCTTGGCTACTCTACAAACCCTGACATTTTCTCTCTTTCTCTCTCTCTTGCCTTGTCCCTTTTCAGAAAAAGTTATCCTGTCACTACCTATACCACCTAATGGACCCTCTCTGAGAAGTTACCAACAGGTTCCCAAAAGGCTTGTTGTCCACTGAGCTTCTCCTTTATTCACATTACATACTCCGTATGTGGCCATTTTTCCTTAGTACCATGCCTCCTTGTTTTCTGTAAATCTCCAATTTCCACTGAGTCTGACTCTAAATGATTTTTAAATTTCTTACCTAAAAGAATTCACTTTCCTCCACTTTTGCAAACCTCCCCACTGATTCCTTTCCTTCCTGCTGGCCACCTGATCTCTGTGATTACTCATTACCAACACACCTCTGAGTCCTCCTATTCTTTCATCTCATGCTTGGATCTTCTTATATTTGAAAGGATTAGGAAGCCACACTGTTAATGCCAAGTCCTGGTGAGGATGTGGGGAACAGAAAGTCATATAGTGCTGGTAGGAATGTAAATTGGCACAACCAATTGGAAATCAATTTGGTAAATTCAGTAAAGCAAAGATGCTCAGACCCTCCTCCTACCTAGGTGGTTGCCCTAATAATAATTGTCATATATTGAGTGCTTGGTTTGTGTAAGACTCTGTTTTCACTGCTGTATTCTCTTGAAGAAAGTGCTGTCATTATCCTAATTTTCCTGAAGGAGGCACAGAGAAATTAAGAAACATCCCCAAGATCACACTGTTG
Organism: Panthera pardus; assembly: GCF_024362965.1. NCBI lineage: Eukaryota > Metazoa > Chordata > Mammalia > Carnivora > Felidae > Panthera > Panthera pardus. The sequence goes on from NW_026527013.1 coordinate 96,042,961, forward strand.
GGATTTTAAGATTGAGCTTGGATCTAGAGTGGGCAATTGGGCGTCAAAGCCTCAGCTGTTATCCGCCAAACTTTCTGAAGTTCACACCCCAGAAGCAATGTTTATAAATGTTCACTACAGCAATGCTTAGAAAACCAAAAGGTGTGAATGGCTTCACTGCCTCTCCAAAGCCAAATGGCTGAATCTACCCATGGACTAATATTCAGGAGCTAAAAGGAATGAACTGGACTCACAAATATCAAGATGGATGAATCTCAAGAATAGATTCCTGTATGAAAAAAAGCAAGGTACAGCAAGATATGCACAGTAACACCAAGGATGTAAAATTTTAAAACACACGAAACAATAATACGTAGTTTACAGATAGTTATACATATAGTAGTTAAAAATTTTAGATGTGAATGAACTAGATTGACTGAAAGATAGGAGGGAGAGAGAAGGAATGAGGGTGATTTTGTCTGTGTTTGTACCATTAAATACAAAGGAGAGGGTGATAAAAATATGGCAAAATATGAATGTTTGTTTAACGCAGGTACTGGGTACATAAATATCATATGTTTTCATTCTTATCTATATGTTAGAAATATTTTATATACACAACTTGAAAACATTCAAAACAAATGAGAAACTAGCCAAAACTTTACACAGAGGGACCATCATTTTTGTGGCTTTGCAAATGAAAACAAAGTACTTCTCTAACACAGATTAAGTGCTCAATATTGTGAGAGAATAAAGGGAAGGAAAGGTACTTTCTAGGAGCCTAGCAATTAGTAAGGAGACAGAGCCAGACCTATACAACAATTAGGAAGTAACATAGATGCAGGCAAGGAATTGTGAAGCACAGACTGCTCCTGCTGGAGGAATCTGACCTGAGTGGTTTCAGCAGCTTGGCTGTGGGCGATGTCACAGGGGAAGGAAATTGTCCTGGGCTAGCCTTTGAGCAACGGCTAGCCCTTTGAGTATGATGCCTGGTGTGAGCGCTAGCTAAGGCTCTGTTCTTTAGGAGTAAAGGATAGGAAACGCCTTGGCTACCCATCCACATTGACAGGCTGTTACCAACAAAAAGCAGCCAAAAATGTAACTTTATTACTCTGTAGCCAGCCCTATATTTCCATCTCATGTCCATAGATTTCATGTAATTAGAGCTTAGAGATAATACCTAAGGTATTTATCAAACACATTCATTCTGACTGTGTAATAGTTGTTATTTACTTAGCTCTCTACATGCACACGATACTTGACAAATATGCAGAAAGACAAGTTTCCTGCCCTGGGGAGTTTATATTCCAATTCAGACAAACAGAACAGAAGGGGTAGGATCTTGGCTTGGGGAAGACTTGGCAGATAGGGAGAGGCTGCCTAGGTAGGAGAGAAGGGAAGTTGAAGTCTCTGGAAAAGTGGGGATGGGAATATGGAGGGAATAGAGGACTTTTAAAGAAATCCTTTAAAAGTAAGCATGATGTTTAGTCAGTGTAATGCCCTTGAAAAGACTTTGTGAGAGCAAGGGAAAAGGTTAAGAAAAATGAATCGGATTGTGACAACAATAAGATGAATAGTGAAGAAGTGTTAGTACTTCAGTAGCAGCCACAACGTGTTGAAGCTACCACATGCAATGTACTAGCTCCTTGTATATGTTATTTCACCAATTCCAAAAAGCCAATTTTAGTGTCATCATTTTACATATGTGGAAGCTCAGACAGGTTAGGTACCTTGAAGCTAGTAAGTGGATGAGCATGAATTCAAAGTCAGATCTGACTCCAAAGTTTATACTTTTTCCTCTGCACTCCCTACAAGGCAAAGAGAACATGAAGAAATGAGAAACAGGAGAATTAAAACATAGGCTAATTGTACACCCTCAGCAACAATCCAATGCAAAGACTTCAGCATTTAAGGGAGTAAATTACCTTACGTGAGAAAAAGTGGAGTCACTGCTGGTAAGTTAAATGATTGAAGTGAATTGCATTTACCACTGGTATATAAAGAAAGAAAAGTCAGTTGAGATTTATGCTAATGTACAGGCAGAGCAACCAGGCAGCAGATATATATGGTGTGACCATGGAGAAAAAGAGCAATGAGGAAAGATGAACAGGAAAAGCTTCAACCTTCCTCAAGAAGTGGACAATTAAGAGCTCTGGATTTGCAGATAAATGTACCTTTCATTCCATTTTTAAATTATTGAAGGATAGTAGACACACACTGTTACGTTAGTTTCAGTTATACAGTTTCACTATACAACATAGTGATTTGACAACTCTGTACATTATGCTATGCTCAACACAAGTGTAGCTACCATTTGTCACCATATAATGCTATTACAGATGGCCAACAGATGCATAAAAACTGCTCAGCATCACTCATCATCAGGGAAATGCAAATCAAAATCACAATGAGGGGTGTCTGGGTAGTTCAGTCAGGTAAGTGTCTGACTCTTGATTTCAGATCAAGTCATGATCTCATAGTTTATGGGTTCAAGCCCCATGTTGGGCTCTGTACTGACAGCCTGGAGCCTGCTTGGGATTCTCTCTCTCCCTGTCTCTCTGCTCCTCCCCGACTTGTGTGTACAGGGGCACAGGCGTGCTCTCTCTTAAATAAACATTAAAACAAAATCACGATGAGATACCACTTTACACCTGTCAGAAAGACTAGTATCTGAAAGACAAGTGGACGAGGATGTGGAGAAAGGAATCCTCATACACTGTTGGTGGAAATATAAATTCATACAACCACTGTTGGAAAGCAGTATGGAGATTCCTCAAAAAATTAAAAATGGAAATACCATACAATCCAGTAATTCCACTACTGGGTATTTACCCAAAGAAAATGGAAATGCTAATATGAAAAGATATATGCACCCCTATTCACTGCAGCATTATTTACAATAGCCATGATATGGAAGTAACCTAAGTGTCCATCATAGGTGAATGGATAAAGAAGTTGTGGTATATACATACAATGGAACATTACTCTGCCATAAAAATGAATGAGATCTTGCCAATTGTGACAACATGGATGGACCTTTCATTCTTGAGTCTATGATCAGGATTTATTGGCTGCCTGCCTCTTTTTTTTTTTTTTTTTTTGCCCCAACTGGATAGAATTCCTTTGGCATAGAAATTTGCTTATCACCTCCTATTTCTTTTCCAAAAGGATCTCAGCAATTTTAAACAAAATATATCTACCCAAAAAGGTTAATAAAAGTGAAATAATTACAAATTTACCTACAATGCTCTTTCCTAACCTCTTGCCCCCAGTCAACCACCCATTAAACTCAACTCATACATACTTAAAGATCCAACTCAAAACTCCTCATCAATCTGACCCTTCTATCTTGTCCTACTGCTGTTCCATGCATATAATTTTATTATGGCATTTATCATATGGCCTCACAGTTAGCTGTTTAATTTAAGTTTTCTTATTAGACTATGAGGTCCTTGAAGGTAGGAATCAAGCTGTGTTCATCTCTATATGCATTGTACTTTGCAAAGTGTCTGACACATATTAGGTACTCAAATAGTTACTGAATAAGTAAATTATTAAAAATCAGAATCAAAGAAAATAAGAGAAAGCAAGTTATATATATACATATATAATGATATATATATATATATGTATATATATGTTATAGCAAGAATCAAATCAAAGAAAATAAGAGAAAGCAAGTTATATATATATGTATATATATGTACATATATACATATATATATATATATATATATATAAATTTTTGTTTTGAGGCATCAGCCATCAGTTTTGGTTCTGGAAGCTAGGAAAAAAACAGAAACACAAAAAATCACATTATCATTACCATAAGGAAAAGGCAAACACATTCTTAGGGAAGTAACAGTGTTTAGATCTAATTGTGTCTAATTAACCTTATCTGGAGACATTTAAGTCGTAGGCTATAAACTGATTTTTCCAAGCAGAAGTTTCATGTTAAATAAAGGATACATATCTATAAAACAGTGATCAGCTTGTCAAAGAGTTATATCTGGAAATTCCCAGTACCATTGACAAATAGTCCCTACATTTATTTTAAAAATTATGACAATATTACCATGAAACTGTTTTTTGCTTTATCATTGGTGAGTTACTATGCCACCGAAGGAAATATTTTAATCACCCATCAATGTAATCCACAACGACATTTTTTTAAACCATAAGTCAAATGCCCTCTCTTCTAGCATATTTGTTTTGAGACACCATAGTTCAGTAAAGAGAGGATGCACTTGAAATCAGGCATTCTTAGCTTCAGTTCCTAGTTTTGCCACTTTTTCTATGTGATTCTAGAAAAATTCTAGAACCTCTCTGAGCCTCAGTCCCTCATCTGTAAGAATGACAGAAACAGTATGGGAGGTAGTATATGTCAAGTATCTAATATAGTAGACTTTGTACGGTGGCTACTCAATGATGGTTATTATTAAGGGAAAAACTCCAATTGTCCTCTGGTTGTCCTGAATTAGGACACTTCAGACCATTCCATATATTTTTAAGGCAATAAGTAAGCAGTGAGCACATTTCAGGTTGTTTCCTTGGGGCATGTTGCTTTCAACTGTTGCCCTGCTGATTATTGCCAAAACAATCACTGTCTTAGCTCTCACTCTGGGGATGTCACCATGTGTTGCACCAGGGAGCCACAACTTTTGTCTATCTGAAGCCATCTTGCTTCTAGTGGTACTACTTTCTCCTGGTATTTATCATACAAATTACGCTGGACAAGACACCAGAATTTTCTTAGATTTATGCTGTCCTTTTTAAATCTCCACAGCCCACATCTAGGTTTTTATTACCTACATTTGCTGACCTTGTTCCAGTTCTTTCCATACAAATAACCAGGAAAATCTTCCTCAAATAGTGAGTTCAGTATTTAATTACTTCTTTCAAGAATTTAAGAGATAGGGGAGCCTGGGTGGCTCAGTTGGTCAAGCATCCAACTTTGGCTCAGGTCATGATCTCACGGTTCATGAGTTTGAGACCCACATTGGGCTCTCTGCTGTCAGCACAGAGCCTGCTTCGGACCCTCTGTCTCCTTCTCTCTTTGCCCCTCCCCTGCTCCCTCTCTCTCAAAAATAAATAAACATTTAAAAAGCAAGTTTTTAAAAAAGAATTGAAGAGATAAGATGTGCTAACCTGTCAGATTATGGGTCTATCCATATAAGTATTTTGTTTCTACATCAAGGAAAATTATATGGGGAGTCTCAAAACATTATGAAAATATCTTAGTTATCTTCAACAACTTCTAATAACCTATTGCTTACATATCTAGAATTTCTTTGTTTCCTCACATTGGTTTCTTGATACAGATAGTCACATATTTTATGGTAGAGAGAGTCTCAAAGGAGAAAGGATATGGATCTTTTTTTAGTTAATCTCAAGGTTTCCAGAGAAGAGGAGACTGTCACCTAAGGCATGGAAGTTAGAGGTGCTTGAGCTGCGTGATAATTGAGATCACGTGTTCATTTCAACAAAGAAGTGGGGAGAAAAACGCTGATCGGGTGATTTCTGCTTCTCCCAGAAAATAGGACTTCAGAAGGAAAAACAAGGAGATATCTAGGCCCACATAGAATTGATAAAGCTCTACCTGTGAGGAAGGCAACTATAGAGGTATCTCAATAGTTACATTGACTTAGCAACTTCTGTTCCTAACTTTCATTCTCTTTTTATTTTATTTATTTTATTTTATTTTATTTTATTTTATTTTATTTTATTTTATTTTATTTTTTCAACGTTTTTTATTTATTTTTGGGACAGAGAGAGACAGAGCATGAACGGGGGAGGGGCAGAGAGAGAAGGAGACACAGAATCAGAAACAGGCTCCAGGCTCCGAGCCATCAGCCCAGAGCCTGACGCGGGGCTCGAACTCACGGACCGCGAGATCGTGACCTGGCTGAAGTCGGACGCTTAACCGACTGCGCCACCCAGGCGCCCCTCATTCTCTTTTTAAATCCTGATTTGTGCTCATCAGAAATAAACAGGATTTAGGTGCTGAATTCTGCAGCTTCCCATTTATTTCCTATACAGTTAAATTTAAACTACTCAGCTCTTCATCAATCACAAATATTTCATTCATTATGCCCTAGTGTGTGGTATTGGTAGGATGAAAGAAGAATGGAATGTGGTATTGGTAGGATGGAACAAGAATCTTTCTTGTATCTAGGGTGTAGACATGATGATGTAGGCTGAGATCTTTTCTCCCCTTGGTACTTTTATCCTGAAAGCTGTAATATAAAGACATAGGATTGTTTAGAAATTATTTATGGCAGCGTAGAGAGTCCAGTAGTAGTGGTATCTGTTAGGGTAGGGATGGTGTGGTCAGCAGCAGTATATTAGCCAGAAAGTTCCCATGGCCTGAACTTGACTGTCATTCTTATTGTTGCATCTCTGGTTCCTGCCTGCTCTCTGGCTCTGCTTCTCCAGCTTCCCTTTGTATTTTGCCTGAGTTACTTAGAGCAAGATTTCTGTTGCTTATCAGCTAAGTCTAATTAATGAAGTTCAAATATAGCTTTTTTCCACACATGCTGTGTCAGGGCTTCAGTCTCTCTCCACCTTGGGCTCCACTATTTGAGCCTGACTTCCAAGGTTGCTGCAGCAATAAAAGAATGTGAGAACTTAAGCTGTCTCTTAACATGCCTTGGCCCAGGAGCACACACAGCACTTCCTCTCATGACCATTAGTCAGAACCTGTCACATGGCTCCACCTGACAGTAAGGAGGCAGGAAGTGTAATCTTCCTGTGTGTCTAGGAGGGAGAGGACATTTGCATGTGGGAGACACTAGACATCTGTGCATGAAGAGTAACGATTAAGTGCTAAAAGCTCACTAAAGGTAGAAAGTGACAGAGGCTTAGAGAGGCAGAGAAAGTGTATCAGAAATGGCTAGTGCTTCCTCAGAGTTACTCTGTACCAGTGTCTCTTGGTCTCCTAGCCACTTGCTCTGCCTTGGTCTTGGTTAGAGTCTAAGTGGTTCTAGCACCTGGGGCTGACAAGTCACTGGGAGTGCTGGACTGTGGAGCTTCTCTGGTGTATTCTGAACTTGGATGAAATGTGCACAGCAGGGTGTGCAATATGACTTTCCAAGAGGATGCCAAAGGGGCTGAGTGTGGCAACCTGGAAGGACTGGGAAGCTAACTGTCTGTGGGTCAAACTTTGACTAATGGAAAACAGGAGTCAGGAGTGAAATAGGCAGATACGTTCCCTCTTATTCCTCCTTTCCTTGAGGCATAGTTTTTCCAGAAGGTCAGTCAGGAGACCTGCTGCATCTGGCCCATTGTAAAGCAGTGGCCAGCATGGAAATCTTTCACATTCTATGGCTCCCCATCTTTTCCTGATTCATATTCTTTTCCCCCTACTCTTGCTGGCTTGGGATTACATTCCCAAATAAAACATTGCAAGAAAAACCTAAGTTTCCTCCTCTAGTACTTTACTTTCTAGTACTACCATACTCATACTTCTGACCACCAAACACGTGGGGTTTCTCCCCACACATTAGGCACTTCTCCAATTCTTGGTGGACACCTACTGAATGTCCTGCAGTTAAGTTCAGTTCTGTCTGACACTATATACCTTGAGTTATTGTCAGATCCCATGAGTACAGGGCTCGGTCCCACAAGACTGCCCCCACTTTAGAGGCCACGTGAAAGTCCCAGGTTTTCACCTGTACGTCTGACACACTGGCTGTAATTCTGGGTTCCCATGACCCTCTTTTCAAGTTCAGTAATTTGCTGGAATAGCTCACAGAACTCAGGAAAATGCTCACTTTTATTTACTAGTTTATCATATAATGAAGGCTGTGATAAAGGATATGGAACAGCCAGGTGAAGAGATATGTAGTACAAGGTTCATAAGGGTCCTGAGAACCGGGGCATCTGTCCCTATAGAGTTGGCATGTGTCACCCTTCTGGCACATGGATGTGTTCACCAAGCCAGAAACTTTCTGAACCCCACAGATCAGGGATTTTTATGGAGGCTTCCTTACATAGGTATGATTAATTACTCACTCAATCTCTAGTCCCTCTCCCCTCCTTGGAGGATAGGGGATTGGGCTGAAAATTCCAAATTTCTAATCATGGCTTAGTCTTTCTGGTGATCAACACCCATTCTGAAGCTATCCAGGAGCCTATCAAGAGTTACCTCATTAAAACAAAAGATTCCCCTATCACCCAGGACATTTCAAGGGGTTTAAGAGCTTTGTATCAGGAACCAGGGTCAAAGACCAAATGTTAGAACAAAAGATGCCCCTAGCACCCCTATTGCTTAAGGAAGGTTTTAGGAGCTCTGGCCAGGAGCCAGGGATAAAACCTCAAATATGTATTTCTTATTATATCACAATATCACAGATATCAACATATCAGAGATTAGGCTGTGTTTTCTAGAGATCCCAGACTAAAAGAAGCCTTCATGCAAAATGATTTAATTTTCTTTTAATGCTTATTCATTTTTGACAGAGAGAGAGAGAGAGAGAGAGAGAGCGAGCATGAGCAGGAGAGAGAGAGAGAGAGAGAAAGAGGGAGCATGAGCAGGAGAGAGAGAGAGAGAGAGAGAGAGAGAGAGAGAGAGAGAGAGAACAAACATGAGCAGGGGAGGGGCAGACAGAGAGGGAAACACAGAATCTGAAGCAGGCTCCAGGCTCCCAGGTGTCAGCACAGAGCCCAATGTGGGGCTTGAACTCATGAACCTCGAGATAATGACCTGAGTCAAAGTCGGATGCTTAACTGACTGAGCCACCCAGGTGGCCCGCAAGATGAATTAATATTATACAAGCTTAGGTGCATGGCTTGCTCAGTCAGTAGAACATGCAATACTTTTTATTTATTTTTTTTACTTTTTTATTTTTTTAAGAGAGAGAGAGTAGGGGGGAAGGGCAGAGAGGGAGGAAGAGTGAATCTTAAGCAGGCTCCATGCCCAGCACAGAGCCCGACGGGGACTCAATCTCATGACCTTGAAATCATGACTGTGAGATCATGACCTGAGCTGAACTGAGGCCACCCAGGCATTGGGTGTGTTGCTTGCTTTATATACATATATATACAAGCTTGTATATATGTGTGTGTGTGTGTGTGTATATATACACACACACACACACATATATACAAGCTTGTATATTACAAGCTTATTTAAGGTTTAAAAATACTAGTTGTATGCAAGATTTACATTAAGAAAACTTAAAGAATATCAGTTTAGTTGCTTATAAATTAAGAGACAATTGTGCATATTCAGAAAGGATTCCTGCTTGTATTTGGCAATGTCTCACTATCAAGTTGGGAAGGATACAGAGTTTCAGGGACCTTCAAATCCTATAAAAGTTTATAACTCTCAAGTTCTACAGAACTAGAACTATATTGTGAAGGCAAATCTAATCATTACACAAGAGTATGAGGTAGCATAGATCAGTGTAGCTATGAAAACAATAAGTAGAATTTGTAACTCAGAATATTTAATATTCAGATACAAAGCAAATAATTTAAGATATAAATCGGTGGAAATAGTCAGGTGGAATAGAGCCAAATGAGTTAACCAAGTCCAAAATCACTGGATTGTTTGAGAACAAACTTAAGCTCCTGTTAGGATTCTTGCTGAGTTATATATAAATTTGATAAGCATGCAGGCTGTTCTACAAGGTTCTGAATGGGATCTGTGCCTAAAAAAAAAATAACTTCTAGAGATGTCAAGTAGATTCAGAATCTGGAAAGATACAAGAGAATATCATATTACAGGTATTTATTATATAAAAGCTCTCATCAAGGAGTTAAAAATTCAATCTTCTCCACTTGATACCCTCCTATAATATCCTTACCAGTGGTCCTTTAGCCTCTGTTTGCAAAATTCTAATGATGGGGAATTTGCTTCCTCAAGAGAAAGATGATTTCTGATGTCATGTGTGTGAATGCATGTATGTGTCTCTTAAAAGCAAAATCTGCCTGCTTTTAACTTTAACTGATCCTAAGTCCCTAAACCAGACAAAAATGGTCTAATTCCTCTTCCACATGACAGACCTTAAAATACTTGAAGATAGTTTTCATGTTTCCCCTGGATCTCCTGGGCTCCAGGTTGAATGTCTACTACTTCATCAGTCACTCCTTCAGATTCTGTATTTTTGTTTTGTTTGACATGACCCATCTTTAGTTTCTAAGTGAAGTGGGGCAGTCAGTAACATTCTCTGACTGAGGAATTATATTCTTCAAAATTGTGATGCCCAGACCTGAACACAGTATTTTAGGTATTGTCAGATCAGTACAGAATAGATCGGATTGTCAATCCCCTCATTAATGATTCCATACTTACATTAATGTAGTTTAAAATTACGTTATTGCTTGTTTATTTAACTGTTGACTATAATAAAACTTACAGTCAGCCAAACATTAGTCTCTGCCCCCCTTTCTTTTGCTTCTTAGTCAGGTCTTTCCCATCCTGTCTTTGGTACTGATTTTTTGGAACCCAAATTAACTGCTTTTCATTAATTGTTATTAAATTTCATCTTATTTGATTCAGGCCATCATTAAGGCCTGTGGAGGTTTTTTTTTTTTTTCATTCAAAATCTGCTACCCTAATATATTTACTATATGTTTAGATTTTGATCACATGCCTTCAGTGATAAACAAATTGATAAGATATAACCAAGGGTGGTGCCTGTGGCAAACCAGTAAATAACACAGGTTGATCTCAACCTGATAATCAATTCTCACTATCATCATCAATCAATTAAAATGCTATATGGTTGTACCAAACTCCAAGAGACTTTATTGAAATACTACTGAAATACATGTCTGAACACAGAGAAAACATGAATATTGTCCAATCCCCAAATTACCAATCATTCCCTTCTCCCAGCAAATTTAAGTAACTGCTGCTGCTTTGGCAATTATAGCTTTATCCTCGCTCTAGCCTGTCCTTTCTGTAGATAAGATTTATTATCTACAGATACCTAATCATAGAACTATCCCTGCTCTCTGATAGTATCCAATCTAGAATAAATCCCACTTTTCTAGAGCCTTCACCAAATCACTCATCCAAAGTCCCAATTCTATAATAGGTTCTTTAGAACATCGTCTTACTAAGATGCCCCATGGTTTCCCCATAGTGAACGCGATCCCTTCCTGTACCAAGTAATAAACCCAGCTAGGTCGACTACAGGTATGTTCCTATTAGCTTTTGGTTGGAGAGTGCTGACATACTGTCAGAATGAAGGAAATGGTGTTCTTCATACCTTTGTGTGTGTATACACGTGCACACACACAAAGATTTACTATTTTTACTTTTGTTCTGGGGATCAGACATGAGCCTATAGTCACAGAACCATGTTACTATTTTCTCTGCTAAGGATCCACAGTGGCCTGCTGGCTTTCTGATCAGGAGGAGATATCCCTCTCTCACCACTCTGTGGACACAGCTGTGTTCACACTTGTTCAAGCACTAGTGGTGGAAACTGGGGCAGAGTCTATATTCTTTTGGCCCCTCACAAGTCTTCTGCTTATTCTGCTGCCACTGAATCCAGTGATGCTTGAAATGGCATAAGGAAACTACTTTGCTTGTGGGGACCGTGGTGTCTGGTTCTGGGAAAGCAAGTCTTCCCTTCAGTCATGGGCTGAGGCCAGTGGTGGGATAGAGTTAAAAGCTTTCCTCCCCTCTGCAGTACCCAGCTAGAACCAGACCCAGCATTACAAATATTGTATTCATATGTAGCTTGATATATTCATTTAGTTTCAGGGAATGTCAGTGTTTTCTTGGCATTAGATTCTCTCTGCACTTGAAGCCTGTGATTAAAAAAAAATTTTTTTTTACTACCAGTTTACATACTAACTATTGCCTCTTACATTGTGACAGCTTTTCTCTTTCCATTTATTTCAACAAATGTTTATTCAGCACACACCGTGAAGCTGTGGAGAATACAAAGATGAATCAAACAGAGCTCTTATCTTAAGAAGTATATAATCTAGAAAAGAGTATCAAATGTGTGCATAAGTAACCGGGCATCACTCGGTCGGTCAACAGATATTTGTTAAGCACCTACTCATTGCCAGGCACTGTAACTGAAGTTGCATGTTGTTAACTGCCATAAAGACTGTACTAAAAGGATGGTATTCAAAGGATAATAATCTATTTATTGATCACCTTCCGTGTGCTGGTACTGAATGAAGAACTTTTACCTGAGTATCTCCCTTAACCCTCAGAAGGACCCATTGGGGATTGATGATGTCACTGTTTTGTAGATGAGAGAGCTGTGGTTGTGGTAGAACTTGCTAAGATCCCAGAGCTAGTTAGTCCTGGAGTCAGGATTCAAACCCAGACAGTCTGTGTTTGGATCTGTGCCCTTAACAGATACTTATAATTTGTGTTTTGTTGTTCTTTTGGCCTACAGTTTTCTGGGATGTTGCTGATCTCTGAGAACTTCTGCTCTGGGGAAGCTGCGGAAAATTACAATGCAACCAGACATTTTAGAAGGTGTTTGAATTGTTCCCCTGCAGTTGCTTTATATAGGAGCACATGTGAATACATAGGCACCAAAGTGGAGCCTGGAGTCCGCGGCTATGACTGTACTCCCGTTGTTCTATGCATTCTGTACAGTCTTGGGAGGTTATTTTTAATGCAACATGCCAGAGTGGCATGTTGAAAGATCCATAGTAACCAGCTAACAGTAACAGCAGGGCCTGCCAAGTAAAAGTTCCGTAAATCAGTCATAAATGCAGTTACAAAATCCGGCCAGCGTCGTGTGCATGAGGGAGTGTCCTTGGAGGAGGTACAATTCACGCACAGTTTCATGGGATCTCCTCGAAATTCCATGGGAGTAAAGAACCTTTGTGGCAATTTTTTTTAGGGAGAAAAAAGTGAGAAAAGGCCTCCTGTAACTTTATTCTAAGGGGGAACTCTCTCCCACGTTATCAGGTAGCTCAGAAAAGCTAAGGATAAGACGCTCAGAGAAACGAATGTTTCAGATACCAAGTACCCTCCTTTCTCATGTTTTTAATATTTTTGGAATCATTCCTTTTCCACTACCACAGCCCACAGTCAGGCCTTAGCAACTCGGCATACTGAAAAGCCTCAGTGCTTTTATCTGTCCTCCCTCAAATCTACCGAATTCACAACAGTAAAAATCACCCCAGGCGGGGATTTGGACATCCCACTTACCCTTTAAGTGAGAATTTTATAAGGAGCTCCCAAGTGCTACCAAACCAAATTAAAGCTCACACTTTGAAACACTAGGGGCTTTTTCCAGTGACAGACTTACAGCGAACTTTGTGAGGGACCAAGATGCTTTACTTGTGGGTTGAGAATTATAAGGTTTAGGAATAAGGACTTTCATATCAGGCAATGGGTACATCCTCAACAAAGACTAACAAGTAATGTGTTACCTGTGAAAAGCCAGAGAAATCAACTTCATGTATTTGGTCTTCTGTTGTTACAAATCTGGGCATATGGAGCAGGCCATTCATTATTGACAGAAAATACCGCACAAATACAGAATATACCATGAGCAGGAAACCTGAGCATTGATAACTTAATGCTCAATGAGATTTAGTATATGTGCTGCCAAAGCGAGCACATGCTCAATGAGATTTAATTTGTGCATGCAGGAGTGGACTCTTATGCCCTTTCCCAACTACTCACAACCATTCACATTGCATGTACTTCTTTTACTTGATTTTACAAGTGGCTGGTTCTCTCCTTGCCTATCCATCTATTTGTTACAATCACAGCCTCTAAGAGAAGGAGACGTTGCAGAAGAGTAGGAGGGGACAGGAGGAAACCTGAAAGGAAAACTTTTCAAGCAATGCCACCTGAAGAGCAATTTTAAATGACATAAAACCTCTTTAACTATATAACCTAAGTTATTGGGAAAATAGGCTTCAGCTTCTTACTTTACAGAAACATCGGTCTTGGTAAAATAAGGTGTGGCTGTGTAACCAGAAAGGCCAGAGATAAGGTTAAGTGGAAAGCTCTTTCCAAAATACCTACTCAGGACGCCTACCGGGGTTGGGAATTCCCCACAGCAGGTTTTCCCCCAGAATGACATTAGAGTTGAACAGAAGGGTGCTATGAAACTGATTTTGCAGTTCTATGTACTGCAAAAGTTTTTAATTTCAGGGACTTCAATACTTTGGGCACTTTCTTTTCTTTCTTTTTTCCCCCCATACTGTGATGAAATATACACAATATAAAATTTATCATTCTAACCAGTGTCTTAAAGTGTCCAATTCAAAGGCATTAAATACTTCACAATGTTGTGCAACCATTAACCACTATTCATTCCCAGAACTTTGTCATTATCCCAAAAAGAAACTCTATATCCATTTAACAATAACTCCTTCTCCTGGCCCCTGGTAACCTCTATTCTATTTTCTGTCTCTATGACTTTGCTGTTTCTAGGTACATCATATAAGTGGAATCATACAATATTTGTCCTCTTGCATTTGGCTTATGCTCTGCATAATGTCCTCAAGGTTCACCCCATGTTGTTGCATGTATTAGACTTTCATTTGAGAGAGACAGAGAGAGAGACAGTATGAGCAGGGGAGAGACAGAGAGAGAGGGGGACACAGAATCCAAAATAGCTCTAGGCTCTGAGCTGTCAGCACAAAGCCTGATATGGGGCTCAAACTCACGAACCACGACATCATGACCTGAGCCGAAGTCGGACACTTAACCAACTGAGCCACCCAGGTACCCCTCTTTGTGTTGTTTCTACCTTTTGGCTATTGTGACTGCTACCATGACCGTATCTATTTGAGCCCTTGTTTTCAATTCCTTTGGGCGTATACTTAGAAGTGGACTTGCTGGATCATATGATAATTCTATGTTTAACTTTTTGAGAAACTTTGGAAACTTTTAAAGAGTATAGATCACAGAGGCCAACTTGTTTTAGAATACTGAGCTTTTCAAACCTAAATGAGAAGTACCAATTGGATTCAGGAAAAAAAGAAAAAAGTGATTGGTGACTCTGATGTGAGCAGTTTGGGTGAAGGGGTGGACATGGGGGCTAGATGACAGTGGGCTGGCCAGTGAATGGAAGTGAACAGGTAGAGACAGCCATTTGCTCAAGTCTTTTGAGAATGTGGACTCTGAAAGATGGGAGAAAGAAAGTTGAGAAAAGTTGAGAAAAGGCTTTCTTTTTTTTCATTTATTTATGGGGGAATGGGGGGGCAGAGAGAGAGGGAGAGCGAGAATCCCAGGCAGGCTCCATTCTGCCACTGTAGAGGCTAACATGGAGCTCGAACTCATGAACCATGAGATCATGAATTGAACCAAAATTAAGAGTCGGATGCTTAACCAACTGAGCCACCCAGGCACCCTGAGAACAGGCTTTTTTTAAGATGGGAGAATCTGGAGTATGTTTAAGAGATTGTCAGAGACAGAAATGGATGTGGTGATAATCAGCAGAGGTCTCCAAGAAAGTAGGAGAGGGCAGTGGTGGGGTCACCTGGCCTGCGTTGAAGGTCTGCTTCTGTGTAATGAGAAAAAGAGTTGTTCAGGTACAACTAAGTTTAATCATTCAAAGATATTTTTTGAGTTTGGCATTGTAGGGGAATACTAAGTGAAACACTACCTGGATTTTACTGTGAATGGTACAGTAGAGGAGGGAAGGCTTGAACCCCCAAAATAAAATAGGGCAGAACATGCTAAATGTCACAAGGGAAAGATACAGAGGAGGTATTATGACCTTCAGCAGAGGGAGAAAGTGATTCCAGTTGTGGAGGACCAATAATAGGGGAAACTTCACCACAGAGTCAATTATTTGGGATAGGATTTGAGATTTAGGTTGATGTTGATGGCTAGCAAAAGTTATATTTTCCAAACTGTTATACAGGATACTTAGATATACAATGAGAAATGGGTATGGTGGTCAGATTAATTTAGCAAGCAATATATGTAGGAAAACCATGTTGTACAACATGAAGCACTTTAAAAGCTGAAGAGATACTGTTAATTACGCCAGAACAACAGGTGTCCACTGAGACTGTCCCAGGCAAACTGAAATGAGTAGTTACTCTTTTTCTATACCATAATGCCTTTTTGGAGATTTAAATGAACATTAGGATTTTAAAAGATTCTGAGAAGTACTTTAGTAAAGAAACCTGTCTTTATAGTGGTTAATCCAACATTTCCCAAATTTATTTGACCATGTAACACCCACCCTGTTTTTTGCCCCTTTGAGGAGCACATATTAGCACCTGATAAGTGCTCCAAAAGCAGAGAAGCAAAAGATATGTGGGCTCTATGGAGGATTTTGGTCTAGCGGAAGTAGAGCAGTGGAAGATGGGCTTAGAAAGGTAGGTTGAGACATATGGTAAAGGCCTTTGAAGGCCAGATTTAGAACTTTTTTTTTCTAACTTGAGGAAAGCCATTTCTCACATAGCACACAGAATATGTACTTGAAAAGAATCTCAAAGAATCACGATTTTAGGAGGTAAAATAAAATGGTATGCTTTTCCTTGTTTTCCTATTCCCATTCCTTCCTTAATCTATGAGATTAGGAAAGATGAAAAACTACAATTCAGGGACTTTCTTCGGTTCAGGAGGAATTAAGGGCTGAGTTACAAAATGCCTGCTTGAAGTCATGTCTTTTTCTCTTACTTTGGTTTCATTTCTCAGGTCTAAAGGATAAAGGGACAGGGAAATGGGAGGTTTTACAAAGAAAAGTAATTTCAATTCCACTTGCCATTGTGGGTACTGCATTCTAAGATGTGGATTTGAATACAAAGAGTTGGCCTCACTGGAGTAGCATGGTGATAGAACAAATATCAGCCATTATCATCACTTGACCACAGTTAGACTTTTCTTAACTAGCAGGTCACATATCTGGCAACCTGATTTATAGGATAATAGAAAAGAAGCAGGAATAATTAAAAATAAACTCCTTAAGAGGCGAAAATTTATGGCACAAGTTCTATACACAGTAGCTGCCACAGACAATTCTCACAAAGACTCCCCTTACCCATTTGTACACACTTCCAGTAAATTTAGTAACCTCAATTTCTAGTGCACAGCAAATTTAACAGCAAATTTAAAGGCAAGGAAAAATTAATTGTGGTCAGTACATTTAAGTGAAAAGCAAAGTGTAATACTATAAAAATTCAATAAAAGACTAACATGGTATACGTTTCTGAAGGCATTTTAGAGGCAAAATGTTGGTCAAATCTTGACCGTGCCCTCTGAGAATACTATTTGGTTATACTACAGAATTATACTTGTTTATAAGGATTATGTTGATTTACCAGAGGATGTTTAAGTATGTTCTATTACTTTGTTTAAGATGGTAAGAAAGCAGGTAAGACACTGTAGAAAGATTTCAATCCAAAATGCCTGTGATTTTAAAAGTTTGTTCACATAGAGGTATTTGTTATCTAGGGGAGTCATTGTATAAATCTTCTATTTCATCCAGGTGTTGTTTCCTTTAGAAAGAAGTTCATTGTCAATTTTTTTTCCAACTGTATTTCAACATCAATTATTAATCCTGTAGGTTAAGAGAGGATCAGCATGGCAACAAAGTGTTTTGAGAACAGCCTCTTGTGATTTGAAGATCAAATAAATCATTAAATTAAATTACTCTACAATCCAATGTTTATGACTGTTTAAAGTTAGGCAGCCAGTGGCACTCTGTAAAGAAACACCGACTGAATTATGTCATAAAATACAGCAGTGAAACTCTATCTTATCACCTTCAAAGCCACTTGTGCTTCTTATATGGAGATGCTGGCTGTTCAGGTTGGCTGGGGACAATGCTAGGTGTCAAGCAGCTGTGGGCCTTGTATCAGCTGCCTTCCAGAAAGCAGAGGGCCAGTGGGGCAGTCCACAGAAAGCTATTCTTTTTTCTTAATATTTGATTTTGGAGTGTTTTGGCCTACTTTAAAAACACTTGGCGATTTTAACTTCATTAGAAAGTGGGGGGAAAAAAGCTGCCCTTAAGGTAAACATGAACAGAGTTCAGAAGTTCTGAAAAATTAACACTACTATATGCTAAGTTTGCCAATATTGAAAATAACAAAGCATAGTTTATAACATATGGCCATCGTCCTTATTTCTTGGCAAGCAATAGCATTTCCACTTCCCATTCCAAATTGAGCTAGACAGCTGAAGAGTGAATCATATTAGGAAAGTACATTTCCTCTTGGATAGTCTGAACATGCTAAGATTTATCAGACTCTTATCTCACAATTTAATGAAGTTTGCTTGTATTCATTCTCTCTCCATCAGAAATATAGGTGAGTTTCTAAACAACAACAACAACAACAACAACAAAACCCCAAAAGACCTGTCTCTAGTATATTAGCAAACTCTGGGAATTAATAAAAAACAATAGCTATAAAAGTCTATTTTCAAAGATGTAGGACATTCTACTGACTGGTAACTTGAATAGGAAAAAACAAAGAAACAAACCTTGTTGTATGCTTTAGGGGCATTATGGCTGCCATTCTGTGAGAGAGGTTGTGAAGGACACAAAATTTGTCCAGTCCATAGAGTATGATTTTTAAAAAGTAATAGACATTTAGGGTTTGAAGGGATCTCAGTATGTGATCATGGACAAACAGCACTGGCATTGACTGGGAGCCTGATAGAACTGTAAATTCACGCATCTAACCATCTCAGGACACCTAAATCAGTATCTCTGGAGGTGGAGCATGGCAATCTGTGTTTGATAAAGCTCTCCCAGGTGATTCTGATACACACTGAAGTTTGAGATCCTTCTGACATCACTGTTGAATGTCACTGAACCTACATTAAATGTATAGAGGGGCATTCATTATCTTCCAAGGCAATCCATCCCACAGTTGGACAGCTTTGGTTTTTCTGAGATGAATCTTTCCAGTGTTGAGCTGATATTTGTGTCCCTGAATCTCTCTTCTGTGTTCCTAATTATACTCATGAGAAGTCACACAACAAGCCCAGTCCCTTTTCCTTTGTTGGGATGTGAGATAGCCCTATGAGATGGTTAACAGCTCAGAAAGGTTCCAGGCTTGAATGTTGGCTTTATCACTGATGCATGTGTGACTTTGGGCAGATTATCCAAACTCTCTGAGCTTCAGTTTCCTCATCTGTAAAAAGAGGATAATATTAATACCTTCCTAGATACCCTATAGGTTTGTGGTGAGGATTGTATGTACTCAGTATATGGTGAACACTCAATAAATGGTAGCTGTTTACAATTATTATTATAAGTGTGGACCCTTTCAAAATTTTAAGACAGCTATAATGTTGTCTCTGAGTCTGTTTCTTTCTAAACTAGATGTCCTCAATTGTCACCACCATCTGTATTATGATGTGATTTTGGATTCTTTCACCATTCTGATTGCTCTTCTGTAAATAACTTTCAGTCTCTATGTCAATGTCCTTATCAAAATGAGGTTCTACATGCCAGATCACATCTTATCTCTGCATTGTTGAATACTACAATGGCCTCCTTATTTTACATACTATTTTTCTGTTAACGTAGCCAAACTTAGGTTTTTTGACACTTGTTTCAGCCTACGGACTCAGACTGACCTTGCTTTAAACTAAAATACTAAATTCTCTTAAAATAAATATTATTTTTAGTTACACAAATGACACACATCTGATAAGAAAAAAGAAAAATAATGCTTCCAATATTCACTGTAGAGACAACTATGGTAAAAATTTTGGTATGTACCTTTCTAGACTGTAAAAAAAATCATGTAGTAAGTTTTTTGGAAGATAGTCACTGGATTCTGAAATACTGGCTAGCTGTTTAACATTTGAAAAATTGTGTAATCTCTCCTAACAGCATTCCTCACTGGGAAAGTGAAATAATAACATTTACCTTATTAGTTGTGAGATTTAAATGAGATACTGTTTGTAAACCACAAAACATGACTTCAGAAAATGGTACTCTATTATCATAATTATATGAATTTCATGTATATTTTACAAAAAAAGAATTAAACTTTCTGATTTATTGCTTTTTTTCAAAGATACATTGTGAACAGCTTTCTTTTTTATTTTTTATTATTTTTAAATTTTTTTAAGTTTATTTATTATTTTTGAGAGAGAGACAGAGAGAGAGCACAAGCAGGGGAGGGACAGAGAAAAGGAGAGACAGAATCCCAAGCAGTCTCCATGCCAGCAGCCCACAGCTCAATGTGGGGTTCGAACTCATGAACTGTAAGATCATGACCTAAGCCGAAACCAAGAGTCGGATGCTCAACTGACTGTGTCACCCAGGTGCTCCAGGTTTCTTTTTTAAAAAGTTTTTTTTCTATTTTTTATTTTGGAATTATTATAGACTCACAAGAAGTTGTAAAAATATTATAGAGAGGTCCTGTATACCCTTTAGTTAGCTTCTCCCAATGGTAACATCTTACCTAACAATAATACATTATTCAAATCAGAAAATCGATATTAGTATACCACTAACTAGATTATAGATCTTATTTGCATTTCACCAATTTCAATATACTTATTTCTACAAATCCGTTTGAAATTGCTGCATATGTAAAAAACCACAATGTGAATATTCATTCCTAACTCGGGATATTTATGTGTGTACAAGTGTATATGTGTCTGCTATGTGTTGCCACTATTAACAACGTTGTGATAGTCTCTTCAATAAATGATGCTAGGAAGCTGGATATTCCCAAGCAAAAGAATGGAATTGGACCTCTATATTACATACTTACAAAAATTAACTGGAAATGGATTAAAGACTTAAATATAAGACCTGAAACTGTAAAATTCCTAGAGGAAAACATAGGGGAAAACCTCCTTGACATTGATCTTTGCTATAAATTTTTGAAAATGACACCAAATGTTCAACAAAAGCAAAAATTAAAAAAAAAAGTGGTACTATATCAAACTAAAAAGCTTCTGCACAGCAAAAGGAACAATCAATAAAATGACAAGGCAACCTATGGAATGAGAGAACATATTTGCAAGCCATCTATCTGATAAAGCATTAACATCTAAAATACGTAAGGAACTCAGGCAATTCAATAACAGAAGAACTCAAATAACCCTATTAAAGATAGGCAGAGGATATGAATAAATATTTTCCAAAGAAGATATCCAATGGCCAACAGGTACAGGCTCGACATCACTAACCATCAGAGAGATGCAAATCAATACCACAATGAAATATCACCTCATATCTGTTAGGATATATATTATTAAAAAGATGAGCTAAGTGTTGGTGAGGATGTGGAGAAAATGAAACACTTGTGCACTGTTGGTGGAATGTAAATTGGTACAGCTACTATGGAAAACAGTATGGAGATGCCTCAAAAATTAAAAATACATATACCATATGATCCAGTGTATATACAGTCTCCCTTCTGGTATATATACAAGGACATGAAAACAGGATCTTGAAGAGGAATATGTACGCTCATGTTCACTGCAGTGTTATTCACAATAGCAAAGATATGGAAACAACCTGTGACCACCAATAAGTGAATGGATAAAGAAAATGTGGTGTATATACATATACATATACATATACATATGAATATTATTCAGCCATAAAAAGAAGGAAATCCTGCCTTTTGTGACAACATGGATAGATGTTGAAGACATTATGCTAAAAGTAAGTCAGAGAAAGACAAATACTGTATGTTTACATACAGTATGTATGTATTTAGATTATGTGGAATCTAAAAAGGCCAAACTTATAGAAATATAGAGTAGAATGGTGGTTGCCAAGGGCTAGGGGTTGGGAGAAATGGGGAAATGTTGGTCAAGGGATACAAACTTCCAGTTTTTAATTTATTTTTAATTGCATCTATTTATTTGTTTGTTTATTTATTTATTTATTTGAGAGAGAGAGAGAGAGAGAGAGAGAGAGAGAGAGAGAGAGAGAGAGAATGAGCATGAGTGGGGAAGGGGCAGAGAGAGAGACAGAGAGAGGGAGAGAGACAGAATCTTAAGCAGGTTTTACACCCAGTATGGAGCCAGAGGTGGGGCTTGATCTCAACATGTGAGATCATGACCTGAGCCTTAATCAAGAGTCAGGCACTTAGCTGACTGAGCCACCCAGGAACTCCCCAACTTCCAGTTTTAAGATGAATATGTTCTGGGGATCTTATGTACATCATGGTGACTGTAGTTAACGATACTCTATTATATACTTGAAAGTTGTTAAGAGAGTGAATCTTAAATGTTATCACTAAAAAAATATGAGGTGAGGATGTGTTAACTAATCTTATTGAGGTAATCATTTCACAATGTATATAACACATATGTGTATCTATATATGTGTGTGTGTTGCATATATTAAACTTACATGTTATATGTCAATAATATGTCAATAAAGCTGGAAAAAATAAATACTATGATTAGGAGTTCCTGGGTGGCTCAGTCAGTTAAATCTCTGACTTTGGCTCAGGTCATGATCTCACGGCTCCTGGGTTCGGGCCTAGCTCAGAGCCTGGAGCCTGCAGCCTGCTTCAGACTCTGTCTCCCTCTCTCTCTGTACCTCTCCCCACTCACTGTCTCTCTTTCCTTCAAAAATAAACATTAAAAAAATACTGTGATTAATATTCTAGTAGCTAATCACCAGTGTATCCTTAATTATTTAAGAAAATTCCTGGAACTGTAATTATTAGGATAAAAGGTTTGCACAGTATTATGATTTTAGATATATATTGCCAAATTGTTGCAGAAGGACTTATCAGGTCATACTCTGACATGAAGTATATGAGAATGTCTACTTTTTCAAATATTTTTCAGCAGTGAGGACTATCATTCTTTCTTTGTCATCTTTACTCATTTGGTAGATTGAGGGATTACTGTTTTAATTTTAATTTCTTTGATTAATAATGAGGATAAACATTTTTGTTTATTTATTAATCATTTGTATGTCTTCTTTGTATGGTTGTCAGTTCAAGCCAGTTTGTCTGACTCTTTAACACGCGCACACACACACACACACACACACACACACACCCCCCACTGTTCCATGCCTCTCCCATCCTGTATTTGTGCACAGTGGTTTTTGTTTTTTGTTTTTTTTTAATGGGTCAGAGTGCAGGAACTTAGATTTTCCCCTTTGTAATCATCTTGTTAAATTCAGCCAAATGTTTCAGCTGTTTGGCTCCTGAGTCTCATCCTGTGTTTGCTGTCCTTTCTGTTTTGTTTTAACTGCAAATCTGATAAATTTGCAAAATATCTTTTTATTTTCAGTTTTCAAAAAAGTGGTAGCAGGACAGGGCTCTGCGCAGAGCCTGTGGCATTCCCTCAGGAACTGGCCCTGTCTTGACATCAGTCCATTAATTAGATGGGTTGACAGGGTTACTTTCTAGTAGACAGAGCTGTCACCACCACTGTGGATGATGTTGGAATCCGGAATCTCTCAGCCTCAGGGTTAATCACTGTGACTGTATGTTCAGGTCCACTGAAGCAACAGGATTACAAAGTTTCGATTTCTCTTTTGGCCATAAACTTCTAAGAAGTTGGTGACAGTATCTCACTCATTTCTTTATGTCTCTCTTTATCCCTCCCCCAGGTTCCTCCATAGCAGCCATTCAATTTTAAGGGTATAAAATGGAATATAAACTTTCCCCACTGCTTTGCACATAGGGACAAATGACTCACCTCCTTTCCCTCCCTCCCCTCCACTGCAGTTAGGCCTATCAATCCTACATCAAAGTGGCCATATATGCACAATAAAACTGCAATTAACTGGACTCCAACGTGAGAAATCTCATGTTATACACTCCACTGGTTAAAAAAAAAGGAAGTTGCATAAAAAACCCTTATACCCTGTATTTTTTCAAAGACTAATTTCTTTCTTGTTTTCTTTAATTATGGATCTATAAGTATGAATTTATTATTGAAAGATAAAACTGAGGCACTGGCAGTTTCTAGGTCAAAAAATAAAGGTGAAATTATCTTCTATAATGAGAAAAGTATCCCAATAACACTTTAACAGATATTGTCAAGGAGGCTTGAAACTGAAAAATAAATGTCTGGTTATTCAAAACATCAGCCTCCAACAGTCTAGTTAACTGAGACTATATTCTGCTTTTTCTGAAGTCTATAGCTTTGTCATGGTTTCAGACTATGAGCATTTTGGTCATGAGTTATTGGCCTGAGTCTAAAATCTGCATTTCTTGCCTGAGCACTTTATAAACTGCCTCATCAAATCCTTACAACAAGTGCACTCTGAAATGCACAGAACTTTTTTAGAGGAAAATAATTTACAGGGACTTCTAATGCTGAGGTCAACTATTATTTTTTTTTAATTTAAAAAGCGTTTATTTCTTTATTTTTGAAGAGGGGAGAGGCTAAGAGGGAGGGAGACAGAGAATCCCAAGCAGGCTCTGTGCTGTCAGTGCAGAGCCTGACTCAGGGTTCGAATTCATGAACCATGAGACCATGACCTAAGCTGAAACCAAGAGTCAGATGCTTAAGTGACTGAGCCACCCAGGCACCCCTAACTTGATTCTTTTGATTTTGAGCACTGTGACCAAAGTTTGAATCATTATCATTACCGGTATCATTAATTTTCCTCTTAATGATCTTGTTTTTAAGATTGACCCAATCATTTGAATGCACCCCAAAACAATATTGAAAACTCTACTAGAGTTGTTTTATAACAAATCCTTCGCAGTAGGTTTGCTATTACTTCCACTGCTAATACCATACAAGATGGTAAATGTGGTCCTGGCTGCTGTGGGTGGGTTCTTAGAGTCTGGTTTCCCTTTATTACCATACATTGTGTGATGGCTGGGTTTTCCCACCACTTTTCTGTACTTAAATGACTCTGAACCTCTAATTTGTGCTATCTGCCTTGAGGCCTTTTGGCTTTTCATGTGGTGAGAATGAGATTGTAAACTAGAGTATGGGCACTAATGTTACTTGGTGGTGGCGATAGGCTGGTCATCCAGATAATCCCAACAAATGTTTATATTACACTTAAGCATTTTTTTCAATGAAGTGGAAATTCCAAATTAAAAGTTTCTAAAACACTTTAGAGGGGTTGACCTTTTAGAAACATTTTTAAACAGCTTTAGGATATAATTCATATATCATAAAAGTTATGAATTTAAAATGTAAAATTCAATGTATAATATATTCACAGACATATGCAACCATCACCACAATTTTAGAACATGTTTATCACCTCAAAAAGGAACCTTGTACTCCTTAGCTATTATCTCTCTATTCCTTTATCTTCTCCTTCCCTCCTCCGCTTACCCTAAGCAAACACTAATTTACTTTCTGTCTCTCTTTTCTATTCTAGACTTTCATAGAACAGAATCATATAATATGTGGTCTTTTGTGACTAGGTTTTTTCATGTAGTATAATGTTTTCAAATGTACCCATGTTGTGGCATGCATGAATACTTCATTCCCTTTTATGGTCAAATAATATTCCATTGTATGGATGTATGTTCCACATTTTAATTATCCATGCATCAACTCTTGAACATTTGGGGTGTTTCCACTTTGTAGCTACTATGAATAATGTTGCTATAAACATTCATGTACAATTTCTGTGTGGACATATGTTTTCACTTCTCTTGGGTATATATCTAGGAGTACAATTACTGGGTCAAATGATAACTCTATGTTCTATTGTTTGAGGAAGTGCATACTATTTTCTGAAGAGTTGCACCACTTTATGTTACCACCAGCAGTATATGAGGGCTCCACTTTCTCCATGTCATTGGCAATACTTGTTATTATCTGACTTTTAAAATTTTTGTCATTCTAGTTGGGATAAAGAGGGATCTCACTGAAGTTCTTAAACTGTGTTCAGTACTAATTTTGTTTGTCTATTTTTGTTTCACCATTTCTTGCTCTTTTTAAAGTGAAAATAATTCCCCCTTTCTTTTAGCTGAACAGTATAAATTTATTTAAAGTCTGCATCAGACTATTTCATAAATTATTTTCATCTGGGGTAAATTAATGTTCTAATTATTTTGTGTTTCTTAATATTATATTTCCTCAGATATTTTGTAATTTCAGTGTGTAGGCTCATTTTCAGTTGGAGGTATGTGATTAAGACCTTTCCTATACTGTGCTCACATCTCCCTGTTCAACATTTGGTGGTGGCTTCATTTAGTTCACCATGTACCTCTATCAAGAACCAGAATTTATAATGGCATTTGGAGGACTTGCCCTAAAAGATGATGCTGGAGATATGACAGATCCAGTTAGTGAGCCAGCAGGAGACTTCATCAAGAAGCTGTATATGGTCTGTAGACTTTCACCTTGTTAAGAGCATAGTCCTAGTCATTGGTCACTAATAGTTTTTCCCAGTTTTCTGTCACAGGTCACAGATCATATGGTCAGAGGGACTGATAATATAGAGGATTGAGAATGGAAGTGGGGAGAGGGCCCAACTTGCTCTTTAACTTTACATACTAAAACTGTCATGTGTCCATTAACTCCAGCACTGCTCAGAGCTTTGTGTTTTAAATCCTTTTCGATTTTATCTTTCTTTTTTAAGTGGTTGGAGCAGAGGGGCTGTGTGAAAGAATGGACTCCCTGCATCATCTTGACAAGAAGTCTTCATTTTACTTAAGGAAGGAAAGCTGGGGGGTGGGGTAATCTTGCAGCAGAAGCTAGAGAGAGCTAACAGTTCTCCAGGTAAGTAAGGACAGTGGATCATTTGTTTTTGCCTTCCCAGCATTCTTTCTCACATTAGGTGACCCCAGATTTCCTTTGGGAACCTTCTCTCCCCTCTGACGTCAGTCAGTATGATTTGGAGTTTGGTTCATCCTACTCCTATAGCATCAATATGTGTCTCAAGGCCTGGCCACAATAATTGGTTCAGGGATGAGCAAATAATCCAAGTTGTCCAATGAGATCCCTCCTTGTTATTTTTCTATCAGTAAAAAGATCTCTGGTTTATATATCTCCAGGTCCCAGAATCCTCACTTATTATTCACCTGTAAAATGAAGATGAATAATAGTATTTGTTTCATAGAGAATCAGGAGCTAAGAGTAAATAAGATAAGGCAGGTAGAGCATTTAGCACAGATTCCAGCTGGGACCACCATCATTGTTATTATGATTCCATGTAAAATGTATTTATTTATGTATTTATTTTAATGTTTATTTATTATTGAGAGACAGACAGAGCATGAGCATGGGAAGGCAGAGCGAGGGAGACACAGAATCTGAAGCAGGTTCCAGGCTCCGAGGTGTCAGCACAGAGCCCAATGCGGGACCCAAACCCACAAACCGCAAGATCATGACCTGAGCCGAAGTCAGACACTTAACTGACTGAGCCACCCAGGCGCCCGAGATTCCATGTAAAACTTAGAGGAGAGAGACATCACCTTGCATTGGTCTTACATATGGTAAGATTTTAAGTGGATCTTAGGTGTTTGATGGAGAACAGAGTAAAAGTATTACACTAAGGTAGAAGAGAGCAATGTGGCAGTAGGCTATGGGAATTGTAAAGAGGAGGGTCAGGTGAAAACTGAGGGTGTGTGTGCAGTGGACTACATACGGGAAGCTCATTGACACCTGAACCAAAAAAAAAAAAAAAATGGGACTTTGTTTCAAAGGTACTGAGCAGATCTTTGATTGGAAATTAACATTAGTGACATGGGATGACTTATAATGAATAACTCTTCTATAGGCAGAGGAGAAGTAAGCAATCACCCCAGGTGCTCCTTTACTGTAACCTCTTGATGACTTAAACCCAAAACACACATAGGAGATGGCCCAGGAGCCCAAAGGAAGAAAGTGAGCCGGAGAACACCTTCCTTCTCCACATTGGACTCAGAGCCCATGTTTCAGTTTTTGTTATTTTAAGCAAGTCAGCTTTCCTTTATCTCTAGGCCATGTACCTGTGTGTGTGTGTGTATGTGTGTGTGTGTGTGTGTGTGTGAGACACACACACATGTACATATGTACTTTTAGCAGTGTGTTAAGTTTATACAAAAATACATTTTTTATACAAATTTGTGATTTGTACAAAATTACACAGCAATTCTAATGATTTATGAATTTGTTATAGTTGGTTGTATCCCCATGCTTTTACTATTCTTTTCTTAAATTAATAGATCATTGTAGGGACTCCAGCAAGATGCAGACAAGCAAAACTTAGCCTCTTTTGCAATAGGTGAAGACATGGCATCAAGTATCTACACTGGAACAGTGACTGCTCCCTTTTGAGAATAAATGTGTTCCATACTTGGCTACAGTTGTCATCATTACTTCTTGCTATTCTCTGACCCTGAGTCTGTGTGTCAATGATGTTTATTATCACACTAGCGCTATTGTTTTGCTTCTAGTCAGTTCCATATATTGATTTTCATTCCTTACTTGGCCCTGTAGACATTTTAGCTTATGACTCATGGATAAAACCAATTTCTATTTTTCCTATCTGAATTTGAATTTTTATAGGTATTTCTTCTAAGTATTCTACGACAAGCTAAAAAGCAGCATTAATTATCCTAAGTTCTGAAAACCCAAGGTCAGGCCAACTCTTGGTTATAACACATGTATACCACCTTTCTTGGCCTGGCTGATTTTGTGTATTCATTGAGACAGGGTATCTGCCAGGAGTTGTTTTCGATCTGATGGCAAGCCAACAGATGATGTCAAATCATGCCAACATGTGCCAAGTTGTCACCTCTGCATCCCTGTTTATCAGGGATTTCATTGTACAAGTCCCCTGTCTACTATTATGTCATATTTTCTTGCTCAGATAAAAGTCTATGCCCAGATGAAAAAATTCTTAAGAAGTTGCTATTTTTACCCAATTCCCTAAACCACATATGAGTGACAAATATTTCCATAGGATTAATGAATAGGTGTTTCAGCCTCCTCCGCCCTTATTAAATACTAGCTTTTTCTTTCATACTTGGAACTATGTTGAATTTGTGGATGAGAAACATTTTCCATATGTAATGAATCCAAGGACTTTTTAACCTATTAGATTTCGTTGCATATATTGGTCACTCTTTTAAGGAATTGTTTCTAATCCAGCCAAGAATGAAATAACCTGAGAATCTGGTACGCCTTCATTTAGAATATTTTCTTATTTTTGAGTAATAAACATAGGGAATATTTCTTGATAAGATCAAGAATTGACCAAGGGAATCATGTAGCTTTAGCCATCCTTATTTTTATCATTTGCCAAAAAATTTCCTTAGCTTCATAGAAACCACATAGAAACCAAATGACTTGGTTTTCTTTCCACTTCTCTAGGCAACAAACCAATTTTTTAGTTTCCATGGACACCCAGTTGAGCAACAGTAGTTAGATCTGTAAAAACTGCTATCTGAATTGGAGTCTGATGGTGACCTACCCAACAGCACTGGGATGGCAATTCAGGCTTGACCCTCTAAGGGACCAATATGTATGAGATTGCACGTGAGCATCTGGGACAGTGCCAATATTTTCCCTAGTTATTTTCCAGTTTCTTAATTTGTGGAGGTTCACAAATTATTATAGACCTTGTCTTGATATCTAGGTAGTTAGGAAGCTCCAAAATAAGGCAATGGGAATAGTAATAAAACAGGTCTGCTTGAAAGAGATTTACTTTATACTTGGTTAAGCAAGAGGCCTCACATACTGATGGCTATGTTAGCTCAGTTGAGAAATAATACATATTTGGAAACCCTTGTGGAAAGCCCAAAATACACTTGAAATGAGAGAAGTCATAGACTCATGCTTTAGTGCATACGAAGGATAGCTTTGAATCTAAGCAGTCACCACAAAGTCTGACTATTTAGGCTCGGCAGAAATATAAGAAACAATTGAATTAAATTGTATCATGTACTAATTCTCCAAGGTTCTGCTCCCTCCCAGCCTGGTATAGAATGAGTGATTATTTGAAAAGATTAATCTGGCTTCCTGTTTTGAATACTCTGTTCTTTACTTTCACTTGCATTGTGTAAAATTCTCCATTTCTCAGTTGCTCCAAAATGAACAATTTAACAACTGACTCTTGCAGACCGTTAATCAGTATTGGAAATGTTGGAAAAGAAAGGCATTGAAAAACAGTGAAAATGATATTTTAATTCTCATTATGGGACACAACTCTGCCATAAATATGTCAGACCTTTATAGGTATGCTATTTCTCTCTTCTCGGTCTCTGTGTCTTCATCCATAGAGGGAGGGAGATGGTTGCTAAAATTCCTTGTAGCACTAATGTTCTACTACTTAGTGAAAAATCAATTTTAATTCCGCATACAACAGAGACCATGTCATGATCTTGAGACATCTAGCTCCTCACAGGAATAAAATCTTCAGGCTCATGGTCACAGGGAATTGAATGAAAGAATTTATTTTGTATTTTCCGAAAAGCCTCTAATCACTTCTATTTTTCTTGTGCTATAGAAGCTTTCCATGAATACCATAGCAAATGGATTCCTGGGGAAGGGGGAGTGGGTATTTATCAGACTTTTATTTTTGCTTTGCTGGTAGGAATTTGAGATGGAGAAATAGAAATGGAATTTAAAAACAATTTTTAAAAAGAAGAGATAGTAATGAATGGTACTTAGCTAGAAATCAGCCAGAATTTTGTGGATGTGTAATGAATTGATGATTGAGGTGATACATTTTGTAAATCAGGCATAGGAGAAAGATTTAGGAGAAATGTTGCAGAGGAACTTTTGGCTTTACAAACCCAAGGACACATTTACATGCCTTAGTTCTTTGACAGGACTTTGACAGTTCCTTAATTGTGTGCAGTTTCCCATCTCACTAAAGTAACCTGGGCAAATAGGGAGGGAAACGCCTCCCAGGTGGAAATAACACCGTGAACAGAGCTTGAAAAGTATGAGACAGTATGGTGTGTGAGGCAGTGCAAAGAGTTTGTTTAGTCCTCTTGGAGGATAAAGTATAGAAGGAGGCTGGATCATTCAGAGTTCAGGTGCAGATAACAGAAACCCCTTCAGCAATTTTAGCAATTTCATATTTGTTGAATATTAAATGAATTCTGTAGTGCTAAATAAAAAAAAACAAGATACAAAAAATGCATATATAATTTAACATGATCCCAGTTGTGGTAACTCTCTTTCTCGTCTCTCAAGCTGAAAGGAAATACCTTAAAATGTTAACATTAATTGTCTCCGGGAGGTGGAATAGCGTATGATTTTTATTTTCCTTATGCTTCTGGGGCTTTTCTAAAGTTGAGCTTCCATTACTTTCGCAAGCAGACTAAAACCTAATAAATCCTCTTTTAAAAGATTCTTTTCCACACAGGGAACTCATTGGTACAAACATTTTTAGAAAATATCACTCTGAGGCATATAGCATCTTCTCTTGCACTTCTGGCAGAGAAACATGATGCTAAATGCTGAAGGGTTTTAGTTGGGATGGTGGATGTGCTGGAAAGAAAGGTGGTTATAGCAGCTTCAGCCAGCAGCCAGCCTATGATACACAGCCTAGAAATGCCTCCTTATAATGAAGCAGCAGAAGGGGAAATTAAGGAATCAATCCCATTTACAACAGCACCAAAAACCATAAGATACCTAGGAATAAACCCAACCAAGGAGGTGAAAGATCTGTACTCTGAAAACTGTAAAATATCATTCAAAGAAATTGAAGATGACACAAAGAAATGGAAAGACATTCCATGTTCATGGATTGAAAGAACATTGTTAAAATGTCTATACTACCTAAAGCAATCTACACATTTAATGCAATCCCTATCAAAATACCAACAGCATTTTTCACAGAGTTAGTGCAAATTTGTATGGGACCACAAAAGACCCTGAATAGCCAAAGCAACTTTGAAAAAGCAAAGCAAAGCTGAGGCATCACAGTTCAAGTTATATCACAAGTTATATACTTCAAGTTATATTACAAAGCTGTAATGATCAAGACAGTATGGTACTGGCACAAAAATAGACAGGTCCATGGAACAGAATAGAAAACCCAGAAATGAATCCACAACTTTATGGTCAATTAATCTTCAATAAAGCAGGAAAGAACTTCCTTATAAATACGTTTTATGAAACTTCAGGAGTTCGCTTACCTTTATCATTTGACCACTAGCAGTCTCGTGATAAAACAAGGTCAAAGACAAGAAAGATAAATTCCCCAGGCAGCTCCCAGTACTGCTCTGTCAGGAAATGATCACCAAAGATGCCCTGATGAGAAAAGGAAAGCAGTCATATGTGAGTGTTCTTGTCAAATGTAGGTAATTCCTCAGTCACTGGTGAGCCTTAAATACATTTGACTTCTTTCCTCCTTGAATCAGAAAGAAAATCAGGGTAGAGGTGGTCCTTCAGAGTGAGGGCAGAGAAAGGAAGGCCTGTGAAAATGAGGGTCAAAGGTGTCTGAAGAATTGGGAGAGCTCTCTGGACAAAGATGTGACTTTATTACTGTCCCCAAAATATGAGGGGCATTTGTCCTGAGAGCCCTCCATTCTGCTTTTCTGCCTTTGTGGAGAAACGCAGTGACTGGATGTTGTGTGCAGTAATGTGTGTGATGTGGCAGGAGGAGTAGGGCCAAGGCCAGAGGAGACATGGGGAGACCCAAGGTAGCCCTCATAGCTCACTTTGCCAGGACATTAGGATTGCATCTTACAGCCTAAAACATGAAAATTAAAAATAAAATGTCCATGGGTGCCTGGGTAGCTCAATCAGTTAAGTGTCAGACTCTTGGTTTCAGCTCAGGTCATGATCTCCCAGTTCATGAGTTCAGGCCCCATGATGGGCTCTGCCTTGGCAGCATTGAGCCTACTTGAAATTCTCTCTCTCCCTCTTTCTTTCTGCCCCTCCCCTGCTTGTGCACTCTCCCTCTCAAGATAAATAAATAAACATTAAAAAAATAAAGTGTCCAGTAACATGAAAATTAAAAATAAAAAATGGAACTTGAGCTTCAATGCGCTGGAGAAGTGAAACATCTGGGGACATCTTGGAGAAGGTGGATAATAGCTTTCCAGGTTTGTAATAAAAAACGCTCTCTGAGAGGAGCGCCTGGGTGGCTCAGTCGGTTGAGCATCTGACTTTGGATCAGGTCATGATCTCACTGTTTGTGGGTTCAAGCCCTGCGTCAGGCTCTGTGCTGACAGCTCAGAGCCTGGAGCCTGCTTCGGAATCTGTGTCTTCCTCTCTCTCTGCCCCTCCCCCACTTGCACTCTGTCTCTCTCGCTCAAAAATAAATAAACATTAAAAAAAAATGGCCTCTGACAAAACTACATTGCAAAGGAAAGAACCTGAATGGAAAGTGTAAAAAAGTCAGAGGCAGAGCCTAAAGAATTTGTGGTGGAAAGAGCACATGACTGATGCATAGTGACTGGGAAAGCAGAGGAGTACTTCCTGAGTGGAAGGTAATACACAT
Organism: Panthera pardus; assembly: GCF_024362965.1. Lineage (NCBI taxonomy): Eukaryota > Metazoa > Chordata > Mammalia > Carnivora > Felidae > Panthera > Panthera pardus. Next base: position 96,076,155 of record NW_026527013.1, read on the forward strand.
GCTGACAATATTGGCAACCTGAAGAAAAATTACGTTGTCTGGAGTTAACAGAAATATTTCTTAATTCTCAAAGAGCTGGTAAAGAAAAAGATGGTACAAAAAGGAAATCTTTGTCTGTCAGTGAATCTGATAGCAAATCAAAGGAAAGAGCTACTGCTGGCAAACCAAGAGGTTTTGCCAGAGGTCTAGATCTCACATGAATAATCAGTGCTGCAGACAGTAGTGGAGAATTAATACTTCTCAAGAAATGGAAAGATTCAGATGGGGCAGACTTGGTACTGGCAAAAGAGGCAAAAATATGAAGTGTTGTCAGATTGCAATCCCTTTTTATGAAAAGAGACTAATTTGGCATTCTTGTACAGAAAATGAAGCTCAATAATTGTTTGCAACTATATATGCAATTATATTATAGAATTATATATATACATATATATGCACACATATATATAAAATCTGTGTCTTGGTTTTTGATTTATTAGTGTGAAGAAATAACCACATTCTAATGAGAATCAAATTTGATATGTTTGTTTTGAAGTAGTATTGAGGAAGTTGGGGTTTTATCTACAGCACTGGTAGCTTTGAACAAATAAATAAGGCTTTCTTAGTTGCTTCCTTTATCAGGAAAGAACATTTGATATCATGGTTTACTATTTCCTTTGCATTAGAGAACAGCTTTTCTAAAAGTTGGGGGAAGATCTCCATAGTCATTACTCAATCAGAATTTCTGGTTAACTCATAAATGCTTAATGACCAGTCTGAGATTTTTTTGTTTGTTTTCTCGTGTGCATACACATAAAATACCTACATAAATGGTTTTCTTTTTTTAACTTTCACCAAAAGAAAAACAAAAACACCATTTCACAACCATGGATAAACCTGTGTTTCTGGAAGGCCATCATTCTAAGCAACCCATGAAATAAACCATTTAATATTTTAAATTAAATATTTTAATTTAATTAAAATAATATCTTAATATTTTAAACTATATTTTAATATTTTAGATTAATATTTTAATATTAAATTATTTAAAATTTACATTATATTAAATTATTTAAATTAAATTAGAATTAATTTAAATTAATATTTTAATTTAACATTTTAAATTAAATAGATGATTCTGTCATTAATTGAACAATTTAAATGTATTGTAAACAACTTAGACAATTCCAATTGGACAATTTCAAAACAGCCATATCAGAATCCATATGTATATCTACTGTCATTTAATGCCATTTGCAAAACTCCTAACAGGAAAACTTTTATCAGTATCAACCATCTCCCCACCTAGATGAGAAAACTAGACAAATCCTGGTGTGTATTCATTAGCCAAGCAGGACTTAGTTAAATGGACATCTAAAGGTTTCCTCTAGCAAAGCTTTCCTTTACAGGCAGTTGGAAAAATCTGTACTATATTGACTAAAAGTTTAATGTGTAAGACTTTGTTCATAGAAACCTAATCAGATGGTTAGAGATGTTGGCAATTTAGGACCTGCTGGAGTAAATGGGTAAACAGACTTTGGTAATCTAAACTATCAATTTGCATGTTTTTCTTTACACACAACTCATTCTTTACATGTAAGGCCCAATCTTTTCAGTGTTTGGATGACTGGTTCAAAGGAAGCCTGGAAAAACATAACTTTGTAGTGACTAAAATGCTATCCAACTATATATTGTTTATTGTAAATAGTGGTGAACAGTGGTTAATAATTTTATATTTTAAAAAATGAATATGTGGGTTGCTGACGGGGAGGTGGATGGGAGATGGGCTAGATGAGTGATGGACCTTAAGGAGGAGCACTGGGTTTTAAATGTAAGTGATGAATCACTGAATTTTAATCCTGAAGCCAACACTATATGTTACAATATATGTTAACTAACTTGAATTTAAATAAAATCTTGAAAGAAAAAAATTAAAACGAAAAGAAAGCTGAAAAATAACACCTGAAACATATTCTCTTACAAATTTTGAAAAAATAGGGGCGCCTGGGTGGCTCAGTCGGTTAAGCGGCCAACTTCGGCTCAGGTCATGATCTCACCGTCCGTGAGTTCGAGCCCCGTGTCGGGCTCTGTGCTGACATCTCAGAGCCTGGAGCCTGTTTCAGATTCTGTGTCTCCCTCTCTCTGACCCTCCCCCGTTCATGCTCTGTCTCTCTCTGTCTCAAAAATAAATAAACGTTAAAAAAAAATTAAAAAAAACCACAAATTTTGAAAAAATAAAGAATAACTTTCACCATCTTAAAAAAAATTTGAACTTCTACATCTGAAAATCAGCAGTATGTTATAAAATTTTTGCTTTTAATGTCTTCCTTTGTTAATTAAAGAGTTATAACCAAACACTTGAAAATGTATTTCTTCAAATGTTCCTGGGACCCACTGTAATTCTTTTGCTATGGGAATAATTTCACCCTTTAATTTATCAGCTTGCAAATTTATCTTTAGGTAGTTAAGTGTTCTGTGTGTGTCCCCCACCCAAACCTCCCTAGAATTTTTAGGAAGATTTCTGGTCACTCCAGCATAGCTCTTCAGCCTCCAGGAGTTTACCCTTAGCCTCTATATCTCCTCAACTGGACCATCAGATCACAGAGGCTACCATCATTGGGTAAAACTATGGGAATGCAGTCCTTATTGCCTGCTTTGGGTCAGGGGTAGCAAGCATAACAGGGAATAAGGAAGGTCTTCTATCTATGAACAAAGTTTTAGTCATTGCAGACGAAACTTATATATGCTTTTTTCCTTGGAAATGTCATACATGTAATTAAGTTCTAGAATGCTATGGTGATGATGTTTAACCACTGTTTGTGGTTAAGTGAGTTTTAGTGGCTCACCTGGGCACTGAACTTTGAAAGTTGCTATATACATGTGCATATATATGTTATATATGTATTATGTATCTAGTTATATGCTATATTTTTGTATAGAATTTTCGTTGAACCAACCATTTAACCTGAACATTTGATTAAGAACAATGTATTGGCAATTACCCTGGATAATAGGATTTGCCACATTTAAAATTAAATGAATGAAGTGATGTAGGAGTTATATGTTCATAGATAAAATGTTTTTAAAAATCATGTTTCTAGAGTATAAAATGTGATCATTGATCTGAGTTCTCTCATTTTATGAATTGTCCTTAACATTTAGTTGAACAATAACTCATAGTTACTGAATCATTCAATTTTGTGTGGGCAAAAGTGGCCTCATAAATAATTTAAGTCTTTCAGTAGTTTTAAAAACTGTTTTTGTACCCCAAGGGAATTCCACATATTTGTGAATAATTAGTGAAATTCTAAATGGACTGTTGATTAAAATATGTTTTTAAGGCATTCTTGAAAATTCTAAGAATCTTGATATATATCAGTATTCAAAGGTGAGATGTCCATAATTATTTTGAGGAGATTTTTCTAAAGTCTGAAATAAAAGAATTTAGGAACTTTGAAATAAAACCTGGGCAATTTAGTTCTTGGAAATGAATTTTAGAATATATTTAAAATGCCATTTTCAACACTTAAACGCTATGGTTTATTTCCAACAACAGTTTATTAAGGTATGTTTGTCAATAGATAATTGTTCTTTTTGTAAAATTTATTTTAGAGAGAGTGTGTGCACAAGTGGGGGAGAGGGACAGGGGGGAAGAGAGAGAGAGAGAGAGAGAGAGAGAGAGAGAGAGAGAGAGAGAGAGAGAATCTTAAGCAGACTCCACACCCAGCATGAAGCCCAACATGGGGCTCAATCCCATGACCCTGGAATCATGACCTGAACCAAAATCAAGAGTTGGACACTCAACTGACTAAGCCACCCAGGCACCCCAATCATTGTTCTTTTTAAACATAGTTTTAACCCAGATGAGAAGTTGATTGTTGCATTAGTTTTTGAGTTCTGAGATTTATAGACAGGTACCATTTATACTCTTTTCCACACACAGAGAAAAAAAAGTCATTTTGAAACAGAAAACTGCTTCATTCCATAAGCATGCCATTAATGCATGATCCAAGATGTCATTGTTTGGATGAGATAATCAAATTCCTACATGAATCAACTGAAAGCAGCTGCTTAGTTTAGGAATGATTTGAAGATATGTAAATTGAAGACAGTTGATTGAAAGAGAGGAAGAAAATGAGTAAGTGTAAGGCTATTACTGAAAACGCAAAATGATTAAAAAATCATCATTATGACTACTAGACCAATTAAAATATTTTATGCTCATTTGTTTTTCAAGGAACTGCCTCCAAGTGAAAGCACAGCTCTAGGTCTTCTATTAACAAGTACATGTTTGATACTGACAGATGTACATGCCGTCATTTTTGAGACTATGAGTTTAAAACCTTTGGGAATCGTCAAAGAATGAATGAACTAACATTCTTTAAAAATACCAGTGCAAGAAAGTTTGTTCACAATAATAATTCATGTTTATAAGGTGCCTTTCATTCAACTCTTAAGACTCTGTGTATAGATGTGTTTAAATATGCATGGTCATATATCACTGTCTTCATACATCATAGCCCAAATGTTTCAATTCCTTGGACATAAAGCAACTCTTTATTTCGTATGTGAAAACACAGTCTCTACCCTTGCCACACAAACTCTACAAATAGCACCTTCTTATTTATGCTCCTATATTGCTTGTGCTGAAGGATTGTTAATGCAATCTTTTCTTACAGCAATTTTTAAAAACTTCTTTAAAAACAAAACACCTGTGTTTTCTGGCAGGACAACAATGTATCAGCAAAAATAGCTTTATTTAATGACTGACTGTGGTTAGCTAGCGCCCCATAATTCATTTCATAATTGGAAAAAAATGTAACATTTGCTGACATCATCTGAGTGCTGATCTGGACCCATTGAACAGGGAGTATTCCAACAAAAATGATTTAATTTTCCACTTCACAATTCAGGAAGAATTTAGGATTAGGGCATTCATGGAGTCTAGAAATGGTTTTTGTTTGCAGGATTTTAGCTCAAAATTGGACAGGAAGGAAGACTGGAACATAGTTTAATTTCCAAAGCAAAATTTCATCTGTAAAATGTCACTTCCTCTTATGCATACCAATATCAGTCTGAGATCAAACATATTAACCTCTGAGGGAAAAAATAGTGTTAGAAATGAAAAATCTAATGGGTTAGGAGAGATAGAATTACCCTAAGTTCTATTCTGAAAGACTTTCTTAAACAAACATGTACTCACTTGACTCTTGTCTACATGGATCTCCAGTTTATTAGGAAGTTTACGGTACAAAATACACATGAATTGCATCAATGATTATTTAAAAGCAATGCACTACCAGTTGTAGTGTCATTATTTGATACTGATATAGCAGTGGGTTCGAAATTTTATTTTATTTTTTATTTTTAATTTTTTAATATGAAATTTATTGTCAAATTGGTTTCCACACAACATGCAGTGCTCATCCAACAGGTGCCCTCCTCAATGTCCATCACCCACTTTTCCCTCCCCCAACCCTTATCAACCCTCAGTTTATTCTCAGTATTTAAGAGTCTCTCATGGTTTGCCTCCTTCCTTCTCTGTAACTTTTTTTTTCCCCCTTCTCCTCCCCACTGGGAGGAGACTCCCCACACTCCTCCCCACTTCTGTTGAATTTCTCAGGATCCACATATGAATGAAAAGGGTTCGAAATTTTATATACTGCACTGCAAACATGGATAAAGAATATCTAGCCTAATCTTTCTTTCTTTCTTTTTTTTTTTAAATTTTTTAACGTTTATTTATTTTTGAGACAGAGAGAGACAGAGCATGAACGGGGGAGGGGCAGAGAGAGAGGGAGACACAGAATCAGAAGCAGGCTCCAGGCTCTGAGCCATCAGCCCAGAGCCCGACGCAGGGCTCGAACTCACGGACCGTGAGATCGTGACCTGAGCTGAAGTCGGACGCTTAACCGACTGAGCCACCCAGGCGCCCCTAGCCTAATCTTTCTTAAGGAAGCTCATCTTCATATCAGAGAGGAGGCAGAAGGACTTTATTTCTAAAGTTGTCATCATCAATATTATTTGTCTCATCTCACCTAAACATTGTCTTATGAATACCCTTAATTCTCTGTATTCTCTTGGCAGGACTTGCCTCCAAAGTCATGACCTGGGTTAAATCCATCTGTCTACTGACACTATGCGGGCATCTGAGCAGCTGAAATGGCTTGGGGGGGAAAAAAAAACCCCACAACTGTGTGTCTGGTCTCTCTTTAAGTTCCATAGCCACAAATCTCAGCTGGGCACTCATCATGTCCAGAATCTTACTCAACTTTAATAATATTTTCACCATCTTACATTCTGGCTCAGTCTGCCATAAAAAAATAACATAGACTGGGTGGCTTAAACAACAGAAATTTATTTCTCACAGTTTTGGAGGCAGGAAGTCTAAGATCAATGCTGGCTTATTCCAGTTTCTGGTGAGGGCATTCTTCCTGGATTGCAGATGGCCATTTTCTTGCTATGTCCTCACATGGCAGAGATTTTCTCCCTTTTTCTCACTCTCTCTCTCCTTCCCCCTCTTCTTACAAAACCATAGTCTGATCATGTCAGGGCCTCACCTTTATGGCCTCATTTAACCTTAATTAGCTCCTAAAGATACTATCTCCAAATGCAATCACATTGATGGTTAAGGCTGCATCATAAAAATTTGGAGGGGGGTGGTGGGGTGCCTGGGTGGCTCAGTTGGTTGAGGATCTGACTCTTGATTTCTGCTCAGGTCATGATCCCAGGGTTGTGGGATCAAGCTCTGTGTTGGGCCCTGTGCTGAGTGTGGAACCTGCTTAAAATTCTCTCTCCTCTTCTGCCCCTCTCCCTGCTCATGCTGTCTGTCTCTCCCTCTCTCTAATGTAAAAAAAAATTGGGGGGAGACACAATTCAGTCTATTGTAATTCCCAAGTGATAATTTCACTCCTTCTCTTTGACACTCTTACATTACTTGGTCTCTCCACTACCTTCACAGCTCACTATAAGCTTATATTTACCAGGAAAGCAGAAACATTTAGACAGGAAATTCCTCATTTTTTCCCATGAAAACTTGCCTCATGACTCCTCTTCAACTTCCTTCTCTGTACTGTGGATGATGTGGCTTGGCCCAGGTCAAAAGACAACCTGGTAAAGACTTTCATGGTGTTCCAAATCCTTGCCAGTGACTTAGTTTCTGTAATTATTTGCTCTCAGATCCTATCCTTTGAATTTCTGTTCCATTTCTCTATGCCTCTTCATTAAAATATTCTTCAGATTTATCTATAATTGCTGCCCTTACTTTTTCAACTCACATTCTCTCTTAACCAACCTCAATAGGACATCTGTCCCTATAACTTCATTGACTTCATGATTGTCAAGATTATTAATAATCACTGTATTTCAAACATTAATGGCCATTCTATCATTCCTTTTTTGCTTGCCCCTTCAGCAGTATTCAACAAAGTTGATCACTACTTCTTTCTTATTTTCTAAAAAAGATTTATTTGTTAAGAAAATTTACTGTGGTAAGAACACTTAACACTAGATCTACTCTCTTAACTGATTTTGAAAGTATATGATAGGGTATTGTTATTTATATTATATAAATATTGTTATTTATAGGGTATTGTGCCTACATATAGGCACAATGTTGTACAGCAGATCCCTAGAAATTATTCATCTTCATTCTTGAGACAGTTATTTTTCTTGGAGTCCATGACAAGATAGTCTCCTGGTTTTCCTCTATCTCACTGGCTGCTTTCCTTAGTCTTCTTTCTGAGCTCTGTCTTCTCTGTCTCAATGCTATAGGTATGAGCAATTCAGGGCTCTATCTTGGTCTCCCTTCTTTGCTCTATTTAAATAGTTTTTAAAATAAACCTCATTTAATCCCATGGTTTTAAATACCACTTGTATGCTGATGAATTCCAAATCTTTATGTTCAGCTCCAACTTCTCTTCTGAGCTCCCAAGTATATACCCAAGTCCTATCAGACATCTCCACATTAATTTTAAACAGTCCTCTCCAATTTAATGTATGCCAAATAAAACATTTATCTTTCTTTCCCAAATCTAACCCCACTGGGTCTTTTTCTTTTCTTTTCTTTTTTTAATGTTTATTTTTTAGAGAGAAAGAGACAGAATGTGAATGGGGGAAGGGCAGAGAAAGAGACACAGAATCTGAAGCAGGCTCCAGGCTCCGAGCTGCCAGCACAGAGCCTGACATGGGTCTCAAACTCACAAACTGCGAGATCATGACCTGAGCTGAAGTTGGATGTTTAACCGACTGAGCCACCCAGGTGTCCCTGTATCTTCTTTTCAGTATATGGCATCACCATATACCCAGTAGCTGAAGCCAAAAATCTAGGAGTCAACATTGATTCTCCTTTTCTCATTCATCTTCATATCTGAACACTTAGCAAATCCCACTGACTTACTTTACCTCTAAAAGTATTCTGAAAACTTCCACTTTTCTCTGTTTCCACCACTACACTTTCCTCCAAGCCACCAGAATCTCTCTTCTGGACTACTTACATAATCTGCTAACCATACCAAGGCTCCTTCCTATTCTCTACTCCCAGTACAAATAGAATCTAAGTGGAATAGATATGTGGTAACAACAGTACTTTTTAAAAATAAAAATCAAATCATAACCCTCTTTTGCTTGAAATTCCTCTGATGACTTCTCATCAAGATCAGAATAAAATCTGAAATATGGACGTAGAAAACTCCAGGACTTGTAGCATTTTCAATGTATTGTATGAGGGAGTTAAGGTCTGCAAAAATGATTTCACCACTAAGTATGATATTAGCTGTGGATTTTTCACAGATGCTCTTTATCAGGTTGGGGAAGGTGCCTTCTATTTCTAATTTTTTGAGTTTTTTTTTTTTTAATCCTTAAAGAGTGTTGAACGCTGCCAAATACTTCTTTATCATTTGAGATAATTATGTGGTTTTGTCCTTTCTTCTATTAGTATGATGCATTGTGTTGATTGATTTTTATATGCTGAGCCAATCTTGCATCACTGGGATCCATTTTACTTGGTTATGGTGTATAATCCTTACATGTTGCTGGATGCAGTTTGCTGGTATTTTTGTTGCAGAATTTTTTGTTTCCTCCTGAAGTTTTCTCTGGTTTTCATAGCAGAGTAATGTTGACCTCGTAGAATTAATTTGGAAAATTTCTTATTTTTTAAAAGAATTTGTGAAATATTGGTGATAATTCTTCTTCAGGTTTGGTAGAACTCACCAGTGAAACTATCTGGGCATGGGCTTTTCTTTGTGAGATATTTTTTGAGTTCTAATTCAATCTCTACTTGTTATAGATCCATTCATACTTTCTATTTCTTCTTGAGTCAGTTTTGGTAGTTTGTACCCTTTGAGGTATTTGTTCATCTCAACTGGATTATCTAATTTGTTGACATACAATAATTCACAGTATTCCCTTATAATTCTTCCTATTTCTATAGATCAGAAACTAATCACTATTTTAAATCTTATTTTAGTTATCATAGTCTTTTTTTTTAGTAGTTTGACTAAAGGTTTTCCAATTTTTGTGATGTTTCCAAAGAACAAACTTTCACTGATTTTATTTATTGTATTTATATTCTTTATTTCATTTATTCTTGCTCTAATCATTATTTTTTTTTCCTTCTGTTTTCACTTAGTTTGCTTTTTTGAGTTTCTTGAAGTGGAAAGTTAGGTTACTGATTTGATAATTTCTTCTTTTTAAAAATGTTTATTTATTTTGAGAGAGAGAGAGAGAGAGAACATGAGCAGGTGAGGGAGAGAGAGAGAGGAAGAGAGAGCATCTCAAGGCTCCATTTGTCAGTGAGAAGCCTGACACAGGACTTGATCTTATGAACTGTGAGATCTGACTTGAGCTGAAATCAAGAGCCAGATGATCAACTGACTGAGCCACCCAACGCCCTATTCTTTTCTTCTCTTTAAACCAATGTTTATTGCTATAAACTTCTTTTATTTTTAAATTTTTTAAACATTTATTTATTTTTGAGAGACAGAGACAGAGCATGAATGAAGGAGGGGCAGAGAGAGAGAGACAGAGAGAGAGAGAGAGAGAAAGAGGGAGAGAGACAGAGAGAGAGAATCCTAAGCAGGCTCCAGGCTCTGAACTGTCAGCACAGAGCCTGATGTGGGACTCAGACTCATGAACTGTGAGATCATGACCTGAGCTGAAGTTGTATGCTTAACCGACTGAGCCACCCAGGAACCCTTATTGCTATAAATTTCTTAGCACTGCTTGAGCTGCAGTTCATAAATTTTGGTATGTTCTGTTTTCATTTTCATTCACTTCAAAGTATTTTAATTTTTCTTTTGGTTTAGTCTTTTACCTATTGATTATTTAGCAGTGTGTTATTTAATTTCCACATATTTGTGAATTTCCCAGATTTTCTTCTGTTACTAATTTCTAATTTCAATTTATTGTGGTTGGAGATCATACTTTGGATTATTTCAATCCTTTGAAATTATTTAGATTTATTTTGTGGCCTAACATATGGTCTATACTGGAGAATATCATGAGTACTTGAGAATAATGTGTATTCTATTGTTGTATAGATTGTTCTGGAGATTATGTTAGTTCTATTTGGTGTACAGCATTAAGTCTTCTCTTTCGTTGTTGATCTTTTATATATTTGTTTTATTTATTATTTAAGTGGGTATTATAATCTCCAATTATTATTGTTAAACTGTGTTTTTCTCTCTTCATTTCTATCTGTTTTTGCTTCATGTATTTGGGAACTTTGTTATTGGGTACATTTGGTGGGGATGTATTTTAAACACAATTATACCTGTATTGTGCCATTTTATTTAAATGCACTTTTCTTATTTTAAAAACTCTATAAAAACCACAATACAGTCTTGGGGCACTTGGCTGGCTCAATTGTAGAAGCATGCAACTCTTGATCTCCAGATCATGAGTTTGAGCACCACGTTGGTGTAGAGATTACTTAAATAAGTAAATAAACTTAAAAAAATATTTATGAAGAACCCACAGTACACTCATTCTTCTATTGTATATCTGACCACCATAGTTTCCTATGCCTAATTTAATAAACCCTTAGAAAATAGTCATTAACAGGTCATGTAGCTTAAGTCTTTTACATTTCCATCTGAATTTTTAAACTTTGAGTTGTGTCTCCATTTTGTTCCTTTGATTGCTGTCATTATAGGTTGTGTTTTTTTTCCCTCAAAACAAACAAAAATTGCCTGAATGTGTGAATCTAAAGGAAATCATCTAGGTATTCATTCTCATTTTCATATTTTCTCTCTGTGTATCAATCTCTCTGCTTTCCTTTTTCCATTTATTCCATCTCACTGTTAGCTTCTTTTTCAGGTAGCTACATTTTCCTAAACCCAGAGGAAAGAGAGCTCCTCTTTCCAATGGTTTCAACATCCCAGGATTTGGTTTCATACCAATCTTTCAACCAATCAGTGTGACCAGAGATAATGATTGATTACAATGATTGAACAGGCCTGGGACCAAGGCCCACTATGGAGCTGGTGGTGGAATCAGCCCCAACCACCCACATGAGCAGAGAGCTGGGGAGGAGTGCTTTCTAAAAGGAAAATTGAGGTGCTTTTATCAGAAGAAGGAAGAGATGTCAGGCATGTAGAAAAAACAGATGATCAATGTCCCTGATGTGGCAGATCATAAGAATCACCAGAACAGGTGTTGAAAACAGGGATTCCTAAATCCGACATCATTCGTACTGAATCAGAATCACTTAGAGGAGTTGTCTAGGAATTGTTTTGTTTGTTTTTGTTTTTTGTTTGTTTTTGTTTTTTTGAGAATGAGAGAGAGCTGGGGAGGGTCAGGGGAAGAGGGAGAGAATTTTAAGCAGGTTCCATTCCCAGCAGAGAGCCCAATGCAAGGTTCAATCTCATGACCATGAGATCATGACCTTGAGCTGAAACCAAGAGTCTGATGCTTAACCAACTGAGCCACCCAGGTGTCCCTAGAAATTGGTGTTTTTAGTATTATTCATGACTGTTCCCTTTTTGTCATTGCATCTACTAAAGTGTAAACAAGTACTTGGAACATTCTCTTTTTGCATCTATCTTAAAGATATACTTCTCAGGCTACACACACAAGCTTAAGAGGAGTAAACAATTATCGACTGCATTTAAGTTGAATAGATGTGCACTTGAAATTGGTATGGGGATGATCTTAAATAGATATTGATATTTCTCTAACCCATCAGGGAATTATTCACTCCTTTGTTGGACTTCTGCAGTGGAGAACTAATGACATGTTTTATTTTAAAAAGAGGAAAAATGAAAACAAAACAGAAAACTCTTTTAATTCATTTCTTATTTTCTTCCAAAAAGCAAAAATAGAGAAATGACTGCACTCTGGATTTTTTAGGAGAGGAGACCATATTTTTCATGTCTATAATTATACCCACACCCTTCATTACTAAACATCTGTTTAAGCTTCATCACTAGAAGACATCCTCAGCAGATTGAAAAGTCACAGTGAGCACCAATGAGTTACTTGCTGGTCAGCTGTGTTAATTGATTTAAGTGTGTGATGTGTGAAGTGGTGCTGAGAGTAGAGGTTTACTGCCTCTTTTGTGCTTTCATGAAGGTGTGTTGGCTTCTCTGGATTCTGTATATTTTGTGTATCTGAGTTTTAAAGCCAATATGTACCAATGCCAAAGGAACTTAAGCTGTAACACATACGTGCAGTGAGCATCATGGAATTTGTGCTTTAAAATGTCCAACAGCAATAACAATAATAACAACAGCAATACCAACAGCATTAAATTGAAATTCAAATAACATTTGTTGAGCATTTTTTATTACTCGCCATTGCATTATACGCATAACATGAATAATCTATTAAATCCTTACAACAACTATATGAGGTAGCTGCTATTATTATTCCTATTTTATAGTGAGGAAATAGAAGCTTGAAGAAATCTACATAAGTTCACACAGCTATGAAATGGCTGAGACAAGTTTAGTACAGTCTGCCTCCATCCATATCTACCTACCCTCTCCTCTTAGTGAGTAATGGATTTATAATGCCAATGGGGATAGATATGTTTGGTAATAATGTGTTTATTTGACGCCTAGGAGGACAAGATTTGCAGAGTCATCGTATATATATCTGAATCAATGACCCTGCCTTCATTAACTCAGTATTTCACATAGCTAAAGGAGCTTAGCACAGATTTGGGTGTTTTGGAACACTTAGAAGTCATTAAAGTCTTGCCTCTACATTGAAGGCTCCTGGGTTGAGAAGGAACAGACTTCAAGAGTCCCTTCTGTCTGTTGATGTGGGATAGACAGATTAGATTCACAGAATAAAAGCAAATGAACACGCAAGTAGAAACATGCGCCCTTTGAGTTCAATGAAAGCAAAAACTGAACTCATTCATTTGTGGCCACCATCAAGAAGTCCTCATTTATTCAACCTGTGTCTCCAAGGAAAATTTTTCATGTTTCTCATAAAAAGTTTATTTCCATATTGATTTTATTTCTTTAAAAATAATCATAGATTTTTCAAAAACTTCTTGGTCTTTTTATTAGCTTCTTTGAAAGTTAGAGGTAACCCCGTTATCTCCAAAACTGGTTTGAATCAGGTACACAATTAGGAGTCCAACAAGTTGGAGAAAAATTTGAACTTTCCAACACCAGTTCATCATCCTTTTTATAGAACAGGAATCAACAAAAGAAAAAGGGAAAGCTTGCCTCAACAATCCTATGCAAAGAACCTCCCAGTTTGTTTTTTCTTTAATTATTGTCAGTCCTTGAGAAATGTACATATCTGTTGCAATAAGCAGGAGTTGTGGCATGCTCTGTGAAGATGGGCCAAACCTCCTGCAGGACCGTGTGAATGGAATTCAGTATACATTGCAGCCTAAAAATATTGTAAGAGCATTCCATTCTTCTCATGAGACTTTTCTTCCTTTCTTATTCAACTGCATTCAGATCTCTGTGGGGAGCAAGTGGGAGTCTGTGGATTTAATGAAATGTAAAAGCAGAGGAGATTTCCAGGGAGCCCTCTTTCTACCCCTAAAGGTCTTCATTTGTCTACAATGCTTAATAGATCAGTTTAGTCCAGAATTCACTGATACAGGAGAGATATTGACTTGCCCTATTGTGTAAACATAGAAAGCTCCAAACCAAAACCCCTGTCAGTGACCCTAAGCCCTAAGCTTTAGGAACTATGGGATTGAGACAAGAAATTGTGAGAGTCAACAATGGCACTGACAACCATACGTTATTGACTCAGACTGATTGGAAATTAAAGCACCAACCCTAGAGGAAAATTTGCAAAGAAATCAGGGAATGCTCGGGTGTTCTATATTCTTGAGCTCTTATTCTTTCTTGACTGGATCATTATTAGCAAAGGCAAATAGAAAAACTGCAAAATACTTTTGTAACTTCTTTTCCCTTTAAAATAGTTGTCATTGACTAAGGTCCCGTGTGAAAAGTCAGAATGGGACTTGGATGATTTATACTAATTTTGCCTCTACTTCTGAATTGATGTGACTATAGACAACTCATATCACCTCTGGATGCCTCTGGTTTTTAAATTTACAGAGAGTGATGTAATCATATCTTCCTCCTTTCTTATCCACCAAGACAGTTGTCAGTCAGGCTATGGACAATGACATGTTAAATTCTGAGCAAAGAAGACTGACAAAATTCATGGGAATACTTTTTTCCCCTTACTGTTGTATTTTCCCTTCATTTAAGAATCAGTGTTGTTTCTCTGCATCCAACAGACAACAGAGAAGTACAGATATGTCCTGTCTTGTTGCTGGTATCTTCCTTCTCTCCAAAACATTATCAGTGACTTCACCAATAGGAAAGCAGAGTTTGGGAGACTGGATTCGTCAGATAACTTGTACTCCCTCTGCTGGTTGAGTGGATCATATTTCTATTTCCATGACTCCCAGGCTCTAAGATTGATTGATTGATTAATTAATTAATAATGGATTTATGTGTTTACTTTGGTAAAGTTGAAAATTATGTATATTTTTTAGAGAGTAAAGTGATCAGCTTAGAGTGAATTTGTAATATTTTATGTTTTCCAGTATTTGGGTGTGTTGTCGTTTTATTCAGCACAAATGTAATGGACAGGTTCCTAAAACTAGGTTTTAGCAAAGTGGTGTTTTCAGGGATTAGAAAATCTACCCAACTCCAACTTTCTGATGGTACATACAAATAAAGGTGTAAGAAATAGATACTTATCTAGAATTTGGTATCAATCATTGCCTTTAAAACACTGGAGGGTAGCTTGGTACACATGGGGAGCAGTCTGATAAAAACAGCTGAACCATCAAATATGTTTAAATTCATGAGTTCATAGTGATATGAACAAAACCTCTAATCAGTCACCTTTAAATGATGATAAAGAAGCAATTAATTATTTTGAACACTGGTAAATAAGATGAAAGAATCAAGCAATTACCCTGTCTTTTCTGTATGAATTATACTGAGTAATCTAAAGTAGATAAAAGCAGTATCTCTTTATATAAGTATTTCAGCCATGTAAATGTAAAAGAAATGATAAAATTAGAAGAATATCACCATCTTTCAATCCCTAATCAATTAATGTATCTAGGCATCAAGCATCAAAGGTTACTAACATCACATAGAGAGCTAGATCATGTGCCTCCCGCTGAAAGAATACATCACTACCTATGGACTTGCCAAAGGTATGGAACCGGAGACTGACCAAGCCTCTGGATCCAGCTGCCAATTTGTAGGAAATACAAGGGGACGGAGGAAATGCTGAATTACAGCATGAGCGTGCAATCAGCAAAACTCAGACCGTGGGAATATTTACAGGTCAAATGTCCTGGGCTCTTCAGCAGATAAACTGCAAAGAAAAGACATGGGTAGAGAGGAAGTCTCTAGAATAAAAATGACTTAAAAGAGATACCATTTTTTAAAAAGAGCAAGTCTTAACTAGAGTGTTGGAGGTACACTCTTGGGTAATAAAAAGATGAAGAAACAGAGGAACAGTTATGATGCTAGTCAGGTTGGTGCTTACATCTGGGAAGAGAGAGGCGCTGAGAGACTGGAATGGAATAGAGGGAGGTCCTTCAAGGATGTTAGCAAAGTTCTCTTTCTTGACCTGGGTGGTGGTTACAGGGTGCTCACCTTATAATAATTCACTAACCTATGAATTTGTGTGAGTTTTTCTTTCTGTGTTTTATTTTACCATAACAAAATTTTAAAAATAGGCATCCAGAATGAGAAGGGTACCTATTAGCTGCTTCAGTCAGTTCCCCTTCTCCCTGTTTCCTAATTTTCTCTCCCTCTCTTCTCTTTCTCTGTCTGTCTGGTCATCATGATTACTCTTTCCAGTTCCAGGCTTTCAGTCACCTGTGGGCACCTCCCTCATGTGGCTTTTTTAGATGCAAGTTGAAGCTCTTGTCTGCTTGTTGGTTTTGGGGACTGCTTGTGCCTAGTCTAATATCACAGACCAGTGGGATAGCTGGGAAGAGAAGAGAGAGTCAGAAATTCACCTCTTTTTGCTGATTTTTTTTAAGTTTATTTATTTATTTTGAGAGAGAGAGAGCGAGAGCGCACATGCCTGAGCCAGGGAGGGAGAGAAAGAGAATCCCAAGCAGGCTCCATGCTGACAGTGAAGAGCCCGACATGGTGCTCGAACCCATGAACCATGAGATCATGACCGGAGCTGAAACCAAGAGTCAAATGCTTAACTGATTGAGCCACCCAAGCACCCCATCTTTTTGCTGATTTTCAAGCTCTGCCACATAAACTCAATTTCATCATAGCTCATGTTATACTGTGAACATATATAAATCAAAATATATATATTGATTTATATATCAAATATATATTTTATTTTTTTAAAAATATGAAATCATGTAAGTGTACAAAATATACACTTACATGATTTCATATTTTAAAAAAAATGGTTTATCTGGTCAGTTATTCATAAGTTTAACTTAGATTTAAATGGTAGACTCAGAAAGGATAAATATTTTAGACAAAGGTTGTTTAAGAAACAACTAACTAGTGGGGCACCTGGGTGGCTCAGTCAGTTGAGCATCTGACTTCAGCTCAGGTCATGATCTCATTGTTTGTGGGTTTGAGCCCCATGTTGGGCTCTTCACTATCAGCATGGAGCCCGCTTTCGATCCTCTGCCCCTCTCCCACTTGTGCACACACATATGCACACACTCTCTCTCTTATAAATAAACCTTGAAAAAAAGAAACAGCTAATTAGTTTTGTTGAGTACCTTCTATAAGCCATTCACCAGGTTAGTTTTCTTTAAAGAAGTTATAAAAAAATAGTAGCTACCATTTATTGAGTATCGGTTATGTGCTGGGCAGTTTCCTAATCCTGAAACAGACGTACTATCTCTACAAAGTGGGCACCATGTCTGTATTTTACAGATAAGGCATGTGAAGTTCTGAAGGATAAAATGATTTGTTCAAAGTCATACAGATAGTTACTTATGAAAACAAAATTGAACCTGTGTCTTTCTGGCTCCAGGGTTTGCTTTTTCACCATGGGATGGTGACTGAATATTGCAACATGGAAGTTTTCATTATATAGTTAAAAGTGCCATTTTCTAAATTAACATCATGGTAAGGTACGACCCTGGACTTGAGTTTTAGTATGAGCTACAAGATCTACTGTGGAAGATCATGTGTGGGGGGGTGGCTGCCCTTCATGTCATGAGTGTAAAGCACAACTCTCATGGCAAATAGATAAAAATCACCCTTGAGTACAAATTAAAGCTAATGTTAGAGAGGACTTCCCACTACCCTGACAACTGTCACCTTTCCTTTTCTGTCTCTGGCACTGCCTCACCTCATTCATGATTTCCTTTTTTTCTCTTATTACTGTGTAATGGAAACTTGGTGTGTTGATTATACACTGCTGATTTCTTGGTAAATCAATGGAAAATATTCTTTCTTCTAGACTCCTAGAAAAGAATTGACATACTCATTTTATTGTAAAAAATTGTTCTTCATGTGACCTATTCCTCACTTAGCAAAAAGCCACTTGATGCTGGGAGATTTCTATTCTGGGGATTTGTACAATCCGGTTTATTTATTGCATGGAAATACATATGCACAGACAAGGGAATAAGAACTTGACTGAGTTTCTTGTTTAGTAGTAGCCTTACAAGGAAAAAAACCCTTTTATTTCATTAAAATTTTGCCTTAAAATTTTTTCTCTTATAGCTTTTCAAATGGAATTTGAAAAGGATTATGATTTTGGTGGGGAAAAGAACCATTTTCTGTTTTGCGTAAGCATTAATATATTGGCAGGGTTTATTTAATTAATCTGCCACAAATGTAGCAAAAGCAGCATTAACACACATTGTATTTGTATGACTCTTACTTTCATAAGACTATATATTTTTTCATGTTTATAAAAGTGTGGATGTTGCTGATATGGCTTTTTTTCTTTTAAAATCTAAATCACACACACACACACACACACACACACACACACACACATTTATGCAAAGCAAACTAAAATCCGTGTTTTTCTTACTGCATTTCCTTAAGAGAAGAAGCTCTCTAATATCTGGGAATGAGTCTTTGGCCATTTTTTTTTTTTTTAATGTAACTAATGATAGATTTTTAAGGTGCTAAACATGGCCTTGAGAACTATTTATATGTTAACACCTGGACTTACTGAATATTTCCAAAACAATCAAGTTATAGATCTTTCCTTTGAGGAACCTGGCTACCACTAGAGAAACAGAACATTCCATAGACACAGTAATGACATGTATACCTAAAGATCACTTGAAAAACAACAGTCTCAAGTTTCTGACCCTACCATACAAAATAAGTTATTTGGCCAAGTGAGAAGATTAAGTTGGTGGGCTACAATAAAGAAAATCCCTTAAGAATGAAAACACTGAGTTCTAAAAATCAGAATTCCTCAATAGTCAGTGGTTCTTAGCCCAGCTATCTATTAGAATTAGTGGGAGGGTATGTGTGAATGCTTCCATTAAATACTGATGCTCAGTCCTTCCCAGGTCTCTAGGTGTGGAACATAGGCAACAATATTTTTTAAAACTCTCCAGATAATCTCTCTGTGTGGCCAGTGTTAAGCATCACAGATCTGCATGATAATTTGTAAATATATTACAAATTCTGAGGAAATGTGGAATGACTTATTGCTTGATCAGAAGTCCTGATTTAAATATGGGAGGCAATCAGCAAGATTTGCTCACTGGCAATTCCTTTATTTCATTAAAAAGGCATTGCTGCATGGGGGGTTATGTGACGGCTCCATGGATATTTTGCCAGACATTTATGCCACCAAAAAGTGTGAAAACTTTTAAAAATGCTATGCTTCCAGACTACAGAAGATTTGTCCACTCAGGAAAATATGAAACAAGTGCTTCTGGGGGTCTGGGAAAGCTTCTTACATAAGAGCACTTAGGGAGAATGAGCTAGAAAAGGTTCCTCTTCTCCCTTTTTTATTTTCTGAAATATGTCAGTGGTACATAAACTGATCAAGGTATAATGAAAGTCGCATGAATGACCCGGAATGATGCTTCCCCTAACGAAGGGCAGTTTGGTAGAAACCCAAAGATCAAACTTTACATCAAAATCCCAACCTACCTGTTCTCCAAAGCCATCCCTCCCACTGTGAACATCTTCCAATTTCTTTTGATACAGTGGGTATTTTGCCCTGTTAAGAGGCATTTTCTTTGCTCAGTTCATCTGATCTGAAACAGTGGTGGTGTGTGGGGTAGATTTGCTTTCTGGACACTGTGGCATTTTAGCAAAAAAAGACCAGGCTGTGTGGTTCATTCTAATTTATCAAAAGCTGCCAGGCTTGGCTACACTGCAGATCTAGCAATCTACTTCAATGTAAACATTTTAATTACTATTTCTAACATTTGGCTTTCATTAAAAGTTAGAGAAAACTTTAAAAAAATGTTTTCATAAAGTAAATACTGGAAAACTCCTTTAAAAAGCCCACCCCCCCCCTCACACACACACACACACACACACACACACACACACACACACACACACGGTTTTGATTTACAGACAAAAAGAAGAACAAGAAAAAGAGTGGGAGAGAGGGAAGGAAAGAAGGAGGGAAAGAGGAAGGAAGGATTGTATAAAAGGAGGATAATAGAAAAGTATGTACCTTTATCTTAACACCACTCATAAAAATTAACTTGAAATAGATTAAAGACTTATGTGTAAGAAAGATCTAGTATGTAAATCTCCTAGAAGAAAACAGAGGGAAGAACCTCCTTGACATTAGTTTTGGCAATAAGTTTTTGGATATGATATCAAAAGCACAAGGAATCTAAACAAAAATCAACAAGTGGGATTTTACATTAAGCTAAAAATCTTCTGTACAGAAAAAATTTAGTAAAATTAAAAGGCAACCTATAGAACCAGAGAAAATATTTGCAAACTACATACTGGGTAAAGGGTTAATGTCCAAAATATATAAAGAAGTCATACGATAACACACAACAACAAAACAAATATCTAATTAAAATTAGGCAGAGGACTTAGCAGATATTTTTCCAAAGAAGACATCCACATCCAAATGGTAAGCATGTACGTGAAAGAATGTTCAATATTACTAATTACTAGGGAAATGCAGATCAAAACCACAATTAAAATGGCACCTATTAAAATGGCTATCAGCAAAAAGGAGGTAACAAGTGTTGGTGAGGATGTGGAGAAAAGAAAATCTTTGTGCACTGCTGTTGGGAATGCAAACTGATTAAGTCACTATGGAGAATGTTATTGAGGTTTCTCAAAAAATTAAAAATACAACTACCATAGGATCCAGCAATCCCCTTCCTGGGTATATGTTCAAAGTAAATCAAAATAGGATATTGAAAAGAAATCTGCATTCCTGTGTTTATTGCAACATTATTCACCATGGCCAAGATATGGAAACAACCTAAATGTCTGTCAGTGGATGAATGGATAAAGAAGATGTGGTATATATACAATGAAACATTATTCAGCCATGAGAAAAAAGAAAATCTTGCCATTAACAAAAACATGGATGGAACTTTAGGGCATTATGCTTAGTGGGATAAGCCTGCCAAAGAAAGACACATATTGTATGGTATCATTTATATGTGGAACTTATAGAAAAGTCAAACTTGCAGAAACAGAATAGAATGGTGGTTAACAAGGGGGAACTGGGAGGATGTTGAAAGGATCAAACTTGCAATGATAAGATGAATATATTTTTAAGATCTAACACATAACACACTGATTATAGACAATACTGTATTACATACTTCAAAATCTCTAAACATTTTACAAGTGCCCACCACAAAAAAGAAATGGCGTGTGTGTGTGTGTGTGTGTGTGTATAAAGTAGTAGATGACACTGTCCCTTTCCTCCAAAAAAGCCGTAGTACAATTTTGTGAGTTCTTCCCATCTAGCTCTGAAGGTCCCTGTTAAGTTTGATTTGGCAGGATGTATGTTATTAGATAATACAAGATAGAACTTTATTTATCCTCCTATACTAGGAGTGTTAGTTTCAGTTGACATGTGTTTCTTGTTCTGATATGCAACTGTATGCTATATGGTTAGTCTTAGTTGAAAAACTAACTTTATATTCTAGAAACTGGTAACATATCAAGATTGCATTAGTTCTTCATAAAGCAGAGAGGGAGTAAAATAGGTTCAAGAGGTAGTGGGCGTCAAAGTAGGCTGTGGACATTGGACATTAACTTGGGTGACATGGAAAACCACAAGAGGGTTCAGAGTAGAGGAGTGATATAACCTGACTTATATTTTATTTTTAATGTTTATTTATTTTTGAGAGAGAGAGAGTGTGTGTATGACCAAGGGAGGGACAGAGAGAGAGAGAGAGAGGGCGAGACACAGAATCTGAAGCAGGCTCCAGGCTCCTAGCTGTCAGCACAGAGTCCAATGCGGGGCCTGAGCCCACGAAGCATGAGATCATGACCTGACCCAAAGTCAGATGCTTAACTGACTGAGCCACCCAGGCACCCTACTTGGCTTATATTTGAAAGCAATCACCTTGATTATTGGGTTAAGAATAGACTATAGTAGGCAAGGGCAGAAGCAAGAATATCAGTTAAGAGTAGACTGCAATGTTCAAGAAAAAGATGAAGTAACTTGGACCAGGATGATAATGGTGGAGGAAGAGAGAGGTATGGGCATACTTTAAACATAGGTATATAGGATTTGGTGGTGGATTGGATGTTAGAGAGAAAGAGGATAAGGAGTCAAGAGTATAAGGTTTTGTTTTATGGAACACTGAAAATGAGAGTAGCTGTTAACTGAGATGTAGGAGATAACTGGAGGAACAAGTGTTAGGATGCAGATTTCGGGTGTGGCAAGTTTGAGAAACCTATGAAGCTCCCAAGTGGAGAAGGCAGCATTTGGTGGAGTACAGACTCGATTCCTCAGGGAGTCTGGAGTTTAGGGGAGAGGCAGGGGCTGGATAAGAATTTGGGTTAGATCCACACAGTGGCATGCCATGTTGTTGTATATCATTGGTGAAGTCACTTCTTATAAAAAGGTGACTCTTAGGACTATTATATTATGGGGGTGCCTGGGTAGCTCAGTCAGTTGAGGGTTCAACTCTTGATTTCAGCTCAGGTTATGATCCCTGGGTGGTGGGATTCAGCCCTGCGTTGGACTCTGTGCTGAGCATGGAGGCTGCTTGGGATTCTCTCTCTCTCCCTCTGTCCCTTTCCCCTGCTTGCACGCGTGTTCCCTCTCTCAAAACAAACAAACAAAAACCCGATTATATTACAACCTTTTGAGTTACCTTTTTAACGTTAGACTCTTAAGCTATTATACTTTAAAAGTTTTAGCTTTTTTATTTTCATCTTTTAATCTTTTATACTTATTTACTATGACTTATTACAAGTATCTATGCTCTATGTATCTCCAGATCTACTCTATCCCCAGAGAAGTGCTCAATACCTATCTGGTGATTACATGAATATTATGTTTTTGTATCATCTTTAATATGGGCTCCAAAATGTTTTCTATACTGTTTGGTATAATTTGTGAATATCTTTAATGTTAAATTTCCCCCAGAAAAGCTAGTCTCTCACATTATATGAAAGGTATTGGGGAAATACAATTCAGGACCTTAAGCAATATATCACATGAGAAAAACTGAGATCAGAGACCACTATTGAACCTCCTTTCCTCCCCAGTCTGGACACCAGTCACCACCTAATGCAGGACTAATGTTCTGGTAGTGTTTGGGATGGAAATGGCCCTAAAAATTCTGGCTGAGTTAGCCCAAAATTAACTATGTAGATGCTCAAGAGGCCAGACTATCACAGTAGGTCTGGGGGCAGGTACTGGTAACTGCTGCTTTAGGAGTTCTGGACTAAGTGTAATAAAAAGAACAAGTAAAATGTCTATACAATTTGACTGACCCGTCCACGTAAAATTAAAATAGTCCTTCCCTGTGTTCTTCCAGAATGGAGAAAACTTAAGGTTTGGTTGGTTTTCTCAGGTCTCTTCCAGATGGGGCAGTCATCTTCTGAGAGAGAGACTACGAACTGGAGGTAAAATGGTACTTGCCTAGATACCTTTTTTGTATCTTGTATTTGATACCTCTGAAGCCATTAAAGTCAGAAGAAAGATGAGACTGAAAAATAGAAAGGTTGTAACTTCACTGCTTGGATTCTGGTTTTCTGTGCATTAATCCACTCAGCAATTGCTTACTGAATACCTACTCTGTGTTGGGGGCTTTGACTTATAAACTGGGTTTTGTTATTGTTCTTGTTAAGTACAATGTATCAATTTTTTAAAAATCAGAAAATAATTTCTTTATTATTGTTATAATCAATAATTCAAAACAGCTAACATCAGCAATAGAACTTTGATATAATTTAAGTATAGGCAAATTCTTCTCAGTGAAATAAAACTATTCACTAAATAGGATATTAAAAGACAATCAGTAAGTTGGAAGAAGTTTCATCCTTCATACATGACAAACAAATGGATCCCCTTTATAGAGAAATATATGCACTGCCTTTAAAAAATACTATAAAAATAGAAGAATAGATAAAAGTTAAGAATTAAGTTATTCAAATTAATGTAAGTGGCTGATAAACATGGAAAAACTTGAATGTTATTAGTATTAAGAAATTTTGCAACTACAAATAGCAATGAAATACTATTTTTCCCACTAACTTCTTATGAATTGGGTTTTGAAGGTTGCATTAGAGTTTTATTGATCCATCTATCAGATGAGTTGAATGTGAATTAATCAAGTGGGTAAGAGGGTGAGGATCCAAGAAAAGGGCACTCTAGAAGTTTGAAGTAGTACTTTGTATTCAGAGATACATGAAAAGTTCAACACTGCTCGAGTTTAATATGCCAGAGGGAGAAGAATGTAGAGTGAGGCAAGATAAGTATGAAGGGTTAAGATTATGGAGGACTTTAGGGAGGTTAATGGTGAAGACCTTCAACTGTATCCTGAGGGTGATTGGGAGTGAGTGAAGGACTTTCTATAGGGGAAATTCCATTTGAATTATAGTTTTTAGGATTAGTGCTTTGACCCTGCAGGCAAGGTGAGGCTGAAGACAGGATGACTACTTTAGCACTACAGGTGGTCTGGATGAGATGGGGGAACTTGAATCTAGCCAAGAAAGAGGGACTGGAGAGGAGATCAACCACAGCAAGAAGTAGCTTCTGCAGCATGTCTTCTTGAGTTTACAGGGTTTAACTTGTGACATACACTTATATTCAAAGGAAAACACTACCAATGACACACTTAGCCTCTTCTCAATATTAACATAGGTTCACCTTTGAAGTTGAGATGCTCTTCCTTTTGTTTCCCCTAGAATAACCATGGGATAGCGGGAAGGAGGCTGTTACTCCAAAGCTGGGTGCAGCCTGTGGTCAGTAAAATTTGTGGCTGCTTTTTGCATGTCACTGTGGTTAGCTGGTCCTCACCCTGGCTGGAGGTATCTGATAATGCAAGGATTTGAAATAGAGTTGTAGGTACCTCCTGTCTTAAGGCTCCTGCCCAGACCCTAGGGGAGTTTCCTTGAACACTGAGCTCTATTGCTATACTCAGCTCTTCTCCAAATGGCAAACAGGGAGAAACTTGGGCTCTGAGGAGAAAAGAACCCTTGAAGTCTCAAGAATGACTGAGAGGGTCTTCAAATTCACATTTAGAATTTACTGTTTGCCTTTCCATGAACATAATGCATCTGGTTGTTGGCCTCCTAATTCATCCTGCATAGATGAGGGTAAAAAAACCTAGTTTATAGCTAACCCTCCTCCATCATTCCACTTAAAAAAAAATTTAATGTTTATCTTTGAGAGGGATGGAGAGAAAGAGTGAGAGAGAGAGAGAGAGAGAGATAGACAAAGTAAGTGGGGGAGGGGCAGAGAGAGAGGGAGACACAGAATTCAAAGTAGGCTCCAGGCTCTGAGCTGTCAGCACAGAGCCCGCCCAATGTGGGGCTCAGACTCACAGACCGTGAGATCATGACCTGAGCTGAAGCTGGACACATAACCAACTAAGCCACCCAGGTGCCCCACCACTTCTTTTAAGAAAAAATGTTGCTGATAATTTCACAAGTTGATCAAGAAATATACAATTTCAGTTTTAAATTATGAATTCTACTCTTAAATTTAGATCACTGACATTTTATTTATTTAAAAAAATTTTATGGCTAAATTTTTAAATTACAGAGAATAGTTAATAGGTGTGAATAATATCGAATATTCAGAAAAATTTATGAGGTGCTTTATGTTAAGTTTAAGCTGAGCCACTTGGAGCTAGCAAAAGAGTATATGAGTAGAAATTTGGCAAAAATTAAGAGTCAAATACTGAAATAAGGTAAAAGCAGTTCTCTGTTGGGTGACTGGAAATGAATGGGAAAACCCATAAATGTGAGGATGGGTGATTCAGAGTTGAGAATGTACAGAGCACAAACCTGAAGGGGAGTATGTATTTCCTAGGTATTTTATAAATAAGGAATTTGAAAGCCAAAGCAGTTAACTGTCTTGACAAGGTCACATAATTAGGGGCAGAGCCTGGATGAAAACTTAACTCTCTTGACCCAAAGTCTATCACTTTTTCCAGTATCCTACATTATCCTGTGATTAGGTATGGAGTTGGAGATTTCAAAGTCTATGGAGTCATACAGGTGAAGACACCAGAATAAAAAGAGTGGTAAGATTATATAAAGACAGAGCTGTGAAAATAAAATAATAAGTCTGATTAATTTTTCCAGGTTATAGGAAGTAACAGTTGTCTCTCCAAGCATGGAGAAAGGAGGAGGGGGAATTATTGACAGAAGGGTGCTTTGGGTCCTTATCTGGTATTTAGCCCAGGAAACTGTGTAAGAATCCAACTTTAAGAAAAATCTTCAGGTGATATTTTTCACACACACACACACACACACACACACACACACACACACACACACAGCAAAGGATGTAAAGGTCCAATTAAGGAGCTTATCTGATAGAAGACTCTAGCACTTTGTTTAGTAATTATATTGCCCTTCTCATTGCCAGGGAAGGGGGTGGAGAGCTGTTAAACAGTACAATAGACAAGGCATTACAAGGGATCCAGATAACAGCCAACAGAACTGGTTATAAAAAGATTAGAAGCTCTTGAAGTTGACCAAACAGAAGGAGCAGATAACACCCATCTACAGGTTCTAAAGGCATGAGCAAGGAAATGGGTGAACCTTAAGACTACAGCCTACATGGTGTCAAATGGAAGGCTGAGTAAGAATAGGACTCACTCAGGTGTCAACTGTCTAAGATATTTTGGCAGAACACTTTTCTAGACAAAGTTGGTCTATGTGACTGGTCCTCAATTTTGGACAGTCTTCTGAAACTTAGTCACAAGATTTTTATGATAGGTGTGAGAAAGAGCACTCCAGGGACTTAGGAGTCATAAAACTTAAGGGTAGTGCTCTAATGAACTCAAAAATAAAAATATAGGTATTGAGCATCTCCTATAACAGGTAATC
This sequence comes from Panthera pardus, assembly GCF_024362965.1. Lineage (NCBI taxonomy): Eukaryota > Metazoa > Chordata > Mammalia > Carnivora > Felidae > Panthera > Panthera pardus. The sequence goes on from NW_026527013.1 coordinate 96,103,070, forward strand.
TCTAGAGTCTTAATTCTAAGACCATACCCTGGTATTATCTCTATTGTACAGACCTCAGAAAGGGTTGACTGATTTGGATGAGGCCATTCTGCTAATCAATAAGTGATGGGGTAGGAATTATTTCTGATTGTGTCTGATGCCTGTTTATTTCTCATACACCACAAAGTAGATCAATGGGAAGAATTATAACTTCTAATTTTCTTCTCTGTCAAGATTGGAGCAGAGGGAGGAGAAGATGCATAGAGGAGGCAGGTCAGTTCATCCTGTGTTGGTTAATGTGTGCTTGACCCTATAGGAAATCATATGCTACAACATTTTCTAGGTAGTTTTTAAGGGAACTGAGAAAGAGGTTCCTGGACTCAGGACCCCAAACACTGTGCAGATAGCAATGGCTCCCCAATAACTATAGAATAAAAGTTAGCATCCAAACTCTACATTTTGGCATTCAAGATCCTCACCAGTCTGCCTCCAATCTAGCAATTTTGCTTGAATAATTTTTATTGTGAACTATGCCAAATATATATAAAATATATAAAATATGTATGTACAGCTTAATAAATGGTAATTATAAAAGTAGCTATTATATTCTAAGCACAGCGATCACAGTGCCTTCTTCCTATTATCATATTGGATCTTCACAAAATCTTAAAGTATCCTTATTTTGAAGACTCCAAGGGTAGGAGGGTTGTCGGGGGGTAGTTTAAGTAACTTGCTCAAAGTCATATAGCCACACAGCTAGTAAGAGAGTGAGGGATTTGAATTTTGGTCTGTCTGACTAGAATTATGTTTGGCATAACATATCCACCCCCCCTCCCCCCCCAGCCATGCTACTCAGGCACATCATTGACTTTTTTCTCCTTTTCCTACAGGAAGTGAAAGGAAATAAAAATTTGGTTAACATATATTGAGTGCCTGGTATTGTACAATATACTTCAATTATCTTTATTTAATTCCCAAAATAATTTAAAGCAGCAAATTGTATTATTCTTATAATCGGCACATGACTATACCATAGTGGTAACCTTCATTTTCCTCTACTCCCATGTTAAAGAAGGACTAAGTGCTTAATGGGTTAAACTGAGAAATGGGTTAAAGTGTATAACACATTAACTAGAAATAGATAGTTCACTAAAGATTTGGTGGGTGACAAGTACCACTACCATACCAGATATTTCTATTCTAAATTGTGAAGTTCCAATCTGTACCAGCTACCATCTTTCTTCTCAATTCTCAAGTTCCTTTCTTCCAAAATCTTATCAATCATATTGTCCCCACTTGTCTTCTTCAATGGGATTTGATTCAGAAATATGGTAGAATTCAGGGCATTTTCTTTTCTTCTTCTTTTTTAAATGTTTATTTATTTATTTTGAGAGAGAGAGAGAGAGAGCGCGCGTGCAAGCAAGTGGGGGAGGCGCAATGCATTGTCAGTGCAGAGCCAGGGCATTTAATTTTAAGTACTGAATATCTGATGGTAAAAATTTTTATCTTACTTTCAAGAGAAGCTCTTTAACTTCCATTGATAAGCAATTCAGTTAAGAAGGAAAAAACTGTACATTTAACCAAACAGAAAATGCACAAGGGGTGCCTGAGTGGCTCAGCCGGTTGAGCTGGCTCTTGATTTTGGCTCAGGTCATGATCCCAGGATTGTGGGATCAAGCCCCAAGTCAGCCTCCACCCTGAGCATGGAGCCTGCTTAAGATTCTCTCTCTCTCTCTCTCTCTCTCTCTCTCTCTCTCTCTCTCTCTCTCCCTCTCCCTCTCCCTCTCCCTCTGCCCCTTTTTCCTGCTTGTGCGCTCTCTCTCTAACATAACACTTAAAAAAAGAAAGAAAATGCACACAAAACCTTACAATCTGCAATATGCCTCTGTTATGTGGCAATTTTAATTATGTTTAAGAGGCTAATGCATGAAATCATACAGTGGGAAGCCTTTAAATCTGCCTTTTACTCAGCTCAAAGCTCTTGAGACTCACACCATTGTGCATATCAGTAGTACATTTTTTATTACAGAGTATTTTTTATTACAGAGTAATCGTATGGATGTACCAAAATTTATTTATCCATTCACCAGTTGCTGAGCACTTAGGCTGTTTCCAGCTTTTGGTGGGTATGAACAAACCTGTTACAGACATTTATACATAGATCTTTGTGTGGAGGTATGCTATTTCTCTTGGGTAAATTCCTAGAAATGGAATGGCTATGCTATATGTTCAGTTTATGTTGAAATTTAATGTTTAACTGCTAAACTCATTCAAACATGGCTATGTCATTTTACATTCCCATCAGCACCGTATAAGAATTTCAGTTATTCCATGTTGGGGTGCCTGGGTGGCTCAGTTGGTTAGGCGTCTGACTTCAGCTCAGGTCATGATTTCACAGTTTGTGAGTTTGAGCTCTGCATCAGGCTCTGTGCTGACAGCTCAGAGCCTGGAGCCTGCTTTGGATTCTGTGTCTCCCTCTTTCTCTCTGCCCCTCATCTGCTCACACTCTCTCTCTCTCAAAAATAAACATTAAAAAATAAAAAAAAAAAAAGAATTTCAGTTATTCCACATCCTCAACACTTACTATTTTAAAGTTTTAGCCACTCTGATGATTGTATAATAGTATCACATCAATGGTTTCATTTGTATTTCTGCAACAAGCATCTCTTCATATGCTTATTTGCCATATTTATATTTCTTTAGTGAACTGTCTATTCAAATCTTTTGCCTATTTTTTAACTGGGTGGCTTGCTTTCTTATAAGGTTTTTTTGTTTTTGTTTGTTTGTTTTGTTTTGTTTTGAGAGAGAGAGCACAAGCAGGGAGGGCGAGACGGAGAGGGAGAGGGAGAACCTTAAGCAGGTGCCATGCCCAGCGTGGAGCCTGATGTGGAGCCTGATGTGGGGGCTGACACAGAGCTCAATCTCACAACTGTGACATCATGACCTGAGCCAAAATCAAGAGTCAGACGGTTAACTGATTGAACCACTCAGGCACCCTATGCTTTCTTATATAAGTTTTGAGTGATCTTTTATATATCCTGATATAATTCCTTTATCTGATATGTAACTTATAAATATTTTTCCCAATCTGTTTCTTGTTTTTTAATTTTTTTAACATTGTGTTCCAAAGGGGAGGTATTTTTTTAAAAAAAATTAATGTTTATTTATTTTTGAGAGAGAGACAGAGAGACACAGAGTGTGAGTGGGGGAATGGGCAGAGAGAGAGGGAGACACAGAATCCGAAGGAGGCTCCAGGCTCCAAGCTGTCAGCACAGAGCCCGACACCGGGCCCAAACCCACAAACCATGAGATCACAACCTGAGCTGATGTTGGACGCTTAACCGACTGAACCACCCAGGTGCCCCTAAGAGGAGGCATTTTTAATGAAGTGACTTAATGAAGTACAATTTACCAACTTATTCCTTGATTTCTATGTCCTAAGAAAGATGATAAAGATTTTCACCTATTCTTTTTTTCCTATAAGTTTTATAATATTAGCACCTATACCTAATTCTCTGAGCCATTTTGAGTTAGTTTTTGCTATGGTGGCAAAGACCATTGTTCATGATTTTTATGGTGGCAAAGACCATTGTTCATAACCATTTATTGAAAAGACTATTTTCCCCCATTGAATAGCCTCTCTCAAAAATTAATCAGCTATATACGTGTCGATCTATTTCTGACTCTCTTCTGTTTATCCTTATGCAAATACCACATTGCTTTAATTATAATAGCTTTATCCTAAATCTTGAAATCAGATGGTGGACAACCTCCAGCTTTCACTACATTCTTTATAGAGTTATCAAATTTGGAAAAACCAAGAGGGGAACTTTCTCTCACATAAGTACTCTGAACACTTGTACATATTTTGGAAGCATCCCTTTGCTTCTTATAATAATTTATATCAGTTGCTATTAAGCCTTACGTATCCTAAGAATTCATTATAAGTTCTTGCTTTCATGTTCCCTTGCAAATGAACCCCCTAAATGAATCCCTTCATGTCCATGATGTGTGTAATTTGTCATGGAGGTCATAAATACCAGGTCTCCAGCACCATGGGAGGCAAGTGGGCGGCATTGCTGAACAGCTCTACTTTTCAGACTGTCAAGTTATCCTGCTCTCCCATGGTTTCCTGATGCATGGGAGCCTGGCACCTCACTTCGGAGGCTTTGAAAACAGGTTGTGCAGGTTGCATTTGAAATGGCAAAGAGCTCACTTTTAAGTCTTGGGAATCCCAGGGAAAGTAGAATCACTTTGACCAATTCAGTCCATGGAAATAAGGAATCAAAAACATTAGTCATGCAAACTATTATGTCACAAATCAAGGGGATTTATGCTGAAGACAGAGCCCTAGCCTTGTTTTTCGAATGCAGGAACCTCTCCTCTGTCACCAAAGGGATTTTTTTGGACAGACACTTCTTTTGCTAGAGTATTTTCACAGTGGAAAAAGTGTATATAACATCCCACTTACCATTCTATAATTATTTTCCTATCTGTAATTTTCTCTCTCCAAACTAGTGACAGACAAAACTTGATAAATAGGAGTTTCACAGTGAGTGACAAATGTCTTTGCATAATAGCAGTTCATTTGTTTAGCAATATTATTGAAGAAATGTAACAAAGTACGAGCTTAAAAACAAAACATTTTTTCTTAAATGAATTGTACACTTCCTTGTGCTCATAATGGAATCTGCTGAACAAATTTAATCTCCCCTGGTAACTCAGGCACTATTGGAGGCGTAGTGTTGTTTGCGCCCGTACGAAACGATTGTACTTTTTACTTCCTGCGTTCATTTAATAGCTTCCCTCCTGTCCTGTTGGTATTGGCCTTTTATTTGCAAACTGCTGTATTAGGAATGAGATAATGGATCTTGCTGGAACTGTGAGAGAAGTAGGAGCACATGGGTTCTGTGTGGGGGCCAGAGGCTTCTCTTATGAGTTCATAATTTCTTTTCATTAAACTTTGTGACATGTTTTCCCTCCCCAAGTGACTCAGAGGTTCTTGGCTTTGTCATAGATAGCTAAATCTCCGGAAATAACCGTGTGTGTGTGTGTGTGTGTGTGTGTGTGTGTGCGCGCGCGCACGCAGGAAGGTCTGGTGTGTGTCTGTGGGTTAAATATGTGAGAGGAATAAACACATAGATATATACATATAATATGTATTTTAAGTTCCTCAAGAGTATCTCTACATATCTGTAGATCTCTACATACCTCTAATCCCTGAATAAATGTTAGTTGAGTTAATGAAAAAACAAAAACAAAAATAAAAACATAGACTTTGCATGTATTGATAGGTAGTGACCATAGCAACTTTGGCAACTTTATAATTCTTTCTGCAATGTGGGAAATGTGTTATATCACCCTGGAATGATGCCCCAATTCCTTGTGGAAGAGATGGTTATTCTCTTTGTTATGACCACTGGCCACACCAGCTTTGGGGGCCAAACTTCCAGGCAACTAGCTTTGTGTAGAAGGCTGTTAAGTGTTCCATCTGTGCCCACCCAGCTCAAATCCCCTCTCCAGGGACTAGGGGCACCATCAGTCTAATTTTCCTCAAAAAGTAAAAAGCTTATTTGCCACTTTCTAGTAAATAAAATGCTATTTAGAATATTCATATCAAAGGCAGTTGCAGCATCAAGATTTTCCTACTGCTGTTAGGTTGAATGGGAGTGGATTAACTGCTAATGCTACTGAGTAAAGAAATGAAAGTAGAATGTCATGATTTAGAAGCAGGGACACCTGGGTGGCTCAGCTGGTTAAGCATCTGACCAGCTCAGGTCATGATCTCGGGGTTCACAAGTTCGAGCCCTGTATCAGATTCTCTGCTGTCAGCACAGAGCCTGCTTTGGATCCTCTCTCTCTCTGCCCCTCCCCCGCCCATGCATTCTCTCTCAAAAATAAACATTAAAAAAATTAAATGTTTTTTTTTTTCTTAAAGAAGGCCCCAATATTATGCAAGCTCTGGTCCACAAGACCTGGCTTTGCTCAGAGGTTATTAATGGGGTTTCTACCTGTGGCAGGTGTTACAGAAATGGCAGATTTGTGAGCCTCAGTCTTCTCCACACCACACACATCTAAACATTACCCTTTTTTTTCCCACCATTTGTCTGGCTTGATTTTGTTTCTGACACTACTGTTGCCTCATAGTTCATATCATGTGTCCATCCAAAGAGGATTTCCCTTGAATTTCCCTGTGTCAGACCTGTCTATCTATCTCTTATATTTCTCTCCAGAAGCAGGCAACAACGCAGGCATTCTGGTTATATCTGGTCTGGTGCAGATGGGTTATAGCCTTGTTTGGGATTTGGTGGACGGCTGTTAAACATGAGAGACTTGTGCATATCTGCAAATCGCAAGTGCTTCTCATCCTTGGAGCTGTGTGTACTTGTTGCATAGAATTCACAATTATTTTTCTTTGGGTCAGCTGTCCCTCCCAATATTACCAGTGTTTTGTGTGTTTCAGTGTCACTGAACGTCTAATACTACAGGATATCTGGGGTTAGACTGGGAAGGCAAAAATTTGAAAATTAAGGCCAATTATTTTGTTCTTACAGAAAGTCAGGATTTTTTTTTTTTTTAAACAACAGTGAACACATTCTTTCTGGACTTGCAGACCCAGCTTTCTTTGTTGATTGGGAGACACTGATAGCTGTGCAAATACTTGAAAATTGTATCGTCTTGTCAGAATTGAGGGAATTTTAATACTGTTGAAGTGGGTGCTGGTAAGATGCATTCATAATCGTGGTGGTGCTGTGATGTTGCCTGCGGTTTACAAACTTAACTTCCTTATCTACATGAATACCAGTGTCTGATAGAGGCAAGGATTCTTGTCCACATTGCTTGGGCTCAGCACTCCGACAGCTGGCTTTTCAAGTGCAGCTGAATGGAACACAGTGTGAGAAAACCACTATTCCATGCTGATTTTCAGAGCCACTGGAAATGGACAGACTGCCTCTCCCTGCTCTGCAGGCTGGACAACAGCTTTCTTCCACTAAGGCGATCACTAAGGCCAACCTCTTTGAAACACAGCCCTCTCTGGCTACAAGCTATAGGACGTTTCTGGAAAGTTCCAAATATGCTCTCCATTCAGAGTCTGACACTGTTGTCCCTTCTTAGATGTAATGTCCCTTGACTTCAGTGGGTGTTCTGCATGAAGGAGGACTCTGGGATTTGCTTTCAAAGAGTTTAATGTTTTAAACTGTTAAGTCTGGGAACTATCCACACATCCATTGGATGTCTCCTTTTCTTTCCAGACTCCTATGGAAATTAGATGTCTATTATGAGCTAAGTATGGGGTGATTGGAATTATTAAAATACACAATTTTACACAAGGACGGGTGACTTTTTCCCCCTCTGTGCCCATTGATTTAAAACTCTTTCTGAGCCTATGTGACACATCCCGGTTCTCTTCTCTAAGAAAGATTAAGGATTAAGTGCCCTACCCATCCCATCTGTTTCTTCTTCTAAAAAAGTTCTCAGTCTTTCTTCCCACCACTGTTCCTGGGATCATGACAGATATACACACGTGAAGACTGATTTCAGAATAAGCATGTCAGTACAGAGAAGTGAATAAGGAAAAAAGAATGGTGGCCTGAAAGCATGCAGAGGTTTACAGAAATGAGGTACCTCCTGTAAAAATCTCAACTGCTCTGAGAGTCTCGGTTTTATGGAATGCCTCTTTGGAATGATTTTCTTTTTCAGTGGCTGCAATACATAAAGGCCACTGAAACTTGCTATTACCCTCCCCCTGCTTTTCATAAACTCCTCAAGTTCGGGTCAGCTTTCATGCATCTAAGCCTGGGTGGCAACTCTGGTTTAAATGCCATTTCATGCCTGATAAAATTTCATTAGGCATTTTAACTTTTAATTTCTTTTATTGACTTATCGTGCAGATGGAGAGAAATGTTTAGAAAGGGAAAAAATTTAAACAGGGATTTACTGAAGTCATGTTTCAGTAAGGAAGGAAATACCATTGACTTTATTACAGCTGCCTAATGTTTTCCACAAACTGTAGAAATAATGCGTTGTATCTCGGTGACCTACAATAGCAGCTGACTGCTTGCACATGATGGAAATGCAATTTTGGGTTTGCTAAAAATTAACTATTTAATGCCCTGGTGTCTGTGTCTCACTGTATCTTGTGTCTGGTTTGTTCTATATGCTCTTTTCAAGTTGTGGTCATGTGCTGCAGGTTTGAATGTGGGTATGCAGGCTGCTGAGAGGCAACTGGGGTTGGGGAGAGGCCATACTCACATGTCTGTCTGCTGTCCCTACGTGGTCCTAAGAGCTGATGTGAAGATTTCCTCTGCTTTCTTCCTGTGGTCCCTTCACCTGCCCCTCCCCAAACCCCCCAGCCCAAACCAACCAGATTCTTCCCTCTCTCCCTCTCTCCCTCCCTTAGCTGAGCCTTATCTGGTATGTTCAGTGATGCGATAAAACAAAAAGGGAAGTTTTTGATTGCCCAAACACACCCTTTGGAAAGATTCCAGCCAGAGAAGAGTCCGTTAAGGAAAGCGAGAGCAGTATGGGGAGGCCTAGGTGCCAGGATTGAGGAAAATGCAAACTTAGGAGGAAAAATAATAACATGCTAGAATGGCAGTGGTGGTTTTGAGAGGTTTGGAGGGTGGAGGGAGTTGAAAAAGGAACTTGCCTAATGAGGCCTCTCTGAAGATTTACTGCTGTGGCTGCTACGGGGAAGAGGGTCCGGAGAAAAGATGTTCTGCCCTGACTAGCTTCACAGGAAATCAGACAGGGCTTGCATTCTCTGGCAGGCAGAGAAGAGACACTGCTCAGCCAGAAGCATCTACAGACTTCCAGTTTAATTGTTTTTAAAGAGCCCCTTCCACACAGCATTTGTGACCCTTACACATGCTGTTCTCAAGGCAGAAAACCAAATAGAGAAACCATACTGGATGAAAGACATTCCCAATTTGTCCTAAGGATGACCACATCATTCCTGGGGGTACCATTTCCTCCCCTGACTGCACCTCTCAGGTAGCTCAGAGCTCATCCTGCAGCCATTAGCTTCCTGGCTGAGAAGACACAATAGACCATCCATGGAGGTCAGAACACTCTCTGTCATTTGCCCGGTGGATTAGGGGTTGACCTCTCCCCTGTTTCCCCAGAAGGACCCAAAGCCCCTCTTACTTCCAAGGACTGGAAGTGAAGTTCTACAGTGCAAATTCCACAGCACTGGGGCCTGCACTCAAATAGGATGCTCTCTTCACACTAAAGGAGCTACAAAGATGAAACCACTGGTGGAAAATACTACCTTTCAGGTGAGAAAGTTCCATTTCTCCACCTTTGGAGCAGATATGATCACTGCCATTTTACTGACAGTGAACAGAAGTGATTTGCTCAAGGACACAGAAATATTTGTCCTTAGAACACCCCTATTCCATCCGACCGCTGGAGGATATGCACACCCTGCTCCCATGGACTGGCTGATGTCATCTTGAGAACTCATTCTGGGTAATAAATCAGAATCCTTTAAGGGGAAAAAAGATAAATGGGGTTCTGGGTGTTTTCTCACAAAAGACAGGAAAGCAGCCCATCTGGTCCACCATGTAAATCACAGTAAGTGAGGCAGAATATGGAGAGAGATCCAGAGTTCAGGATTCCAATCCCGTCCTAAAAAGAGGCTGAACTGGGTTTGAATAAAGTGAACTCAACTCATCATGAAGCTCAGATTCAAGGAAAGGCTGAGGTGCAGCCATGGTGTGGGGAGAAAAGCAAAGGAATACTCCAATGGCAGAGACAGGTTCTTTGCTCATTTGTCTCCAAGACAGGGAAACAGAGTAACAGGAAGAGGGGAGTCTCCCCTTCTTCACTCAGTGGTGTGTAGCAGCAGGTAGAATGAAGTGTGAGGGAGGTGTGCTTGCGACAGGTGAATACGGATGCTGGGTTCTGCCAGTGGTTCTTTAATCAGCTTCAGAAGCCTAGTCGGTGCTGTGAATGTATGCGTGTGTGTATATGTGGGTGTGAGCATGCACATGCTTGTGAGAGACACCAAAAGGCGGAAAGACAGAAGGAATGCGAGAGATTCACAAACATGTAGAACAGTGTATTTTCTAGACATGCTTCTGCGTCCTTGAATGAATAGGTGCTACAAAGAACTTCTTCCTGAGGAAACCTAAGCAAAAAATAAGCACTTCACTAACATCTGTTCTCAGGAAAGATAAAGGAGGTTGCTAGTTGCCTACTGAACATGTTTTCCCCTTCCTCCTTAGTAACAAAAACCTGATTTTGGGAGGTGTGGGAGAAGCAAATTGCCAATGAAGCTTTTATTTCTCATTTCTCCCTTGTTGCTAAGTTCTGGCCAATACGATATAAAGTAAATTTATCTGGTGGAACATCTAGGAAAGTTCCTAAAAAGAAAGACAGATGGCAGCTCTCTTGTCATTGTAAAGTACAAAGCTAGGTCCTGATGATATCAGAGTAGGAAGGTAGAAGTAGCCCATGTCACTAATGGCGTCTCAGTGGCTGCATAAAGACTGTGGGTTTCCCTTCCCAGATTTCTTTTACAAGAAAGAATAAATCCCTAATTTGTTTAAGCCACTGTGACAGGATCTGTGTTATTAGCAGGCAAAGCCAATTCCTGACTGATACAGAATGCAAGCTGCTTGCTCTTTTCTCAGTACATGGGTAGTACACAGGACACAAAGAAGTGAAGGCTCCTGCTATAAAGTAAGTCAATAAACATAAGGAATAGGTTCTAACTCAGGGCTATTACCAACCTTTAAGATGTGAATGTCATAACCGTTAATGTCACAGACCTTTCTAAAAAAACGTAGGACTCTGTAGACAATCTCCTTAGGGAAATGCATACGCACATTTACATAGAAAATCTTCACACACAATCTTAAGCATTTTATGCAATCAGTGAAGCCCATCCATGAAGCCCTTGTTAAGGATTTCTGCATTAGGTTACAATTACTTCAAAAGGCAGAAAAGAAGGGACTAGATCTGGTTTGGCTAATGGTTAGTACATTTAGAGTCTTTTTCTCAGGAAAGCTCAGGGGTAAACTGGGTCACCTGGGTAGTCATAGTCTTTCCAGGAGCTTTCTACAAGAGCAACCTAAATCTTCTGGATTTGGAATTATATGGTGAGATCATTTGGTGCAGGAGAAATCAGATGTTATTCAGGCCTGGTAGGCCCCCTAGGACCAAGGCACTGGCTCGACCATTACAGGGAGCTTCAAGAGCTTTTGAGACTAGTTGTAGTCCTAGGTGAAATGAATGAATGAATGAATGAATAAGTAAATAAATAAATAAATAAGTGAGCTAATTCATTCTGTAAACCTGAGCAAAGGATATTGGGATGGGCTTTGTGACTCAATGTAAACATCTTCAGAGAAGTATACATTCTTTTTTTTTTTTTTCCCTCTATGACTTTTTTTTCCCAACATATGAAATTTATTGCCAAATTGGTTTCCATACAACACCCAGTGCTCATCCCAAAAGGTGCCCTCCTCAATACCCATCACCCACCCTCCCCTCCTTCCCACCCCCCATCAACGCTCAGTTTGTTCTCAGTTTTTAAGAGTCTCTTATGCTTTGGCTCTCTCCCACTCTAACCTCTTTTTTTTTTTTTTCCTTCCCCTCCCCCATGGGTTTCTGTTAAGTTTCTCAGGATCCACATAAGAGTGAAAACATATGGTATCTGTCTTTCTCTGTATGGCTTATTTCACTTAGCATAACACTCTTCAGTTCCATCCACATTGCTACAAAGGACCATATTTCATTCTTTCTCATTGCCACGTAGTACTCCATTGTGTATATAAACCACAATTTCTTTATCCATTCATCAGTTGATGGACATTTAGGCTCTTGCCATAATTTGGCTATTGTTGAGAGTGCTGCTATAAACATTGGGGTACAAGTGCCCCTTTGCATCAGTACTCCTGTATCCCTCGGGTAAATTCCTAGCAGTGTTACTGCTGGGTCATAGGGTAGGTCTATTTTTAATTTTTTGAGGAACCTCCACACTGTTTTCCAGAGTGGCTGCACCAATTTGCATTCCCACCAACAGTGCAAGAGGGTTCCCGTTTCTCCACATCCTCTCCAGCATCTATAGTCTCCTGATTTGTTCATTTTGGCCACTCTGACTGGCGTGAGGTGATATCTGAGTGTGGTTTTGATTTGTATTTCCCTGATGAGGAGCGACATTGAGCATCTTTTCATGTGCCTGTTGGCCAACCCGATGTCTTCTTTAGAGAAGTGTCTATTCATGTTTTCTGCCCATTTCTTCACTGGGTTATTTGTTTCTCGGGTGTGGAGTTTGGTGAGCTCTTTATAGATTTTGGATACTAGCCCTTTGTCCAATATGTCATTTGCAAATATCTTTTCCCATTCCGTTGGTTGCCTTTTAGTTTTGTTGGTTGTTTCCTTTGCTGTGCAGAAGCTTTTTATCTTCGTGAGGTCCCGGTAGTTCATTTTTGCTTTTAATTCCCTTGCCTTTGGGGATGTGTCAAGTAAGAAATTGCTACGGCTGAGGTCAGAGAGGTCTTTTCCTGCTTTCTCCTCTAGGGTTTTGATGGTTTCCTGTCTCACATTCAGGTCCTTTATCCATTTGGAGTTTATTTTTGTGAATGGTGTGAGAAAGTGGTCTAGTTTCAACCTTCTGCATGTTGCTGTCCAGTTCTCCCAGCACTATTTGTTAAAGAGACTGTCTTTTTTCCATTGTATGTTCTTTCCTGCTTTGTCAAAGATGGGTTGGCCATACGTTTGTGGGTCTAGTTCTGGGGTTTCTATTCTATTCCATTGGTCTATGTGTCTGTTTTTGTGCCAATACCATGCTGTCTTGATGATTACAGCTTTGTAGTAGAGGCTAAAGTCTGGGATCGTGATGCCTCCTGCTTTGGTCTTCTTTGGAGAAATATACATTCTTGTTCTTGGGTTTTAGTAGATTTTGAATAGTCTTATGAGACTTCATATGTTTGTGAGACACACTGACAAGATATTCTGAATAGTAGGTTAGTTAATGAAAATGTAACAAGATATTTTACTTATAGAGCAGCTGTTCCAATGTTTGGGCATTCCATGTCAAGCTGCTATGAGCTGATCTAGTCCAAAGAGGCTTTACTGAAAGTATGTTGTAATAAACAGTGTCCACTGGGTGAATTTGCCTAAATAGTTTTTTGTGCATTATGTCTGTGGGAAAAGACATATGATATTTTGAAAGCTGTTTTGCTTTGATTCACTGGGAGTGAAGTAATTCTTCTTTCACAAATTCTAATTGTATGACACCATAGATTAGGCTTAATCCAGGTTGTAAAAATGTGTAAGTCCTACTGTATTAATTCCTCTTTGGAGGACATATATAATTCGTTTCTGTAGATCTTTATCATACATGCTTTCCTGTTCAACTATTTGCATATCTTTCACTCCTTAAAAAACAACAGCAACAACAACAAAAAACCAAAAATATAAAACCCCAAAACCCCCTCACAAACAAAATAGGCATCCTGATTCTATTCATTTCAACCTCTAAGAGTATATGAAGAACATAGTGTTTGTGGAGCATTTTCTCATATTTTTGTAGCAAACTAGGATATGCTGGGGGCATTTGTTCTCAAATTTCGCAAAAAAATACCTGTGGAGTATGTTAAAATGCAGATTCCAAGGCCTCTCGAGGCTCTCATTCAGAGGGCCCATAATAGAGTTGGTAGCTGTTGTGCTTTAAGACAGCCATAATTTGTATCATAGAGCCAAAGCCCTTTTAGATGGAAGGGTGAAATTATTTGCTTCCTTTATTTGATTCTTTCCACTGGAAGACCTTGGAATGCTGTGGAAAAGTTTTGAAATAATCTTGTGCCAGACAATAATGGAAATAATGCCATCAGGGAAAAACTAGGAGGGAAAAAGTTTGGTTCTCATAACTGCATTGCCTGGGTATGTAACAGGGTTACATTTGATAACATGTGGTATGAGGTGTATGCCAGGAACACAGTTGATACTCAGTCACTGGGGTGAATTCTGATGTACTCCATCATTTACATGGTGCTTCCTAAATACTATGTCACCTTAAAATTTGAAAACATCCTTCTCAGACTATTCAAGTTATGACTGAATTGATGACAATATCAGGAAGAGAAACTTAAGCCCTTCTCAGATACTGTTCCATCTGCTTCATGCCATAAAACCACAGATGGTCTCTTCTCTCTTTAGGGGACTTTAACATTCTTGTTTTACAATGCTAGGAATTATAATATATACAATATGCTTCTCTGAAAGTGTCATTTATGTTTATAATATACTGTCCTTTAACCTAGAAACATGTATCATGTAAACTACAGATGTCTGTTTTTTTGCATTTATGTGGAGGGTCTCAAGTACTTGCTGTCTGTTTTCACTAAACCTTAGTGTGGAAAGAGTTTTTCTCTATGTTTGACTCCACTTGTGAGAGGCAGGCAAAGCTAGGCAGAGGAATGGGGCTGCTCTTGACAGGGGCCAACACTGGGGAGGGGTAATCTATAGTCAACAAGTCAACAGTGTTCAAGAAAGAGAAAGGTCAAATTAGGAGAAGCCCAGCATATTCATCATCAGGGAAGAGCAGCATGTGGATAGCACAGGACAAGAAGAAAGGCTGGGATGACAGAAGGGGGCAGGAGCCGATAAGAAGAGCAAGGAAGTAAAAGGGTCCAGGCCATTTTTCCATGAGTGGGTCTGGGATTCTCAAAACTTATTTTTAGTAGTATAAAATTCCATTCTCTGGATAATACAAGCCTTTTTGGGTCACATTTTAAGTAATCATTTAAGGCATCTAGTTCTTTTAACTACCTTCAAACACAGAATCTTCAGCAAACATTGGAATTTATTCACAGAAGGCTGTGGGGGGGGGGTATCTAAAGGGAATTCACATCCAATATCTTCATGTGATATTTCTATAGCTTCTCTGTTGGTTTCAGCCACCTCTGAAGGCATTGGATGGTGCCACCATTCCATGGCCACTGCCCACCTGTGGGCACTGATGCCTTTGTCTGGGATAGAGGTCCTTCAGAGCTTTTCAAGCTGCCAATCCTTAACATGCCCAGGGCAGGATGCAGCACCCAGAGCTCTCTGAAAGAGAATGCTGCTGTGGCTAACCCCAATATGGAGAGAATAGTTCTTCCTACCTGGCTGTCCTACTTGGTCACCAGGTCCCAGGCATTATGGGACCTGCCTCCAGCCTCACAGAGCTTCTCAGGAAAATTCTTCCATCAGGTTTTGCCTCCTCAGGTCTCAAACATGAGTCTATTGGGGCTGATGTCAGGAGCTAGAATCAATGACATACATCACATTATTCTCTGCATTCTCCCTCTAAAAGCCCACTCTCTCTGGTTCTTCAGACACCAACCCTCTCACAAACGAATTCCTGAGACCAGCTCTACTGGTTCATTAGACATGGCTAATACATCTATATCCCACTGTGTGGAAAGTCAGACGTCTCTGCCTCTGGGGTCTTCTATCATATGCAGGCATTTACTGGCCTGATTTGAAGTCCCATAATCTGTGTAGACAGCATGAGACACCTTGTACTCACTTCCGTCATACATGTAGCTTTCTAGCATTTGCCACTTCTTTCTCAGAAGACTGGGAAACAGCTGAGGTAAGCAGTTGAGTTAACTTCAGACGTAGAGAACCTAAGATTCTCACATTATGGCTGATGCATACTTGCTAAAGTAGATCTATATCTTGGGATCTCTGGTATTTCCTGCACACATTCTAGGGTTCAGCTATGAGCCTCTAAGAGTGGGAATGTTGTCTAGGATCCTGTGTTGTCCCAAGGAACTTTTAGTAAGAAAGAGTAAAATTGGATAATGAAACTCTATGAGTATTAGTTACCTTTCCTCCTGAACAAAGCCTACTCTAAACAACATTATGATATAGATGAGGCTGGTCTGGTGGCACCACCAGCTCACATTTCCCTTTGCTTCTACCCCCACCTCACCCTATCCCAAGAACCTGCCTGTGGAAGAAAAGGCCAGAAGCACTGTGACCAGAAACAAGGCTCTGGGGTAAGAAAACGGTTTCAAAGCTTAGCCTTGCTGCATGACCTTGGGGAAGTTCCTTAACACCTATAAGCCTCAATTTTTTTATCTGTCAAATGGAAATAATCTCATAGTATTGGCATAAAGGTTGAATGAGATAATGTCTGCTCTACAGTTAGAACGCAGTAAATGAAAGCCATTATTATTATTGGTTTTCCCTTACAGAATTCTCCCTTCCAAGATGCCCTATGTCCTAGATACATCCTTTCCCTTCCCCCAGATAAAACCTGATCTCAGAAAAGCAATTACTTATCATAGCTGCTAAGTGCATTGTGCCTAAGGTACTAGCATAGTTGTGGCATACAGTGGACATCTAAATACTTTGAGTCCGTTAAGGTTCTAGTGATGGATTTGCAGACTATGTTACTACTGAAGGTATTTGCATTATTAAATCATGGTAACAAACTTAAAAAAGTGTTTCATTCATTCAAGGAACTCATTTTGGACACCTACTTTATGTCAGGTACTGTGTTAAGTCCTCACTATATGTATAGTAGTATTAGAAGCTGATAAAATCTCTGTACTTGTGGAACTTTGAATCTAACAAACCAAAAAATGATAATGGGATTTCAAATACTGGTGACTGTGTAGTATGGGAAATAGAGAACAGAGCTTTAGGGGGATTAGGAAGAAAGATAGTGAAAAATGGATTAAAAGGGAAAGATTAAATGAACAACTTAAATTCTAAGTAAAAGATCATTCCAACAGGATGAGAACAATCACACATAAGCAGCCCTAATTTCAAATGCTCCCTTGATTGAAATTCAAGATTGCACACCAGCTCCCCAAAGTAGTTGGGTCTAAAATTCAGTAAACCATGCCTTTATGGTCTGACTCAGGACTAGAGTCATTCCATAAAAATGTATATTCTGGAAAATGAAAATTGGCTCTTAAGAACTTAATTGGAAAAATTCTCTTCTCCTTCAGTAATCAAATGCATGTACTTCCTTTTCCCTCTATTATTAAATTAGGATCTACAAAAACCTAATGAAATTATATAAATATTCACAAAATTACTTATGAACAAACTTTTACCACTTTGTATAAAAGCATATTTCATTTAAAATGGGATTTTTATAAGCAAATAATCTTTTACTATAAGTTAAAATCTTGGAGGTTTGGAAGGGCTAATAATTTTGTGCAATATGTAGTTTTTTTATTTTCGATATATTTTTTCAAAGGATTTAGATTTCGTTAACACTAATAACTCCTCCTACAGTGGACCAGGCACTGTGGTAGGCACGTTTATAGAGCTTTTTCTCTTTTAATCTCATTTAATCATTGACATCACCCAGTGAGGTAGATTTTATGCTTGTTTTACTGATAGGAAACTGATGCTTAGAGAGGTTGAGAGAGTGGGTCAAAGTCATCTGCCTAGTAGAAGGAAGAAGCAGCATCTGTACCTCCAGCCTAGAGTTTTGTTCACTAGGCCAGGTGGCAGTACAAAGACTCTATGGCTAATAATCTTGGCAGTTTAGATTTTGACTTTTATCTGAAAATGGCTTATAGTTCATTCCCTGACGATTTACAGTCTGCAAATGATGTGGATGAAGTTATTCCATGGAAGCAATTGGTCTGGTTGTGAAGGGAGTTTGAATCACCTTTGTATGACAAAACCACCAAATCCCTTAATGATCTGAATCTTGGGTTGCAAGGAAAAAGAAAAAAAAAAAAAACAAACAAAAAAAAGGAGAAGGGTGGGCAAAGAGCAACAAATAAAGAGAATAACAAGCTTTTGGTGTAGCAGCAAGGAGCAAGATACTCTGATTACCATGAGAAATTCCCATATGAATGAGAGAGACCATGCTCAGGACCCGGTTACCTGCATGTTGTAGGCTCCTGAAGGCCCTATAAACATTTATACTGGAAATGCTGCTGAAGTTGGTATCAGAACTCTTCACTGTGAAAAGAGTGGGCATTAACGTTCACATACTTCTTATAGGAGGCTCACTGAAACTTAAAACTTTGTACTCATACCCATACCCAAACTAAAACTGCTAAGCACTGTAAGATTCTGGATGATTCCTGGAAATACATGACACTTGGTTTCAAGAATGTGCAAACAATAACCAGTTAATTTCCATTTCTTTCCAGTGCAGAAACTAATGTGATGGCCCGATTTCATCTTAGATGTATGTTCCAGAACTGTATTACATTTTGATAATGCCAAACACTACACAAACCAGAAATGATGAGAAGCTAAAGCCTACTGAAGAGGTGTTTAAAATCCAAAATCAGTATTTATAGTATAGAAATGATCCAGGCTCCTGCATGACAGGTGATGGACAGTTAGTTGGATTTTTAAGATACTGCCTATCTGGAGCATGTATACTTTCAAAAATAGGAAAATATGGAATATAAATTTGAATTTGCTATGTTTAAATTCTTATTAAAATTTTAAATACAATCTGTATTTTACTATCCCATTATTTCTATAAATTATTTGTAAATGACTTAAAAATATTAAAAAATGAATTAATAAAAAGGGCTCATTGGCCCAGATGGTGAATGGTGATTACTTTTTCCTGCTGTACTGGAGATTGTTGAGCTCTAGTGTATCCTGATGTATATCAATAATTGAATGAATAAAGGATGACTCTAGATCCAGTTAATAAAGGCGTGAGGGGTTTTCAAAAAGAATATACAATAAAAGAAGGTAGACTAGAGAGGATATCAAACTGCAGGAAAAATAAATTGTAATTTTCAAATTCAGGCATTGAATAATGGAGACAAATACAGCTATAGGTTGTATTGTAGCAAACAGTGGTCTTTTCAGCTGCAGGGAATCCTATGCCTATTCCTGCCCTTCTCATTATCTCAAAGTTATAGGGTAGAGCCAATTCCACACCTCCTTTAGTTGTAAAGTTGGAGACAGCTCTGCATGCCTACAGATATATTCTCTTATGAAGACATTGTGAGAACAGTCTCTTGACTATGAAAAATAATACATTTATACCTAAATGCAACTTTTAATATTTATTTATTTTTGGGACACAGAGAGACAGAGTGCAAGCAGGGGAGGGGCCGAGAGAGAGAGAGAGAGAGAGAGAGAGAGAGACAGAGAGACAGAGAGAGAGAGAGATACAGAATCTGAAGCAGGCTCTGGGCTCCAAGCTATCAGCACGGAGCCTGACGCAGGGCTCGAACTACGAAGCACGGGTCGTGACCTGGGCTTAACTGATTGAGTTACCCAGGTGTCCCCCTAAATGCAACTTTTAATGAGTCTACTGTTTCTATAAGCCAGTAGCAACTCACTGCTTTGCAGCTTGCAGATTTATACTTTATGCAACACCCATATTTCACTCCTGCCTGCTCAATCGACAAATTTGCGCAGTGCAGCTGCATCCAAATATGGCATGCTTAAAATTGATGATATATATGCAAGAACAGTTACCATAGCATTTTTGTATTACTGAAAAAAACTGGGATAACTGATATAACCATAAGTTTAAGAAGGACTAAATAAATCACAATTCGTTGATATTCTGGAATATTATAGACCCACATAAAAATGTATATATTGGCATGAAAACTTGTCCCTGATATACATTTTTGAGTGAAAAGAAGAACAATATATTTAACAAGATCCTTTGAAAGAGAATAGATCTCCTCTATGTAGATACATTAAGTATCTATTTCCTTTTACATGTGTATGTAACACACGTACACATTATAGAAACATACATATTATGTGCATGTATGGAATTACTGTAAGGATACTCATAGCCTTGTAAGTGATAATTTCTGGGGAGAAGGAATGAGGGTAATGTACACTTTTTATTCTAAACATTTCTGGATTGTATTCTTGTTTTACAAGAAGGTAATACATTTATAATTTAATTTTTTGTTTTTGAAGTTAGAGCATATCTGCTGTCAAGATTGTATGTTTTAAGTGGAGGGCCACTGTTACATGCCTTCTCCAAAAATGAAGTATGTGTAAAACTGGGTCTGCAGTGCCTGACTTTTTCTCTCAGGCTCAGATGTTTCCTAGCGTCGTGGATCTGCCATTGTCATTTTCTCTTTGTAGCATAGAAAAGGCAAAAAGAGGTAAAATGATTTTTTATCATCATCCAAGCTCTTGGTGGCGGAAGGTCTCAAACTTTTATATTCCAAAGGGCTACACCAGCAGGCAGGAGAAGCTTTGGACCAACTTGCCAGTGAATGACATGATACCAAATTTTATTACATATGAAGAATTAGAACTTCATGTGTGAAACAAACACAAATTACAGACTGCCTGCAGGACTTCACAGTCACTTCTGAGAGGCGCAGAACTAAGACTGATGGGTTTTTCCAGTCCCAGTCTCATCCCCCAGCTACTGGGAACACAATTACTGAGAAAAATGCAAAGCTGAATTTCAAATGATATCACAGGGATAATTTTTCTTTCTTTTTTTTCTCTCCCCCTTCCAACTTAATCAAGGAGTGCTTTCTTGTTTGCTGGTTGCTTGACCATAAGATATCTTATGTAAATTCCTCAATAATGGAATGATGGATAGATATGTTATAAAAACACATATGGGCCTGCTGCACTTTCCCAGATATTTGCTTCTTCAGATATGTATCAGTTCTTCCATCCTCTTTTTAAGAATTCATTCATTCACAGGAATAAAAGGTACAGCACGGGGAATATAGTTGATGACATTGTAGTAGTGTTGCATGGTGATGGATGGTGACAACATTTGTGATGAGCACAACATAGTATATAGAATTGTTGAGGGGCTCCTGGGTGGTTCAGTTGGTTGAGTGTCTGACTTCAGCTCAGGTCATGATCTCACCATTCGTGAGTTCGAGCCCCGCGTCAGGCTCTGTGCTGACAGCTCAGAGCCTGGAGCCTGCTTTGGATTCTGTGTCTCCCTCTCTCTCTGCCCCTTCCCTGCTCATGCTCTGTCTCTCTCTCTCAAAAATAAATAAGCATTAAAAAAATTAGAGATTAGAGTTGTTGAATCACAGTGTTGTACACCTGAAGCTGATGTAACATTATGTGTCAACTATATTTTTAAACAATTCATTCATTCATCCATTCATTCATCTCTGCAAACAGTGAGCCCCTTTATGTATGAACATGAGCTCACATACCTGTATGTGTGTGCAGGTGTGCGTGCACCTGCACGCGCGTGCGCACGCACACACACGCGCGCACACACACACACACGCTCCTGGTACTGGGATGGTATAGCAGGCCCAGGCAGTGAGTCAGTTACTAGAGAAATCTAGGTGAAAGAGAGCTGTGGTCCTATAGCCCTATAAAGGAGCTCAGTGTGTACCTCCTGCCCAGAATTTGTGTAGGCAGACAGTTCCTTTAAGGGTGAAAGGCTCGTCTGTAAACTGATTTCACATCAGTGCTGCCTGCTGCCACAGCCTAGCACTGGAACCGGCAAGGCCAGGGAAGCGCCTTCCCCGGAGGCCAGCCTGGCAGAGACTCAGGAACATAAAACACATTCCAGTGGTTGCCATCTGGGTGCACAGCTGCCAGGAGCAGCCAGTGTGTGGCCTTGAGGCCTTGGGGTGAGCCAGGGGAGGGCAGGTCTGATGCCAAGGCCTGCAGAAAGCGGCCCACAGCCTATTTGGCTCTATAGACTCTACTTGTTACTGAGAACAATACTTTTATCTAGAAAGTGTGTTGTGGGAGGTTGGAATCCCCCACGTGGGGCACGGGAGTAACTTTGGCACTCCTGAGGCTATGGAGCTGGGGAGTACTCCATGTACCTTTGTGCTCTTGACTCAAGCCACAGGGAAACCCCAGAATTACCACAAAGTCATCCCAATTCTGGCTTGGCATCACCAATCAGCTAAAAGCAATTTTCGGAAGATGCTTTCATCTAGCACTTAGTGCATACTTGCGTCCAAGTGTGTGTGTTTACTGTAGGTCTATTTTTAAGAATGAACACTCTTGATTTTCACTTTTGCAAATAGATGGGAGGGGGGTGCCCTAATGCCTGTTAGAACTTCAAGGGATTGGTTTTCACATGAGAGAGCTTCAGAAAGGAGAAATGGTTGAAATTATCTGGCAGCAGCTTTTGAGGGACACTTACCATGTATTTACTTTTAAAATTTCAGTTCATTTGAAAGCTAGTATAGTTAAATTAACCAAAATCTAAATTAAAAAAAAGTCCTCAATTCTTCCAGGCCTACTTCACATCATCAAACTAGGCCCCGCTGGAGGCCCCATTAAAATGGCAGCTCCCACTGAGAGAGAGACAAAAGCCCCCTCTCTGAATGGGGATGCTGAAACAGTGATGGGCTCTCAGAACTGCTTTTTTTTTTTTTTTAATCCATTAAAAAAAAAGTTACCTCTGCATTGACTGTGAGAGAGTATTTATTTAGCTCTCCACACTGTGGGAAACAGAGGCGTTCTCCCTTATAAGGACACCCAGACCTTCTTGGGAGAGGAGAGAAATATGAATCCATAACATGGCTGAACAAATTCCTCCTCGCAACTGAATTCATGGAATGTTTTGGATGTGAACAGCTTAATTTTGGTGTGGTCTGGGACAAATTAATATGACTTAAATCCCACCTCACAGAGGAAGCTTCTCTTCATGACGTGGGTGGGGTTAGCACACTCACTTCCCTCAGAATTCTAACAGTGCTCTCCATTACATTTAAATGTGTCTCCCCCTCTGTGCCAGCAAGAAAAACTTCAGGAATAAAGAAATCAAAAAAGGAATAGAGAAATCAAGAACAAACTAAAAATGTACCTAAAAAACCTAATTGTGTCAAATGTCCAGTATATGACTGTGATATTTCTTGCTACATGAATGTTACGAGAGTCTTCATGCAACAGAATAAATGCTCCTATAGGGTCTTTGTATTTGGGGAGTAAATATATTAAACACGATGATTGCTCTTCCAGTATTTCTCATGAAGCCCTGGGAATGGCTATTCCAACCACAAAGAGACTAACAAGGAAGTATCACTCTCTTCTTTCAGAAGATGAAAAGGCTTTCACCATAATCCTTAATCAGACACTTCTGTTCTGTCACAGAGAGCTCAGTCTCTTCTTTTTTATTAAAAAAATTTTTTTTAATTTACATCCAAGTTAGTTAGCATATAGTGCAACAGTGATTTCAGGAGTAGATTCCTTAATTCCCCTTACGCATTTAGCCCATCCCCCCTCCCATAACTCCTCCAGTAACCCTTTGTTTGCTCTTCATACTTAAATGTCTCTTATGTTTTGTCTCCCTCCCTATTTTTATATTATTTTTGCTTCCTTTTCCTTATGTTCATCTGTTTTATATCTTAAAGTCCTCATATGAGTGAAGACATATTATATTTGTCTTTCTCTGACTAATTTCACTTAGCATAATACCCTCTAGTTCCATCCACACAGTTGCAAATGGCAAGATTTCATTCTTCTTGATTGCCAAGTAATAGAGAGCTCAGTCTTTTTAGCAGAGACTTAAAATGAGCTTTGATGTCATCCTTTCCAGAACTAAATTTCTTTATTTTTGCATATTGGAAATAAAAAGAATTACCACCTCATATGGGAGTAGGTTCTTGAGTCAAAGCTACTGTGAATATCAGCTATGTGCTTTGGATTTAGGAACCCACTTGCAGATTGTTCACACACTTTACCTCTTTAGTTACCTTGTATTTGTAGAAGGGGGTAGTAAGAAAGATTACTCCTTGATGATCAATAATAGAATCGCTTGTATTTGGCTTTAAAATGCATCATATGCTTGTTCTTTCTGCAGACATATGCACATGATTATGTTTGGGTTCAGTTAATGTTAAAATTAGATCACTTTCCCTGAATAACTGATCATTGAGAGAAGTTCTCCAAGAATCAAGATGGGTTGTTAGGCACTTAGGGGTGGAATCCCAGGCAAGATGCCATTTTTGAGATGCCCCTAGGCTAAGGTAACCAGATGAGGGTGGTTACATGCACTTAGAGACCATGAAATGTGGAGAACCAGCTGACAACACCACTCTATGAGAACTGTCTCTGTAGTGGGAACGGGTGTAAAGGCAATCTAACACAGGGCTCCTGTTCCAGACTAGGCTCCTCAGAACACGTGTCTCTCCCTATACGCATTGATAGTACATCATTTTTCTATCAGAATAGTATTTTGGCCAAGAATAGTACAGCTGTGTAATTTATTACCACCGATAGAAGCCTCTGAAAATTAATCAATAAAAGGTACAAATGTTTGCATCCCTTTTTCACTACAGGAATTATAGGCCTTTGGAAGTACAAAGAACATCCCTGAGAATGGGTTTTCAAATGTTTTTTTTCCCCTAGTAGTGGATTCCCTTAAAAAATAAAATAAAAATAAATACAGGCCTACCTGGAATTCTAATATGTAAAATAACACTAGGGCATCTTACTGAATGAGGAAAATTTTAAGGGCACCGGGGTGACCCGGTTAAGTGTCGGACTCGATTTCAACTCAGGACATGATCTCACCAGTACATGAGTTCGAGCCCCACATCAGGCTCTTCGCTGACAGCACGGAGTCTGCTTGGGATTCTTTCTCTCCCTCTGTCTCTACTCCTCTCCTGCTTGAGCACTCTCGCTCTCTTTCTCAAAAGAAATAAACATTAAAAAAATACATAAAAAATAAAATGAAGATAAATATAGGCCTACGTGGAATTCTAATATGTAAAATAACAGTAGGGCCTCTTGTTGAATGAGGAAAAATTTAGGGTTCCAGAAGCTTGTTTTGAAACTCACTGTGTTAATATGATTTTTAAATTTCCTGAACAAGAAGTTGTATAAGTCATCTGAGAATGCAACAGGACAGTAACAAACAGATGCCCTAAAATATTAGGGAAATTGGATCATTTTACTATAAGAACACACACTAAATACAGAGACAAAGAATGAGGGTTTTCAGTAAGTGACCAAAGGTTATACTACTTTGTGACAAACTCAGGACCCAAATTCATTTTTTCCCCCACTTTCAAGCTACCGTATGATGCTGTCTTTGGAGTCTGGAATGCCTTTGAAATCACGCTGTATGACACTCTAATCAATTTTAATGATCTACAGCTTTTAGAAGTTGGTAAAAAAATTTTATAGCAATGAACAACTTTCTACCTTTTTTTATGCTACCACAAAACTGATCATGATTCTCAGAGATATTTTATGTTAATAAAAATCATTTATATTTCTTTGGCCTGATATGCATGGTTTAAATACCGTCACTTGCATTCTGGAGCTGGACATAGGACATGACATCCCTGACCAGTAAATCCCTTGAATGAGTGCATTTTCCCCCTCTGTGCATGTCTCCTTCTCGTCCATTGTCTGTCTTCTTTTCATGTCTGTCAGGCGGTGGCCATGACTGTGCACTTATAAAGGTCAGTGACCCAGCAGAGAGGGCAGGCCCTGCAGAAGGCCTGTTGATGAAGCATTTCAATGCACACTGAATTTGTTAGCTCTCTGGCTTACTCCCAGGGGCAGGGTACAATTGTTTCCTGTGTGGCATGGCACCCACCCGGAACTCTTATGGTATGGGCCATTCCAACCAGGAATCTCGAAACCACATCCTACAAAGTAAACACCCAATATTTCCCAGCTTACTACATTCTTTTATCTGGCTCTCCTTCCCTTGATTTGTCTACATACTCAATAAAATTAAAACAAAGATTTCCCTTACTTACATGAATGGTCAGTCACAGAGATGTTTTCAAAGGATTATTTGTAAAATGGAGAGGCCACATGGACAGTAAACTCGCATCTTTCAGCTGAAGAGTTTAGAAGGTGATGGTCCTAAGCTGCTTCCTATTACACATACTAAATTAAGCAAAAGCAGACTTGATACTTCTCTTGAGATTGTCTCAAGAAAGGCAACCATTTGTTTCTCTGTTTGGAGCATCTACCTTTTGGTAAAGCAATGATGATCTAGAAGTGGAAACCACTGATTGAAAAATGAAAGGCTCATCTCAAATTTCAAACTGCTACAATCTTTGCTGCAAGTAAAGAAAGGCAGCTCTTAGGTGAAATCAGATGCAGAAGTTTTAGTTATATGTTGTGGTTCTGGCCATAATGGAGTACCAAGTATCAGATTATCCTTCCTATAGAAAGCAATTATAAGCTCTAGACAAAATATTAAAGGACAGCTATTTAAACATATTGGACAGAGACCAAAGCAGGCAGAAACCAGAGGAAATTTGATCCTTGAAATAAGGAACCATTCTGGATAAGATCAATATGTTTATGGGTTTCCCCAAGGATGCTCTAGAGTCCACCTGGGACAAGACAACTTCACTTCAAACAGAAAGTCATAGTCTTATTGGCCTGAGGGTTCAGAGGATGAAGTTTGGGAGCTATCATAGTGACTGGAAATCAAGGGGTAAAAATCCCAGAAAGAGGAACCACGCAGGGAATAGGCCTCAAAACTACTTATATCATCCTTTCAAATCCTTGCCTGACCTCTGAACTATGCACGTGCAGGGGAGATTCCAAATTGCCCTGTGGAAAACTACAGCCAGGACACTGAAAGAATAGAACAGAGATTCCAGCTTCTGCCCACTGCATAGAGACAGACTTTAGAATCGGAGTCCTGCCAAGTTTGAGGAGCTTGGTGATTTCTCAAGATTTTTACTTAAACTTTAGAAAAGTCGTGCCTTAGACGTAGAGACTAGATATCATACTTAAGAGATTTGCCCTGGGACTAATGACAAAACTGAAATGGACTCCATCAAAGCATCAAACCTAGTCTCTACAAGTTCAGGGTGCAGGGTGATCAGCCAATAATGTAACTACCAACTAGAACAAAATTCATTACTATTCAGAGGAAAATAACAAAAACCAGAGTCTATAAGGAACCTTCTACAATGTCTAGTATACATTAAACAATTACTAGACATATGAAGAAACAGAAAACGTGACCAAATAGTAAATGACACAAGATGACTCAGATGTATGAAAGACTTTAACGCAGCTATTATATATTTGTAAAAGGACTTGAAGGATAAGATAATCATAATGAGCAGACATGTAGGGAATTAGAGCAAAGATATGGAAATTATAGAACTGAAAAGTATAATATTTAAAACCAAATTCAACAGATAGGCTTAAGAGTAGTAAAAAGATTCAGGAAATTTGAAGACATCAGTGGAGACTATGTCTTCAGATTCTTCAGACAATCTGAAGAACAGACAGAAAAAAATGTTTTACAAGTATGTGAAAAGAACTTCAGGGTCCTGTGGGAAAATGTCAATCTAAAAATCATTTAATTGGGTTCTCAGAAGAAGAGGAGAGAGAAAATGAAAGAGAAAAATAAATTAGTAAATAGATGAAAATCTCCCAAATTTGGTAGAAAACGTCATTATAGAGCCAAGCAGCTCAGCAAACCCATGTAAGGTAAGTACAAAAAAAAAAAAAAAACCCCAAATACACAAACAAACAAACAAACAAACAAACCCCACAACAACAAACCACATCTAGGCACAATTAAGCCAAGTTTCTGAAAACTAGTTGAAAAGTTGTCAAAGGAAAAAGACATCACATAAAGGGAGAGTGATTATCACTGACTTTTCAACAGAAACAACTGAACATCTTTAAAGTGCTGAAAGATAAATTCAGTGCATTTAGAATTCTATATCCAGCAAAAATATCCTTCAGAAATGAAGGTAAAGTCTGACTTCCTAAAGATATGTCAAAGAAAAATTTTCAGGCTAAATGGAAATGATAGCAGGTACAAACTCAGATCAACAGAAGCAATAAATAGCACCAGAAATTGTTACACAAAAGTGGATATGTGTAAAATATTTTCTTTCCAATTAAAAAAAAGAGCTCACTGTTTAAAGCAAAGTTTATAACACTGTATTTTACTATTTACAATACATGCATATATATGTGACTGGGCATTAATAGAATTTTACTGTTGCTAGATTTTTACATTTTACATGCAGGAGTAAAATATTCACTCTACTAGGTAGGCCACACTAAGTTAAGAATGCATTGTAAAATACCTAGAAAATACCTTAAAAAATCCAAAAAGGTAGAGTTTAAATCCACAGAGAAATTAAAATGAATATTCTAAATATGTGATTAACCCAAATAGCATAAGGAAGGAAAAACAAAGGAAAAAAGATGGAACAAATAGAAAACAAATAGAAAAATGGTAAACCTAAGTTCAACTATATCAATATTAAATGTAAATAAACTAAACACCAATTAAAATTATGGCAAATAGCATAAAAAAGCAAGATTCAAGAACATGCAATCTATAAGAGCTACAAGGAGACTAATAGATTTAAAACTCATGCAAACCCTAAGCAAAAGAAATATGGTGTGGCTATATTAACCCAACATAAATGTGGGCTTTGAGCAAAGGGAATGACTAGAACTTAAAGGCATTCCATAATGATAAAATGTTCATTTCAATAGGAAACATAATAATCATAAATGTTTATGCAGTTAACAACAGCTTCAAAATACATGAAGCAAAAACTGACAGAACCAAGGAAAGAAATAAATCCACAATCACAAGTTAGAGACTTGAACATCATGGTTTCAGTAACTGATAGAAAAACTAGATGAAAAATCAAGACTCTAGCAGATTTGAACATCATCAACCAGTCTGACCTAATGGACTTTTATAAAATGCTATACCCCCAAACTTCAGGACACATGTTCTTTTCAAGCACACATAGAATATTCATCAGGATAGGCTGTATGTTGGGCCATAAAATAAGTCTCAAATTTCAAAGGATTGAAATTTTACAAAGTTATTTCCTTACACAGTGGAGTTATAGTAGAACTTAACAACACTAAGAACCCTGAAGACTGCAAAAGGAACTGTGGTTCAAAGGAAAAATAAAAAAGGAAAATTAGAAACCATCTAAACATTTTTTTAATGTTTATTTTGTTTTAATATTTTTTTAACGTTTATTTATTTTTGAGATAGAGAGAGACAGAGCATGAATGGGGGGAGGGTCAGAGAGAGAGGGAGAAACAGAATCAGAAGCAGGCTCCAGGCTCCGAGCTGTCAGCACAGAGCCCGACGCGGGACTCAAACTCGTGAACCATGAGATCATGACCTGAGCCAAAGTCGGACACTTAACCGACTGAGCCACCCAGGCACCCCTAATGTTTATTTTTTGAGAGAGACAGAGAACATGAGTGGGGGAGGGGCAGAGAGACAAGGGGACAGAGGATCCAAAGTGGGCCCAATGCTGACAGCAGAGAGCCTGATGCAGGGCTCAAACCCGCTAACCACGAGATCATGACCTGATCCGAAGGCAGACGCTTAACCAACTGAGCCACCCAGGCATCTCAGAAACCATTTAAAAGTAAGTGATCGTGAACATATAACGTATCAAAATTTGCAGAATGCAGTTAAATTGGTGTTTAGAGGGAATAAACTTTAAACGATATTTTAGTATATGTGCTGCCGAAGTGGGCACATTAAATGATATTTTGATATCATTTAAAACCAATGATATAAAACCAATGATGTAAGATTTCACTTTAAATTGCTCTAAAAGAAGAAATTAGGCCATATATATAATTTCTGTATATAAAACCATTTTTTTAAAGAGCAGAAATTGATAAAATACAAAACAATAGAAGAAATTAATAAAAGCCAAAAGACGTTTCTTTGAAAAGATTAAATAAAATTAACAAACTCCTAGCAAGGCTGATCAAGAAGAAAAGAGAAGCACGAATTACCAATATCAGGAATGAAATAGAGAATAATACCATGGGTCCTATAAACATTAAAATGATAATAAAAAATAAGGGAGTAATGCCTTTATGCTAATGGATAGTATAGGAACAATTGGATAAACCTTTTGAAACATATGAACCATAGCTCCCACCTCACACCACGCACAGGTATTAATTGAGATGTTTTCAGATCCAAACCTAGAATCTAAAACTAGTAAGTTTCTAGAAGAGAGCATAGGAGAATATAATATCTTTGAGACCATGGGTTGGCAAATATTTCTTATTAGGAGACAAAAACATTAAACATAAAAGGGATATTTATAAATTGGACTATCAAAATTTTAAGACTTCTGTTTATCTAAAAGACCCATTAATTAAATAAAACAATAAGGCGCAGACTGTGAGAAAATATAATGCACATGTATATCTGAGAAAAGAGCTATATAGGGAATACATAAATATCTACAAATCAACAAGTAAAACTCAAACAAGAATTTAAAAATGGACAAAACACTACTACAACATATACTTCACAAAAGAAATGTACAAGAATAAATGCTCAAACATCATTCACTGTCGAGATTTGCAAACTAAAACCGTAGCAATATATCATTTCATACCAAATCTTGGTGAGACCATAGAATACCTAAAACTATCATACTGTGTTAGTTGGAATATAAAATGGTACCATCTATATTATAATGTCTTATGAAGTTAAATATACAACTACGCTATCACTCAGTAATTCTACTCCTAGGTTCTTATTCAAAGGAACTGAAAATATGTCCACAAAAAAAATGTATATGAGAATATTATAGAGGTTGGGATTTACTGAAAGTGGGTGAAACAGAACTTTCTCAGGTGATACAAATATTCTCTATTACATTTATCAAAACTCATTGAATTGTACTCTTCAGATATGTGCGCTTCACTGTATATGAATTTTACTTCAAAAAATTTTTTTAAAAAACCCACAACATTATCAGTTCTCCCCAAACTTGATTTAGAGATTCAGTGCAATCCCAGTCAAGGTTCCAGTAAGTTATTTTGTGGACACTGACAAACTGATTACAAAGTTTTTATGGAGATGCATAAAACCCAGAATAGACAATACAACATCAAAGAACAAATTGGAGGATGGACACTACCTGGCTTTAAAACTTAGTATAAAAACTAGAGTAGTCAAGACAGTGTGCTGTTAGTGAAAAAACAGATCAGGGGAACAGAATAGAGAGGCCAGATGTAGACCCACATAAACAGAGTCAACTGATTTTTGACACAGGAGCAAAGGCAATACAATGGAGAATAGGCAGTCTGTTCAACCAATGGTATTGGAACAAATGGACATCCACATGCCAAAAAAAAAAAAAAAAAAAAAAGAATCTAGATAAATCTTACACCCTTCACAAAAATTAACTCAAAATGGGTCAAAACCTAAATGTAAAATGTGAAATGATAAAACCAAAGATAACATAGGAGAAAACCTGGATGACCTTGGGTATGGTGACGATTTTTTGGATACAACACCAAACGCATGATCCATGAAAGAAATAATGGATAAGCTGAACTTCCTTAAAATTAAGCACTTATGCTCTGTGAAATATAACGTCAAGAGAATAAGAAGACAAGCCAGAGACTGGGAGGAAATACTTGCAAAAGACACATTTGATAAAGAACTGTATCCAAAATATACAAAGAACCCTTAAAACTCAAGAAGAAGGAAACAAACAATCTGATTAAAAGGTGGGATAAGAAAAATCTTATCAGATACCTCATGGAAGAAGACATGCAGATGGCAAATATGCACCTGAAAAGGTGTTCCATATCACATATGTCACTAGAGAACTGCAAATTAAAACAACAATGAGCTATCACTACATACCTATTAGAATGGCTAATATCCACAACACGGACAATACCAAATGGCAAGGAAGAGGTGGAACAACAGAAACTCTCATTGATTGCTGGTGGGAATGAAAAATGGTACAGTCACTAGGAAAGATAGTTGGTGATTTCTTACAAAACTAAACAAGTCTTCACATATGATCCAGCAGTTGCACTCCTTGGTATTTACCCAGAGGAACTGAAAACTTATGCTCACACAAAAACCTGTACAAAGGTGATTATAGCAGCTTTATTCATAAGTGCCCAAACCTAGAAGCATCCACAGTGTCTTTCAGTAGGTGAATGGATAAATAAACTATGGTACATCCAGAAACTAGAATATTAATTAACACTAAAACTAAATGGGCTCTCAAGGCACAAAAAGACATGGGAGAACCTTGAGTGCATATTACTAAGTGAAAGAAGCCGTCTGAAATCAGCCTCACAGTGTATGATTCTAATTATATAATATTCTGGGAAAGACAAAACTCTGCAGATAATAAAAAGTTAATGGTTGCCAGGGATTGGGGAGGAGGGAAGGGTACTTTATAATGATGGATATTTATCATTTGTTCAAACCCATAGAAAATACACCACCAAGAGTGAACCCTAATGTCAACTATGGACGTTGGGTAATTATAATGTGTCAATGTAGGTTTATCAGTTGTAACAAATGTAACACTCTGGTTGGGGCTATTGACAATGGGAGAGTCTACTGGGCAGGGAGTATATGGGAAATCTATGTATCTATGAACCTGAAATTACTCTGAAGAAAATGTCTTAAAAAAAAAAGCCAAGAAAAAAACCCAACTTCATGCTTGCTACTTTTTCT
This sequence comes from Panthera pardus, assembly GCF_024362965.1. Lineage (NCBI taxonomy): Eukaryota > Metazoa > Chordata > Mammalia > Carnivora > Felidae > Panthera > Panthera pardus. The sequence goes on from NW_026527013.1 coordinate 96,135,420, forward strand.
CTATGAGATAAAATCACAATTTCATAAAAAATTGAAAGAAGGATGTAAAAGTATCCTTAAATGATAATCCTTAAGCCTTTGTATATGCTCTTTCATTACTCGTTTTTCAAATGTTTCTTTATTTTTGAGAGAAAGAGAGAGAGAGAGAGAGACAGAGAGAGAGAGAGAGAGACAGAGAGAGAGAGACAGAGAGAGAGCAAGTGGAGAGATGCAGAGAGAGAGGGAGACAGAGAACCCTAAGCAGGCTCCATGCTGTCAGCACAAAGCCTGATGTGGGACTTGAATTCAGGAACCATGAAATCATGACCTGAGCCCAAATCAAGAATCAGAGGTATAACTGACTGAGCCATCCAGGTGCCCCTATTCATTACTTCTATTTGCTTGTTTTGTGGAAGTAAGAATTGTTTCTAATACATATAAAGAATTAGAAAAAAAAAAAAAAACCTAAACTAATAACTGGTAGACATGTAACTTCTTAGAGACTTGGAAAGACACTTTGACAGGACCTATCAAAACAGAAATTGCTATAACTTTGACCCAGCTCTCCCCCTTGTCCCTAGAAATATTCACATAAAGTGCCAACAGATATGTGGGCAATGATCTCACTGTAGCATGGCTTGGAATAAGAACAAATTGGAGACAATTTAAATGTCTATCAATAGGGCCATGGTTAACAAATTATGGCCATCTGGGTTAATAAATATTGTGCAGCTGTTAAAAGAAAGCATAAATATTAAATGTGTATGAAATACTTTTGTGTGAAAGAACTAGGCTACTGAAGAACATGAATAATAATATCTCATTTTTAAAAAAAAATTATTTATTTTGAGAGAGAGAGAGAGAACATATGCAAGCGTGCAAACGGGGGGGGGGGGGGGTAGAGACAGAGAGAGAGAGAGAGAGAGAGAGGGAGGGAGAAAGAGAATCCCAAGCAGGCTCCACGCTGCCAAGACAGAGTCTGACACAGGGCTTGATCTCACAAACTGTGATATCATGACCTGAGCTGAAATCAAGGGTCAGATGCTTAACCTACTGAGCCACCCAGGTGCCCTGATATTATCTCATTTCTGTAAAAATAACTCCTTTATTCCTCTCTTTGCTTCTGTCCTTCCTTTTTCTTTGTAAATGAATTGAGAATGCCCTAAGGATACACATCAAACTATTAGCAGTGGTTACCACCTGGAGAAAGGGAGTGGAAAGTTGGCAAGTGAGAACTTTAATCTTTTTTTTTTACAGACAGAGAGAGATAGAGCATGAGCGGGGGGGGGGGGGGGGGGGGGGGGGGGGGGGGGGGTGCGCAGAGAGAGAGAGTGAGACACAGAATCTGAAGCAGGCTCCAGGCTCTGAGCTGTCAGCACAGAGCCTGTGCTCGAACCCATGAACCAACCGTGAGATCATGACTGAGCCAAAGTCGACACTTAACCAACTAACTGAGCCACCCCAGAGCCCCCTCCCCTTTTTTTTACTTTCTGTATGCCTATTATACTTTAATTTTTCTTCTCAATGAATGTATGGTTGTTTTGTAATTAACATTTTTTCCCTAATTTTCTTGAGATGCAATTGACATATAACATTGTATAAGTTTAAGGTGTACAATGTAATGATTTGATATATGTATGTATTGCAAAATGACTACCATGTAAGCTTAGTTAACATCTATCAGCTCACATAGTTACAAACTTTTTTTTCCTTGTGATGAGAACTTTTAAGATCTATTTTTTTTAGCAACTCAGAGTTACCACACTGTACATTACATCCAAGAACTTAATTTATCTTATAGGTGGAAGTTTATGCCTTTTGATCACCTTCATTCATTTCCCTATCACCCGCTCTCCCTGGCCCCACCTCACCTCTGGTTGTTTCAAAAAGAAAGGAGGACAAGGAGAGGAAGGAAGGAAGGAAGGAAGGAAGGAAGGAAGGAAGGAAGGAGGGAAGGAGACAACAGTTATCTGTACTGCAGAGCCAAAGGACCACCTAATCATCAGCGTTCATGATTGATCAGGACTTGGAAGAATGACCTCAGGTAGGACCAGATTCGACCCCAAACAATTGCGAATATTTCTTATTTTTAAAGACAGAATAGTAGACACCACCACTTCCCTTGGTAACCATTTTCATTTGTAATGATCTTGACATGGAGATATTACTTTCTTCTGAGTATCTCTGTCCCGAGTGTAGAAACAGAACAGCTGATCATCATATATTAACACACAGCGTTAACTTTCAATTACCCATGATAAGGTTAGGGGAGGCGCAGTGACTTTGATAAGGAAACCCATCCCCCACTTCCCATTGTTATGTTTCCCTTTTTAGAGCCCACCACTGTGAAGCTGGAATAACTTGAAGAACGGAGGTACACTGTACAGGCACAGCCTGGGAGTCAGCTGTGTACTTGTAGGCAAAGTAGTTAAGCTTTCTAAACCTCAGTTTCCTCATTTGGAAATGATTACAACCATAACGGTAATGATGATAATAATTCCTCCTACCTTGCGGGCCAGTTGTAAGAATTCGGGGTGCCTAGGTGGCTCAGTCGGTTAAGCTCCCGACTTTAACTCAGGTCACAACCCCCCGGTTGGTTAGTGAGTTCCAGCCCTGCGTCAGGTTCTGTGCTGACAGCTCAGAGCCTGGAGCCTGCTTCGGATTCTGTCTCTCTCTCTGCCCCTCCCCCGCTCACGCTCTCTCTCAAAAATAAATAAACATTAACATAAAAAAGAGTTATTAGGATTAATTAAAACACCTTGCTCATAGTAAGTCCTCAATCATGATTATATTTAATCCAACCCTCTAAGGTAACCCAGAGTGCTAGTGGAGTAGAGCGGAGATAAGAACTCACATCTCTTTACTTCAAGGACCCTACATTACAGGGCTTCTGTTAGTCTCTGTGACAACGGTAACTTTGGGGTTGTTATTACTTTACCTGACGGTTGCTCGTTCGCTGCTCGCCTTGTTGAGATCCACTTTATAGTTCAGGAGAGCCTCACATTCAGTGTTCCCCGCTTATCCCCGGATCCGCTTTCTGCGGCTTCCGTTTCCCACCCGCAACCATGGTCCGGAAGTAGATGGTCGGCGTTCTGAGGCGCTCTGTCGCAACGCCTACGTCATTCACCACGCTTCATCTCATCTCCGCAGGCAGTTTATCATCTCGTGTCATCACGAGAAGGAGGTGAGTACAGTACAATAAGATATTGTGAGAGCAAAGGAGACTACCTTCACATAACTTTTATTATAGTATATTGTTGTAATTGTTCTATTTTATTATTAGTTATTACTGTTAATCTCTTACCTTGCCTAATTTATAAATTAAACTTTATCATAGGAATCTATGTACAGGAAAAAAAACATATATAGGGTTCAGTGGTACCAGCAGTTTCAGCCATCCACCAGGGGATCTTGGAACGTATCCCCCACAGTTAAGGGGTGGGGTAGAGTATAACGTACACGTATTCTAGAATGTAAAGGGTTATTCTTTACATGAGGATGATGGGCAGTTTATTCGTTCATCCTCACCAGAAAGGTTCACACTAAAGGAAATGGGATTATACCTTCACCAGGAGGGATTTAGATTAGACAGGAAGAAGAACTTCCTGGCCGATGATTTCCTTCCCAGCAGGCCTTAAAAATAGAATACTCACCCGTTTATCAGTTTTTAAGATACAGGCAGTTAGAATAGATGGTTTTTCAAGATCTCTTTTAATATTAGGATTACTTTTATCAGAAGCTGTTTCTAAGAGGAACTCATTTTATGCCCATCTATGAATTAAAGAATTTACAGGGATTTTTTCGTTCCCAAAGCAATGGGAAATACTTTTTGTCTGCCTTTGTCTCTTTAAAGGCCTATAAAATTATACCAAACTGCTTTAGCAAGCTAAAAAAATATGGGAAGCACACAGAAGAGATTTACGAAAATATTGTGTGATAAAAATTTACATTTGTATAGCACATTAAAATTATTTACTACAAATATTATTTATAGATATTTTGAGTGAACTCTAAGGGGCTTAGGACCGCGTCTGAAATCTAATTCTTTGGACTGGTCGGTCTTTGTAATTGGACTCCACCCATGCTGGCAACTGAGAATAAATATAAGGTAACACTGACATCTAGTGGATTCTACATGTTATTGCCGTTGTTTGGGGTGGACCTTAACAAATTTAACATCAACTCAAAGTTAACATCAGTTTTTTAGACACTGGACTGATAGGACCTGAGAGTCCCTTCTCCTTATTTTAAGAGTACATTAAAAAAAAGTTTTCAAAGATATGTTAGTACTTAAAAATTGTTATTTTATTGTTGTTTTCTAATTTAATTTTATTTTGCCAACTGAATGTGATCTGTGTGATGGTGACTTGGAATTTGTTGAAACTTCTTTTAAAAGCCAGCCCATGCTAGCTTTTTGTCATTGTTCTATGTGCACACAGAAACAAAATATACTTTGGTTTGGTTTGGTTTTAGTTTTTGCAGAGTTCTTATATGTAAGTGTGAATTTGGTTGTCCCAAGTTTTCTATATCTTAAGGATTTGAGGCGGTGAGGGAGTTACTCACTTTATTATATTGTGATACAAATAAGGTAAAAATCTTCCTCTATGATTGTGGTTTGTCACCATCTCATTATACTTCTGTCAGGTTTTTTGCTTTCTGTATATACACTGTTAAATGCACATAAATTCATGGCTTTTCAATCTTAGTGAAATGGTCTTTTAGATTATGTAGTGTCTCTCTTTGTCCTCATTATTGCCTTTTGCCTTAAGTTCCATTTTATATATCATTAGTATTGCCACAGTAGCTTCCCTTGGGAAATTACTTGCTGGGTATTTCTTAAATCCTTTATTGTTATTGACCTTTTTGTGTCCTTTTGTCTAAGTTGTTTCCCTTGTAAGCCTTACATGGCTGGCTTAAAAAAGGTCTGGGGCGCCTGGGTGGCTCAGAGCCTGGAGCCTGCTTCAGATTCTGTGTCCTCCCTTTTTCTGCCCCTCCCCTGCTTGCACTCTGTCCACTCTGTCTCTCAAAAAATAAAAATACAATGTTAAAAAAAATTTTTTAAAAAAATTTTTTAACGTTTATTTATTTTTGAGACAGAGAGAGACAGAGCATGAACGGGGGGGCGGGGGGCAGAGAGAGAGGGAGACACAGAATCGGAAGCATGCTCCAGGCTCTGAGCCATCAGCCCAGAGGCCCGACGCGGGGCTCGAACTCACGGACCGTGAGATCGTGACCTGAGCTGAAGTCGGACGCTTAACCGACTGAGCCACCCAGGGCGCCCCAATGTTAAAAATTTTTTTAAAAAATGCTGAGGATCTCTGTCTTTCAATAGTGAGTTTATTCTCTTTACAAATACTATGATTATTGATATTTAAACTTACATTCCACAATCTCATTTTGTGTTTTTTTAAATTTACTGTGTTTTTCTCTGTATTTTCTTTCTCTTTTTATTATGATCCATTGTATATGTATATATATATATACACACATATATATATACATATATATATATACAATATATATATGTGTATATTCCTCTCTCCACTATTTTAGGATACATTGTACTATCATTTTCTTTTAGCTCTTTTATCATGAAATCGTTCAACTGTGCAAGTATGTGTATGACCACTCATGTGCCCTCCTCCCAGCTTTAAGAAGTTTTAACCCTAGAATTTGGCTGTAACTGCCTCAGGTTTATTAAATAAGAAAAAACCAAAAAGGACAGATTCAGTTGAAGTCTTTGTGTATCCCTCCTCAATCTCAGTTTTCCTTCTCTCTCTCTCAAGGATTCACCTCTGTTATGAATTAGATGTTTATTAATTCCATTTTGCTTTAACATTTTTTCTGTATTTTCTAGTTTTAAATGTTTTGCTATTTTAAACATCTGTATGAATAATAAATCTTTCTTATCAACATTATGGTTTTGACATCCATTCGTGTTAGTTGACACGCATCTGGTTCACCACTTTAATTCCTGTACAGTAGTATTCCATTTGCATATATACATTTTTGTCCTACCTATTCTCCTGTTGATGGATATTTAGTTTCTCCTTAAGTTTTTCTTATTTCAAACAATGTTAGAATGATGTTCTTTCGATTTCTCCATGTGCACAGGTGTAAGAATTTCTTTAAAGCAACTCTTTTGTTGATGTACCCCCTAAAATAATCTTGACAAACTATGTAATTTCTTGCACTCTTTAGTGATAGTATTTAAATGTTTTCATTTAAAATTTGAATGGTAGCAAATGATGTGATGTTTGGTTTATTGTAAATATTGATATTTTAAAATATAACTGTTCAAAAAATACAAATATCAAAGGAGTTTGATAGGCACCAACACCATCAGTATAAAGTTACATGAGAAGTTCTATTATGTAGTAGTCTGAAATTGTACATTGTTCCCTTTCCAGCTTCAATGCGGGTTTCCAATACACTCTACAGAGTTTTATCCTAATGCATTGTTTGATATTTGAAAATATTTTCTCTATTGCCCTATCATATTTCCTTACAACAAAATATATATCAAAATGTAGACATTTTTTCTCTGTGGCCAAAAGACTCTGAGTGGTAAAACATTTCATTCTGAATTGAGCTATTTGTACCATTATAAGCAGTACAAAATTGGTCAAGGCAACATAATTATTTTGGTGAATGGTTATTAAGCATAAATATTAAAATTTTACCAAAACCATATTTGGTAAAATATGTTTGACTGTTTTTCAATTAGTTTATGTATCTATGGAAAAATAATTATTATTGCTAGAAAACTATGAGTGCAGCACCAATCCTATTCCTGCTTTTTATTTTTATAGCTGAAGCTGCTGAGAATATTGTTCATATAAAAAAATGGATGAGAATGGAGTATTTTGCTAGAACCATGTCAATTATTTGAACTTATAATGAGTCATACTGTAAAAAATAATATAATTATCTATCATAAATGTTAATAACCTGTCAGCTGACAACTCAATTAGATCTGCTTTCAGTTTTGTTGAAAGCAAAGATTTGGAAACAACCTGATTTACAAAATGTTCTGTCATGCAGATATTATAGTCATTCACTTTCTCAGATTCTGGGAAATACACCAAAAAGTCTTTAGCAGTCCTATGGAAAAATTATACTTGTTGCTGTTTTACTTAGAGGCATCTTGTAAAACCAATATAACTAGAAAGTTTGGGGAAAATAAATATATTTGTTAAATATATATATATTTATATTATATATATATATATTGTCATATATATGATAATTTTTGATAAACATCCATAATCTCATGTTTTAAAGATATTTTCATCAAAATCTTAGAACTATAGATTTATATAATTCAGTGAATTTATATAATTCATTATATATAATATAATATTTATATTATATATATATTGTCATATATATGATAATTTTTGATAAACATCCATAATCTCATGTTTTAAAGATATTTTCATCAAAATCTTAGAACTATAGATTTATATAATTCAGTGAATTTATATAATTCATTATATATAATATAATATTTATATTATATATATATTGTCATATATATGATAATTTTTGATAAACATCCATAATCTCATGTTTTAAAGATATTTTCATCAAAATCTTAGAACTATAGATTTATATAATTCAGTCCACTTAGAATGGCAGCCTAAAACTTAATTTGCAAAGCTATCGGCCAAATTAAAGCTTCTGATAGAAAAAGCGTGACTTCCAAAAACAGACACATAGACCAATGGAATAGAATAGAAACCCCAGAACTAGACCCACAAACGTATGGCCAACTCATCTTTGACAAAGCAGGAAAGAACATCCAATGGAAAAAAGACAGTCTCTTTAACAAATGGTGCTGGGAGAACTGGACAGCAACATGCAGAAGGTTGAAACTAGACCACTTTCTCACACCATTCACAAAAATAAACTCCAAATGGATAAAGGACCTGAATGTGAGACAGGAAACCATCAAAACCCTAGAGGAGAAAGCAGGAAAAGAACTCTCTGACCTCAGCCGTAGCAATCTCTTACTCGACACATCCCCAAAGGCAAGGGAATTAAAAGCAAAAATGAACTACCGGGACCTCACGAAGATAAAAAGCTTCTGCACAGCAAAGGAAACAACCAACAAAACTAAAAGGCAACCAACGGAATGGGAAAAGATATTTGCAAATGACATATTGGACAAAGGGCTAGTATCCAAAATCTATAAAGAGCTCACCAAACTCCACACCCGAGAAACAAATAACCCAATGAAGAAATGGGCAGAAAACATGAATAGACACTTCTCTAAAGAAGACATCGGGTTGGCCAACAGGCACATGAAAAGATGCTCAACGTCGCTCCTCATCAGGGAAATACAAATCAAAACCACACTCAGATATCACCTCACGCCAGTCAGAGTGGCCAAAATGAACAAATCAGGAGACTATAGATGCTGGAGAGGATGTGGAGAAACGGGAACCCTCTTGCACTGTTGGTGGGAATGCAAATTGGTGCAGCCACTCTGGAAAACAGTGTGGAGGTTCTTCAGAAAATTAAAAATAGACCTACCCTATGACCCAGCAATAGCACTGCTAGGAATTTACCCAAAGGATACAGGAGTACTGATGCATAGGGGCACTTGTACCCCAATGTTTATAGCAGCACTCTCAACAATAGCCAAATTATGGCAAGAGCCTAAATGTCCATCAACGGATGAATGGATAAAGAAATTGTGGTTTATATACACAATGGAGTAGTACATGGCAATGAGAAAGAACGAAATATGGCCCTTTGTAGCAACGTGGATGGAACTGGAGAGTGTGATGCTAAGTGAAATAAGCCATACAGAGAAAGACAGATACCATATGTTTTCACTCTTATGTGGATCCTGAGAAACTTAACAGAAACCCATGGGGGAGGGGAAGAAAAAAAAAAAAAAGAGGTTAGAGTGGGAGAGAGCCAAAGCATAAGAGACTCTTAAAAACTGAGAACAAACTGAGGGTTGATGGGGGGTGGGAGGGAGGGCAGGGTGGGTGATGGGTATTGAGGAGGGCACCTTTTGGGATGAGCACTGGGTGTTGTATGGAAACCAATTTGACAATAAATTTCATATATTAAAAAAAAAAAAAGAAAAAGTGTGACTTCATTTTTTAAAATTCAAACGTGTTAATACACATTTCAAGGTATATTATGAAAGCCAATGAAAAATAAAAGTGTATCTTTTTCTATTGAAAAAGAGGAAGTTACTGTGATATATATAGCTCTAATATAAAATATTCTTTTTGTAAGTAGTAAGTAGTACTGTTTTTCATTATTTAATTTGAAATACACAATATGTAGCCAAAATAGCATGATATATGTGAAAAGCAGTAAGCAAAGACATGGGATTTCTTTTGGTAAGAAAGTGTGTGTGTGTTTGCTTATTGAACTCTCTTTTTTATCTTTTGGAAATCATGTAAAAAACTTAAAATAATTTTAATGCTTTTAAAGACATCATCTTATCTGTCTTTAAAACAATAAAGGTATATTTGCTGTAAATATATTGAACCACAATTTAATAGGAACCAGAAACATTTTGTAAGGTGACATCAGATCATCTTATATAAACTTATATAATTATTACTACATAATTATATAAGTGGTATAAATAATACATAATACAATTTGATAAATATGCTTTCACCATCTCATGGAACATTTCTTTACTAATTTATTGGTTGTTTAATAAAAATAGTGTTTATTCTGTTCCAAGTATTCTGCAAATGTTAACTGATCTATTTCTCATAACAATCCTGTGAGATACCTCTTGTAATTTATCCCCATTTTTTTTTAAGATTATTTATTTTTTAGAGAGAGAGTGCAAGCAGGGAAGGGGCAGAGAGAGAGAGGGGGGGACAGAAGATCCAAAACGGGCTCCATGCCTACAGCAGCGAGCCTGATGTGGGGCTCGAACCCATGAACCATGAGATCAAGACCTGAGCCGAAGTCAGACGTCAACCAACTGAGCCCCCAGGTGCCCCAATTTATCCCCATTTTATAGCCAAGGAGACCAAGGCACAGAGAAGCACCTTGAACACTTACACAGGTAGTAAGAGGCACAGTGAGTTTATATCAAACAACGTACATTGAACCTGAAAGATAGCCATTCAGTTGTCATTCCTAATTCCATGCCATAAATTTTGAAACATGAAGTAGTTCTGAACATCTTTCCAGTTTCTTGTAAATGAAGCAGCATCACTTCCTTGCTCTGCTTCAGCTTTCAGTTTAAAGACTCCTTTCTTTTCAAATGAAGGCACCTCCGAGGATTTTGAGACTAGTTGCTAAGAGTAAATTACACATAAATATGTGGGAAGACCCCTTTTGGCATTCATTATTTCTTACTAATGTTCTCCTTGCATGACTCTTATGGGACTTTCTTCAGGAAGGATTGTGTGGTAACAGGAGAGTGACCAAATGGATGAAATCATTAAAATGAACGTCATTTATCCCATCTTCCTACACCACTATGTAAGTTCATGACATTCTAGCATGGGCCAAAATATCCTGTTCTTAACACTCTGCTTCTCTATCTTAAAACAAATATGCATAAGGCACAAAAAGACCTTTGGATTACAGTACATTAGTCAATCATTAAAGAAGAAACCAATAACTCAAACTGCTTCTTTATGTGGTGCCCCTGAGGTTTTTACATTTGGGCTGGACCCCATAATAAAATTTAGAAAGGGAAGAGCCATGTCTCTGTATCAGCCAGGATAGGCAATTTATGTTGTAGTAACAAACAACCCGCACATTTCAGTGGCTTCAAACAACAAAGTTTCATTATCTTTCAACCTGCATTCTTGGATTAGCTGGGCTCTGCTGTGCATTATCTCCACTTTGGGCCCCAGGCTGAAAGAGCTGCTTCTATCTGGGGTGTTACCAGTTATTGTAGCAAAGGAAAACAGGGCTCTGGAGTGGTTTGCTCTGGTAAGTCAATACTCTGAGTATTGTAGAGTGGGAAGGATGTTTGTGAAAAGGGTTGGACGAACAGAACAAATTATATGAGTCTTAGAGTGAATGGAGCAGGAATTGTTTTTATGTAGATCACTTTTAGGAAAGAATAGATATGAAAATTAAAAGTCTAAAACTCATTTATTTTCCCATGCCCTGGTATGCATTGAAAGGCTTCCATCTACCCCACAAAAACACAGGTACTCTGGTTTGAAGATCCATGGTTGAAGGGAATATAATTAGAAGTGGAATTGCTGGACTAGAACATGCACATCTTCAGCTTGTAGTGTATTGATAAATGATTGCACTAGTGCTTGTTCCAATTTTCACTTCCATTGGCAGTGGACCAGTGTTCCCTTTGTTCTACGTCCTTGCCAACACGTACTACTGACAATCTTTCAAAAATTTTGCCGATCTGATAGGTGTGATTCATTATCTCTTTGTTATATTGAGATTCACATTTTTCTTTCTGCTACTGACTTTGAGCATCTGTTCATATGTTTGTTGAACATTCTGATTTCTCCTTCTGTAATTTATTGTTTCATTCATCCCTTTTTCTACTGGATTTTTTTGGAGGGGGGGGGTCTTGTTCTTGTCAATGTGTAAAATATTCCTGTATCATACTTTTACATATATACAAACATTTACATATAGAGGGCTCATTTATCCCTCTGCTTACTCAGCATCTTCACTTGGATGTCTCTGCTTTTATATGCATCTTAGACCTGCTATGGCCAAGATGAAATTCTTGATCTTCCCTCAATATCACCTCTATTTGCAGTCTTTCCCATTTCAGTTATTGCAAACTCCATCTTGGGGTGCCTGGGTGGCTCAGTTGGTTAAGCATCTGCCTCTTGATTTCGTCTCATGTCATGATCTCATGGTTCATGAGTTTGAGACCCTAGCAGGGCTCTGCACTGACAGTGTGGAACCTGCTTGGGATTCTCTCTCTCTCTCTCTCTCTCTCTCTCTCTCTCTCTCTCTCTGCCCTAACCCACTCGTGTGCTCTCTCTCTTTCAAAATAAATACCTGGAAACTCCATCTTTCCAATTAGGCTAAAACTCTTAGAATCATCATTTACTGTTCTCATTCTCTCCCAACCAGCATTGAATCTGGCAGTAAATTCGGTCGACTACACTTTAAGAATACACCAGAATCTGACTACTTTTCGTCACCATCTTCTCTGGCTTGGATAATCACAATGGCCCATGGCCCATAGTTTATCTCCCTATCTCCCTCCTTGTTCCTGCCCACCCTCTCCTCTACCCCTAGTCTACTCTAAAGTCTTGAGAAAATAAAAAAGATTGCTACTTTCAACAAAACTTTGCTAATGTGATAATTTTTGATAAAAGCAAGCAGAGGGACTCAATGGTTTCTATCTTACCCAGAGTAAAATCCAGTGTCCTATCATGGTTTATGCAAACTCATCAGGTCTGGCTTCCATCTACCATCCAACTTCATGCCCTTCATTTTCCCACTTGCTTATTCTGCTCCAGTTACACTGGCTTCCTTTTTGTTCTTCAGATATTTCCAGCCTGTTCCTGCTTCGTGGTCTTTGTGCTTACTGTCTTTTCTGCTTGATGGATTCTACATGACCTGCTCCCTTATCTCCTTCAAAGCTAGGGTTCAGTTTACTTTAATCACCTTTTCAGTGACACCTTTCCTGAACCTACTGTTTTAAATTGTAATGAACTTTTCATCCACACTCTCTGGCCTGCCATTCCTTATATCCTTTCTCTGCTTTATTTTTCTCTTAGGCTTACACTAGGGATATACTAAATAATAAGCTTATTTGTTTATTTTCTGACTCCCTCTAGTAAAATCCAAGCTCTGAGAGGGCAGACAATTTTGTGTTTTGTTCACTGTTACATTCCTACCGTCTAGAACTAATGCAGAATAGGAATTCAACAGTCTTGGAATGAGTAAAAACCTATTTTGCTTTTACATAGACAAGTGTATGCATATTTTCTTTTATAGCTTCTAATATCCTGTCTTAGGATTTTCTCCCACTTAGACTGTACTTTTCCTTTCATAGATTTTTAAAAAAAATTTTTATTATTTTGAAATTCATTTTTCTTTTTTTATGTTTATTTATTTATTTTGAGACAGAGAGACTGTGCAGGGGAGGGGCAGAGAGAGAGGGAGAGAGAGATTCCCAAGCAGACTCTGCACTGTCAGCATGGAGCCCAATGCAGAGCTCGAACCCATGAACCATGAGATCATGACCTGAGCCAAAGCCAAGAGTCAGACACTTAACTGACTGAGCCACCCAGGTGCCCCTGAAATTCATTTTTCTAAATATTCATCTGCCACCAGAGCACCTAAATATATTAAACAAATACTAATAGATCTGAAGGGAAAAATAACAATACAATGATAGTAAGGGACTTCAATATACCACTTTCAAAAATAGATATATCGTATAGACCAAAAATTGATAGGGAAACATTGGACTTGAAATATATTTTAGATCAAATGGACCTTACAGGAATATACAGAACATTTCGTCCAACAGCTGCAAAACACACATTCTTCTCAAGTTTACATTTAACGTTCTTGAGGATAGAGCATATGTTAAGTTACAAAACAAGTCTTAGCAAATTTAAAGATTGAAATCATACTGAGTATCTTTTCTGACCAAAATGGTATGAAACTAGAAATCAATAACAGGAGGAAACTGGAAAATTCACAAGTAAGTGGAAATTAAACAACACACTCCTGAACAACCAAGGGGTAAAAGAAGAAATAAAAAAGGGAATAAAAAATATACCCAGACAAGTGAAATTGTAAACACAACATACAAAAATCCAAAAAGTCAACATGCAAATTTGAAAATTCAACATGCAAAAATTTAAAACTCATGATATGCAGCAAAAAGCAGTGGGAAGTTATAACAATAAATGTTTGACTTAAGAAAAAAGTAAGATCTCAAAAAAATAACTGAACTTTACACCTCAGAGGATTAGAAAATGAAGAGCAAACTAACCCCAACATTAGCAGAAGAAAGGAAATAATAACAAAAAATCAGAGTAGCAATAAATGAAATAGAGACCAGAAAAACAATAAAACTGAGAGCTTTATTTATTTTGAAAGATAAAATTGACAAACCTTTAGCTAGACTAAGAAAAGAAGAGGAAGACTCAAAAAAATAAAATCAGAAACGAAAGAGGAGACATTACAAATGGTACTACAGAATACAAAGGATCATAAGTGACTACTTCAAACAGTTATAAGCCAACAAATTGGATAATGTAGAAGAGATAGATAAAGTCCTAGAAACACACAACCTATGAAAACTGAATCATGAAGAAATAAATAAGCTTAACAGACCAATAATGAGTAAGGAGTTGAGTAAAAAATCAGAAAGCCCCCAATAAAATCCAGGCCCAGGTGGCTTCACTGGTGAATTCTACTGAACGTGTATAGAAAAATTAATGCCAATTCTTCTCAAACTCTTCCAAAAAATTGAAGCAGAGGTAACACTCCCAAATTCATTTTACAAAGCCAGCATTATCCTGATACCAAAGCCAGATAACGACACTACAAGAACACTACAGGGCAATATTCCTGATGAACATAGGTGTAAAAATTCTCAACAAAATATTAGAAACCAAATTCAACAGCACATTAAAAGAATTATACGTCATTATCAAGTGGCGTTATCCTCGGGATGAAAGGATGGTTCAACATACACAAATCAAAAATAAAGTATACCACAATATTAGAATGAAAGATAAAAACCATATAAACATATTAATAGATATAGAAAAAGATACATTTGACAAAGTTTGACATTCTTTCATGATAAATACTGTCAACAAATTAGGTATAGAAGGAATGTAACTCAACAGATACAAGGTACTTACAAATTGTTAAGATAATAAATTTTAATGCTATTACTACCAAAAAAATGGAGTTCAAGTTCAGTATGGGTCAGGAATTCAAACACTACAAGACTACAAGAGACTGAAAAATTGTTTTCTGCTCTTTACTCTAGTTCCCAGTCCCACTTACTCAGCAAAAATTACCATGGGGAAGGATTCACAGGTTAAACGATTTATTTTTTTTGCTTTTGGAGGTCTTCCAGATTCTGATCTGCCATGTTCCTCCACATTGTCATTGAAAATGGGATTCGTTTCTCCCTGTCCTTGGAAAGTTTGCTCCTCTGACTGTACCTGGCCTAATCATTTCCCCCCAGGTGTAGAAGTGACTGCTATTCTTTGCTCACGTATGAGGAGCTTACTCCTCTGAAGAATGTACTTCATTCAGAGTAAAAGCATCCATTGCTGTTTATAATTTTAATGAAAAGAATACTTTTAAATTTATCTGGTGTTTTCCTGCTAGCATGCATAGGATGGTCTATCCTACATCTAAACCGGAAGTGGAACTCCCTTGCACTTTCCCCCCCTTAACTTCAGGGTTAAGTGACACACACTTAATTATATACATTTAAAGTATAAAATTTGATATGTTTTGGCTGTTTATATTTTTTAAGTTTATTTTGAGAGAGAGAAGAGAGAGAGCAAGTGCACAGGCATGTGGGCCGGGGAGGGGCAGAGAAAGTGGAAGAGGGAATCCCAAGCAGGCAGAGCCCCACAGGACAGGGCTCAAACTCATGAGCCATGAGATCATGACCTGAGCTGAAATCAAGAGTCAGTCACTTAACTGACTGAGCCACCCAGACACCCAGGTTGTTTACATTTTTGACTATTCATTTTCTCTCCTGTGTTTTTTGATATCATTCCTACTTGCATTTAAATGTTTTTGTGATTGTAAGTCATATTGCTCACTGGAATATAATTTCCATAAGGGACATGTCTTCATCAGCACTTTATCCTCAGGGCTTGGAATAATGTCTGACACATAAGGAGTAAATGGATGAGGAAAATATACAGATTTAGATCTGGAGTTAATCTCTGCTAAGCCACTTACTAATTGTGTGACCTTTGCAAAATACTTAGCTTCTCTGAGTGCAGTTTTCCCCACCTGAATACTAGGATGAGTGTGTCTACGTTGTGAGATTTGAATTCAGATATCAATATAGGACAGGAGTTACCTGGCTTTGTAAGGATTCACGTGAAAAAAATGTGAGTGTTGTAGTTGATTCAATATCAGTCAGGATCATGGTGTCTACTGACTGGTAAAAAGAAGACAGGTATAGTCTTGGTGACATTAGGCAGTTTAACGTTTATATAGCACAGTAGCCTATGGGTTCAACTGGTTAGAACATGTCTCCTGAATTGTTCTACCCTGAGCATGAATTTTAAGAATGAAGTGAAAACTGGAGCACAGCCAGGAATGAGCTACAAGCATAGCGATGGGTCTGGAAACGATCACATGTCCTCATAATTTTAGATCTGGTGATGATGGGTGATTTTGTGGATTATTTTAAGTGAAGACATGATTACTGTTGGCTAATATTTAAACTGTCTTGTAAATAGTGAGGGGACCTATTCTTTGTTCTGGAAGGAATGCTTGGCACTAACTGGTGTCACGCACAGGGACATGCATTTTGAAATTAATACAGGGAAAACTCTCTCACACGTAGAGTGCCTGGCAAAATAGGGCCTTACCTGTTACCTGCTAAGCATTCAGGTGGCTGAGTGACCACCTGAATTGTCAGGGAAATTAGAGCAGGGCTAAGTGACACTGACAAACCTCTTCCAACTCCGTTTCTGTGATTCTGTGACTCACAAATTGAAAGCCACTAAATTATACCAGATATCATATGCTGAAGGCTGATTACCACATAGCCTGGGTAGGGTTCCTAGAGGAAGATCAAAATAAATGGATAAAGATTGACTCAGTTGGAGGTTGGGATTTGTAAATAAGCAAGGAGGCCTCCCTGTCGACAAAGAAATGAATCATCAGGGGTTTTGAGTGGCTGTTCCTAGTAACTTGATATAACATGAAGTACATTGGACTGGAATAACCTGGTTCTAAATCTCCACAGTGTTACCAATTCTACCTGAAGTTCTGTTATTACCTGAAGTTCTACCATTAAGAGTTTTCTTTTTGAAACTTAAAGTGTTTTGATTTGTTAGTGGTTACCTATTTAAGTGAATTAACCAGTGGTTAAATTTTTTTTAATTGGTGGAATGAAAATTTTTTTCAAAAAAAAATTTATATGGGACAAGAGCATATACATTTGTAAACAAAATGAAAAGTGTTCTGGATAAAAATGGAAAGCTGTACCTACTGAGATTGTCTTCATTTTCACTGTACTTTCTTCCTCAAAGACCCTCCACTAAAATTTTGGGTTCTTTAGGGCAAGGATTAGAAAACATTCCATAAAATTACTGTCAGCAGTCAGTAAAGGGAGGGTTATACAGAATTTCTGACCTGAGGAGTGGGAAAGAAGAAAAGAGGCAGATGCAAATTTTTCCCGTTTTCTCATTTTTGGAGAGCCTGAGACTCTAGGCTTCATAGTACCAAAAATGAGACGTTTCCTTAAGGTTTGCATCTCTTTTGGAACTGGCTGACCTCATTCCAAGTTAATCACATCCAGCCCCTAGGAGATGCTTCAGGACAAGGCCAAGAGCATACATAAATCAGTAAGATCCCAGCAGGAAATAGATGGCACATGCAAACTAGTATAATTTGGGGAAGATAATTTAAGGGAATATACCCAGAAGTGTTAGTGCAGGAAACCATAAGCACTGTCCTGAGCTTAATGGCAGTGGAGTTGTTCCCCGTGAGGCCTACAGAAATGAATACACGGAGAGGTTTTAGAGTCCAAAAGGAGAGAGAGTCTTGTCAAGCAGTCTCACTAGAAAGAAGTAATTACCTACCTGCTTCCGATTCTGTGTCTCCCTCTCCCTCTGCCCCTACCCCACTCATGCTCTGTCTCTCTCTGTCTCAGAAATAAATAAATATTAAAAAAAATTAAACAAAAAAAAAAGGGCGCCTGGGTGGCTCAGTCGGTTGAGCGACCGACTTTGGCTCAGGTCATGATCTCACGGTTTGTGAGTTCAAGCCCCGCGTTGGGCTATGTGCTGACAGCTCAGAGCCTGGAGCCTGCTTCTGATTCTGTGTCTCCCTCCCTCTCTGCCCCTCCCCCACTCATGCTCTGTCTCTCTTTCTGTCTCAGAAATAAATAAACATTAAAAAAAATTTAGGAAGAAGTAGTTACCTTTAGTCAGGAGCACAACCAGAAAGATGTGCAAAGAGGTGAAAGGTGACTTTGCAAAGAGGAAGCAGGGTAATAAATATCTTACTCTTCCCCTTCCCTTTAGTTTCTTACTGAGGTCTCCTAAACAGCCAACCCCAACTGGAAGCCAGAGAGTGAGTATGCCTTTGATGTGGTCCACACAGGTGAGCATCTTGGGCAGAAAGGAGAGTGAAGAAGGTGGAGAGCAGAACCATGGACAAATGGAAGTTACTAGAACCATAAAAAACCTTTGGAGAATAAAATCTACCAACTAACAAACATGTTTTGGATGCTGGCTAATGCAAAATAATGAACTAAACATAGAGTAGAGGAGGAAATTATTCTTCATTTTTCTAAAACCTTCAACAATGGTTCAGATTAGAGAACTGCTGAGCCGTGGGGTGTTAGACAGTGAACTCTAGCTTCTACGACCCTGCAGTGACCTGAGCATGTCATTCTCTTCATTCCATCAGTAGAGCCTAGCAAGCACTGACTAATTCCATGAGCTTTATAGTTACTGTTTTCCCTCTAAGTTGTAAATGCCAGAAGTATGAAACCGGGAAGTACACCTCTTTTCACTGTATCCCACCCAAGTTTACCACAGAGGAAAGGAACTGCAGTGCTATAATATTCCAGGGGCTATTAACAGTTATTTTAAGTCATATATATTATTTATACATGTATTTCATATGTATTATATGTATGTTGTACACATACATATGTGCATATACATATATATATACGTATATATTAATTCATTTATTCAAGGTTACCTAAATTATAGAAAACTTACAAAATTGACTAAAAAAGTAAGTTTGAAAAGTCTTATCACTATTAAAGAAACTGAGGGGTACCTGGGTGGCTCAGTAGGCTCAGAGCATCTGACTCTTCCTTTTGGCTCAGGTCATGATGTTGTGGTTTGTGAGTTTGAGCCCTGTGTTGGGCTCTGTGTTGCCAGCCTGGAGTCTGCTTGTAATTCTCTCTGTCTCCTTCTCTCTGCCCTTCCTCTGCTCTCTCTCTCTCTCTCTCTCTCTCTCAATAAATAAATAAATAAATAAATAAATAAAAAGAAAAAGAAACTGAAATCATGGTTTTAAGCCTTTCTACTAAGACAACTGTTAAGCCAAACAGGCTTACATACAATTTCAGGAAACTTAATTATATATATGTATATAAACATATATATGTGAATAAATTTGTAAATATAAATTTATATATAAACTTACTGTTTGTTTTCAAAGTTGGTGTGAATTATTGATAGTATTCTCTTAACTTTTTTTAAATTAAAAAACTTTGGAGGGGAATATTACAGATTCACATGTAGCTGTTAAGAAATAATACAGAGAGCCAGTGATATAGTCAAGATACAGATAATTTTATCTCTACAAGGATCACTTCTATTACCCTTTTATAATCACACCCATTTTTCTTTCTACTTCCCCAGACCGGGGCTTAACTCCTGGCAACCAATAACCTGTTCTCCAATTCTGTAATTTTATAACTTCAAGAATGTTACATGAATTGAACCACTCAGTATATAAGCTTTTGGGATCAGGTTTTTTTAATACTCTGCCAATTCTCCAATTTGTTAAGTGTGTAAATAGTTTGTTTCATTTTATTGCTGAGTAATATTTCATCATATGGAGGGTTCTCTAGTTTAGCTATTTACCTGTTGACGGACATCTGGGTTGTTCCCAGTTTGGGAATATTATGAATAAAGCTGTTTTAAACATTTATGTGCAGGTTTTGGGATGAACATAAGTTTTCATTTCTCTGGGATAAATTCCCAGGAGTGCAATTGTTGGGTTGCATACTAGTTGCACAGTTATGTTTTTAAGAAACTGCCCAACTGTCTTCTAGGGTAGCTATATTATTTTATATCCCATCTGTGATGCATGAGTTTCTCTGCATTCTGCCAGGATTTAGTATTGGCACTATTTTTTTTTTTTTTAATGCTAGACATTCTGATAGGTATGTAGTGATAACACATTGTGGTTTTAGTCCACATTCCCCTAGTGGCTAATGATGTGGAGCATGTTTTCATGTGCGTATTTGCCATCTATAGTCCTCTTTGAATGAAGTGTTTCAATGTCTTTTCATGTCCCTCGCCCATTTCTAATTGGAATGGGTGTTTTGTTTTGTTTTGTTTTGTTTTGTTTTTAACAGTTGAGATTCGAGCATTCTTTATATATTCTGGATATTAGTCCTTTGTCAGATAATGTGGTTAGCAAATATTTTTTCTATTCTGTATCCTGTCTTTTCACCTTCATATAGGATGTTTCATACTAAGTTTTTTATTTTGATTAAGTCCAGTTTATCAATTTTTCTTTTCATGGATGGTGCTTTTGATGTCAAGATTAAGAAGGCTTTGCCTGTATACCAAAGATTTTCTCCTGTCTTTTTTCTCTTAAAGTTTATAATTTTATAAAGTTAAAATATTTATTATTAAACCTAAACCTTTGGTTAATTTTGAGTTAATTTTTGCATAAGGTATGAGGTTTAAATTGAAGTTCATTTTTTTAACCTATGGATGTCCAATCAATCTAGCACCATTTGTCAAAAAGGCTATCCTTCCTCCATTGAATTACTTTCATGACTTTGTCAAAAATCTGTAGAGCGTATTTACCTATGTGTAAATTCTCTATTGTGTACCATTGATTGGTGTATCTATCTCTCTGCCAACACTACATGGCTTTGATCACTAAGTCTTGAAGTCAAATATATTCTTCCCACTTTATTCTTCTTTTTAAAAATTGTTTTTAGCTATGCTACTTCCTTTGCCTTTCTGTATAAATTTTACAACAATTTTGTCTATATCTACAAAGAATTTTGTGAGGATTTTGATAGGAATTGCATTAAAACTATATATCAACTTGGGAAAAATATATAGATACCGTTACTATATTGAGTCTTCTAATTCATGAAAATAGCGTGTATTTCCATTTATTTAGAACTCTGATTTCTTTCATTAGCATTTTGTAATTTTCAATATAAGAGTTATGCACATGTTTTGTTAGACTTACACTTAAGCATTTCAGGTTTTTTTAAGTGATTACAAAAGGTATTGATATTTTATTTTGATGTCCATGTGTTTGTGGCTCATTTATAGAAAGACAATTTTTTTAATAATGATTTTTTATTTGGGTACAGTTGACCACAGTGTTATTTTATTTTCAGGTGTACAACGTAGCTGTTCAACATCTCTATGTTATGCTATCTATGCTCACTTCAAGTGTAGCTACCATCTATCACCATACAATGCTATTACAATACCATTGACTATATTTTCTACGCTGTGCCTTTTATTCCTGTGATTTATTCATTACATAACTAGAAGCCTGTATCTCCCACTCCCCTTTGCCCATTTTGCCCATCTCCTCTCCCCCTTCTCTCTAGCAATTATTAGTTTGTTCACTGTATTTATAGGTCTGATCTGCTATTTGTTTGTTTGTTTATTCATTCATTTTTTTTAATGTTTATTTATTTTTGAGACAGAGCATGAACAGGGGAGGGTGAGAGAGAGGGAGACACAGAATCTGAAACAGGCTCCAGGCTCTGAGCTGTCAGCACAGAGCCCGACGTGGAGCTCGAACTCATGGACTGTGAGATCATGACCTGAGCTGAAGTCGGCCGCTTAACCGACTGAGCCACCCAGGCGCCCCTCATTTTGTTTTTTTAATTACACATATTTTTTTTGAGTTTATTGTCTATTTTATAACTTTTGAAGTTTATACCTGTTTACTTTTCACTCTTTTCTTATTTGGAATAAGTGATTAAGATCATACATTTCTTTTTTTCTAAGTTTTTTTTTAAGTTCATTTATTTATTTTGAGAGAGAGCATGAGAGCAAGTGGGGGAGGGGCAGAGAAAGAGAGGGAGAGAGAGAGAGAGAGAGAGAGAGAGAGAGAGAGAATCCCAAGCAGGCTCTGCGCTGTCAGCACAGAGCCCGACATAGGGCTTGAACTCATGTACTGTGAGATCATGAATGAGCCAAAGTCAGATGCTTAACTGACTGAGCCACCCAGGTGCCTGAGGCCATACATTTCTTACCATCCAACACTTTCACTGCATCTCACGAGTTTTGAAATGTAATGTTTAAATTTTTATTCAACTATAACCACTTTGAAATTTCTTTTTTGGTTTTCTCTTTAGCTCATGAGTTTGTTTTTTAACTTCTAAATATATAACTTCTAAATATATAGAGGTGGTTCTATTCGGTTATTTTCATTAGCCGTTTCAAACTTGCATTACAGTCAGAGAATGTGAATCTCTATAAGTTTATTACTTGAAGCTGGTAAGACCTCATCTCTAGACAATAAATTACCACAATCTCAAGCAAATACCAGCCCTAGTTGCAGTTTCCTTGATAGTTATGGAATTTTTAGAGAAGATCAAAATGACCTCAGATATGAGGACATTGTTTTAGCCAATGCTTATTTTCTAAAAAAGGATCAGAAATGGACAACAGTAGGAGAAATTAAGATGGCAGAGCAGCATGGAGTCCCTGAGCTTGTCTCATCCCTGAAACGCAGCTAGATCAGCACGGAACCATTTTGAACACCTAGAAAATTGAGCTGAGGATTAACACAACAATCCGCATAACTTGAGCTACAGAACTCAGCAGATAGGCTGTGCAGAGAGGTGAACTGGGAGAGAGAGTTTATCTTCAATTCTTCCAGTGAGCAAATGGCATACAAAGGATGAATAATATGCACTCCACAGTACTTCCCACATTCCACCACCTCTGTTTTTATCTGAATTGTAGAGTTGGTGCTTTTAAAAAATTTTTTTTTTCATTTTTATTTTTTATTTTTTAAAATTTACATCCAAATTAGTTAGCATATAGTGAAACAATGATTTCAGGAGTACGTTCCTTAATGCCCCTTACCCATTTACCCATTCCCCCCCCCACAACCCCTCCAGCAACCCTCAGTTTGTTCTCCATATTTATGAGTCTCTTCTATTTTGTCCCCCTTCCTGTTTTTAAAAATTTTTTTTTATTTTTATTTTTTACTTTTTAAAATTTACATCCAAATTAGTTAGCATATAGTGAAACAATGATTTCAGGAGTAGATTCCTTAATGCCTTGAGTTGGTGCTATCTTGCCTTCAAGTTTTTCTGTTCCCCAGAAAACCTTCTTTTTTATGATTCTTAAGAATTTTTCACACTATGATAGTAAAATGGTTGTATCAGGCATATATGAATTAGGAAGAGTCAGGAAAGAAAAGAGCTTTGTTTCCCAGTAGAAGTATTTTGTCTTTTCAGGATATTCCTAGCCACATTTTCTATGTACTTTCTATTATAATTGCTTTTCACAATCATGAAGAAACAAAAATCTTTAAAGTTTTTATGCTGCACTTCAATTTTTTTCAATTTAAGCTCTGTTCTTTGACAGATAGTTGTTGTATTAGAGCATTACCATCCGAGATCTTTGTACCTTTTACAGGAGTCTGTGATTTCATGCAAGTTAGGATCACTGGAGGTTTCTCACATAAAATGTACTATTAGCTACTGCTAATAGAGGCCTGGAGAAAATAGACATAATTTTGTTCTTTAAATCATCAATAAGGAGCAGTTCAAGTAAGTTTTCCTGATGGTTGGTTGCCCCAAAGGTGTTTAAATTAATCACTTATTCTCCAGTTTCAGAAAAATCCCCTGTCTTGTTTTTCAACATAGCACATCTGAATTTCTTCCTTAGTTCCCAAAGAATACACAGAGTCAAGGTAGTCCCACCACAACCTGGATGATGCTATGAATTAATATTATTGGCACATATTGGTTTAGAAGAATTTGCCCAGTTTTGAACCACTGCTTCAAGTTTTTCATATTTATCCTTTTTGATGGAAAAAAAGTTGAAGTTCCACTCTGATACTTTCCCACCTCGATAGAAGTCTTCCTCTTCTGATGCCTAGAATTCAAATACTTTGTTTCTGTCCTCTAAGACAGTGTCTTCATATTCACTTTAACAAAGAATTTCCAGAACAGTCATGACAACTTCTTCCTTTTTTTTTAGAAGGACAGTTAGATGAACCAATAGATGGCAAAAAGATTGAGTGACAGATTTTAGTTGAAGAATAGTACCATTTATTTCTTCAAGACTTAAGTCAGAAACACATTAGCTTGGGGCACCTGGGTGGCTCAGTTGGTTAAGTGGCCGACTTTGGCTCAGGTCATGATCTCACGGTCCGTTAGTTCGAGCCCCGTGTCGGGCTCTGTGCTGACAGCTCAGAGCCTGGAGCCTGTTTCAGATTCTGTGTCTCCCTCTCTCTGACCCTCCCCCGTCTCTGTCTCTCTCTGTCTCAAAAATAAATAAACGTTAAAAAAAAAATTAAAAAAAAAATTAAAAAAAAAGAAACACATTAGCTTGATAGCTCATTTTGCTGGTTTATTAATCTTGTTTCGAGTAGGCCTTTCTATCCTTGACACATATGTGAGTATACACAAATACACGATGTATTTTTCATTCCTTTGAGATCTTGGTAGAAAGCACAGAAGGTCTCAAGGAGGAGGTCTCTTAGGTCATCCATGGAAGAGAGTAATAGAATAATAAAGAGAATAGTTTTTCTCTTTGCAAGGAACTTGGATCTAAGTGTTTATATTTTTCACTGTTAAGGTCTAACCTGCCATTGCTGAAAATCCAGCTGGGCTGTTGATAAAGATTCAGACTAGAAATCTTCTCATTTTGTATTTTTTTCCCCCTACACATACAGATTTGGAAAGTGAAGATTTGCTTCTTGGCTTTCTTTGTAAGCTTTGACTACCCCCCTTCTCACAGATTTAGGATTAGACTCCAACACAGCAAGTCATTAAATTTCCTTTAGGGAATCTAAGTGTTTTATTTGATTCAGATGGCATTTATTTGTCACAAGAATGTGTACTAGTCGTGGTTTGAATGAATTATCAAACAAATCCTGATTTCCTGTCAATAATTTAGCAAGTGTTGGTCCCTTACTCTCTTTTTTATTTGTTTTTACTTTGCATGTTTCTTCTGCCTCTTTTCTAGACTCTGACAGTGCTTTCAAATCTAAATGCTCTGAAATCTGCATTATTTTTCATGATGTCTTTAGAGCTGGCCCATCTCACATGAAGACTGAATATTTTGGACTTAGTTTCCATGTTCTGTTGTTGTGATTTTGCATTTTAGTATGGAAATAATCTTGTTCATATTCAGAGTACTTTGTAATGACCTTCGCTTCAATACAAATCTGTCAGGATACCTACGGTTTAGCAGTAAAACGTCTACAAATCTTGGCTCTCAAATGTACTTCTTTGCTTTTTGGAACTGATGGTCTTTAAAATACTGGTGGATCATCAATTTAAAATGGTCAATGAGGGCTTCCTTGGTGAAATTGGTGACTTTCATGTAAAGAATTCTTCCATAGGGTTTGCCTTTAACTCCAAAATGAATGGTTGGTGCCATTAGTAGGTGAATTTTCATACAACCTGAAGCAAATTGGAAAACTTCATTGCTAAATTTCACCTTAACATCTCTTCTGCAGCTGTTTCTCTATTTTCACAAATAGGTTTTGAATTAATTTGTTGGATCAGTGAGATTGAGTGGTGGTCCTGTTTCATGCTGTAGACTAAAATTCGATTTGTAGTGATATGGATTACAAATTCATCAACAAAGTATGATACACATGTCAGTTCTCTGGATGGCTGCCTTTCCTTTGTGTCATCTATTTCATCTTCCATGAACTCAGTTTTTAGTGACTGTACCCACTGTAGAGGCATTAGCCATAACTGATTTCTCTGTATCATTTTGCTTTTGCTTTGAAGTTTCTCCATTTTCTTCTTACATCAAATGTTGTATTTTAGGAACATTTTTACTACCTTTTCTCTCTTACATGTCTGACCAAGATCTTCAGAGGATGTTTTCTGCAATTATTTGAATAGCTGTTCTATATGGATAGCTCATCCATGTGCTATGCCCATATCAACAAGGTGATTTTTAGTTAACCACTTCCAAGATTACTCTATGCATATCTTTTGCAGTCAAGATTTCCCTGTGCTTTTGATTAATTCTATGACTTTCCAAACATCAATTTATATCTTCTGTTCAGTCATCTGTATTTTCTGGTAGGTTCAGTGGCATTGCCATTCTGATAGCTGTATATAGAAAAAGAAAAATTATTTAGTATTTTTATAAGTAAAATTTCAACTAATTTTTAAAAGGTTATATAAAAATATATATAATTATAACAATTTCATATAAAATTTAGAATGTTTAAAAAGATACACATGCCATCTAATTATCCTCCTGAGAGGAAATTACCATTACCAGTTTCTTCCATATCCTATCAGAAAAATACTTCCAAGCAAATACATAAGCACTTTTTTTTCACACAAAGGGCAACATAATATACACAATTTCCTTCACTTGCTTTATTCACTAACTGTATCTTCGGGATACTGCTGGTCAATATATAGAGAGATGTTTCATCCTCATTAATGGCTGTTTGCTATAATGTGTGTTAACTGTATTATTTAAAAATACTCAATTCAGGAGCACCTGGGTGGCTCAGTGGGCTGAACGTCCAACTCAATTTTGGCACAGGTCATAGTCTCATGGTTTGTGAGATTGAACTCCATGTTGGGCTCTGTGCTGACAGTGCAGAGCCTGCTTGGGATTCTCTCTTTCCCTCTCTCTTTGCCCCTCCTCCACTCACACACTGTCTCTGTCTCTCTCTCTCTCTCTCTCTCAAAATAAATAAATAAACTTTAAAAAATATTCATTTCAGTTGTGGAAAATAAGAGAAACAAAGGATGTGTGAAACTAAATAGAGAAGGTTGAATGAAGTAAGGAGGACATAGAAACTAAGTATAGAAGCAAATGGTTTGTGAATTATATTATGATAGATGTAGATAAAGTAAATAGAGCATATGAGTGTTAAACATAGGAAGGAATAGAAGGACCAAATAGATATCAAATATTCATAACACACATGAAGCATTTGATACTTTGAGGTCATAATTGGGTCACCCAGTGGTGATACCCATTCTGATCCCTTGTATCCTCTACTCAAGGAACATAAGCAAGATCCACAGCTGCTTGTCAGGCTAATTGATGAGCTATAGCTGTGGTCAGGCATATGTGCCCCTCTGCATCTCTCTGATTAGAACAAATGTATGTATCAACCCAGGGTGTCTCCCGCTGTGGAACTGCCTTGGACAGACTCAACTCTGGTTCTCAAAATTACACAATCAGTGGAGAATGCTGATATAGCAGAGAGAGGATATATGAACTTGCATAACTCAGGTAATAAGATCTTTCTACCCATCTTGTGCCTTATCCAAAGCATGTTACCCATCTCCTCCCCTCTACTTTTTGTTGTGTATTTTAATTGATTTAATAAGGTATTTGCCTTAAGCATCTTAATTTGATCTGTGAGTCATTTTGTTCCGTGACTTCTGAGATAGCTTCCTGGGTAGTGATCTTGGAGACTACTATTATATCAGAGTGATTTTTCACATAATAATAGATAACGACTGATTTCTGGTTAATAATTGCTATTTGATCTACAAATTGGAAATCTCATATCTGGAAAATTGTGGCAATCTGAGTTATGGAAACATACTAATGGTTAGAAAAAATAAATTCCAAATAATGATAGTTGCTCTAAGTATGATCCAAAAATGGCTCCAAAAAAAAAATGTGAACCATTCCAGTGAAACCATCATGGAATAAATCATATAAACAGAGAAGACAAGCCTGGGGAATTATGGCAAGTAGATAATATATGCCCACTTCTATGATATAATACACAGGAATATTGCCTCAGAGTGGTAGACACAAATTCAGATTTGGATTTACCTTCCTTTCCAGACATAAAGGTGACACAGCAATGGCCCAAAGTTAAGCCTATTATTTTTTTGGTTAATAACTCCTGTATGCATAGAGAGTGAATAAAATATACCTTACATCTATATTAATGCCAAATAGGCAAAGATATGCAAAATTGGCAGAAATTTCACTTCTTTACAACACTATGACAACCAGAAACCTAGAAGATGTAATGCCTTCTAAAAAAAGTGAGTTAGGTGAAATTTCTTTCAATAATTTAGCCTATAGAGATTGAGATGCTCACATTTAAAAAAAATTGGGAAGCAGAACCTGGGTGGCTCAGTCAGTTAAGCGTCTGACTTTGGCTCTGGTCATGATCTCACCATTAGCGAGGTCGAGCCCCGCCTCAGACTCTGTGCTGACAGCTCAGACCTTGGAGCCTGCTTCAAATTCTGTGTCTCCCTCTCTCTCTGCCGCTTCCTGGCTTGTGCTCTATCTCTGTCTCAAAAGTAAACATTAAAAAAAATAAAAATAAAATAAATTGGGAAGAGAAAAAGAGAGTGGAAGGGGAAAAATTGCTTTAGATTTAAAGTAGGACTTTAAAAGTAGCCTTTTGTAGGACTATATTAAATTCAAACACTGTGCAGCAAAAAATACAATTAACAGAAAGAAAAGACAAGCTATGGGATAGGAGAAAATATTTGCAAAATAATTTGCAAATATATTTGATAAGGGTTAATATCCAGAATATATATAAAAAAAACTTCCTACAATTCAACAACACAAATAACCCAATTAAAAAATAGTCAAGGACTTGAATAAACATTTCTCCAAAGATGATAAACAAATGCCAGGCAAGTATATGGAAATGACCAACATCACTAATCACTAGAGAAATGCAAACCTAAATCACAATGATGTATCATTTCACATCCATTATGATGACTGCTATTAAAAAACAGTAAATGATGAGTCTTGGTTATGATATTGAGAAACTGGAGGGACCCCTTATGTACTGTTGATAAGAATGTTAAATGGTATAATCTACACAACTTACCTTAGAAGAATGGTTAAAGGAATCTCTCCAAACAGAAAGGAAATGGTAAGAGAAGGAACCTTGAAACATTAGGAAGGAAAAAAACACACTAAGTGCAAATGTTAGTAAATATAATAAGCTGTCTCTTGTTTGGTTTTCTAAATTATGTTTGATTATTGAAGCACTGTCTGATATGGTTCTAAATGTATGTAGTGGCCATATTTAAGATAACGATATATGTGGATAATTATAAGTGGGATAGGGTAAGGGGGTGAAAACGGAAGTAAGATTTTTTCCACTTCATTCAAGCTGGTAAGATAACACCATTAGATTTTTGAAAGTTATGTATGTATATTGTAGCATCTAGACCAACTATTAGAAAAAGCTATATGAAATTATACACTCAAAAACACTGTAGATAAAAGTGGAATTGTAAAAAAAATTTCAAGTTACCATAGGAGGTCAGGAAAATAAGACAGAGAAATGAAAACCAGAGAGAACAAACAGAAAAAAAAAAGGTAGATATAAGTCCCAACATACGAATAATTATATTAAATATAAATTGCCTACATACAGAAATTAAAAGGCAGAATTAGTAGAGTGAATTAAAAATATGACCCAACTATATCCTTTTTGTAAGATACTCACTTGAAACATAATATAGACAGGTTGAAAGTAAAAATATGGATAAAGATATGTAATGAACACAAGAATGGCTATATTAATGTCAGATAAAGATTGTAGACTACAGAGAAAAAAATAACCAGAGGAATATTATATAATTATAAGTCAATCTAACAAGATGACATAGCAATCCTAAAAGTGTATGCATCAAAGAAGGAAGTTGAAGGAAACAGTGATAGAACTTACTATCTTAGACAAACCCACAATTATAGTTGGATATTTCAGTACCTTTCTCTTAACAATTGATAGAACAACTAGACAGAATATAACTGAGGATATGGAAGAATTTAACACCATCAACCAATACCTTCCAAACCACAATTATAGGATAGTTCATCTAACAACAGCAGAATATCATTCTTTTCAAGTGCCCAAGATAAATGATAAAACAAATTTCAACAATTTAAAGAACTGAAGTCATATAGAATATGTTTGCCAATCATGATAGAATCTCATTAGTAATTTAGTAACAGAAAATTAAGAGGAAAATTGCTGAACACTAAAACAACACATTCCTAAATAATTCATGGATCAAAGAAAAGTCTCAAGTGAAATTAAAAAATACATTGCAATGAGTGAAAATGAAAATACAACATAACAAAATTTGTGGGGCACAGTTAAAGCAGTGTTGAAAGAAAAATTTCTAGTGATAAATGTGTATATTAGAAAAGAAAAGTTGAAGAAAAATCATGTAAGCTCTTGCTTCAAAAATCTAGAAGAGCTTGAAAAAGAAGAGAAAAATAAACCCAAAGCAAGCAGAAGGAAGGAAATAATAAAGATAAGAGCAGAAACTAATTAAATTGAAAATAGAAAAATAATGGAGAAAATCAATGAAACAAATATTTGCTTTCTTAAAAAAGATCATTAAAGTTGACAAACCTCTACCAAAACTGACAAAGAGTGAAAAAGAGCAGACACAATTTACCAACACTTGAAATGAAACGGTATTATTTAAAACCCTGTAGACATCAAAAGGTCAACATGGGAGTACTATGAACAGCTTCAAACACATAAATTGGACAACTCAATTAAAATGGACCAATTTCTCAAAAACCACAAACTTCCACAACTCACTCAATATGAAATAGATCCTTTGCATAGTCCCATAACTTTATAGAAGATTCGATTTTTAATTAAAAAAAAAAACACTCCCCCAAAGAAAAATCTCCAGGCCTAGATAGGTTCACTGGAGAATTCTATTGGACATTTAAATAATTAACACTGATTCTACACAATCTCTTCTAGAAAGCAGTAAAAGAGGGAATATTTCCCAGTTCATTTTATAATGTAATATTAATCCTAATAGCAAAGTCCCTGAAGACCCAGGTGGGCTTCCGCATACCTAGGCTCCTGCCTCATTCTGGTACCAGGCCAGATCCTGTGGGCTTAGACTCTCAACTTGCCCCAATGTGGGCCAGGTCCCATAAGACCCAAACTCTAGATTGGCTCCCATGGACCCAGGCATACGGCCTGCCCCAGCACCATGGTAGGAAAAAAAAGAAAAAGAAAAAGAAATAAGACAATAGATAACAAGTGTTGGTGAAGCGGTGGAGAAAAGGGAATCCTCATGCACTGTTGCTGGGAATGTAAATTGGTCCAATCACTATGAAAAAAAGTATGGAGCTTCCTCAAAAAATAAAAAATAGAACTACCATATGATCCACCTATCCCACATCTAAGTATATATCCAAAGGAAATGAAATCAAGATCTTGAAGAGACATCTATACCCCCACGCTCATTGCAATAGTCAATATATGGAAGCCACTTTAGTGTCCATCAGTGGATGAATGGATAAAGAAGATGTGCTATATCTTACTCAGCCATGAGAAAGAAGGAAATCCTGCCATTGTGACAACAAGGATGAACCTGGAGGACATTAGGCTCAGTGAAATAAGCCAGAAAGAGTAACATAAATACTGTCTGATCTCACCTTTATGTGGACTCTAAAAACAAAACAAAACAAGGTAAAAGTGCATAGAATGATGGATACCAGGGGCTGGAGGGGGAAGAGATGGGCAGATATAGGTCGAAGGGTACAAATTTGCAGTTCTCCAGGATGTATAAGCTAGAGAGCTAATGTACAAGCATGAAAACTGTACCTAATAATGCCGTATTGAACACTGAAATCTAAGAGATAGATTTCAAGTACACTTATCACACACAATCAATGGTAACTGTGAAGAGATGGATGATATTTAATTAGCTTGACTGTCATAGTCATTTCACTACGTATATGCATATTAACTCATCATGACAACATGATTTTAAATATGATTTTAAATATTTAACACTTTAAATATATACAATTTTTATTTAAAATGCTGCACTTGGGGGCACCTAGGTGGCTCAGTCAATTGAACGTCCAACTCCTGATTTTGGCTTGGGTCATGATCCCACCAGGGTCGTGGGATTGAGCCCTGTGTCGGGCTCTGAACTGAGCGTGGAGCCTGCTTACGATTCTCTCTTAGGGCACCTGGGTGGCTCAGTTGGTTAAGCATCCAACTCTTAACTTTCTCAGGTTGTGATCTCACAATTCATGAGTTTGATCCCTGCTTTGGGTTCCATGCTGACAGTGTGGAGCCTGCTTAGGATTCTCTCTCTCCTCTCTCTGCCCCCAACTCTCTCTCAAAATAAATAAATAAATTTTTTTAAAAAGTTAATAAAAAATATTTTCTCTCTCTCCCTGCCCCTCTCCCCTCCTTGCATGCGCACTCTCTTTCTAAAAGAAAGAAAGAGAAAAAGCAAGCAAGCAAGCAAGCAAGCGAGCTGCATTTGAAAACTTGAAAGATACAGTGTCAACAATACTTGGAGAGATATTTAGGGCCTAAATGCTTTTATAAAATTAGAAGAAGGACTGAAAATCTTTCAATTGAATGAACTAAATATCAACTGAATAAATTCAGAGAAGAATAGAATAAACTTGAAGGAAGTGGAGGAAGGAGAAAATAAAGATGAGAACAGAAATCTATGAAATAGAAACAAAAATTATAATAGAATCAAAGAAACCCAAAAGTTGTCCTTGATAAAGAGTAATAAAATTGGGGCGCCTGGGTGTCTCAGTCTGTTAAGCATCTGACTTCAGCTCAGGTCATGACCTCACAGTTGGTGAGTTCAAGCCCCAAGTCAAGCTCTGTGCTGACAGCTGGGAGCCTGGGGCCTGCTTTGGATTCTGTGTCTTCCTCTCTCTCTGCCCCTCTCCCTCTTGCGTTATGTTTTCTCTCTCAAAAATAAATAAAAACATTTAAAAAAGAATAATAAAATTGACACACCTGTGAAGAGTAACCAAGAACTAAAAATGATGACAAAACTAACCAATATCACATGCTGTAAAAATTCTAAGGATTAGAGGAAATTGCAGACAACTTTGAATAAATATGAAGACTGAAATAAATTGAAAACATTCCTTGAAAAATATAACTTATTAAAAATGTCCCAAGAAGAAATGGAAAAGTTCCCACTTACCCATGTGATATCATAGATCACAGCAGGCCACCAACACTCCCACTGCAACAAATAGAAAAAAATCAGATAAATTATAAAAGTTATTTTTGAAGTTATTATACAGTTGTAGCTAGACTTGATAATAAGGACTGGATGAGCTAAAATGCCAGAGAGGGAAGATCCCTTGCTAGGGAAGCATTTGCTGATTCTGGGCTGGAGTTGAGAATCAGAGTTGGCCTACTGGGAGGAAGAGAAACCAGTGGGGCTTTTGACAGTCACATGAGTGGATATGATGGATTGGAATCTAGAAGTGCTCCCAAATCTTTAAGCATTATGGGAATGCAAAATAAAACTACAATGAGGTAATACTATTCAGAAGAATGGCTGAAATTATAGACTGACAATACCAAATGTTGGTGGCAAGGTGGAGTCAGTAGAACTCTCACACATTGTTAGTAGGAATATAAATTGTTTCAGCCAATTTTGGAAACAATTCAGTTTCAATAAAGTTAAATGTACACTGATCCTATGACTCAGCAATTATAAAGAAACAGATTAGAGTGTTACAGGCAACAACATGGATGAATCTCGCATGTCTGATGTTGAGTGAAAGAAGCCAGTAACAATAGAAAACATTGTAGGACTTCATTTATATGAAGTTTAAGAACAGGCAAAATTAATTTATTGCAGCAGAAGTCAAAGTAGTGGTTACCTTTGGGAGGAAGATATTTTCTGGGAAGGGACACAAGGAAAACTGATAGGATAAAAATATTTATGTCTATGTGTGGATCTTGTTACTGGTTATGCTGATGAATACACATAAAAATTTCATAGAGCTGTACCCTTATGATTTGCTCCTTTCATAAACATTATACTTCATTTGAAAGGAAATGATGCCTCAAGATACATGATAAACAGATGAATAAAAGAGGTACTTGCATTAAAAAAAATGAAGGTGTATTAGCAATCAAGGGTAGTGACTAATTCAATTCTGGGCATGTGAAGTCTAAAAGTTTCATTGGAGAATTACAACTGCAGCCTCAGATTATGGGAAAGCTTTTGGTTTCACATGTCACTGTTGATTCAATGTCTTTTTACCAGACTCTCCTCCAGTTACTCTACTGTCTAAGTCATTTTCATGTATCCATGAGATCCACTATGTGCCATCTACTCCACCCTGTAAAAGTGCAGCTCACTTTGGTTGCACCCACACCAATGTAACACTTAAATCAGGAGTTCTTGATCACTCTGATGCCAGCTATGCTGAGGCTCCTGAATTCGCCATGCCTAATCTCTTGCCCCATCCTGCCAGTATACTTCTCTTGGGGGTCTCTCTGACTTTCTGTCACAGTTATACAAGCTCAGCCCTTATGCACAAGCTGCACACCATACACATGTACAAATGAAAAGCCAGGTTCTCATATAAGAGTTGGGAGGTGGGAAGCTAGTCCTGAATGGTCGGGAATGTGAACAAGTGAAAAAAGAATGACTTTCGATGATTTTCTCTACCAGATTATGGATCTTTACATTGTGATCAAACAGCTTTCACTTTCACATGGCTTATCTTATAGCCTTTGTCAGAGTCTTGATAGGAGTATGTTTCAATAACTTAATTTTTCAAAAAATTGTTGAAGATGACACCCTGGGTGAATATATACTGGAAGAATGACTGCTAACATCTGAGTTTTCTCCATTTATGCCACCATTCGTTATTTCACATAGTCGTGATCTCTTTATACCATCCCTTGTTCCAGAAATGGCTTATTGCATAGTTTAGAAAGTGATATGGGATCACACATATACAAAAGCCCTCGGGTAACAAAATCGGGGGAAGGCTAATGGCAGAAAAGTAAGAGGGGAAAGAAAGGTGAAAACATGGAGTAAAGTTAGTGTCTAAAATAATTGTTTTCAATTATATATGCTTTACTATAATGGCCTGAAATTTTAGTTCTGAGCTCAGCAATGAGTATAAAAAAAGGAAACACAATTTGTTACATAACTGCATATATATATTTTTAAGTTTATTTGTTTTTGAGAGAAACAGAGACAGTGTGAGTGAGGGAGGGGAGGAGAGAGAGGAAGAGAGAGAATCCCAAGCAGGCTCTGCACTGTCAGCGCAGAGCCTGATATGGGGCTCGAACCCACCAACCATGAGATCATGACCTGAGCGGAAACCATGAGTCAGACGCTTAACCAACTGAGTGACCCAGCGCCACCCCCTCTGCCCAGCCCACACACACACATATATTTATTAATTGTAGTGTTAATTGTAGGGTTTGCTAGCTTTTTAAAGACAGTTGAAAATCAGGCCTTTATTGAGAAATGTAACCCCCCTCCCTATACTCTCTTGCACCTTGTTCCTTTGGGGGAAGTTAGACATAAACCTAGGATTTTTACCAGGAACAGAAAGCTGCCATAATTTCAAGGACTTCCTGTGGTAGTCTGTCTGTCTCTGTCTCTGTCTGCCTCTGCCTCTGTCTGTCACTCTCTATATATCACCTGACACTAACATCTGAGTTTTATTTTATGGCAGATGCCTACTCCTTAGAGTAGATGGTGGAAGATATGTTTGATTAATGTAAAGTACATTTTTAAATTTTCATCATATGTTATTTCTGAAGATACTGCTAATGCCTTGGGGGATTTCATCAATAAAAATGCCTCTTGTTTTCAATGACATCTTTTCTGGAATGTTATGACTCATTTTTCAACTAATACAAAGCAGACTCCTGTCACAGCAATGAATAGTCTAGAATTTCTAGCCTCAAAATATTGTTTTTGTTTTGGGGTATATTTCAATCCTCTAACAGAAAAGTAGATTCCTCCCTATTCAACGAAATGCTGTGATAGTAACAATAATATTAATAGTAGATATTATACTTAACCCAGATTGTCTTGCAAATTTCTTCTACATAAATGAGGGGAAAATCATGTATTTCAGTGCAGAGAACATCTAATATCTTGTGTTTCCTTCCTCCTTCAATGTTAGAGAAAAATATTTTCTTCATTCTAGCTTTTACGAAAGTTTATTTATCCTCTGCTTCTCACTTGGCTCGGAAACTCCAGGGTGTGTCTCAGAAATGAGCGTGTTGAAAACTGGCAGGTGGGGGAAGGAAGCTGATTTCAGTTTTGTTTTCCTAGATCTGAGTTTATAGAAGTGCCTTTTCTCTCTGAAATGGTTTTTTGGTAAGTCATTGCTCCACCACAGTCTGGTCTGTTTGGTCAAAAATCCAAAGTTTAAAATCTCTTCTTTACTTGAGAGTTTTGAGGACTGCAGAGAGCCCTATTGTCTTGGCTACAGACAAACTCCCAGATACTCTGAGTATCTGGAATACTTTGGAATAATGAGTTTTATTGCTCTTGAAAGCTTGTGGAGCTCCGGGTAGAGAAGAGCTTATGCTGGTATTTCATTGGCCTTCCACAGTGGACTCATCATCCATCTCTGTTTTCAAGTATGAAGGAATGGCTTACAGGGACTCTTTGAGCTCCCTATAAATGCTAAGATATCTAGGTTAGTTCTGTAGGGCAGATCAGGGTTAGATGGCCACATGGCAGGGATTTATCTTTTTTTTTTAATTTAATTTATTTTTTTAATTTACATCCAAGTTAGTTAGCATATAGTACAACAATGATTTCAGGAGTAGATTCCTTAGTGGCCCTTACCCAGTTAGCCCATCCCCCCTTCCACAACCCCAGTAATCCTCTGTTTGTTCTCCATATTTAAGAGTCTCTTATGTTTTGTTCCCCTTTCTGTTTTTATGTTACTTTTGCTTCCTTTCCCTTATGTTCATCTGTTTCGCATCTTAAAGCCCTCATATGAGTGAAGTCATATATTTGTCTTTCTCTGACTGACTAATTTTGCTTAGTCTAATACTCTCTAGTTCCATCCACATAGTTGCAAATGGCAAGATTTCATTCTTCTTGATTGCCAAGTAATACTCCCTTGTATACATATACCATATCTTCTTTATCCATTCATCCGTCGATAGACATTTGCGCTCTTTCCAGACATTTATCTTTTTAAGGTCAGTATCCAGGTTAGGTAGAGAATTACCTGAGTGAGAGTGACAAAAATAGTCACCATTTAAAAAATTAACACCAAGTGCTACTAGCATTTATTGTGCGTGCTCAGTTAGCTTTTTGTTTCCACATTCCACTGTTGATTCACATTGTTTTTACATGGTTTTTAAACATTTATCATGCACTTACTGTTCACAACAATCCTCTGAGGTAGATGCTATTATCATCTCCATTTTATAGCAGAAGAAGCTGAAGCACAGAGACCTTAAATAATGTGACTCTCTCTCTCTCTCTTTCTGTGTGTGTGTGTGTGTGTGTGTGTGTGTGTGTGTGTGTGTTTAAATGTTTATGTATTGGGGCACCTGGGTGGCTCAGTTGGTAGAGCACCTGACTTTGGCTCAGATCATGATCACAGCACCTGAGTTCGAGGCCCACATCAGGCTCTGTGTTGACAGCTTGGAGCCTGGAGCCTGCTTTGGATTCTGTGTCTCCCTCTCTGCCCCTCCCCTGCTTGTGCTCTGTCTCAATCTCTCTCTCCATCTCAAAAATAAATAAACATTAAAAAAATTTTTTAATGTTTACATATTTATATATTATGTATGTATATATGTATATATATATATATATACACACACATCTATCTATCTATCTATCTATCTATCTATCTATCTATCTATCCTATGGGTTCTGTTTCTCTGTAGAACCCTGAGTAATACAATCAAGTTATGAAAATTAACTTCTGCTCTGCTCTCCATACTGAGTTTTATGCCAGTACCTTATATATAGTTGCTCAGACTCCCTGTGATGCCAGGTCCTAGGCCTTCAGCATGAGCTAGCCCTCTCTTCTGTCCTGTGTCTTTTTCCTCATGCTGCCTCTCTGACCACCAGGCCAGTTATTAATTTTTTAAAAATCTCATTATTGCCCACTTAAGGAACAACCTAGTTGTTCTCCTACCCCCTTGAAAATTTAATACTACAGATATACTATATATCTGTGATTTGTACATAAAAAGGACAACATTATGCGTTGCACCACAGAATTGCAAATTTAAACAACAAGATACCACTACACATCTATTCAAATGGCCAAAATCCAGAGCACTGATAACACCAAATGGTGACAAGGATGTACAGCAACAGGAACTCGCATTCCTTGTTGGTGGGAATGCAAAATGGTACAGACACTTTGGAAGACAGCTTGTTGGTTTCTTGAAAAAGTAAACCTACTCTTACCATACAACCCAGCAATTGCAATTCTTGGTA
Organism: Panthera pardus; assembly: GCF_024362965.1. Lineage (NCBI taxonomy): Eukaryota > Metazoa > Chordata > Mammalia > Carnivora > Felidae > Panthera > Panthera pardus. Next base: position 96,173,737 of record NW_026527013.1, read on the forward strand.
TTTAGCCGGAGGAATTGAAAACTTATGTCCACACAAAACCTGCACACTGATGTTTGTAGCAGGTTTATTCATAAGTGCCAGACCTGGAAGCAAACGTCAGTAGATGAATGAGTTAATAAACTGTGGTACATCCAGACAATGGAACATTACTCTATACTAAAAAGAATTGATCTGTAAAGCCATGAAAAGCCATGGAAGAATATTAAATGCAAATTATTAAGTGAAAGAAGCCAATCTGAAAAGGCTGCTTACTGTATGATTCCAATTATATGACATTCTGGAAAAGGCAAAACCATGAAGGCAGCAAAAGGATCAATGGCTGCCAGGAGTTAGTGGGGAAAGGAAGAATGAATTGGTGGAACACAGAGGATTTTTAAGATAATGAAATTATTCTGAATGATACAATAATGGTGGATTCATGCCTATACACACACACACACACATATGTATATGTATATATATGATATACATTTGTCAAAACCCATAGAATATACAACACCAAGAGTGAAACCTAATGTAAAATATGGATGTTGGGTAATAATGATGAGTCAGTGTATATTCATCAATTGTAACAAGCGTGCTGTCCTGGTGCTGGATATTGATAGTGGAGGAGGTTATATGTGTGTGGGAGGCAGGCAGAAAGTATATGAAATCTCTGTACCTGCCTTTCAATTTTGCTGTGAACCTAAAACTGCTCTTAAAAATAGTCTATCCTTTTTTATGACCGAGTAATATCCTCGGGGTGTGTGTGTGTGTGTGTGTGTGTGTGTGTGTGTGTGTGTGTATTAAATCTTCTTTATCCATTTGTCTGTTGATGGACACTCAGGCTGCTTCCACATCCTGGCTGTTGCATATAATGTTTCAATAAAAATAGGGGTGCATGCATATATCTTTTTGAATTTGTGTTTCTGTTTATTTGGGCAAATACCCAGTAGTAGAATTATTGGATCATATTGTATTTCTATTTTTAATTTTTTGAGGAAATTTTATACTGTTTTCCTCAGTGGCTATGCTAATTTATATTTCTACCAACAATGCATGGGGGTTCCTTTTTTCCCACATCCTCGCCAACACTTGTTTCTTGTGTTTTTGATACTAGCCATTCTGACAGGTCTAAGGTGATATCTCATTGGGTTTTGATTTGCATTTCCCTGATGATTAGAAATGTTGAGTATCTTTTCATGTGTCTGTTGGCCATTTGTATGGTTTTTTTTTTTTTTTGGAAAAATGTCTACTCAGATCCTCTGCCCATGTTTTTAATAAACAAAAAGCAGAATCAGTCCTATAATTACAGAGGACAAACTGATGGTTGCCAGAGGGGAGGAGTATGGGGGAATGGACAAAATGGGTGAAGGGGAGTGGGAGATACAGACTTCCAATTATGGAATGAATGTGTCACAGGAATAAAAAGCATAGCATAAAGAATATAGTCAATGCTAGGAGCACCTGGGTTGTTCAGTTGGTTAAGTGTCCAACTCTTGATTTTGGCTCAGGTCATGATAGCATGGTTTGTGAGGTGGAGCTCCAAGTTGGGCTCCATGCTGACAGCGCAGAACCGGCTTGGGATTCTCTCTCCCTCTCTGCCCCTGCCACTCCCCTGCACTCTCTCTCTCTCTCTTTCTCAAAAATAAATACTAAAAAATTTTTTTAATGTATATTTTTGAGAGAGAGAGGGAGCATGCACACGTGTGAGTGGAAGAGGGGAAAGAGAGAGGGAGACACAGAACCTGAAGCAGGCTCCAGGCTCTGAGCTGTCAGTACAGAGCCTGACGTGGGGTTCGAACTCACTAACTGTGAGATCTCAGCTGACTGAGCTGCCCAGGCTCCCTCCCCAAATAAATATTTTTTTAAAAAAGAAATTATTTTCATAATCCAGACAGTGAGGACCCCTTTCTTAAAAGAAGATTACTTAAAGTTAAGCTCCCTGGATAACATCTTTTCAATGTTTTTCTCTTAATTCACTTGTGGTCTTTGTGGGGATGGTGTGAGGAGGTGTTTTCCCTATTTGTTGATAAAATTATTATAAAATAGCAAGCACAGAAAAAATTTTCATGACCAAGAAAGACTTTGTAGAATATCTCTTGCTGTTATTACTTTCTCTTGTTTTTATATGAAATTTATCTTAGGAACCAAACCACCAAAGGTTTTACATTTTATCATGTTCCTCTTTCTCTTTGATGAAGGAAGTATTGCCAAATTACAATACCAAGAATCCTCTTAGCCTATGAGGCAGGTTTTATCCAAGGGTCCTGGTCGCTCTTTTCCCCTCTTTTCTTATTGTTTGAGAGTATCTAGGAACAATACTTTTAATTTTTTTCCATTGTTGTTCTTGTTTTTGTTTTTTTTTTTGTATTTTTTAAAATTTACATCCAAATTAGTTAGCATATAGTGCAACAATGATTTCAGGAGTAGATTCCTTAGTGTTCCTTACCCAATTGGCCCATCCCCTTCCCACAACCCCTCCTGTAACCCTCAGTTTGTTCTCCATATTTATTAGTCTCTTCTGTTTTGTCCCCCTCCCTGTTTTTATATTATTTTTGTTTACCTTCCGTTATGTTCATCTGTTTTGTCTCTTAAAGTCCTCATATGAGTGAAGTCATATGATATTTGTCTTTCTCTGACTGACTAATTGCACTTAGCATAATACCCTCCAGTTCCATTCACGTAGTTGCAAATGGCAAGATTTCATTCTTTTTGATTGCCGAGTAATACTCCATTGTATGTATATACATCTTCTTTATCCATTCATCCATCGATGGACATTTGGGCTCTTTCCATACTTTGTATTGTTGATAGTGCTGCTATAAACATAGGGGTGCATGTGTCCCTTTAAAACAGCACACCTGTATCCCGTGGATAAATGCCTAGTAGTGCAATGGCTGGGTCATAGGGTAGTTCTATTTTTAGTTTTTTGAAGAACCTCCATACTGTTTTCCAGAGTGTCTACACCAGATTGCATTCCCATCTTGGTTATTTTTTTTAACGTAACATTTACTGTGTATTTTTCTTTCTTTTTTTTTTAAATTTTATTTATTTATTTTGTGTGTGTGTGTGAGAGAGAGAGAATGAGCTAGTGAGAGGCAGAGAGAGTAGAGGACAGGATCAAAAGCTGGCTCTTTGCCTACAGCAGAGAGCCCAATGCAGGGCTCAAACTTACGAACTATGAGATCATGACCTGAGCTGAGGTCGGACGCTTAACCGACTGAGCACTCAGGTACCCCTATGGCCTATTTTTTTTAATTGAAAAACTAATATGTGTTCAATTAAAAAAAATCAGAAACAGCTAGAAAGAAAGAAAAACATAAGACACCTGGATCTTATACCCCCATTCAAAGTTGTTAACACTTTTGTATAAAATCTCCCAGTGTTTTATGGGTAGGCAAATATTTGTCCAACAGTAGAAGCATGGGCCATTCAATATTGTGTTTTTCTACTCAGCAAAATATAGCTTCTTTCTCACATCATTAAACAGACTTTTAGCATAATTTTAAAACCTTTTTCTTTGGAAAATTTCAAATAAAAACCAAGTAAACAAAATAGCATAATGAACCCCCTTGTATATATCACCTAGCTTCAAAGCTATTAACATTCTGCTATTCTCTCTCTTTTTCACTTTTCCTACTCTTATTTTAGCTATAGCTTCCCTGAGATAGAATTGGAGTGCATGTTTATTAAATGTAAAGTTTTGGCAAATGGCTTGACAAACTGTAGCATCCCCCCACCCCAATGTAGACATAGAACATTTCTGTAATAGCATGTCCCTCCCTGGTTACTCCTAACCCCCTGAAGAGGAAACCATTCTTCTGGTTTTTTTTTTTTTTTTTTTTTTTTTTTTACCATAGATTAGTTTCCAAATGTTCATATACAAGGAATCATATAGTATGAACTCTTTTGTGACTGGCTTCTTTTAAATTCAATGTAATGTCATTGTGATTGGTCCTAGTGTTGCATGTATCATTAGTTTGCTCCTTTTTATTGCTGAATAGTATTCTGTTTTTGTCAGTATTTCCCAATTTGTTTATCCAATTTCCTTTAAATAGACGTCTGAGTTGTTTCCGTTTTTGGCAGTCATGCTTAAAACTGCTGTGACTATTTTTGTACAAGTCTTTTTATGGACGTATGTCTTCATTTTATTATGTAAATACCTTGGCATGGGATTACTGGATGTAATAGGCACACCTTTTACTTTATAAGAAACTGTCAAGCCTTTGTCTAAATTTGACTTTGTGTCCGTCTTTTGTATAAGTCAAAATGAAACAAGGAACTGATGTCATTTCACCTGGAAAGTTTAGAAATAAAGAAAAAATGATACTTAGTACATCAATATGAAGAGTCATAGGCTGCCAAGCATCAGTTTTACTCTACCACATCTGTGAGTAACCGATGTTTTAGTTTAATTAGTACCCATAATTCCTGGCCTGATGTTAGAATTAGCTAATATGTTCTTACCATCTTAACGGGGTTAAGCTGTGGCACCCACTGGCAAATGTTTATATTTTTACAGTATCTGTAATGAATATCATTTCAAAACTCCCAAGATGAGCCAGTAAAATGAATGTGTTTTAAGCATATTGGGTAGGTAGTTAGAAACTTAATACAATTGGCTGAAAGAACAAGGTAAAGTGACATTATGAGGGTTACATGTGGATGTTGTATCCTACCAAGCAGATGTTGTTCCTTAGCACATAGTTGGTACTTTTTAAGTAAGAGCAGACCACATGGATATTGTCTATTAATTCTCTGCCTTTTACTAATTATCCTTTCTAGATGAGCCTATAAATTGTATGCCATGATTTATTTGTAATGCTACTTTCCACTTTTCTAAGATGGTAAGAACAATTTGGATCTTCCTGTGCCTATTTATGGCCAACACACATCTTTAGTCTTTAAGACACATGAGGCTTCTTGAAGATCTGACTCCCTTTAGGAACTGGCTTGTGCCCTGTGAGGGTCAGATACAATGTTGCCAACTGTCCACCCTGGAAGGCTCAGCTTTCACAGAGGGACAAGTCATGTTTGGACAATAGAGTCTCTATTCCACAGAATGTTTAAAAAAAAAGAAAAAGAAAAAGATTGGTTAGACCCAGAGCATATAGATATGCTTTATTTACCCAAGGGTTATTCAGCTTTAAGCAGAAAACTTTGACCTTTGACTTCTCTTTAAAAATTTCTTCCTTCTTGGGGCGCCTGGGTGGCTCAGTTGATTAGGCATCTGACTCTTGATCTCAGTTCAGGTGTTGATCTCAGTGTAATGAGTTCAAGCTCTGTGTTGGGCTCCACGATGGGTGTAGTACTTACTTAAATTTTTTTTTCTTCTTGCTTGTTGCTTTGTTAAGAGTCTGTTTGGTAACTTTAAGTATAATTCACATGATTATAAATCCCACATTGTTTGTGTAATTCATATCACGAGTATTTCCAAACTAATATACCAGTAATCCCTTTATAGTGATACCAAGCTTAATGTAAATTTAATTTTCTCTAATCCAGTCTCTTTGTTTATGTAGCCATGTATTTTGAAAAAATATGGAAAGTATTGCTAATACTGGAAAATAGAATGATTGTTCCTCAAGGGATTTGGTGATCCAAAGTGTCAGCATTTATCCACCCCTCATGAGATAATGGAATGTGGCTTCACAGTGCTCAGTGCAAGTCAACCATGTTTGTAGACATTCTGCCTCTCAGATCACTCACACATACTTGAGACTCAGAAATAATATTTTCTCTCAAATAAGAATGAAAAAATAAAACATTTTAAGTTATCTGAAAAAAACATCTTGGGTTATAATTTTTTTCAGCTCATATTTAACAGGGTTATGAGTAATGAATATAGTTTTTTGGTTTTTGGTTTTGTTTTCATCTAACTGTTCAGTTCCTTGTTCTCAATGTGATAGTTTTTCAAGTATTGGGGAAATACTGGTTTTATTTAAAATCATATAAACTGATGTACTGCAGCATACCTACTTGTGAAGATGAGTATTGGAAAAGAGGTAAACAATACAGTGTGAGAACACTAATGTTGTGTGATTAGGGGAAAAGGCTCGAATTAGAGTATCACTGAGTTAGTAAATTCCTTTAACCAAAGACTGACAAGGAGTGACAAAGATAGCTAGTATTTAAATTAAAGAAGGCCTGGGGCACTTGGGTGGCTCAGTTGGTTAAGCATCTGACTCTCAATCTCAGCTCAGGTCTTGATATCAGGGTTGTGAGTTCAAGCCTCTACTTAAAAAAAAAAAAATTCAAGAAGGCCTAAGAAAACTTGGTAAAACATACCCATCTTAGATCAATAAAACATTATTCATTTGGTGATTCGTAAAAATAAATAGCCTTTTGTGATTGGATAAATAAAAGCAGGTTGAGAAAAGAGAAGATCCCTAAAAAACCTTGTAGAGGAGCTGGGCCTGTGAACTCTGAGGATATTCATGGATAATAGGAATATTTAACAATTTTTCTTCCTTCTATTAGAACTTTTTTCTCTTATGTCAAGCCATTAGTTAAGTATTGCTAAATGTTGTAGCCCAGGCTTAGCTGAGCTATGAAGGTTTAAGGGTCCAGCCTATGTCCAGGGGTGTGTGGACACTTGGAAGCCCACCAAATGGACAGGTGGGCTGCAGAAAAGGGAGGCAGCAGTCTGGAGCAAGATCAGCAGCAGATGTGGCTTCTAGCAACAGGGGCATGTTTGTGGACCATGTGAGCATTCCCCAGAGATTCACAGAAATACTGGTGAAAAGAACCCTGATAGGGAATAGATCTCTAGATGACAAGAGGAATTGGTTTTGCAACCTGGAATATCTAAGTTACTAAGGAGATAGGAAGTAGATAAATAAACATGTATTTGTTAAGTATTTAATTTAATCTATATTAGCAGTGTTTTACCTTATAGGCAATGGATATCTCTTAAAATCCAAGCTCTAGAATGCTGTTCGAGGCTGTTCTGCTTGGTTTAAGTCTAGGGCCAAGCTTCTAGGATTGCCTTCTGGAAAGTTGGGAACACATATTGCCATGAGGAAGTTATGGCAGGGGCTCTAGGGTCAGGGAAGACTTTCTGGTGGAGTTGATTCAAACTGAGTTGTGATGGACAAATCAGAATAGTCATATGGAAAATGTTGGATGAAAATAAGGGAATATTTGATAGAGAAAATAGCGTGTATATAGCACAGGTTGAGAAGTCAAAAGAGAAAAGAGGGCAGTGAATGGAAAAAAGAAGCCAAGGGAGATGGGCTCTAAAGAACAGGTGGAGATAAGACTATGTTGACAGGAAACAAGAATGGCCGTAGAAACAGATTTATCTGTAAATGGGAGGAAGGGGGCAAAGGGAGTTCAAGCTTGTGACTACTTTGTTTTCTGTTTCCCCCTCCTGAAGCAAGAAGTTGGGAGAAGGGCAAGGGGTACAAGGAAGTGTGTATTTATATGGATAGGTAGAGGGGTAGGTGGAAAAGAGAACAAAATATTTACCCTCTATACATTTTTATTGATACCAAGAGGAGGTAGGTGGCACTATGGTGTGGATCTCTGGGTCTGATTTCCAAACACAGGAGGGGCTTTTCCTTTCATATTCGTCTTATTTAAGTCTCTGCTTTCACAGTGAATAAATAATTCACAATCCAGAATATTCATAAGTGATAGAATTAAAACAGATTTTATTGATCTATAGCCAGCTCTAATGTGACCAGTGAATACCAACAGAATATACATCTGAAAATGCATATTTAAAACAATGAACAGTCAACTCTGCTGTGTACCAAACTCTGTGTAGACACACTTCATGCCCTCAAAAATTATAATTCATTCAGGGAGACAAACGCAGAATCTGTGATTGCAGATAAGCCAATAATGTTATTAAAATGCCATGGGAATAGAGAGAGGGAATAAAATCACAGAGAGAGATGAATAAACATATTTGAGTTAATATGTCTTTTTAAATTACTTCTATGTCATATGCTAGAGGGCCTTCCATGGAAAATCCTAGGTAGAAGGACACTCTTTCTATGTTTCCACCGCTTCTGAGTGGACCTGAATAAACAGGTGTTACTGGTATTTTAATTTTTTTCTCTGTTCCATATTCCATAGAGATTACCTTGCCTTCAGCCTGACCAGTTAGACGACACAGGAGGTCTTTGACTTCTTTTTTTTTCCAAACGTCACCACTCTGCCCGAGAGAATTTATATTTTGTACTTTATTGAAGTATTGTTCTATCTCAGCTTTGTGAACAAGACTGTGGAGACCCTTCTTCTTCCCCAGATAAAAGAGTGTGCTTGCCTGCTTGGACCTGCACATGCTCCTGTACTGTCTCTTGAAGGTTCTGTTTAAGGATGAAACATACTTTTCCATTAGTTTGGAATCTTCATCTAGGTCTTGATTTTCTGGCCAGAACAGAAGGCAGGCCAAGAAATAAGGGTCTGGATATTGATGACTTAGTCCTATGACTTGCAACACTTCTCGGAGCTGTTTTTTCAGTGTGGTAAGTGGTTGAATGGATTTGGAGTGGGGTTTTAGGCAATTAAGAATAATGTTGGCTAAAATGAAATTTAGTTTCTCCTTTGCCAGGTGTTTAGTTGGGTTTTGCTTCAATAGGAAAAAATATTTGTTCACTATATTTTCCATATTGGTTGCAGCATCTTTGTGATTTGGATTAAGATATTCCAGGAGTCCAGAAAACCTATCTGCTTTCAAAGCTTCTAAACCTTTCCTGCATTTCTCTTCTTGGAGAAACTGACTCTCTTTGCCCTGTAATGGACCGAAATCCAAATGGCAGAAAAGTTCCATGTATTTCCTGAAACAACGAGTGATTTTTTTGCGTAATGAGATTTCTACTATTTCTTTTTGGGTGTTCTTCATTTTCAAAAGAACAATATAATCATCAAGGAAGTCAAAGCACCTTTTCAAATCTGATTGTAAATCTTGTAAGTAGGGTGTGAACTTGCTGAGAGCCAAATAATATTCACATTTTGGATTTATGGGAGTAAGTCCCTTTCCTGATAAAAATTCTACCAGAGCTTTTTTAGATAATTCATTTTCTTTGAGGAAATAGGGAGTGAGCTGGAGAATCTGAATAGTGTAAAGACCAACTTCGATTTCACCCAAGAAACCGGCTGTATTGTATGTGTCATATTTTCTTTGCAACTTCTGTGGTGCCCAGGCCTCTGTTTCATAGCCTTTCCTCTCAGTTTGCTCTTGGGATTTTTTGAAAGCTCTTGAGGCATTTTCAGCAGCTTCCAGGAGGTATGTTAGGTCATTAACAGTAATCAGATCATTAACAGTAATATCCTTGGAGTTCTTCCTTTCATCCAACCACCATTTGATTTGACTTTTGTAGACTTGACCAAGTGTATCTGAGATATAGGAATTTTTAGATGCTCTCTTCTTGGCCTGATTTGCCCAATCCAGAGCAATATTAAAATTCTTTTCTTTAATGTAGAAATATCTTGCTAAGGCCTGACAAATGAATGCATTTTGTGGGAATCGAACACTCCCTGCCACCAAGACCTTTTCAATTTCTTCATTCTTTAAAGCTTCGATTAATGGGGCAAACAAAGTGTCTGTTTCATCTCCATACTCCTTGCGCTGTCTTGTAAGCAGAAGAGTTTGCACATCATGTTGAAATTTTTCTCTTCCTATTCCAGAAACATAGAATAAATTTTCATTTAAGATCTTCAATGCAATTTGACATTTAGTCAAGTTATAGCTTTCTTCTAGTTCTTTCAGACAGAAAATGGCAATCAAAGGATGAATGATGCGCACACCTGTGTATCTCCCAAAATCTGCAACTTCTGTGTTTATTAGAAGTGTAGAATAGGCTCCCATCTTATCCTCTAGGCTTTCAGGTTCCCAGGGTATACTAGTGTATATGATTCCCAAAAATATTTCACACTGTGACACTGAAATTGTAGAATCAGTAACATAAGAGTTGAGTAAAGCCAGGAAGGAGATGAGTTGTGCTTCCTTGCTGTCAACATTCTGTCCTTTTAGGATATTCTTGACTACCTTTTCTATGTACATTTCATTAAAATTGCTCTTCATGATCATGAAGGAATAAAAGTTTTCACAGTTCTTGTGTTGCTTTTCAATTTCTTCCAGTTTAGCCTCAAAAGCTCTTTGTTCCTTAGGAGAAAGTTGGTAGGTTAGTGCAACACTGTCTGCTAATTTTGCAGTCTCATCAGGATTCTGGGATCTCATGCAGTTGAGGATAATTACCAGTGTTTTTTCATATCTCAAGCCCTTCTCTGCTAAAATGGAATCGATGGCATTCTGTAGGACATAAACATTTTCCTGGTCTTCAAAATCATCCACAAGGAGAAGTACAGGAAAGTAGTCTTCATGGCTGGTTGCCTTATAGGTAATCAGTTTGGTCACTTGTTCTACAATTTCTTCAAAGTCAGTTGTTTTGTTTTTTAACACAGCACATCTAAAGTTTTTCTTTAGGTCCCAGAGGACATTCATAGCTAACGTAGTACCCCCACAGCCTGGATGATGATAAAGATTGATAATTTTTGCAAATACTGGTTTAGGAGAGTCTGCCCAGCACTGTATCAGATCTTTAAGCTTTTCATAACTATCTCTTTTGACAAAAGCTGAAGAATAGTTTTCAGAAGAAAAATAGAAGTTCCACCAGGATACTTTGCCACCTCGATAAAAGTGTTCCTCTTTTGATGTCTTAAATTCTTGGAATTTAGATTTATCTTTCTCTATGTCTGTGTCTTTACACTCATTTTCACAGAGGATTTCCAGTGCAGTCAAGATATCCTCTTCCTTTTTCTCTAAGATAACGGAAGAAAATCCATGGGAAGGCAAAAATCTTCTTGATGACTGAGTCACTGGTTTTAGTTTAAGAATAGTACTGTTTATCAGTTCTAAATTTAAAGTGGAAATACTGTGGTTTGTTAATTCATCTGCCATTGTCAGTCTTGTTTGTAGCAGATCTTTCCATCGTTGATAAATCTGTGAGTTTACACAGATACACAATATATTTTCCATTCCTCTGAGAGCTTGATAGAAAGCACAGAAAGTTTCAATGAGGGGATCTCCTGGGCTTTCCACTGGAGAGAGTAATAGAAACACTACCAAAAATTTCCCTCTTGTCATTATATTTTCATCTGTGAGAAATAAAATCAACTTTCTGACTTCAGAAGCTCTTTCTCTATGCCATAAGTGTGGTTCTAGAGGCTTATGGCTCTCATTTTTCAAGTCTGATCTGCCATTGCAGAAGATCCAGCTGGGCTGCTGGTAAAGATTTAAACTAGAAATTTTCTCCCTTATGTTATTTGTCTTTTCTTCAAACTGATTTGGAAAGTGAAGATTTGCTACTCGGCTTTTTTTGTAAGCTTTGGCCACCCCCTTGCTCACAGATTCAGGATCAAACTCCAACACAGCAAACCACTTCATTTCCTTTAGAAAATCTAAGTTATTTGTTTGGTTTGGATGGCATTTATTTGTTACAAGAATGTACCAGCTGTAATATGAATTATCCAGTGAGTCTCGGTTGCCTATGAGAAGTTTGATAAGCTTTTGTCCTTCACTCTCCTTCTTATTTGCCTTCACCTCATATTCTTCTTCAGCCTCTTTTCTAGATGCTGCTAGTGACTTTAAATTTTGTAAAAATGCTTTGTAAGCTATATCCCGTTGCTTAACATTGGCCAGGATATCCTTAGAGCTGGCCCCATCTCTCACAAACAGTGAAGGATCTTGGTTTGGTTTCCATGTTTCATTTTTACAGTTCTGCATCCTAATTAAGAAATACTTTTCTTCACATACAGAGTGTTTTGGAATAACATCTACTTCTATGACAAATCTGTCAGATGGTGTATTGTTCTGCAGTAGAACTTCCACAAACCTTGGTTCCCGAATGCACTTCTTGGCTTCATTGACATCATCTTCAAAGTATTGTCTGATCGTTATATTGAAGTGGTCAATGAAGGCATCTTTACTGGTGACTTTCACCCCAACAATTTGTCCATGGGGTTTGTTCTTAACTCCAAAATGGATGGTGCCATTGGTGCGTGAATTAATACAAGCTGCTGCAAATCGGAAGACTTCATTGCTAAATTTCATCTTAATGTCCTTTTCTGTGGCTGCTTCTGTATTTGTGAGGGCTTTGAACTCATGTATTGGGTCTATGAGATTGAGTGGGCCAGTTTCAGGTTGTAGAATACTATGTTCTATGTAACGTTGGCTGTTATGGAACTGATCAAAAGGATATGGCATACAAGTCAACTGTTCAGTTTCTAGCTTATCCTGATTTTGGTCTTCAGTGGTTGTTCCTCCATTTAATGCATCTTCTTTCGAAAGAATTGATTTTTGTTTTTTGGTATCTCTGATCTCTCTGAGATCATGATTAAAATTGGGTAACCCTGATTTTTCATCTTCCTTTTTTGTCTGTTGTGGCTTTTTTGGGTGTTCTTGTAGGGATGGTTTTGTATGATCTAATGGTCCAGAATCCTGATTGTTACTTTCAGGGTACCTATTATTCAATCTGTTATATGTCCGTTTTATCAAAAGTGCTGGACCCCGTGGTAGCCCCATTTCTCTAAGGTCCATCTCAGTTAATTCCTGCAGGACTAATCCAGTTACTTCTTCATCGATCAGAATCTGCCCATATTTCTCATCAATCTTAAGGTCTTTGGTTACCCATTGTTTCACATGCTCTTTGGTCCAGTTGTTGGTCACTTCGGGTAGCTCTACTTTTTCACTCATTTCGAGCTTGCAGTTTTTTCCTTGGAAAAAGTAATACGATAAGCATTTTAGTATTATGCTTAACGATTGAAATTACATAGTCAATTATGTACATAATTTTACACAAACAACATATATAAAATATTGTTCAAGAATGACTCTTAAAACTAGTTGATACTGGGGTGCCTGGGTGGCTCAGTCAGTTCAGCGTCCGACTTCAGCTCAGGTCATGATCTCACAGTCTGTGGGTTTGAGCCCCGCGTCAGGCTCTGTGCTGACAGCTTAGAGCCTGGAGCCTGCTTCCGATCCTGTGCCTCCCTCTCTCTCTGCCCCTCCCCCACTCTCACTTTGTCTCACTCTGTCTCTCAAAAGTAAATAAATGTAAAAAAAAAAAATTAAAAAAAAAAACTAGTCGATACTAATGTTTTATAGTCCCAATTAGTGCCCTTGTTTCCTAGGTGATTATAATTATTATCATGAAATGAGCAGTTGCTTCCAACTAGGGTCACATACACCTTTATCCATATAGTAATTATCCCTTTTAGGTTTAATTTGGTTAAAGTTGGGGTTTTGTAACTGTTTTTTGAATTTTTTTTAAATTTATATTTGACAGAGAGAGACAGAGTGTGAGTGGGTGAAGGGTGGAGAGAGGGAAGGGAAGTCACAGAATCTGAAGCAGGCTCCAGGCTTGGAGCTATCAGCACAGAGCCTGACGGGGGGCCAGAACCCATGAACCACAAGATCATGACCTGAGCTTAAGTTGGAAGCTCACCTGACAGCCACCTAGGTACAACAAGCGTTTTTGTAATTTAAAACCAGAATTTTAAGTAACAAGACATTGATTCCCATAGCTGAATATTGCAAATAAACTTTAAATATAAAACCAGATAAGTGGAGGTGGGTTGGGGAACAGAAAACTCCTTTCTCAACTAGGAAGATGGCCATCTTTGTTACATAGCAATGAAGCAATCAGCTACCTCATCACCTACTGTCTTTTGGAACTCAAGCTATTAGGCCACCAAGACAGAAAGAGATGTGGTAGCAAAATGTTAGGGAAGTCAATTTGCTTGGCTAATTCTTGTGGCTCTCAGAGATACCAAAAGAGTTAGCTGTATTTCAAACTGGCCTGGCCTGACTGAAATTAGATAAGAAAAATAGTATGAGTTTTTAACTTTGTTAAAACGATTTCAGCCTATGAAGCAACATTTTTCCAGGTATATCTCCTGAGACAAGGGAAACAAAAGCAAAAATAAACTGTTGGGACTCCATCAAAATAAAAAGCTTCTGTACAACAAAGGAAACAATCAATAAAACTAAAAAACAACCTACTGAATGGGAGGAGATATTTGCAAATTACATACCTGATAATGGGTTCATATCCAAAATATAAAGAACTTATATGGGTCATTACAAACAACAACAACAAATAATCCAATTAAAAATGGAGAGAAGACATGAATAGACATTTCGCCAAAGAAGACATACAGATGGCCAACAGACATATAAAAAGATGCTCATCATCACTTATCATCAGGGAACTACAAATAAAAACTGCAATAAGAAAGGAGAAGAAGATGGCAGCAGAGTAGGAGGACCCTAGACTCATTATGACTCATGAACACAAGTAGTTAACTATCAAATCATCCTAAATATCCCAGAAATTGACCCCAAACAGCAGAATATACATTCTTTCAAGTGCTCACAGAACATCCTCTAGAATAGGTCACATATTAGGTCACAAAATAGGCCTCAAGAAATACAAAAAGATTGAACTCATACTACATATTTTTTCTGACCATGACACTGTGAAACTAGAAGTCAACCACAAGATAAAAATTGGAAAGATCACAAATACATGGCAGTTAAACAACATGCTAGTAAACAATGAATGGGTCAACCAGGAAATCAAAAAAGGAACTAAAAAATACATGGAAACAAATGAAAATGAAATCTCAAACAGTCTTTGGGATGCAGCAAAAGTGGTCCTAAGAGGGAGTATATACAATACATGCTTACCTCAAAAGCCAGAAAAATCTCAAATAAACAGCCTAATCTTACACCTAAAGCAGCTAGAAATAGAACAACAACAACAAAAAAGCCTAAAGCTGGCAGAAGGAAGGAAATAATAAAGATTAGAGCAGAAATAAATGATATATAAACTTAAAAAACAATAGAACAGATCAATGAAAGCAGGAGCTGGTTCTTTGAAAAAAAATAATAAAATTAATAAAATAAACCTCTAGCCAGACTTATCAAAAAGAGAAAGGACCCAAATTATTCACCATGATCAAATCGGATTTATTCCTGGGTTGCCAAGTGGTTCAATATTTGCAAATCAATCAATGTGATATGCCACCTTAATAAAATAATGGATAAGAACCATATTATCATTTCAATATATGCAAAAAAAGAGTTGACAAGCTACAACATCCATTCATGATAAAAACCTCAACAAAGTAGGTCTAGAGGGAACATACTTCAACACAATAAAGACCATATATGAATGGTCTAATATCATTATTAGATGATTTTATTAGATTTTTTATTTTTTATTTTATTAGATTTATTATTAGATGGAATTAGATATTCCAACAGCTAATATCATCCTCAATGGGGAAAAATTGAGAGCCTTTCCTCTACAGTCAGGAACAAGATGGGGATATCCACTATCACTACTGTTACTTAACATATTACTGGAAGTCCTAGCAACAGGACTTAGACAACACAAAGAAATAAAAGGCATCCAAATCTGTAAGAAAGAAGTAAGACTTTCACTATTTGCATATGACATGATACTCTATACATAAAACCTGAAAGACTTCACCAAAAAAAAAAATGCTAGAACTGATAAATGAATTCAGTAGAGTTGCAGAATACAAAATCAATGTACAAAAATATGTTGCATTTCTGTACAGCAATAATGAAGCCACAAGAAGAGAAAATCAATCCCATTTTTAATTGCACCAAAAACAATAATATACCTGGGGATAAACCTAACCAAACAGGTGAAAAAAACCTGTACTCTGAAGAATTTAAAGCACTAATGAAAGAAATTGAAGGTGACGCAAAAAAAAAAAAAAAAAAAAAAAAAAAAAGGAAAGACATTCCATGCTAATGGACTGGAAGAACAAATATTGTTAAAATGTCCATGTAACCCAAAGCAATCTACACATTTAATACAATCCCTATCAAAATACCAACAACATTTTTTCATGGAATTAGAACAAATAATCCTAAAATTTGTATGGAACTGGGGTGCCTGGTGCTCAGTTGGTTGAAAATCCAACTCTTGATATTGGCTCAGGTCATGATCCCTAGGTTGTGGGATTGAGCCCCATGTTGGGCTCCATGCTGAGCATGGAGCCTGCTTGAGATTCATTCTCTCTCTCTGCCCCACTCCCCCAGTTGCATGCTCTTTCTCTCTAAAATTAAAAAAAATTTTGTGTGTGTGTGTAACCACAAAAGACCTCGAATAGCCAAAGCAACCTTGAAAAAGAAAAAGCAAAGCTGGAGGCATAACAATTCTGGACTTCAAGTTATATTAGAAAGCTGTAGTAATCAAAACAGTGTGGTACTGGCACAAAAATAGATATGTAGATCAATGGAACGGAATAGAAAACCCAGAAATAAACCCATAATTATATGGTCAATTAATCTTCAAAAAAACCCAGTAAAGAATATCCAATGGGAAAAAGTCTCTTCAACAAATGGTGTTGGGAAAACTGGACAGCCACATGCAAGAGAATGAAACTGGACCTCTTTTTGCACCAAGCAAAAATAAATTCAAAATGGATTAAAGATCTAAAGGTGAAACCTGAAACCATAAAAATCCTGGAGGAAAACACATGCAGTAACTTCTTTCTATATATGCCTCCTGAGGCAAGGGAAACAAAAGCAAATATAAACTATTGGGACTTCATCAAAATAAAAAGCTTCTGTATGGCAAAGGAAACGATCAACAAAACTAAAAGGCAACATATGGAATGGGAGAAGATATTTGCAAGTGACATCTTATAAAAGGTTAGTATCCAAAATCTATAAAGAACTATGTAGACTCAACATCACAAAAATGAATAATCTAATTAAAATGGGCAGAAGACATGA
Source organism: Panthera pardus (assembly GCF_024362965.1). Lineage (NCBI taxonomy): Eukaryota > Metazoa > Chordata > Mammalia > Carnivora > Felidae > Panthera > Panthera pardus. The sequence goes on from NW_026527013.1 coordinate 96,190,508, forward strand.
ATAGACATTTTTCCAAAGAAGACGTTCCAGATGGCCAACAGACATATGAAAAGATGCTCAGCATCACTGATAATCAGGAGATACAAGTCAAAACTGCAAGGAGATTTCCCCTCACACCTGTCAGAATGGCTAAAATTAACAACACAAGAAACAATAGGTATTGGTGAGCATGTGGAGACACAGGAACCATCTTGGACTATTGGTGGGAATGCAAATTGGTACAGCCACTCTGGATAACAGTATGGATGTTTCTCAAAAAGTTAAAAATCGAATTACTCTACAATCCAGCAATTGCACTACTAGGTATTTACTCAAAGAATACAAAAATACTAATTCAAAGGAATATATGCACCTCAATATTTATAGCAGCTTTATCTACAATAGCCAAACTATGGAAACAGTTCAAGTATATATCAAATGATGAATGGATAAAGAAGTGGTAAATATACAATGAAATATTACTCAGCCATAAAAAAATGAAATCTTTCCATTTGTAACAATGTGGATGGAGCTAGGGAGTATTATGCTAAGCTAAATAAGTCAGTCAGAGAAAGACAAATACCATATGATTTCACTTTGCCTTCAGTCTGCAGGACATACCTAGTCCTGAGCCAATTAGCAGAACTATGAGCTACTGGCACAATGAACATTAAAAACATATTTCATATGATCGATTCCATTCACTTTACAGTGTAGATCCAAGAGGTCTTTGAGGTTCCATAAGAATTAGTGCACATATCGCAACCAGAAATAAATATCATTTGTTTATTCACTCGACAAATTTTTATTGAGCACCTGTTAGGCATCATGCTCAAGAAAAATAGTGGTAACCAAAACAGATGTGGAGTTTTTTCATAGTACTTATAATCCAATGGAGCAAATTTAAAAAAGAAAAAAAAAGCCACACACATACATTCAAAACAGTTTATAATAATAAATTGTGATCGTGCTTTGTGTAAGACTCAATAACGGGCAAAGGACTGGGATCTGTGAGGAGGGGAGGAATGTCACTATGAAGAAAGTGGGGACATTGGACAGGTGAAGTTAAAGTGGGGCTTCTGGAGTAGGGTGGGAGGCAGGTAGAGGGAACAAGTCTGGGGGGCAGAGTGAAGAGAGTAAGGCATAGTCTACCTGGTAGGACTTCCAAAGTCCTATCTACAGGGTCCAAGGAGATGGGTGTGGTGGTGCTCCACAGTGGGCTGTCCGTGCTCCTGCTCCCAGATCCAGGTACTGGGTCTGCCAAAGAGAATTCCAGAGCAAAGGGAATTACTGACCAGGAGATGACTCCACACACCCCAGAGCCTGGATCCTCCTGCTTCCTCTGCAGAGGTCCTAAGTGTCATTTCAGATAAGGCTGAAGGGAGGGGTCCTGCCTTACCTGTTTACAAGCACTATATGCGGAATAGTAGAAGCAGTTATTAGTAAACATAATCCTAATGAAAGATTTTTTGAGGTCACTTTGGAGAAAAGTTTGAATAAAAAATGACTACTGTATTATTTTTAAATTTTTAAACTTTTATTTTTGAGAGGTGGGGGAGGGAGGGGCAGAGAGAGAGAGAGAGGGAGACAGAGGATCTAAAGCGGGCTCTGTGCTGTCAGCAGACAACCTTATGAGGGGCCCAAACTAATGAACCACGAGATCATGACCTGAGCTGAAGTCGACGTTTAACCAAACTTGCTTTTTTATATATTTAAATATATGTTGACCTCCTTTTGTAGGTAGCTGAAGGGAAGAGGCACTCATGCCCTCAGACACTTCCTGTCACAATTTTTGGTGGCTCAAATGATCCTTCAATACACTTTCTCCCTCTTGACTGCCTCTTGTCTAATGATCTTGACCTCCCCCCAACTCCAGTCTTAACAGTCACATCATTGACCTTATGATAACTGTTACGGGTTGAATTATGACCACCTCCCTCAAAAAACCTATGTGTTTGTGATAGGTGAAAGGAAAGGGCGTCACTTATGTCAAGAGGTTTTAAAATGGAGCCATTAAGGAGATGGGCCATATACATGCCCTCACTGGAGGAACCATGAACTTTTAAACCTGGCCCAATCAAAAGTATTCCAAGGACTTAGCCCAAATTTTCTACTTGCTAGGAAGAGGTTTTACTTAGTGATAGCCTTAGCAATCAGTTATATTCAGTCAAGATTAGCTTTCTGCCACCAAAAACAATCAAAAATTCTTTTTTAACATTAAAAAATTTTTTTTGTAATGTTTATTTTTGAGAGAGAGAGAGAAACAGTGTGATTGGGGAGAGGAAGAGAGAGAGGGAGACACAGAATCCGAAGAAGGCTCTGGTCTCTGAGCTGTCAGCACAGAGCCAAATGTGGGGCTTGAACTCAAGAACTACAAGATGGGCCGAAGTTGGACGCTTAACCGACTGAGCCACTCAGGTGCCCCTTTAAAATTTTTTTTTTAATGTTTATTTGTTTTTGAGAGACAGAGAGAGACAGAGCATGAGTAGGGGAGGGACAAAGAGAGTGGGAGACACAGAATCTGAAGCAGGTACGAGGCTCCAAGCTGTCAGCACAGAGTCCGACACAGGGCTCGAACCCAGAAACTGTAGATCGTGATCTGAGCTGAACTCAGACACTTAACCGACTAAGATCCCCAGTCAAAAATCCTTTGTAAGCAACATTATGAATATGAGCATTCCCTTTTTCCCTTAAAACCCCCTGACTTTTGCTTAGTGGGACACTATGTGGGTTGCTACCTAAATCTGTGTATCCCAAAGTACATATTCTTTGGTCCCAAATAGACACTCTTGCTTAATTATTACCTCCTGACAAGTTTAGGTTGATGTGACAAAGTCCTAGCCCCACTACCTTGGAATGCAGCCCTTTTGGACATAGAGTCATTGCCGATGTTTACAGGAAGCCATTAGAGTGGGCCCTAATTCAGTATAACTGGTATCTTTATAGGAAGGGGAAATTCAGACACAGAGGCACACACACACATGAAGAACACCACGTGCAGAAGAAGGCAGGGATAGGGGTGATCTGTGAGCCAAGGAATGCCAGAGATTGCCAGCAAACCACCAGAAGCTAGAAGAAAAGCAAGGAACGTATTCCAGTTTACAGCCCTCTGCGGGAAACAATCTCACCAACATCTTGATCTTGAAGACTTCCAGCCTCCAGAACTGTGAGATAATACATTTCTGTGATTTAAGCCACTCACTTTGTGGTACTTTGTTACAGCAACCCTAGCCAACTAATAGAATCACTAATGGCTACAAGCCTTCCAGCATCTCAGATTCAAATACCTCCCTCCTGCATCTCCTCACTGCTTCTCCCTTGTAACTAGCTTGACTTTCTTTGTTCATTCATTGTAATCACTTGCTCTGTCCTCCCTCCTCTTGTACTCTGTCTGTGTCAACTCGGTGGAACATGGCTGGACATGACCCTCCATAACCTGCCTGGTCTCACTTTACAGTCATGACCACTGTCCTCCAGCAGGCTGTTAAATGCTCTGAGCTACCATCCTGTTTCCCTGCTATATTCACTCTCTCACTGTCTTAAATGGCTATTTCACACATTCACACAAATCTCCAACACCTCCTCACCATTGTCACTTTCTGCTATAACCCTGCTTCCTATTGCAACTAGGAAACTGAAACAATCAGAAGAGAGCTTCCTTGAGCTCCTAAAACCACATCTACCACTGTACTGCTTCTTGACTTCTCTTCTGTTACTAAGTCCATACATTCTATTTTAGTTTCTGTTCTTTGAACAGACTGTCTATAACTCCCTGCTCTAGAGAGGAGACCCACGCATCTCTGGGCATCTCTTCTGGAAATGCTCTTGTCATTCTCCACAGATGTGCTCTGTCCAGGTCTGTGGCAATATCTTCTCTTAGTCAGAGTCCTTTCTCACCTTCTCCTCTGGGTACCCCGGATATTACAAGGAAAAGCTCTAGATTTTCTCTTCTGATATAGCCAGTGAGTATACCGATCCCACTAGACTCCAGCACTCTACAAGGAGTGTGTGTCCATGTATAATGTGGGGATGTGGAAGGGCTGGTCTTTGAGCCACCTGCCAGGGAGACATTTTCTCCTTTATTGTTTGAATTCTGCTGGGAATTACAGGGAGATGGGAGCACTCTTCTCAAATTGGAAGTGCATCTGTCCTCCCCAAATCTGTTTTTAATCTGTACTTTATCTCACAGGTTCCCCACTGTTCAAAGATGAAGACCCTTTATAACAGTAAAAACTTTCTCAGCTGCCCACTACTATGATGAGAGCTGAGACGATTCATAATGATTTGAAGTTACTATATATTTGGTAATGCTTTCACATAAATTTTGCACTCTGTCAATTATACAAGCATCTTATATTGTCTGTGATCCATATTTGGATCATTTATTTAATTCAAGATGACCATGATTTGGGCAAAATGCTTTAATAATGCTTTGGTATAACTCTTTGGCCCAATAAGTGTATTATTCAACCTTGTTTTGGGTGATGATTCCTTAACATTTATGTAGAACTTTGACATATTTCACTGTTCTGAGGCTGACAAAATCATTTCATGAACATTATCTGATTAGATTCATGTCCTGGAGTGTTGGCATATTTTTTAAATATGAGGGACCTTTATGTATAACAAGAAGTTACATAGTATAAATAAAGGGGAGGGGTTGTGATCAGGAAAACAATGTTGTGATTAATTATGTCTCCTCTCAGCCAACCTGTTTTCATTGTATAGGAGCATGGGACAGAACCAGTGCTGTCTTGGTTGTTGTTTGCTTTTGTTCTGCTTCTTCAAAAGAAAAGCATGTAAAACCTTAAGGTCTGAAATGGATAAAGGTGTTGCTCTGCTTGGAATTGGGGAGAAGACCTCTACCTTATCTCCTTTATTATGTTCTGGGAAATTTTGAACCCCAGAGTTCTCCTTATGAGTACTCGATTCAGGACCCCTTCCTTCCTTCCTTCCTTCCTTCCTTCCTTCCTTCCTTCCTTCCTTCTTTCCTTCCTTTCTTTTTCTTTCTTTCTTTCTTTCTTTCTTTCTTTCTTTCTTTCTTTCTTTCTTTCTTTCTTTCTTTCTTTCTTTCTTTCTTTCTTTCTTCTAGAGAGAGGGAGAGAGAGAAAGGAAGGAGAGAATCCCAAGCAGGCTCTGCACCATCAGCAGAGAGCCTGACACGGGGCTTGATCTCACAAACTGTGAGACATGACCTGAACTGAATGAAATCAAGAGTTAGACACTTAACCAACTGAGCCAACCAGGCGCCCTCAGGACCCATTTCTTAAGGACTTTTATTTTCTCACTTTGGGGTTGATCAGGAAGGATCAAACCAAACAGCTTTTAGGGCAAGCAGTGGTACCCACCCCTGCCTCCAGGAAGCTGGGTCTCAGCAGCCCACAAGTATCTTTGCCTCTTGTAAAGAATGCTCACAATTGGAGATCAGCAAGCCTACTGTTCTTCAGAAATGAAACTGCCAAACAAGTTGGTTATATTTTCTGGAAGTGCACGTTAAAATGATGTATTTCCTCCCATAGTCTTTGTACAAGCTAGTTGTAAAGGAAAGCCTTAAATAAAATGATTAGAGGTGCCTGGCTGGTTCAGTCAGAAGAACATACAACTCTGGATCTTGGGGTTGTGAGTTCAAGCCCTATTTTGGGTGTAGAGATTACGTAAATAAATAAATGTTTTAAAAAATAAAATAATTAGACTTCGGTGGGTCTAATCTTTAACTTTGATATCATCTTGAGTTATACAAGACAGGGTTTGACATAGCTGCACATGGCTATAATTTTCTACACAGGTTGCTATGCTTCGATTCCTGATCCTCTGATCAACATTTTACTTAGGTCTTTCTAGACTCATCTCTGGAGACTTCCACTTTCAGAAACACTCTGCATCATGGTAGTTGGAAGGTTTCTTTCTTAAAGAATTCTTCAGGGGCACCTGGGTGGCTCAGTTGGTTAAGTGTCTGACTTCGGCTCAGGTCATGATCTCACAGTTTGTGAGTTTGAGCCTCGCGTTGTGCTCTGTGCTGACAGCTCAGAGCCCGGAGCCTGCTTCAGATTCTGTGTCTCCCTCTCTCTTTGTCCCTCCGCTGCTCATGCTCTGTCTCTCTCTGTCTCTCAAAAATAAATAAGCGTTAAATTTTTTTTTAAGAATTCTGCAGCCAGTGCAAGTTACATCTAGCGATACATACATGTTACAAACAGGAATATTTCTCATTCCTTTAAAGTCGTTTCATTAGAAATAGCTCATGTGCACTTGAAAATATGTTCATTTTCAAAGTTCTACTCTATGTTTTAGACTTAGTTTTTAAAGACAGCTTTTTAAAGAAATTTGATGAAACAGGTATCTTTAATGATTAGAAACTCACCGAGACTTTTCTGAAAACTTCCTTTTTATATCAGCAACTTGAAATAACTCTTTGTGAGGTTCTTTGATCTCAAGCTATTAGATTAGTTGTCTTTTCTTGAAAATTTGCGAGAGTCATGTCCTGGAAAGCATCTGTGAGGAAATACAGATGTAGGCAGAACAGATCTGGTCCTTTTCCAGTTTGCCTTTTGTTGAGAATCTGTTACATCAAAAAACAAAATGATATCACAGAAAATTAAAATGGAATTGATTGGATTGTTGCTTAGGAACTCTGTGAGACAGATTTTACCCCTAACTTCCTATTGTGAAAAGTCAAACATGTACAAGATTTGAAAGAATAATGAAAAGAACATCCTCAATTAAGATGGCATCACCCCCTGTATTTAAATACTTTTTTTTTTTAATGTTTATTTTTGACAGAGAGAGAGAGACAGAGCATGAGCGGGGGAGGGGCAGAGAGAGAGGGAGACACAGAATCTGAAACAGGCTCCAGGCTCTGAGCTGTCAGCACACAGCCCGACGCGGGGCTCGAACTCACAGACTGTGAGATCATGACCTGAGCCGAAGTCAGACGCTCAACCGACTGAGCCACCCAGGCGCCCCTTAAATACTTTTAATGAATTAAACAAACATCCAAAAATCTGTTGCAGGCATTCTCTTCCCCTTCTTCCACATTCCACATTCAATGTGGTGCAAATCCCGTAGGTTGTCTCTCTAAAACACATCTGGCATCTCCACCACTACCAACCCGTCCAAGCCCCCACCTCTCTCCTGGATGTCAGGAGCAGCTCCCTCACTTGTTTCACTCTTGCTCTTATTGATCCTGCTGGAGACTTCTCAAAATAGCAGCCAGAGTGACCCTGTTCAAATGTAAATCACATGCTAATATTCTGTTCAGTCCCTCCAGTGGCTTATCATTTGACTCAGAGTGAAAGCTGAGCCCTTTATTATAAACTATAAGGCCTCACATGACCTGGCACCCTGTTACCCTTCTGATATTAAATATTTTTTTCATTTCCCTTTCTAAAGCTGGTCCAGCCCCTTCTTGTTTCTTGCAGGAAGAACCTACTTCTGCTTCTGGCATTATCCTTGCTTCCTCTCTGTGGGATGCCCTCAGATACCTGCAGGGCTCACTCCTTCCCTTTGCTTATGTCTTTCATCACATGTCACCTTCTTACTGAGGCATGGTTGGCCAGCCTGCTGAAAACTTTATTCCATCTCCAGTATTTCCTGTTCTTCCTCTGTTATTTTTTTCCCTTAAATATATGTACTTGGGATTTATCACAATAAAGTATTCCACATACTCCTACCTATTTATCTTGTTTCTTTTTCTGTCCCACCCATTATTTCTGTGTACTTCATGAGGATCAGGAGTTTTTACATGTATTTACTATTTTACAGTGCTTAGCACAGAGTAGCTTTTAACAAAAAATTTGTTGAATGAATAACATTTTCTCAGAGTAGTTTAAAGTAACAAATTTTTGACAACTCTTGAATTAGCTATGTCTGTGGGTCAAAGGACCAAACGACTGCTCATTTCACTAGGGCAGTTCTTTCACTCGGTTTGAATCTCACACAGAAATCTAGACATTCTTACTGGGCTGTTCGTTAGGGCGAGAACTAGTTCTAGCTTCAATCACCTGGTCACAAGGAAAGAAAAGGAAATTTTGTCAAAAGGAAAGGAGGGCTAATAAGTATGTTTTCTCCTTCAGTCCTTCTAGGTACCCTAGTTTCATAATATCCTGTATCATTTCTGCTGTGTCACTCACAGTTTCCAAATAAGGTCATTTCTCATACTGGACTAGGTCTCTCTCTCTCTCTCTTTCTTCCGGGTCCTCAGTGTCAGAGCCTCAGCACCTCTGCTGTTCTCATCTGCTGCCTCTGCTCTGGAAAGCTGATCTCCTCGTGAGGGACTTACCCCTTCCCACAGACACACCCTGCTCAGATCGGCTGCAAAACTTCTCTTAGCCAGAGTTCTCTTTCAGTAATTTAACCGTCCACCCTTTCTCTGGATATCCCAAAGACTGAGAGGACAGACTTAAGGTTTCTCTTTTGTTTTAGCCAGTGATTATAGCAATTCCACCAAGGCCCAACATTCTAAAGTTTATTATTTTTAAAATTTTTCGTAATCTCTACACGCAATGTGGGGCTTGAACTCACGACCCCAAGATCAAGAGTCACATGTTCTTCTGTGAGCCAGCCAGGCACCCCTTTTAATTTTTTTAACTTTATTTAAAAAATATTTTTTAAGGCCCAACATTTTAGAAATGAGGCAGCACATCAGAAATTTCCCTCTGCAGTATATCCCTTCTTCTTACAGCTTTTATGCCTCTATACAGCCAGCAACTCACTGTGTGCTGTGTCCAGTGCTGCAAGGGTAACTTTGTGCCACCTAAGAGGTGGCAGCTTTCTCTTGCTTCAGATTCTGCCAGTAGATACCAGGGAGATAGAAACACTGTTCTCAGATAAGGTCACAGACATTTATTCCCCAAATCTGGAGTCTTTCCTTTTGTTAAATGGAAAAATCGGCAATACCTTGACTTAATATGATACACTAAACTCTTTACTAATATCTTGGACCTATTATAATGTCAAAAGGTTCTCAACCTCCCTCTCCTCTCATGACAGCAGTTGTGAACATATAATGATTTGAACTTACTATATTCAATAATGCTTTTAAAATAGTTTGTACCTTATCAGTTATAAGAGCATCTGCATATATATTGTTGGAGCTAAGCAAAGATCAAAATGACTGGTGTGGACAAATTTTGAGATTGACTTGACATAACTCTGGCTTCCTGGGGGCCCTCATCTTCCTGTTTTGAAACAATTGTGAACACAAATCTTATCAGTAATACCATTAATTATTAGCAAAGGAGCTACAGGATGCCATCCTCCAGCAACTGCTCCAGTTTTCTCTCTTTAGGTGTTGAACAAGAAATACCAAATCATCAGAGTGCATGGTTAGGGTCAAGCACTGGTGCCCACCCACCCTCATCTCAGGGGCGTCCTCAGAGCATCCCAGATATCTATGCCCCAAGCAGTCCTGTTCCGTAGGACTCAGAGCTGATCATCAGGGAGAGGCTGTGCAGGATTCTGATGCTAGTCTGGGAGGGCTACACATCTCCCCCTGCTGGTCTGAAGAAACGAAACCATACACAACACAAGTTAAGTTTCATTTCCTGGTTAAGTTTCCATTTTCAGTTTTTAACTAGATTGCTGTAAAAAAAAAATGAATGTGAAGGGACTTCTTACAAAGAAAAATAGTCTTTGGAGAGTGTTATCTTTGATTAAATGTAAAGCTTCTAATAACATCTTAAGTTACGGAAGACAGAATTTTACAGTTTCACATGACCACAGGTTCCTTTACAATCTTTAACGTTTACATTCCTGAACTTTGCATTGTTTTTCTGTTGTCTTTCCTACTGCCCTGTGGGACCATAAGGTTCTCACCACTACAAGTACACTTAACGGTACATTTCTTTCTAGAAAAGCATTCACAAAGTTAGCCTCAGTTAAATATGTTGCTACATATTTAATCTATTGATATTTCTAATTACTTTCAACATTTTTACAAGCAATCATTTATGTATAAACACAAGTATTTATATAAAAAGTACAGCTGGGATTTTAAAAAATAGCCACACCATCGGCAGAAAATTTAAAGGTTTACTGATTCTGTAACTTACCAGGATTTTCCTGAAAACTTCTTTTTATATTGAAAAGTTGAAGCTGTTGATTTCAACCTTTGTTTTCTTAATCCTTTCCTAGTGGGCAGGAGAAATAAGATTGTAAGATCCTTTTAGAAATCCAAACAATGAACTTGTGGAGTTCTCTGGTCTCCCAATACGCCGACTCCTCTGACCGTGTGTGAGATCAGCAGTGAAGAAGCCGAATGAGGAAGTTAGAAATGCAGTCAGTTTCAGTTTTGCTCAGGAATGGTTTATTTGGACTTGGAAGGATGTAAAATATCAAAAAGTTAACACCTCATAAAATTATCAAAAAAATTTGAACCATTGCTTAGAAACTATTCATCAGACAGTATTTTAAGTCATAAGAGTTCAGAAATTGTGGTGGTGGGGACCCTATGGAAAAAACATATAAATACAGAAGAAAACATTAAAATCTCAATGTGATTTAAGTGCCTGTTATGGGATGAAGTGTGCTCCTCCAAAATTCATATGTTGAAGTCCTAACCCTCAGTACCTCAGAACGTGACTGTATTTGGAGATAAGGTCTTTAAAAAAGTTTATTTATTTATTTTGAGAAATAGAGCAAGACAGTGCAAGCAGGGAAAGGGCAGAGAGAGAGGGAGAGAGAGAATCCCAAGCAGGCTCTATGCCCAGCACAGATCCTGACACAGGGCCTGGTCCCATGACCCTGGGATCATGACCTGAGCCAAAACCAAGAGTCAGATACCTAACTGACTGAGCCACCAGGTGCCCTGAGATAGAGTCTTTAAAGAGATATTTAAGTTAAAAAGAGGTCACTAGGGTGGGCTCTTATCTAACATGACTGGTGTCCTTGTAAGAAGAGATTAGGATATAGACACACACACACACACACACACACACACACACACACACACACAAAAGACTACATGAAGATGCAGGGAGAAGACAGGCATCTATAAGCCATAGTGTTTCCCAAAGTTGTCACACCAGTTTACAGTCCTATTAGTAGTGTTAGTAAGAGTTCTCCTTATTCTACATCCTTGCTAACTCTTGGTATTATGAGACTTTTTTTTTAATGTTTATTTATTTTTGAGAGAGAGAGAGAGAGAGAGAGAGAGAGAGAGAGAGCGAATGGGGGAAGGGCAGAGACAGAGGGAGACACAGAATCCAAAGCAGGCTCCAGACTCTGAGCTGTCAGCACAGAGCTTGACACCATGCTTGAACTCACGAACTGTGAGATCATGACCTGAGCCAAAGTCAGACACTTAACCAACTGAGCCACACAGGTGCCCCTAGAGACTTTCTAATTTTTGTCATTCAAGACCATGTGAAATCCTATCTTGCTGTGGTTGTAATTTCCATTCCCTTATTATTAGTGAGGTTGAAAATTTTTACGATGGTGCAAAAGTGATATGCATTCAGTAGAAGCCATACTTCAAATTTTGAAATATTTTTCATAGGTTTAGGGCTATTTATGCTTCCTCTTCTGTGAAGTTCCTGTTCACGGTTTTTGTACATTTTTCTATCAAATTAGTCATGTTTTTCTTATTTGTTTTAGGATGCTTTACTATATCAATTCATACTAGAAAGTTGCCAGTTAAAGAAAATACTAGAAAATTTCCTGCTAAGACTCTTTTGTGAAAAATTTCAAAACACTTGGTACCAAGATGTTTATACAAAGATATTTGCTGAAGCATGTTGATAATAGCAAAGAAAAATTGGCAGTACCCTAACTGACTATAAATAGGAATTGGTAATATAGTCATATAAATGAAATACAGCCATTAAAATTTTTTTAAAACAGAATGATTTCCAGAATCCAAGGGAAATAATTCAGGAGTAGGATAGGGTATATTGTACACTCCTGTTTGTGTAAAAAAATTTTTTAAGTATGTAACAATATATAAACATAGACTCTGCATACACACATGTACACATAAGCTGGTATAGGCATAAAAACTTTTGAAAGTTAGCAGGAAATTATATCATTACATCTGACAAAAGAGACTGGGGCTTAGGGATAAGAAGAAATTTACTTTTAACTATATTTCTTTCTGTTCTATTTTTTCCATGTCATCTATTACTTTTATTTATATTTTATTTATTTATGAAAAATTTGGACTTGTTAGAATGTATGATATAGATATACACGTGTAGGAAGAGTGAGAAGTCTTGGATCATTCCGAAATTTTTAAATTTGAGAAACAGGTCGAATGGTGGCCCAACAAATCAAGGATGGGAATACAGGAAAAACATGTTGAGGGGTCAGGATTATGAGTTAAGATTATTTTAAACTTGTGTCAATTGTCCTGTCTGTTGCTTCTTTTATATGTAATATTCTCCAGTGAAAAATTTATCATTGAGCTCATCTTTTCATAGCAGCAAAAACAGAATGGCAACTAGGGCCTGTTGTTTGTTTAAGAGATCACAGTGTGTTCTGGGAAGAAGATGAATGGGCAACCCAAAACTACGATAACTATGACAAGTATAACCAGGCTTACATAATCCAAAAGATTAACAGCTGGAGAGCAGATGTCAGTTACCATTTAGATAATTATGTTCCTATAGCCAGTTTTGAGGTCTAAGCCAACTTGCTCTTCATAAAGTCCCTGTAGTGCTATAACAAATAAATATGATAAATATTTCCTCAGTTCTCCCCCACAGGGACATGCACTCATTTACTTGAATGTACAGTGAAGAAAGAGGATTACCTAGACCTCTTGAGGATTGTTGGATATAAGTTCTGAGATGACACTAATGCCAAGGATCCAAAATGCCACTGTGGTCCTCTGGTTAGAGTGGGGGCTCATGGAGGAAACAAATAATAGAGTCATGGCACAAGTCCATCTCACAGGTAGATCCAATGCATTTGCAAACTCACACTGGTTACTTCTCCAGTCCAAGAGTACACAACTGTGACAAAGATTCTTATCAGCTCACAAAACTCTTACATTGGTTTCATGACCTATCAAACAAGTGTCATTACAGTAGAGTGGACCAAATAGAAGCTCCTAAAGTTGCCCATACATCCTCCTGCCAAGACAGTGAATAAGGAAGCAATATGTTATCCTGAGGAGAGTTGCAAAGATTAGCACTCCTATCAAAAACATAGCAAAAGAGTGAGTAGTGGGCCTCATTTCTCCGTTCAAATCTTTTATATGACCCTTGCAAAAGTAGATAAATCAAGCATATGGTGGTGGACTATCATAAGCTCAACTAAATGGTAGTCCCAACCATAGCTGCTCTGCCAGATTTGGTATCTCTACTGCAACTGATCAACACAAACTCTGGGACTTGATATGCAGCTCTTGATCTGGTTAATGTATTACTTTCAATCTCTGTCAGTAATTGCAGTCAAAAACAACTTGCATTTAAACTGGAAGGAGAACAATACATATCCATGCAGTTGCTCTGGATTACAGTAAGTCTCTTAATGTAGTTTTAATATGGTCTGCAAGAACCTGGATCATGTGGCTATTTCATAAAACATATTTGTCCACTATGTTGGTAATATCACGCAAATTAGTCTTTCTGTATGGGAAATAGCAAATACTCTGGATTCCTTAGTAAGACAAATACATGCCAGAAGGTGAAAGATGCACCACACAAATTCAGGGCCTTGTTATATCAACAAAGTTCTTAGGGATTATATGGTCTACAGAGTCTAGGTAGAGGAAGAAGAAGTTCTGTAGAAGATCCAGAGTGTGGTGTAAGCTGCTCTGCTATTCAGGCATGTGGCCCAACAGATTCCATGATGCTAGAGCTATCCATTGTGGATAAAAATCCTTCGTAGAGTCCCTAGAAAGGCCTAATATGAGAGACACATGCAGATTCTCCAGGGTTGTGGACTAGTAGCAGGACTTTTGTAGCAGAGAACTACTTGATGTTTGAAAAAGATCTGTGGAAGAGACTGAGTGCCTGACCACTGGACATTGAATGATTATGTGACCAGAGTTTCACAACACAAGATAAATACTATCAGATCGAATGAGTCATGCAGTCAAGCTCATAAAATAGCATTCTGTCAAATGATAGAATAGTACATTTAGATCATATCTGAGGACATTCAGAGGTCACGAGTAATTACAGAAACAGGTGTATTAATATCTGAAACAGGCCCAGAATTCAACTCATCTATCTCAATTGCACTGTTGACTCTTCCTCAAATTATCTATATGACATCATGGGTGATTCTTCATGACAACTGAGAGAAAAGGTAGAAAATGAGGCTCAGTTCACAAATGAGTCAGCTCAGCATATTGGTGCTAATCAAAAATGGACCGTTACTAACCTACAGCTACACTCAACAGTAACCTTGACAAAAAATAATAAAGAAATCCTTTCAGTGGAAGGGATATAAGCAGTGCAGTTGGTCATTCATTTGTATAGAGGGGGAAATGATCTGAAGTATGGATAAACATGGACCTCACCCCCTACCCCGAGCAGTCACATGGCTTAGGTGGCTGTTCAGGAGCTTCAAAGAGCAAAATGGAATCTTGGAAACAAGGGAGTTTGAGGAAGAGGCATATGAATGGATCTTTGGGAGTGATCACAAACTCTGTGGATCCTTTTGCCTAATGTTATGTCCACCAGAGAGCATCCACTGAAGAGAAGGCACTAAAAAACCAATCTGTCTTACCAGACAGAGCAACTCATGTCTGCGCTTCTGTTCCCAGTCACTTCACTGCTTATATAATAGGCCCTTGAATGCAGTGGCCATCATGGCAGGTTTGAAGGCTATTCATGTTCCCAATAGCATGAACTCTTCTTAGGACGCTGGTTCTAGCTACTACCCCTGCTTGTTGACCTACCTGCCCACAGCATAGATCAGTTCTGAGCCCTCAATATGATACTGTCCTTTGAAGATACCAGCCAGGCACTTAGTGTTAGGCTGGTTATATCAGACCCTTTCTACCCTGGACTAATTTATCCTTACTGAAATTGACACCTCTTTGCATATGTGTTTGTCTTCCTGACTAGGGTGCCTCTGGAGTGCATATCACCAGAGTGATTATAGGATGTATGATTCACTGACAACAGATTCCACACAAAAATACATCAGACTCAAGAGATCTATTTGAAGACAAAAGAAGATTTATTGTTCTGGAAAGACCTGGAAAGTTCTGACTCAGCAATATGCTAGTCTTGTGATCTTGGCCAAGTTATTTAATCTCTATTTGTCTCAGTTTTTCCATCTATTAGGATGAGGATGATAGGGCTCCTTTTAAGATCATCTGAGATGAAGCAATGTGTAAAAAAGCCCTGAAGATACCATTAAGTATAATGATAGGAATGCATTCTGAATGTGGAGCTGTGGTCTATAGGAGTAGGTTGTGAGGGAAGTGGTATTACGTATTACAGGATTTACCATCTGGTGAGGGAAAGAAATGTGCTTGCAGCAGTTCCTATGGCCCTGAGACTCTGGGATTTCTTCTACCATTTAGAGGCAAATCCCAGGTGGAGGCAGCTTTTTGCTTTGTTTTCTCAGGCAACTTTCATGTATAGTAATCATTCCAAGTTAGTGTACTCCTGTTGTTTTCTCCAACTACCTGGACTCTGTCCAGTTTCCTGCAAAAGAACTATCTTTCTGTTATAAGTATAAACTTTCCCAGGGATTCAAGAATTTTGGAGTTTGAAGTTGATTATCTAAGTCATGAGCCCATGAGAATCAGTGTTCATAGCTGAAGTTCTGCCTCCTTCAGGTTGTACAGCAAGTGGTACTTCTGGGGGATCTGACCCAGGTCTTCCAAAGGACAGAGTCTCTGTGTACCAGAGGTTCCTAATGACCACCCCCTCAGTTTTGCAGCTCTTTCAATAGTAATACATGTGTCTTTCTTCCTGAAATATCCTTGAACATACTGAGCAGAAAAGTGTTTGGTTAGATATGTATTAAACTTTTCATGTAAGCTTCTGTGTAGAGTTTATTTAAATGGCAGACCAAAGCTATGCAAAAACAAATAACTAAAAAAATAAAATGATCTGTTGCATTTTATTCCTTGCATCATCCCAGGCAAATTATTATCTGTGGAGAAAAGAGGATCCATCATCGCTGTTTTCTGTGGGCATATGTTTATGGCATAGTGGTTAGTAGAACCCAGCAATTAGTAGGTACTACTACTCACTTTAGCTTCAATATTCAAAAAAGTTCAATTTTTCTGTGTCATACCTTGAAGGACAGTGCAGACCATTGAGAATTTGAACAAGAGGGATCAGGTAATTAAAAAATTACCGTGCCTTAGGATCCAGGATCCTAGGGTGCCTAGGAGTTAGCTGGGAGAAAGTAGTGAAGAGGATAGAGGAAAGAGCCTGAGTTACTCTCAGTAGTGTGAGTAAAGGGCAGTGGAAAGTTCTCTCCTACTCACTAGGACAATAGGGTTGGGGCACAGGGCATGAGATTGATAGCCAGGCAGGAATAGCAGGGGATGCAGGCTCCAGTCCCCCAAAGATCATAATTTCAAGAGTTGTGAAGTAAGCTGGAAAAGGGTCCCACTGTGTCAGCACCAAGAGGTCACTTGGTAAATTAAGGAATGGCACTGGGGATGAGCTCAAAACTGCCTGCTGAGGGAGAGGGAGGAATTTCTGTAATGCTTCTGAATAACTCTCACCACGGAGCCATGAAGAAATCCCATGGGCCATTCTCTACCCAACACTGAGAACGATTCATGCAGCAAGAACAGGCCACAAGGTTAATCTTTGGACGGCCACTGCACATTAGGCAGGGATGTGGTCACTGTTTCTGTGAAGCTAGGTCTATTCAGGGAGTTGGGAGAAAACAGACATTGTCTCACAACCAGGAACCAAGCAGAAACTGAACCAACATAACAACTGTCTGAGGACTCCAGCATGACAACTTCAATATTACTACAATGAGAGTCTTAAATGCCACGTGGAGGCAATTGCAAGTCTGCCAAACTGAGACTGATAAACTGGTGAAGAGAGAAACGAGATTGGGAATGAGAGAGTGAGAGAGAAAAGGAATGAGTCCACTTGAAATGAGTTCACAAACCCAAATTCCAAAATGCACAAACCAACTAATGTCAAAAAGATAGACAACAAAAATAACTATGAATTCATTCTAAAAAAGTAACTCAATTTTTGATAAGCATGTTTAGGATTATAAATTTTTGATAAGCATGTTTAGGATTGTTACAGAGATAATTGAAGAGATACTAGCCATAAATATAATAAGAAATTATGCCAAAGGTAGAAATTAAATTAAAAAAAGAGAGAGAGGAAATAGTTAATTAAAAATCTTGGAAGGGGCACCTGGGTAGCTCAGTTGGTTAAGCATCTGACTTTGGCTCACATCATAATCTTACAGTTCATGAGTTCAAGCCCTGCATCGGGCTCCATGCTGACAGCTCAGAGCCTGGAGCCTGCTTCAGATTCTGTGTCTCCCTCTCTCTCTGCCCTTCCCCTGCTCGCACTCTGTCTCTCTCTCTCTCTCTCTCTCAAAAATAAATAAACGTTTAAAAAATAAAAAAAAAGAAAATCTTGGAAATTCTACACATACATATACACATATATAAAAATATCTATTATATAAATACATAAATATTATACATATATCAATTTTGTTGTATTTGTATATTATATTTATATATGATATATGCATATGTTACGTATGCATGTTATGTATATATATATGTATGTTTATATGTTATGTAAATATGTAGATATATTTAATACATATATGTTTATCTTCAAAAAACACGATCAATTCTGATTATAGTAAAAAAGAAAATTTGTGCATTGAAAGATACTTTTGAGAAATTTCTCCAAATGAAGCACAGAGAAAAACAGTAAATAAAAATATATGAAAGAACCATTAATATACATTGTGAATAGCTTGAGAGACTTCAACATATGTCTAATTACTCTAGAAAAAGTGAAGAAAATAATGGCATTGCAATTATTACCGAGATAATGGTAGATACTTTTCAAGATTGAGGAAAAACATGAAATCTTTGTTTGAAAATAAAGATAACAAAAGCAGATGAAATAAAAATAAACCCATAGCTAGACATAGCATAGTGAAACTTAAATATAAATCTAAAAGATTTAAACTCCCAAAGGAAAAGTTCCAAATAATCTACAAAAGACTGGGAGCAAACTCTCATCATAAACATCTGATGAGGGCACCTGGGTGGCTCAGTCAGTTGAGTGACCAACTCTTGATATCTGCTCAGGTCATGATTTCAGGTTCATGGGACTGAAGTCCATGTTGGGCACCATGCTGAGCACGGAGCCTGGTTAGGATACTCTCTCTCCTTCTGCCCCTCTCCCCCCCCCCCCCTTTCCCTGCTCATGCGCTCTCTCTTTCTCTAAAAAAAGAAAGAAAGATAGCAAGAAAGAAGATGAAGAAAGGGACATATCTGATGAGAAAAGACAGTGAAGTAATATACTGAATATTTTGAGAGAAAGTATGCATCAGTCTGGAAACTTACATTTAGGTAAACCATAATTCAAAGGTGAAAACTAAATTAAGACATTTTCAGACATAAAATATCTAGAGGATTTGTCACTAATTGATTCTTATTGAAAAAATGATTGCATGGTGAATGGTAATTGGAAGAGAAGTGAACCTAGAGGGAACACACATGACTTAAAAAATTGGAAACATGGGGTGCCTGGGGGGCTCAGTTGGCTAAGCATCCGACTCTTGATTTTGGCTCAGGTCATGATCTCATGGTCATGGGTTTCAGCCTTGCATTGGACTCTATGCGGACAGCACAGAGCCCACTTCGGATCCTCTGTCTCTGTCTCTGTCTCTGTCTCTCTCTGTCAATCCCTGCTTGGGATTATCTCTCTCCCTCTCTCTCTGCCCCTCCCCTGCCTGCACTCTTTCTCTCTTTCTCAAAATAAATTAAAAAAAAACCTTAAAAACATTTTAGAGACACATAGGACATTGAGAAAAATATGGAGGCACACAAATTCATAAAATATGCTGAAAGTTTTATTCTCTAACCAGAACTCTAGCCAGCAGTAATAAGGTGTGTGTGTGTGTGTGTGTGTGTGTGTGTGTGTGTGTGTGTGTATGTGTGTGTGTGTGTGTTCTGATGAAGTAATATTAAAGTATGTATTTTTCAGGGATAGCGATAGAGATATGGATTAATTTCATATATTTTTTTAAAAAGTAATTTTAAGAATATAGGGTACCACTAAGGGAAGAGAAATACATTTCACAGCTTCCATGAAAGTAGGGGATGTAAGAAATGTAGAACATTTTATCAATTTAACGGGAGACAGGAAAACAGAAAAAAAAGAAACAAAGGGAAAGGATGATAAACAGAAAACATGAAACATGAAGGGAAAATGCAAATATATACTGATCACAGTGAATGTAAATGCATAAACTCACTTACTGATATTCAGTCTGTTATGTTGACTATATATAGCTTACAAAAAACCCAGCTAAAATAAAAATAAAATATTTAATGGGCTGCTGGGTGGTTCAGTTGGTTAAGCATCCAACTTCATCATCCAGCATGATCTTGTGGTTTGGGAGTTTGAGCCCCACATTGGGCTCTCTGCTGTCAGCACAGAGCCCACTTCGGATCCTCTGTCTCTGTCTCTGTCTCTCTCTCTCTTTCAAAAATAAATAAACATTTCAAAAATTAAAAAAAGTATTTAAAAATACACCAGGCAAATAACCAAAGGATATATCAATGTTAATGTGAAATAAAATAAAATAGAATGTAAGACAACAGACTTTTATAGGAATGAACATTCTACCAAGAAAATATAATGATGAATTTGTGGGCCTCTAAAAACATAATCTTGAAAGGAAACATTTGCTTTGAATGACACACTGGACCAGATGGACTTAACAGATATATTCAGAACATTGCATCCTAAAGCAGCAGAATACACATTCTTCTCGAGTGGTCATGGGACATTCTCCAGAATAGATCACATACTGGGATACAAATCAGCCCTCAACAAGTACAAAAAGATTCAGATCATACTGTTTATATATTTTCAGACCACAATGCTATGAAATTTGAAACCAACCACAAGAAAAAATTTGGAAAGACAACAAATACTTGGAGACTAAAGAACATCCTACTAAAGAATGAGTGGGCTAACCAAGAAGTTAAAAAGGAAATTAAAAAGTACATGGAAGCCAATGAACATGATAACACCACAACCCCAAATCTCTGGAATGTAGCAAAGGTGGTCATAAGAGGGAAGCATACAGCAATCCAGGCCTTCCTAAAGAAGGAAGAAAGGTTTCAGATACACAACCTAACCTTACACCTTAAACAGCTGGAAAAAGAACAGCAAATAAAACCCCAAACCAGCAGAAGATGGGAAATAATAAAGATTAGTGCATAAGTCACTGCTATTGAAACCAAAAAAAAAAAAAAAAAAAAAGAAAAGAAAAAAAAAAAAACAGTAGAAGAGAAGAGATCAATGAAACCAGGAGCTGGTTCTTTGAAAGAATTAACAAAATTGATAAACCCCTAGACAGTTTGATCAAAAAGAAAAAGGAAAGGACCCAAATAAATAAAATCAAGAATGAAAGAGGAGAGATCACAACCAACACTGCAGAAATACAAACAATAATAATACACTATTATGAGCAATTATATGCCAATAAAATGGGGAATCTGAAAGAAATGGACAAATTCCTAGAAACATAAACTACCAAAACTGAAACAGGAAGAAATAGAAAATTTGAACAGACCCATAACCAGGAAAGAAATTGAATCAGTAATCAAAAATCTCCCAAAAAACTAGAGTCCAGGGCCAGATGGCTTTCCAGGGGAATTCTACCAAACACTTAAAGAAGAGTTAACACCTATTCTCTTTAAGCAGTTCCAAAAAATAGAAATGGAAGGAAAACTTCCAAACTCATTCTATGAAGTCAGCATTACCTTGATCCCAAAACCAGACAAAAAAACCACTAAAGAGGGGAACTACAGACCAATTTACCTGATGAACATGGATGCAAAAATCCTCAACAAGATGCTAGCCAACCAGATCCAACAATACACTAAAACAATTATTCACCACGACCAAGCGGGATTTATACCTGGGATGCAGGGCTGGTTCAATATCCGCAAAACAATCAATGTGATACATTACATCAATAAAAGAAAGGACAAGAGCCACGTGATCCTCTTAATAGATGCAGAGAAAGCATTTGACAAAATATAGCATCTTTTTTGATAAAAACCCTCAAGAAACTAGGGATAGAAGGATGATAACCTCAAGATCATAAATACCAATATGAAAGACCCATCACTAACATATCCTCAATGGGGAAAAACTGAGAGCTTTCCCCCTAAGGTCAGGAACATGATAGGGATATACACTCTCACCACTGTTATGCAACATAGTGTTGGAAGTCCTAGGCTCAGCAATCAGACAACACAAAGGAAGAAATGGTATCCACATTGACAAGGAGGAAGTCAAACTTTCACTCTTCGCAGATGACATGATACTCTATATGGAAAACCCAAAAGATTCCACAAAAAAACTGCTAGAATTGACCCATGAATTCAGCAAAGTTGCAGGATAGAAAATCAATGCACAAAAATCAGTTGCATCCCTGTACATCAATAATGAAACAACAGAAAGAGAATTAACAAATTGATTCCATTTACAATTGCACCAAAAACCATAAAATACCTAGGAATAAACCTAACCAAAGAGGTGAAAAATCTCTACACTGAAAACTATAGAAAGCTTATGAAAGAAATTGAAGAAGACACACAAAAAATGGAAAAGTATTCAATGCTCATGGATTGGAAGAACAAATATTGAAATGTCAATACTACCCAAAGTAATCTGCATATTCAATGCATTCCCTATCAAAATAACATTAGCATTCTTCACAGGGTTAGAACAAACAATCCTAAAATTGTATGGAATCAGAAAAGACCCTGAATAGCCAAAGCAATCTTGAAAAAGAAAATGAAATCTGGAGGCATCACAATCCCAGACGTCAAGCTGTATTACAAAGCTATAATCATCAAGACAGTATGATACTGGCACAAGAACAGACACTCAGATCAATGGAACACAATACAGAACCCAGAAATGGACCCACAAATGTATGGCCAAGTAATCTTTGACAAAGCAGGAGAGAATATCCAATGGAATAAAGACAGTCTCTTCAGCAAATGGTGTTGGGAAAACTGGACAGCAATATGCAGAAGCTGGACCACTTTCTCACACCATACACAAAAATAAACTCAAAATGGATAAAAGACCTAAATGTAGGAAGCCATCAAAATCCTTGAGGAGAAAGCAGGCAAAAACCTCTTTGACCTTGCCCGCAGCAACTTCTTATTCAGCACGTCTCTGGAGGCAAGGGAAACCAAAGCAAAAATGAACTATTGGAATCTCATCAAAATAAAAAGATTCTGCATGGCGAAGGCCACATCAGCAAAACTAAAAGGCAACCAATGGAATGGGAGAAGATGTTTGCAAATGTAATATCATATAAAGGGTAAGTATCCAAAATCTATAAAGAACTTACCAAACTCAACATCCAAAAAATAAATAATCCAGTGAAGAAGTGGGCAGAAGACATGAATAGACACTTCTCCAAGGAAGACATCCAGATGGCTAACAGACACATGAAAAAATGCTCACCATCACTCATCATCAGGGAAATACAAATTAAATCACAGTGAGATACCACCTCACACCAGTCAGAATAGCTAAAATTAACAACTCGGGCAACAATAGATGTCGGCAAGGATGCCGAGAAAGAGGATCTCTTTTGCATTGCTGGTGGGAATGCAAGCTGGTGCAGCCACTCAGTATAGAGGTTCCTCAAAAAATAAAAAATAGAACGACCCTACGACCCAGCTATTGCACTACTAGGTATTTATCCAAGGGGTATAGGTATGCTGTTTCAAAGGGGCACATGCCCCCCAATGTTTACAGCAGCACTGTTGACAATAGCCAAAATATGTAAAGAACCCAAATTTCCATAGACAGATGAATGGATAAAGAAGATGTGGAGTGTATACACACACACACACACACACACACACACACACACACACACACACACACACTGGAGTATTACTCGGCAATCAAAAAGAATGAAATCTTGCCATTTGCAACTACATGGATGGAATTAGAGTGTATTATGCTAAGTGAAATTAGAGAAAAGACAAATATATGACTTCAGTCATATGAGGAATTTAAGATACAAAACAGATGAACATAATGGAAGGGAAGCAAAAATAATATAAAATCAAGAAGGGGGACAAAACAGACCCTTAAATATACAGAACAAACAGGGTTGCTGGAGGGGTTGTAGGTGAGGGGATGGGCTAAATGTGTAAGGGGCATTAAGGAAGACACTTGTTGGGATGAGCACTGGGTGTTATACATGGGGGATGAATCACTGGAATCTACTCCTGAAATCATTATTGCACTATATGGTAACTAACTTGGATGTAAATTTAAAAAATAAATAAATAAATAAAAACATAACCTTGAAACATATGAAGCAAAAACTAAATTATGTGACGAAATTGACAAAACACAATCTAGTTGAATTAAAAACCTAAATATGAAATGAAAGGATTTCAGAAAAAATATATGCATATTTATTTATTTTCTTTTTATTTTTAGAGAGAGAGCACATGAGTAGAGGCCAGGGACAGAGGGAGAGAAAGAGAGAATCTCAAGCAGGCTCCGTGCTCAGCATGTAGCCCGACATGGGGCTCAATCCCACAACCCTGGGATCATGACCTGAGCCAAAACCAAAAGTCAGATGCTCAACTGACTGAGCCACCCAGGCACCCCCAGAAAAATATTTAAAACCTGAGACTTGAAAAAGGATTTTTGCCATAAGGCACAAACCATAAAGGAAAATATTACATTTTTTAACATTAAAAAATTCTTTTGTAACAAGATACAACCGAACTCAAGGGTTTCACTTCTTGGGGTGCATCAAGTTGAATACAACCCATGGAAATATTGAAAGCAAAGAAATTTTTTTAGTTCTTCTTACAAGTAAGGAGACAGGGAGATAGCTCTGAAAGCACTGTCTCCCATGGGGTTAGTATCAGAAACTTTTATTCAATGGAAAATTAGTATTAGGAGGTGGGTGTAGGGAGTATTAGTATTAGGAGGTGGGTGTAGGGAGTTTACATAAGCACTTTGGTTTAATTGTGTATGTCAACATGCTAGTGCATACATCATGTGTTCAAAAAATGGCAGCGAATTCTGCCCACAGGAGCTCTTAGGATTATAATAAGCTAAAGGTAACTTCAGGACAACTCAGGGAGACTTCTGCACAGGTCCTCAGCTCCAGTTCAGCTCAAAGTGGCTTGTGTAAGGGGCTGTCAGGCAAGACACATCTAGCAAGGAGTGATTAGGTGAAACACCTAGTTGAAGTCTCCTTGGCTGGAATTGTTGGTTCTGCAAAACAAAACACATTTGTCCCTTCATCTTTCTCCCTTCTGTTTATAGCTTTCAGTCCTCTTATTTGTGTAACATCCCACTGCATCCTAACTAACAAAGATATTTTATAAGAGAGAAAACACAAGTCACATAATCAAGATAGGATTATAAAATCAACAAAGGATTAATATCCAGTATGCAAAGAGCTCTTCTACAAATCAATAAAAATGACAACTTACTAGAAAAAATGGACACAAGATGTAAAGAATTAATTTATAGAGGAGAGAATCTGAATGGACAGTAAACATAAGAAAAGATTTCATCTTCAGTAGTAATCAGGGAAATATATATCAAACCTATATAATAAGGTACTATTTTACATCCATCATTTTGGAAAAATATAAAGAGTTGGTGCAACAAAATGCTCATAAGTTCCTGGTGGGAATATAAGTTGTTAAGGAGAGAAATTAGTCAGCATTAGAGAAGCTAAAGATTTCCATGACCCTAACCTGGATTTCCAGTTTCTAGGTTTATACCATGAAGAATCTCTCACATAAGTTCATGAAATAAGTGAATGAGAATATTTGTTGTTCTAGCAAAGAACAAAAAAAATTCAAATGTCCAACAGTCAGAGGAAAGATAAATACATTGTGAGATATTCATAAAATTTAATATTACACAACAATTAAGATGGATGAATTAGGCCTACATGCATCAACATGAATTAATCTACAAAATTCATTAATGCATGATAAAAGTGAGTTGGAAGGTATTTACAATATGGCCCCATTCATTTAAAATTTAAAAACTTGAAAATAATACTGTAAAAGGCTTATGATTACTGTTAAATAACAAATTCAACTGAGTAAATTTTAAAGGTCTAATTGGCTTTATTAGTAGATTCATGAATCAGGCAGCATTCCATCTAGCAAGTAAAAGGTGGGGGGGGCGGGTCTTATCATGCAGATTACCTCATCTTCCTTTGGGGAATAAAGAGGTCCATGCAGCAAACTCATTAGCACCCATTGGAAAATTTCTGACTGACTGGTTAAGACTAGATTTTGAGGGGAGCTTGAAACTAAAATCAGATTATATATTAAGCCCCAGTTTAGGGATTTGGCCTAAGAGACACTATTTTTGACCTGTGGTTTTCTTTTTAACATTATAAAGAATCTTAAATGAATGTAAAATATATTTTAGGCATTATATTGTGCTTAAATATTTCGGGGGTCACCTGGG
Organism: Panthera pardus; assembly: GCF_024362965.1. Taxonomy (NCBI): domain Eukaryota; kingdom Metazoa; phylum Chordata; class Mammalia; order Carnivora; family Felidae; genus Panthera; species Panthera pardus. The sequence continues at coordinate 96,216,133 of NW_026527013.1, forward strand.
TGTCTAAATCGGTTAAGCATCCAACTCTTGATTTCGGCTCAGGTCATGATTTCAGTTTGTGAGATCGAGCCCTGCATCAGGTTCTGTGCTGACAGCGAGGAGCCTGCTCGGGATTCTCTCCCTCACTACCCCCCCCCCCCCCGCCCGCTGCAGCTCTTGCACTCTTTCTCTCTCTCTTTCAAAATAAATAAATAAACTTCAAAAAAAAGAAAGAATATCCACAATTACCTGAAAAATACTAATAATAATTCTGACTTCTGGTTTCAGCTTTGACATGTATAAGGCTCTGAAATAGTTGTTCCCAACCTTACAATAAGAGAAATGTTGAATGAAATAAAAATCAGTGACTTTTCTTGGACCCGTCAAAGAACTGAGGTCACAGGGAAAATTGCAAACTAAAATCTGGACGCATAGGCAAACACGAAGAATCATAACTGAGATTTTCTTACCTGGAGCGGAAGCCAATGAAGCCATAAAATGGTGAGGACACCAAAATGGTAATTTTGATAAATTGCTGGAGGCTGAGTGTGGACTAACACAAGAAGAGAAACTATTAGTCCTAAGAGGGACCCACACTTTCATGGGCTTTACCTCCAGGTGAAGAGCCGAGAAAATTCTGCCTCCTAGCTCTGGCGGGGGGAGAAGAAAAGTAACCATTTTGAACTGCACCCAGATTATACTTCATAACAAAGGCCTGCTCTTAGTGGAAAAGACTTTCCCAGAGTCTTACCCCATCTATGAGGAAGGGCCTTTACCCAAATCCAACTCACTTTTGCCTTTCTTTCTTAACTTAAGAAGTTAAGAAATAGTTGTGAAAGTTACAGCCAAGGAATGCAAGCCCACTAAAAGACAGATTTAATTATAGGATTATAGAATGCTTTCCCTCCCCCACACCTTAACACCACATCAACAGGGCTCCAGTATAATCATAGTGGATTATAGCTAAAAGAACTCCAAAATACAGACATTATTTAAGGAGGATGTGAAACCAAGGACACTAGAGGAATTTAAAGCCTTTGAAACCTATAGCTCATGCATTTTCCAGGGCCCAGAGTTTTAATTTGTTGGGCTAGTGAAACAAATTACAACAAACTGGGTGGCTTATAAACAACAGAAATTTATTATCTCACAGTTGTGGAGGTTAGATGTCTAAGATGGAGGCACTGGCAGACTTGGTTTCTTATGAGGCCTGCGAGGGAGAATCTGTGCCATGCTTCTTGCCTAACTTCTGGTGGCCTCAGGCATCCCTTGGCTTGTACATGGTGTTCTTGTGTCTTCACATGGTCTTCCCTGTATGTGTCTCTGTTTCCTCACAGGTCACCAATCATATTGGATTAGAGGCCCACCCTACTCCAGTATGACCTCATCTTAACACATTATATCTGCAATGACCTTATTTACAAAAGGTCACATTCCTAGGTACTAGGGATTATGACTTAAACATACGAATTTTGGGGGTATGCAATTCAACCCATTACACAGACTAACAAAACAATAAAAAAAGAAAACATAAATTGATGATATCAGAAATGAAAGAAAGTTCATCACACTGTTAACTAACTGGGATTAAAATAAAAACTTAAAATGAAAGAAAGAAAAGAAAGAAAGAAAAGAAAACAAAGGAAAGTAAGTAAGTAAGAAAGAACAGTGAACAACAACAATAAAAAAGAGAGAGGTCATCACTACTTATCCCACTGACATTACAAAGTTAATAGAAGAATACCACAAACAACTCTTTTGTTACAAATTTGGGATCTTTGATGAAATGGACCTATTTCTTACAAGACACAAACTGTCAAAATTCACACAAGGAGAAATAGATAATCTGAACAGGCCTATATTTTTTAAGGCATCAAATCAATAATTAACGATCTTCCAAAAAAGAAAGCACTAGACCTAGATAGTTTTATTGGTGATTTCTACCAGACATTTAAAAAGAAACAAATACTGGTGGCATGCAATCTTTTCCAGAAACTAGAGGCTGAGGTAACACATCCTAACTCATTTTACAAGGCTAGAATTGCTCTAATGCCAAAACCTGACAAAGACATCATTAGAAAGAAAAGCTATAAACCGCTATCTTTCATGAACATGCATGCAAAAATCCTCAACAAGGTATTTGCAAATCAAATCCACCAGTGTTTAAAAAGAATTATACATCTGAACCAAGTGGGATTATTCCAGGTATGAAAGTATGGAAGGCTGTTTTGACATTTGAAAATTAATTAATGTGACCTCATCAATGAGCTAAAGGAGAAAAATCATACAATCGTATCAATTGATACAGCAAAAGCATTTGACAAAATCCAACACCCATTCATAATAAAAATTCTCAGCAAACTAGGGATAGAGGAGAAATTTCTCTGCTTGAGGAAGACATCTACAAAAACCTACAACTAAAATCATACTTTGCTGTGAGAAGCTAGATGCTTTTCCCCTGAGATCAAGACAGAAATGTCCTCCTCTTTCACCACTCCTACCCAACATTATACTAGAAGCCCTAAAAAGTGCATGTAGACATACATACATACATACAACTAATATGTCTATTGCAGTAATGCAGACAAGAAATAATGGTGATCTGGATCTATATGGTGGTAGAGTTGGAGAGAAGATAGGTTTAAGAGGTAGGAAATAGAAGCGACAGGGCTTGAACGTAGATTACATATGCATGGTGAAGGAGGTGGAAGCATCAAGGGTGACTTTTAGGATTTGGTTTGCATAACTAGATTGGTGGTGGAGCCATTTATGGAACTTGAAGAAGAAATTTATAAGGAAAAATCGTAATTAGATTTTGGCCAAATAGATACTAAGATACCTTGGAGACCTCTAAGAAGTGAAAAAAAATGTATGTATTTTTATATGTGTTCCTGGAGCTCAGAGGGGAACACTGGACTAGAAATTAGCACTTGTGACTCATTTGTGTATCAATGGTAATCAACCATAGCTAAGAAGAAATTGCCTAGAAGAGATATAGAGTGGAAAGAGGGCCAAAGACTGAGCCATGATATTTAGTGACCAATAGGAAGAGGAGAAACAGCAAAGGAGATAGAGGAGTGGCTAGAAAAGAGGGGAAAATTGAGAATAGTGAGTATTTCAACACATAGGTCAGGAGTGTTGACTATGCTGAGATACTGCAATGAATACTGAAAAAAGCCATAAATTTAGCAATATTGAGGCCATTAGTGGCTTAACAGTGTTTTAATGGAGTAATGGGGCATATACCAAACTGGAGTTATTTTAGGATTGAGCAGAAGTTGCAAACGTTGTGATAACTTATATAGAAAATTAAAAGCACTGTGAAGTGAGAGAGAGAAGACTATATTTTGCTAGAAGTCGGAATATGGAGGACATGAGTTTGAGTAAGGAATTATTATTATTTAATGTTTATTATTTTAAATAACAGACATCTGAGTATATTTTAAAGCTGGTGGAAAACATTTAATTGAAAGGTTGGCTATACTGATGAGAAGAAAAGGGATAATGGATAGTGTAAAGTTCTTCAGTAGGAGAGGGGGAAGAACTCCAAGCAGAGGTGGAGAGATTAGGTCCCTCTATGATAATTGGAGAGATGCAGACCAGGACAGATACACAAAGGAGGTACGTGTGCTTCATTTTAGAAAGATGGAGAAGTTTCCATCTGATGACTTTGTTTTCTCTGCAAAATATGGACTTTATCACATGTATCTTTACTGATGGGTATGAAAAATAAAAATAATTTCTTCCAGCCTATTTATAAATTTGATTTTTTAGGTACATAGTTGTTTAGTTTTGTCAGTTATGGATTATATTATTTTTGGTATGCTATTTCACACTCTTTAGGTTTTTAACACTTTATAAAAGACCTAAAATCTTTCTTTTTTTAAAAAAAAGTTTATTTATTTTGAGAGAGGGAGAGAGAGTGAGTGGGAGAGGGGCAGAGAGAAGGGAGAGAGAGAGAATCCCAAGCAGGCTCCGCACTGTCAGCACAGAGCCTGATGTGGGGCTCAAACTCACAAATGACAAAATGGTGACCTGAGCAGAAACCAAGAGCCAAACACTTAACCGACTGAGCCACCCAGGTGCCCCAAGACCTAAACTTTCTATAAGGAAAAAAATTATAGAAATTACAACTAAAGGTGATTTTCTTTTTTTTTTTTTAATATTTTTAAATGGCTTCATCATGTTCCATCTTATTTATGTATTACAATCATTTGAACATTAGTTTCTTTTAAATAATATCATAATATATGTTCTCATACATGTGTCTTTGCCTCTTATCATTTCCTAAACATGAAATTACTGGGCTGAAGAGTCTAAACATTTTAAAATCTCATAATGCATATTGTCAAATTGCCCTCCAGAAAGATATTCAGTTTATTTATTCAAACCCAAAAGGCAAAATGTAATTGAGTGATAAGTATGCTAATTTAAAACCAGGATAGTGTTTACAGTTTCTAGAATTTATTTTTAATGATGCTAGTTTTAAACGAACACTTTCTAATTTGGAACCATAGGTGGCACTAAAGCATAAAGGAAAGGAACCACTCCCAGACTCCTAGGTTGGCAGGGATTGTGAATGGACATTTCAGCCACCCTCTTTTGTGGCAGGTAAGCTACATTTCTAGAAAAATAACAGTTTCTGTTTTTAACATTATCTAAAAACCCCATTCTAAACTTATACTTTTAGTCCTAATTGACGTACATGAGACTCTGTAACAATATAAGCCTATTTGCATTTTTCTTGTGCTCTAGGCTGTGGGATACACTATTTGCAAGCTATTTCTTAAAATACCAACTGTCTTATGCAAAACTTTTCATTCTTCTGCTTCTATAGCTTTTGTGTGTCTTTTTTTTCCCAAGAAGAAAACATAGGTCATGGGTCAGAAAGTCAAAGAAAGATCATGTGAGCATGATCTGGTCATAAAGATTAGCACTATACCACTCTGAATGTGAGTTCATGTGACATATTTAATTTGCTAAATTGTATAGTAACCTAGTTTTGCGGTATGAAAATTGTGTTTTAAGCAAAACATATAAATGCCAAATTGACGTGTCCTGGCAGAAATGGTTTTGCATGTTCCCGCTGTCCACTGCGTACACAGAGGCAGTGGGAATTGGTCACCTATTCTTGGCATCCATGTGAATTCTTACCTAACACTTCTAGACTTCAATAGGTCAGTGACTGAGAAGCAAACAAGCTTGAAGAGCACCTGCTTTTCTTAGAAGACCAAAGGGCTCCTACTGATACAGACAGAACATACATCAAATAGCGCTTGCCCTGACTTAGTTTGAAATGAAAATCTGATAGTTGGCTTTCCCTCTGTAACTTCCTTCAGCAATGACAGTAGAAAATGGTTTTATCACCCCACTTTATGGTGGGAAGATAGGAAGGGAAGAAAAGCAATAGGAGGCATTTGTGTTTGTGCCTTTCCAAAAGTATGTCACGAAATGCTAATCCTTACTACCTTGCCACTTGTGATGAAAATGCACTAGATGCAGAGGACATGGGAATCGAGTCTACCCATTGAAACTACTTTACACTAGTTTAAACAAGTACCCACTGCTTCAGAGATCTTTCAGAGTCACATTACACACACACACACACATACACACACACACACACACACACACACACACACGCATACACACACACATCCTTCAGCTGGGCCTTCTTGTTTCTATATAAATAAAGATCTCACTGACAACCTTCTGGGACCAGCTTGGTATCAGAAATATGAGTTAAAATTCTGGGTACCCAATTCCAGAACTTTCAAGAACACTGCCTTATCTTTTTCTCTCTGCAGATAAAGTAGTTTACATACAGGTCGGCTTCATACAATGGAAATATTGACTGAATATGTACAAATATGTATATAGATGTTTACATATAGAAATACATGTATTTGTACGTATATATGTGTATATATTATGTACATAGCAAGAGAGACATACTCCTTTTGATTATAGTTTGTTGATTCTGCTCAAAAAATTCTCTACTTTTTCTAGTTACCGTCTGAAAAGTGAAAACCACCTGAGCACTAAACAAATTAAACAGTTGATTAAACAGTTCCATGACTGTTTAATTCCAGAGAGCTTAGAGGCTTTAGCTGGGGACATTGTAAATAAACACATGGCTTCATGAAGCCTCTCATAGAATGTCACAAAAAAAGTCTTTGCTGGATTGGCTGGGAGAGAGCTGAGAGAGAGACACAGACATTTATTCATCACTTAATGACTTTGAATGGGTGACCTAACTTCTCTGAAACTCAGTTTGTTCATCTATAAAGTAGGGATAATACTTTATAAAGTTATTCTTATGATTAAGGAAGAATATACATATACACACATATATGTATATATGTACATATACATACACATATACAGGTGTATATATTTGAAGACTATATATATTTAAAATATATATATTTGCCCTTTTAAAATTGAAGTATAGTTGACACGCAAAGTTATATTAGCTTCTTTCAGGTCTACAACTTAGTGATTTGACAACTCTGTAGATTATGTTATGTTCAGCGCAAGTGTAGCTACCATCTGTTACCATACAATGCCACTGCAGTATCACCAACTATATTCCTTATGCTGTGCCTTTATTCTTGTCACTTATTCTTTCCATAACTGAATACCTACACCTCCCATTCCCCTTCACTTCTTTTTGCTCATCCCCCCCAAAGTTTCTGCTTTATTTGTTCATTTGTGTTGGTTTTTAGATTCCACATATAAGCGAAATCATATGGTATCTGTCTTTCTTTCTTTGAGTTATTTCACTTAGCATAATGCCCTCTAGATCCATCTATTTTATTGCAAATGGCAAGATCTTGTTCTTTTTTTATGCCTGAGTAATATTCCATCACACACACACACACCCACACACACATCCCACATCTTCTTTATCCACTCATCTATGGATGGACACTTGGGCTGCTTCCAATCTTTGCTATTGTAAATATAATGCTGGAATAAACATTGGGGTACATGTATCTTTTTGAATTAGTGTTTTAGTTTTCTTTGGGCACATACCCAGGAGTGGAATTATTGGATTGTATCGTATTTCTATTTTTATTTTTGAGGAATATCCTACTGATTTCCACAGTGCTTGCATAAATTTACATTCCTACCAAAGTGTACAAGGGTTCCTTTTACTCTACATCTTCTCCAACATTTGTTATTTCTTGTCTTTCTGACATTCTGACAGGTGTAAGATGATGTCTTGTGGTTTTGATTTGAATTTGGGGGGAGAATATATTTTAAGTACCTAGCAGAAATGGGCATCTATTGCAACAATAAATTAATTAAATATATCTATGAAAGCCCTCTTCTTCAATTAGTCTTGTGGGTTCCAGTTTAATGTGTTTTAATTCAACTTCAATTCAATTCAGTTCAATGACATAAACTTTTAGCCATAAGAAGCAAGACCCCAGTTATTTTATATCTTTGACTAACCCTTCTGACTAACCTTGCAGTTGCCATGATAGACAATACCCCATCCTTTCTTGGTGACAGAGGCTTCTTTACTCCAGGTTTCACTCTTCCTCCTCCTTCTATAGTCCAGTAGGAGAAATGGCCAGGACATTTAAGCCAAATACCTATACATTCTGATGAAGAAAAAAAATTCTGGGTTTCAGCAATAAAATTTTGTTTTAAATATCTTGATATTTATCTCTGAATCTTGATGTCCTTCTGTCTTGGCCACGGTTCCTCTCACGTGGCCAGAACCACATGGTTAGTTCAGAATCCTCCATTCAGGAAGTCCTGGGCCATGCCCAGAGCCACCAGCTGATACGAATGTTCCCTGTTCACATTCTCTGATTTCTACTTCCAGGATCCAGTTTGGGAGCGGGAAGAAAGAAATTAAAGACAGGAATTAAAACAAAGAGAAATGAAATTGAGGGGGGGAGGGAAGGAAGGAAAATCAGAGGAAAGGCAGCAGAAAAATGGAGAAAAAGAAAAGAAAGTAATTGAAAAGGACAGAACAATGTTGAACAAATGGAATTTCAGTCAAATAAATGATTTATAATGTTAGGCTCTCCTTATATAAATTTTTTTCTTTTATGTTATTATTTAAACATATATAGCAAGCAGTGTAAATTTATGTAAAGTAAAAGACAAAAAATATTAAGCCTCTCCACCCACTACTCCTTTCTTCTTTCCAGTAGTTGCTACCATTGATAATTTAGTATGTTTTCTACTGAATATTTTCTTTGCATAAAGAAATAATGTTTCTATTCACATAAAGAATCATACCATAAAAACTGACCTGTGATGTACTGCTTTTCAGCTAATAATATGTATAGAACTTTCCCCCATGTATTACATATAGATTTATATCTTTGCTTTTTAAGAGTCACAGAGTGACCTAATTCTATTTGACCAGTATTTACCTGGTCACCCATTGATAAGTGTTTAGGCTGGCTTCTTGTTCTCTTCCTTTAAACAGATAATTTAAAAAAGAAAAAAAAAATCCAAAAATGTTCTAGAAAATGTTTGAATATCTTACTGACATAAAAAGTTTTTGGCAATGCTATAGTATGTATAATTACTAATCAGTGCTTACACTACATAGTGCTGCATAAAAATGATAAGGGTACATGTGAGGTGACATGCTGAGTTCTTAAATGAGAAAACAAACCTTTTATGTCTACTTCCTTGTTCAGTTATTTAAGCAAAGGCAGCAGCTTGGTTAAGATTTCGATCTGACATTATCTGTCTGCTAAGAAGAAAGAGATATTTTTAGTAAGTTAATAAAATCATAGGCTATGGAATTTTAAAAAATTAAAGAGCTTGTTTGGTCATGTCCTCTCATATACAGATTAAACAATGGTGGCTGGGCACAAGAAAACAGTGTTTGGTTTTGCATGGACATGTACACTCACATTTTGCTAATATCAATTCTAGGTTTGTAACCTAGTAACTAAATATTCTTTCATTTATTTAAAATTATTTCACCCATTGTCTTGTATGGGTAAGTGAACATGACCAGGGCTCCTACAGAGTTTTGTGAGTAGCACCATGAGCCTGTGTAAGAGTCTTGGGCATTATCAAGGCAGCTGCCCAGCAAGGGTGGTATTGGCACTGATAATCTTGAAGAGTAAACAAGAATTTTCCAGAAGACAAAGAGACAGATCATGGAGGTTTTTCCATGTATAGTATGATATTTTTATTGTTCAAATTGGGACTTTTTGAGAGTAGATGGCTTAAAACAAATGCAATTTTAAGTATGTATGTTGGAAAAGTGGGGAGGTGATGAACAATTTCCTTCATGATATGGGAAACAAAATCAAGGATGGATATGGAATCAAGCAAATGTCTTTGTCTATCAACATCCAATTATGACTATAGACAGGTTAGTCTCTACTACTGAGGGCTTTATTTTTTTTTAATTTTTTAATGTTTATTTATTTTTGAAAGACAGAGAGAGACAGAACATGAATGGGGGAGGAGCCAAGAGAGAGGGAGACACAGTATCAGAAGCAGGCTCCAGGCTCTGAGCTGTTAGCACAGAGCCCAACGCATGGCTCGAACTCATGAACCATAAGATCATAACCTGAGCCGAAGTCAGATGCTTAACCAACTGAGCTACCCAGGCGTTTACTACTGAGGGCTTTAAACTAAGAATCAGAACTTGCAGTTGGTAAATTTTTTAATATGAAAAATCATAAAGTTAAAAAAGTGAATTTAATTAAAAAATATATTAAGTTATATGTTAATTAGACTAATGAAATTTCTCTAAAATAGAATTGTCTGAGACTATGTGGTTTTAGATGGTGGTCATTGTAAACAGGAACCTCCTTCACCAGAGACAAAAATATATAGGACCACCCTCTTTCTTAGATATTTATGGATACTCAAGGATAAAATTCATGTTTAATTTCTCTCTCACACTGTCTTTTTAAAGTATGCCCAGAGTATCATTAAAATCTCTTTCCAAGTTCTCTTGCTTCTTAACCTTCCTTCGCTTCTCTTTAATCTCCTGAAGTTGGTATTTCCAAGGGTGTTTCCATCTGTTTGCTCTTGATCTCATCCTCTTGCATTCATTTCCACTTGTTCCTCATTTCCCTAACAACTTCAATTCTATTCGGATGTCCACTGTTCTCACACCCAGGCATGTGCCTCTGGGAGTATTGACTTCATCTTCATGTCCAGGGGAGTAAATTCTGAGTACTGTATCAATCAAGATAATCTCATACCTCTTGACAGTAGTCCCTTTAGGAAAGGACATGTGGTATAGCCAAGGAGACACTACTGGAATTCTGGTGGAGACTGCTGGGAAAGGTTTCTTTATACTAAAAAAACAAAGCGAAACAAACAAACAAACAAAACCTAGGAAAAGGTGGCTTTTTCCATGTTCTGGAGTTTGTGGTGTCTGGATGTAATTTCTGCAATTGCTGCAGCCATCTGTAACCATGAGAGCAGAGTGGAGAAATAGAGGAGAACTTGGGTTCTTGATGATGAGAAGGAAATCTGGGAAGAGCAGATAAAAAAGGGGGCCAGCCAGATGTCTGAGACTGGATACTCCCCTTGCATACTTTTGGCTTCTGGAATCTTGCTTGCCTCCTTTGTCCACCAACTGCCCGCGTAGCACAACCGATAGGTTCCCCCCATTTTATTTCTCTTTGAGTCCCTTTAATCCCACCCATAAAAGGAGGCCAGCACCAGGTCAGCCTTTGGAGGTGACTCTGCTGGGCCAGCACTGGTCCGAAATAAACAGTCTTTTCTGATTCCCCGAGTGCGTGTGGCTTGTCTCTTCCTGGGCACTAACTGTTTGCTGTAACAATGATACTCTTGAGTCGTTAAATTAACCATTCCTGGAATCTACTTTGCATCTCAACTTCCTGTCATTTGAGATAATAAATTATTCTAAGTCAGTTTTAGTCAGAGTTTTCTGTTATTCACTGCCAAAGGCATTGTAAAATTCAAATTTATTTCTTAAATCTAGACCTCTTCTCAAAGTTCTCATCCTGGATATGCAACTGTTTATCAGACATTTCTATTTGGAAACCTTAACTAGTCCTGACAAGTGACCTGTGGGTCATACACTAGTTATTTTATAAGTAATAAGGATAAAATTTTGTAGATACAGTCGTACTCTCACAACTTGTCTTCCTGAAGAACAAAACAGTTTAAGGTCTCAGTGAACTGTAGGAAAAATAACTCCCAAAGTTATCAAGTGCCCCTGAGAATCAGTCTCAGAGAAACTTGGTTATTGGAAACATAGTAATTTATTTGCTTTCTATGAATGTGGTCTTCATTAAATATACAGAGGGCAGGTAATCTAATTCAGTACAACTCAAAAAACATTTATTGTCTGTGTTCTAAAGCACATATGTCAGGATGGATGCCATATGGGACACTCAGAAGAATATGTGATCCTGAGAGTCTCTGAAGTGTCAACCTCCTGGGACAACTGCTTTATGTAGAATTTAAGGAGCTGACAGCTCCAAAGCTTCAGAAATCTTGTCATTAACCTAAAGTGGAATTTTGCTGTAGGGAGGAAGCAATCTGCCAGTTTATGTCCTATTGTATGGCAAGCAGTTGAGTTGTCATCTTCCCTAGGAGTATATTCAAGTGAGAAAGTTCTGACCCGAAAATGAAATAAACTGTTTGCTGGGGAGCCAATAGTATTTGAAACTAACGAAGTTCCTAAAGTAGGACTGACAGAAGAAAAGTTGGCATGCCCTCTACTCCAGCATGCTCTGTCCAGAGAAATAATGTGGTACGTTGCAATTGACCCTGGACTTTGGAGCCAGAAGTGCGGTGTAGGGATCAGCTCTGCCACTCACTGGTTTGGTGATTTTCACAGTCTTTTAACTTCCTGAGTCTCTGTTCTTCATCTGTAAAATGGGCATGCTTATGATAGCCCACAAAGTTGATCTTGTGAAGATCAAGGTCAGTAATGGGTATGAAAGTGTTTATAAACCTCAAGGTTAACATGGTAATGCCAATAAACATTGTATCTCAGAGATGAGAAGGACAGAAAGTAACAGTGTTAAATCCAAGTGCTATGTCTGATTTCCACGTCTGCTTGCGAGAAAGAAAGCTTTGCTTTTTTTACAGCTTCATGAAACTAAAACATATACATTCATGTATATTTGAACATGAGCTTTAGAGGAACATATAAGAATCACATAGGAATTCACAGGCATACACAGTAATATAGAAACAGAAAATAAAAACTTCCTAAAAACAAATTAAATCTTTAATAATATATATAGTAAAATACTACCCATATGCCATGTACTGTGTTATCACTCAATTTTATTATTTTAACAAAACCTCATAAGGTGCTATGATCTTGTAAAACTGATCACATGGACTATCTTTGAGTGTACGTGTGCAGTTTGTTTTAACTGAAATTGTCTTATTAACATGGAAACACAGAAATGGTCAGAAAAACAAGGGAAACTATGTCTTATTCATAAGTATTTTATTTTTCTTTGTTTAAAATTCTATCTGTAGGATATACTCTTTAATGAATACCAGGAATATAATTCTATTCCAAGTGAGAAGCAGTAATGTAAAGGTAAACATTTTAACAAGAGCTCAGCTAAGATTATGTTTAGTAATAAGGAAAGAACTTCAGGCTGGTTTTTAAAGATTAATTTGTTAATTAGGTAAACACCTGGGTTTGGTTCATCACTTCCCTTGGAAACTTGATTAATTTATGAGATTTTCATTCCCATTTACTAACAAAAGCAGTGAGTCATCCAGTGTCACACACCAATGACAGCAAAAGTTAATTGGATTCTAGATCCTTGTGCATTTCTCCCTTCAGCAATTCCTTGTTGCTTTGAGTGGAACCATGCTCTCAGAGAGTCTGTGTGTTTGTGCAGGGGAGAGAGCAATACAGAAATGAGAGGCATTACAAGTGGTTGGAAAGTGAGTTGGAAAAAACAAAACTATGTGTTTGTGTCTCCTTTGGTTTGTGGTAAGATACTCTGGAGGGATACACAAAGGTAACCAAACCAAAAACACAAATCAAAAAAAGGAATGCAAACACCTGCCTTGGTGCATATGCTCTTTATAGGACTTTGGTGTGAATCATGTGAGTGTGTGATTAACTATTGTAGAAAAGGCTGTATAAGATGGTCTGTGGTTTAAAGTGTTCCAGGGCTGGGTCTTGGGAGGGGAACACAGAGGCACAGCTGCAGCTCACTGTAGTCAGTCTGGTCTCCAAGAAAGAGATGCTTGGGCATGTGGGGGTGGGGTGGGGGAAGGGGATTCGAGATGGAGAAAGGAGGGGAGAGGCAGATGGACCTGTGAGGAGTGGTGGCTGGGAAAGCTACTGTCTCCCAGCCCTGCGATGGGGCTGCAACCTTTCTTTGGCTCTGACAGTTACATCTTGCATTCAGTTTAGAAGTACCTCCTTAGACATCTACCTGTATATGCCGTGTGATCTTGGTGGTATATAAAACAATACTAAGAGATGAAGGGGAATTCATCATGCTGGTTATTAACACCATTTCTGCTTTCAGCTTGCCTTTGTAAACTCACATTGTTCCTTCATCCTGTTTTCTGTATCAACTTTATTTTTTTGGAATATTTTCTTGTTACATCATGCATTTATATGAGCTGAATCATATAAACCATAAATCCTTCCCAGAACTGGAAGGTGTATAAATGAATACATGCATAACTAATCTAGGAAAATGTTAATAGGCTATTTCTGAGAGAGAATACAAGTGATTTTGTATTATTTTTCTAGACTTATTGAGATATAATTGACATATAACATGGTATATGTTTAAGGTGTGATGATTTGGTACATGCACATGTTGTGAAATAATTTACCACAATAAGGTTAGTTAACACAACCATCACCTCACATGACTGCAATTTTTTTTTTGCTGTTCTTGTGAGAACATTTAAGATCTACTCTCTATGGGTGATTTTATGTATCTTATGGTTAGCCTTCTGCATTTCCAAGTATGTATGTACATATATGTATATTTACAATGGGCATTACTTCTTTTTCTAATTAGATAAAAACAGTTTTTGCCAAATGCAAAAGAAAATATTTGTGGTGGGACTGGTGGACTTTTCCAGCAGAAAAAATGCATAAGGTGGCAGAGAAAGAAGACCAGAAAGGGGCTGTGGGCTGTCTTAATTTTCCTTTTACCATCCGCTTCTGTGAAAACCCGGAAAGTACAGTGTAAAAGTAGTGGTTCAGTTGAAACACTTTGAAAAAGAAGTGTATAAAATAATAGTGTACAATAATAGTAGTTTCAAGTCAGTAAATACAGGTGTATATCTTCTTTTTTAATAGTTACAGTGTGAACCACTGCATGGATCTCATGTCATTTAAAAACCCCCGATTGTTGAATATTTGGGTTGTTGCTACCTTTATTTGGCCAAAAGGAAATCTTAAAGTGTGGCACTGCCAGGTCAGAGTGTTTGTAGCCAATGTCATTACACACAAATATCCATCTTTCGTCCTCCAGATCCACCACACTCAGATGACCTTACTGTCCCCACTCCCTGGGCCTCTTGCATCCTGCCCAGCTCCCTTGTGCTACTTTGTGTACTTACTTCTCTCTAGGCCTCAGGCCACCTTCCCTTCACAGTTTCTGCAACCTGATGCTTGGTCATCTGGCAGTTTTATATGGTACCATTTATCTAGCAGTCTTGCCTCATGACGATTGGTATCTGAATCAGTTATTTCACTTGGAGGTTGTAAATTGGTGTTTTCTGATTCTACCACTTGGTCTCTAACTGATTTTTAAAAAATGCTTATTTATTGAGAGAGAGCACAAGCAGGGAAGGGGCAAAGAGAGAGGGAGAGAGACAATCCCAAGCAGGTTCTGTACCATCAGTGCAGAGTCCAATGTGGGGCTTGATCATGACCCGAGCCGAAATCAAGAGCCAGCCACTTAGCTGAATGAGCCACCCAGACACCCCTCTATCTGATTTTTTTAATACAGCAATATACAAGTAGGAGATCTTTCCCAGAATCAGCAATCAATAAAGTAAAATTTTCAAGCCTGAAAAAAAAAAAAGCAATGACAGAGCAAGATTCTTATTTTAGTAGCTCTCTACCATCTATACTTTATTGCACATTGAGAAACAAGGATAAAAAATCTAATTGTACAATCTGACTTTTATGTAAAAATTTTGCCCTACCAGACAAAGAATCAAGGCCATATAAAACAAAACCAGAATAATTTATTTGAATTCATCTTTCCTTGAACAAAAATAAAAACGTCATTTCCTTCAGTGTTTTATTTCTTTTCAAAAAAGCCATTGGTAATTGACAACCTAGGAGAAGGCAAGTCTTGCTGTTGTGATGGTCACCCTTATTCTGTGGTACAAATAGCAAGAAGGAAATTTGGGAATAATATTTTTTAAAATTAGTATAGTAGTTTGGCATGAATGAGAATTTAATAAAACAAAGCCTGCTGGAAATTTTACAAACATGAAGTTTCCACATTCGTCACTCAAATAGGATAGTCAATGTTGTTGAAAGTGGAAGTATAGATTAGAACTAATTGAGCTTTTTAGAGAAATTTGATATGAAAAGAGTGATTGGAAAGTCCCGTCTTTTTCTTCCTCTCAGTCAGCATGATAAAGACTGTCCACTGAGAACTATTTTCCCACCATGTTCCTCTGTAGCACAATGCATTGTGTGTATGCTGGGAAACCTTCAGTCCAGTTTTATAAATGACTATATTCTGCATTAAAAAGGAGTAATGAGTAAGAGGTATTGGGCTTGATTTCTTCACTGATTCCGGGTGAATATACATTTCCACTTTTTTTTTCCTCAAAATGTTCCTTCATTATTTCACTCCAGTGCACAGCTTTACCCAAGAATGCTCACCTGGCAAAGAGATGTTACAAGATGCATAAAATATTCTACAGATTTCCAGTTCCCCAGGTAGAAGAACCTTAAACTCTTTTATTCCTTTCAATAGCTGCAAATAACGAGTGTTTTAAACTAGTTCAAGAAAATTACATTTATAATCCAGTAAGTGTAAAGAGTAAGCAATCACTGAATTCTGTAGATAATTTCCTTTTGAAAGTAAAGGTTTAGTAAAAGGTTTACTTACTCAAATGACTCAACAGCCAAGTCATGGGTTTATAATTTTTTTTTTAAATGTTTATTTATTTCCGAAGGGGAGAGAGACAGAGCATGAGTGGAGGAGGGGCAGAGAGAGAGAGAGAGACAGAATCTGAAGCAGACTCCAGGCTCTGAGCTGTCAGCACAGAGCCCGACACGGGGCTCTAACTGACAAACTGCGAGATCATGACCTGAGTAGAAGTCGGACACTCAACCGACTGAGCCACCCAGGTGCCCCACCAGTTATGGGTTTAAAACAAACTGTGCCTGGAGCATTCCATGAGGTCAACAGATAGCATTTAAATAAATGTACCCATCAGTTCAATAAACAAATAACAGCTGAGTACTAAAATACGAAAACAGGTCAACTTACCAGTTTGTTAAACACCAGTCCAATTAGGTAACAGACACATGCAGTAATGAAAACAACACTGCTAGAATAATCTAAGAGCCAAAGAAAGAATTTTTTGGCTGTCTTTTCTATTACAGAAGCAACTGTCAAACAGAGGTACAAAAAAGCAGTAAGTTATTTTTCTTTACCCAGAGTTGGCACCTTCACTTTGGGAATGGGGGAAATGAGAGAGATTCACTAACCACCTGTAATACTACATATTCATAAAATTGATCGTTAAGTTTAACTGGACTTAAAGAATAAAGTGATAGGCAGTCAGGAGAGAAAAATAACCTCTGTGTGTTTAGGGAATACTTGCTTTATTGAGGAATATTTATTCTACTAAGGACCATGAGTCTTTAGCTAAAATAAACAAACAAGAGTCCACTAAACTATGGAATCCTTAAAAGACTGAGCCTTACTTAACCTCTATCCTTAGCAGATAGTTAATAGTCTGGAAATGTTTATAGATTGGCTGTAAATAAAATAAGTGTATAACAGTTTCCGATGAAAGAAAAGAAAGCACTGTACTTGTTCATTGTTAAAATTTAGAATAGGTAAAATAAGTCGGTATTCAAGGAAAATGACACTTTAAAAAATGTTGGCTCCCCTTTAGTATGAGTTGGAAGAAAGGGAGAAGAAGGAAATTTTAAAAGAGATTTTAGAGAGAAGGGAGACAGTTTTCCAGAGAAAGAAGAAAAAAGAAGGAAAGATTCAGAGAGGCAGACATCCAAGGATGGAGGTAAAGGAAAAGAGAGTCTTTGGAAGACAAAGATGCACAAAGGGAAGCCAAGAAAGACTAGGAAGACAGGAAAGGAGGTGAAAAGAGGCCATGGAGATGGGGAGGGGGACAGGGGGTGTGAACTTGGGTTCTGGGGTTGCTGCCCCTTGAGGGAGCATGTCCTCAATAGCAGTTTCGAATAGTCCTTTATGTGCTAGAAAAAAAAGCATTTCTGCTTTATTTTCAACCTTCCAAGTTTATTTCTGAAATAAAGTTTTATATTCCCAAGAAACCCTAAAGATATTGCTCATGTCTGAAAGCAGTCTAGTTTCAGAGGGTGATTTTCTTTTTTAACTTAGAGATAGTGTTTTTTTCCCTCCACACACAAAACTAACCCAATCATTTTATTTTGTGTTCTGAAACTGTAGCTGCCATATTCTACAGTTTTATAAATAAATCAGCATTTATTTTATATTTGGGAGCTTTAAAAGATAAACCTCAAGTTTTCATTTGTATTGTTTGCCTTCTAATTGGAAAAAAACAGATAATGCAGAGTGAAAGACATATAGAAAAACACATGAATTTAAATAGGATAACATTTTTAATTGGATATAATCTCAAAATTGGGAAGCAGATATACTCTGAAAACTCCTTCTGTTCCTTATATGTAACAAAGAAAAATATCCCTTATTTTCTATTCCAGAAGTAAAGAGAGTCAGGTATCATTTTTGAGAGGTAGGGTTTTGTTTTGTTTTTTAACTGTCATGGAATAATATTCTGACTCTTGTGTTCTACTAGATTAATAATATAATTCTTTAAAACATTTTCTTTTCTTTTCAAACCATAAGTTCCTAGCTCTGTCAGGGTCTGCTTCTAAATTACCTGACTCCCTATTCTCCAGGCACCCTGGGTCAAGAAGGAGTGCATTGATGGGTCTTCTGAGATGTCTCACCACTTAGCCCTTAAATGACTACAGAGTCCCCCCCTGCCACCCCCAGGACTGGTCTCCTCCTGCTAAGATGATTTCCCATGCATTCATCCACTGCTAGCTGTTATTTTTGGTATTTATCCAGAGGTGTGCCTGAATTACTTTGCTAGCACTGTTTCTTTTGCCAGAGGGGAAGTTCCTGCCGTGTGGTTATTGATGTTCTTTTCAAAGTCAATAAATGACAAATAAAGAAACGATGGAAGATGATTTGTGGCAGTTATGCCTGTGGGCAACTACAGCACAAAAAAGGGAAGTTCATTTCATTATTTCAAAAAGCTGTAGGCTTAGTTTCTCCCTGGCTGGGAAGGGAGGGCAACTCCTTAGTGTCAGCCCTGAGGTTAACTAGATAAGTAGTTTCCTGGCTTTGGCCTCAGCTCAGGTTTTATCCTCTCTGGGCGTGAGGCCAGTCCTTGCTGTGATTCTGTTCACTTGAGAGTAGACTATGAATCTGTAAGACGTTGGGCATTTGATGGTGACAGAGCTGTGCATATTTTGTAGGTTTTTTTTTTTTCCTGGTCCTATTTGTAGTAACAGATCGTTGGCTCCAAAACCACCACAGTCATTGGAAAATCATCAAGATAACCAAAAATGGCTTGCAAACCTGCCTGAAAATCTCTTTCATACCCAGATGTAGATTCACTGGGGGAAACACTGGATTCCAGAGCTCTGCTCCTAGTCCGCTGGCCCAAGTGCACAATCCTAGGAGATACTTGTGTTTATCTATTTTTTCCCTAAAATTATTTTCCAGTGGGGAAATTTCTTCAAATGTACAGAAGCTGTAATTTCCTGTTTTAATTTATTTCTTCTGAGTCTTTCAATAAATTCTGGGGAAAGCAGGGACTGAATGCTGAGCCTCTCCAAAGTAGCATCACCAAATGCAAGTTCATACTTACTCTGGACAGTCGTGCTGTTGGGCAGGGATGTGCTGAATGACTTCGTAAATTGTACTGTTCAAATCTTGTCCTGATACACCATCAGAGGCTGGAACAGACCTGCTTGGCATCTAGAAAATGTGGCACATTAAAAAAAAAAAATTAGCAGACTAGTAAATAGCGTGTCTACTCTACTGCATGGTTGAAAACAATTGGAAGTAGTGATGATTAGAGAACTAGATCTGGTTATCTTCCCTACGATGTTCATTTCTCCTTGCTACAGTTTCCTGCACTTACCCTATGGTAGTTTGTGTGGCAGCATAGCTATGAAGTCAGAAGAGGAAGAGCTTGACAAAAGCTATCGCTTTTTTTTTCTTCATTTAAGAAAAAGAGCTGGCAGTACTGTAAAGGAAATATAATAGAAAGAAAAAATAGCAAAAGAGAAGATATCAGGATAGCTTAGAACCAGAGAGCATATATGATTATCTTTTATATTACATCTCAGTTAGCTTTTTGACACTACTTGCCAATTATACATGCAAGGATGGTTGAATAGAAAAAAATAATGCACAACCAAAAGCCCTGATCACACTGCAAATTAATAAAGACAAGTACCAAGAAATATAGAACACAAAGGGAGATGTTTTGGTTTGAATGCAGTAGTGGGTTCTAAAAACTAAAGGCTTGGAAGAATGTGGAAAGTATTGTAGTATATTTCTGCCTGGTAAAAGCCAACATGCATTTTTATTAAAACTGGCATTCATGTTTTATTAACTCCCCTTTCTTGTATCCGATAATGTTCTTTTTCCCTGTAAACATTGCATTCCAATTAGTTAGGTAAAGTCTGGTTCCCCTCCTCATCCCGAGCTATTCCGATTTTCATCACATTTCCTATTTTCAGGCCTCCCTGTTTATACAGCTCCACCTAGAGGACTCTTGCCCTTGATAAATCATCTGACAACTCATTCCAGTTTAGCCTGCTATGTTACATTGGAACATCTTAGCTTTGTGTTTTCTTTGGAAACTGTTTCCATTCCACATGCTAAAGTTCTCAAAGCGCAGCCCTAGGATATGTGATTCATCCTCTCATTTATGTGCCAAGGAGATTTTGGTTTACAGTTTGTACAGATGACCCTTGCACAAATCAGCTTTGAACTGTGCAGGTCCACTTATACATGGATATTTTTCAATAAATACAGGACAATACTATAAATATATTTTTTCTTCCTTATGATTTTCTTAACATTTCTTCTTCTTTTTTTATGTTTATTTTTTTTATTTTTGAGAGTGTGTGTGTGTGTGTGTGTGTGTGTGTGTGTGTGAGAGAGAGAGAGAGAGAGAGAGCGCGCGCGCGCGCGCGCGCGCGCGCGCAAGTGGGGGAGGGGCAGAGTGAGAGGGGGACAGAGGGTCCAAAGCAGGCTCTGTGCTGACAGCAGACAGCCTGATGCAGGGCTTGAACTCACAAACCACGAGATCATGACCTGATCTGAAGTCAGACACTTAACTGACTGAACCACCCAACATTTTCTTTTCTCTAGTTTATTTTATTGTAAGAATACAGTATATAAGACAACTATGCATTAACCGACTGCTGATGTTATTGGTAAGACTGTTGGTCAACAGTAGGCTATTAGTAGTTAAGTTTGGGGGAAGTCAAAAGTTACAGGCAGATTTTTGACTGGGTAGGGTTGGCACCCCTAACCCCCATGATGTTCAAGGGTCAAGTGTACTTGAGATCAACTCTTGATTTTCTTTGGTATGGGGGTGTCCAGGACCTATGATAAAAGCAATCTATAGATAATAACTTACTTACTTAATATTACCTAAGTTAATATTAGAGCTGGCAACAAGTAATAAATTTGTTCCTTTCATGCCCTTGCTTTCTGTCCAATTCCTCAAAGAGGTGCTAAACGGACAGCAAAATTCCAGCAAGTAGAGAGAGGAGGAGGAGTCCATGTGTACGTGTGCCACAACAAGCCAAGAGATTATTCTCATTTTTAAAAACCCCAAAAGTTAGTAATTGAGTTTGTTTCCCTTCTTAACTTCAATTTTGATATCTTGGTTTTAATATTATTTTTCCCTTTCTTCTCAAAGCCATTGCATTTGGCTGCTAATCTTTACACAGAACCACCATGCCAGCTTCTTCCCACATAGGTTCTCCTACACGTGTCCTGCTGCTCATGCTTTTCTTTCTGTTGTTGGTGTTGATTTCTCACTTTTTCCCAAAGCACCTGGCACCAGCAGTTGAAGAACCTTCACTGATTCCTCAGGAATTTTCGGCTTTGAAGATTGGTATGGCTCCAAATTACATTATTGTACTTATGACAGAAATAAGTGGGGCTGATATGTAGTCAAAGTGTTCATTTCTCTGCCTCATGTTCTTAGGGATTATAGTATTTTGGGCAAATAGAGGTCCTCTGAAATAACATCTTGAAACCGAGTACTGATTAATCACAGGCTAAATTTAAATTTTTTACATAGATCCCACTCCTTTCTAATGAATTCCTAGGAATAAAAACTGCGTTGTTTTATTAATTAAAAAATTTTTAATGTTTTATTTATTTTTGAGGAGAGAGAGAGAGTGCAAGTGAGGGAGGGGCAGAGAGTGAGGGAGACACAATCTGAAGCAGACTCCAGGTTCTGAGCTGTCAGCACAGAGCCCAATGAGAGGTGGAACTCACCAGTGATCATGACCCGAACCGAAGTTGGCCGCTTAACCGACAGCCATTCAGGCACCCCCAAACTGCATTATTTTAAATAAAGAAACTCCCAGCTTCAAAAATTCAGTTCTAAGTCTTAGTAGCTCTTCAGTTTCCTGCTTTCCTACTTAAAAGCCACACCTGAGAGGGGTGCTTTCTGCTGTGGTGAGAAGCTGTTTGAAATAATTGATCTACAAATATTTATTTTTGTCTTTTCGGTTGTAGAAGTGAAAGGTGAGTCAATGCTGTCTGAGACTGAATAGGGCAGTGCAAAGCTTTGTGATGATGTGGGAGCTGGTGCTGCCGACTTGCCCTCAGAAGGATGAAATCCAATCAGTCTCCCTCTATTACTCACATGGCATTTGTGAAATAAAGTCGGTGGCTAGGAAAATTACTGGATGAACCGTACACATTGATAGAATTCACTGAACAGGTGAGGTAACTAATCCCTAATGACAAATAGTTCTTTAAGAAGAAAAAAAAAGGAAAATGCCCAAAGCAAGTAGTCTGTTTATGGTCCCTTCCCTAAGTGAGCTATTATAGGGGAACTAGGAAGCAGAGGCCTTACAAAATTCTATAAAAATGTTAATGAGCTGATTAGAGAACATTCTTTATGTCTGTTAAACAAAACTGATTGTTTTAAAAGATCTTGTCTTTGCACACTGAAAAACAAAATGTTTCAACAGTGTAAAAGCTCCCCTTCTTGCATCGCAGGCAACTTTAGGATAAAAGTAAAGATGTGCACTTGCATAATTTGGGTTTACATAGTACCTTTCTTCTGAACAGCATAAGGGTATGATCAATTGTCTCCGCAAAACATGAGGGGAAGTGAAGAAAAAACTGAGGTATAGACAGAGAGTTCAGTGAAGTGACAGGCTGTAGCCATGAAGGTGATGCAAAATGATTTAAATCAGGGTCCCCGATTCCCTATTTGTTCGGTTCTCTTGAACTTCAACCTAGCTGGTTTTCTCTTCACTGAGCTTACCAGGTAAAGAATGTTTACGAATTAGTGTAACTTCCTAATTCGTGTTAGCCTTATTTATAAAGGCCACAAAAGATGGTTTAGCTCCTCAGATCCAACAACATCTTTCTTTACAGAGCGAGCAAACTCTGCTGAAGGTAGTGCAACCACTTGACCACACTGCCCAAGCACTTAAGTGAATGCTGCTTACACCTCTGGTTAATCAGCCATTAGGAAAACCAACCCTGAGAACACCAGCAGCATCTGGAAAAGCAACAAATTCATATATTCCGAAGTCTTCCAGAGCATCTTCATGGCCTGAAATGTAAAACAAATACTACTTACAAATCAAATACCTCCATCTGCTATTGTAGTTTTTTTTTTAAGACTTTGTAAAACTTACCGTTATTGTTTGTTTCAAGTGATATGTGTATAAAACCAATTTAACATTTACTAATTCCCTGTGGTCATATTGTCAACTAAGCAGTGTTGGAAATCACTCATTCTGAAGCTGAGAACTGGAATTGAATTGGGACAATTATTCTTAAAGCCTGATGTGGGAATGGTGTATCATATAGTCAAATAAACGCACGTGGGCAGTTTTGTCCTTTGTAACTAACTCAGAGAGTTAGCACACCAAGGCTTCAGCCTGGGAATCACAGCATCTCTTAGTCTACACATAGTATTTATTACACCCTGTCAGATCTAAAATAGAGACCACCAGAACTACTAATATCAATGTATAATGTATATTATTCATTTTAAATTATTATATATAATGTACTATTGTAGCTGCCCATATGTACAAAATATAATGCAGTGTAATATCAACATCACCCAAACTATCATCTGTAAAATGATGGGAGTGGGGTGGTTGGGAGGAACCAGATGGTCTCTGGGGCTTGATAAGAGGATGCAGACCCACATTCACTAAGCATCCTGGCATATTAGGCACTCCACCTACATCATTGTATTTAATTCTCCTCGTGGCCCTGGTGGAGGGAGGGGGCAGTAATTACCTCCATTATATAGATGAGGAAAATTGAGGTCAGAAAAAATTAGTTAATTTTCCCAAGGTGACATTGGGAAAAAGTGGCATACAGGGCACTGAAACCCAGCATCATGTGACTCCAAGGCCTGGAGGGTAGCCCCATTCTTAATTTATAACAACTCAGTAGGGAATCAATAGTGAAGGGCAATAAGGGGGCCAGCTGGGGACAAAGAAGCAGCAAACCTGCCAAACTTCCCTGCCCACTGCTCCTGGGGAGGGAGCTGCCAGCATTGTCCCTGCTTTAGGAATGAATGAAGTGAGAGGGTCTTGGGCATTTTCAAAATAATAAAAGGATCAATAAATTAGGATTCAGAAGAACTCAGTGATGGTGGGCAAGTGACTTAATCTCTGAGCCTTGGTTCTCTAGCCTATAAAATGGAGTTCAGTGCCTTTCAGGTTTATTTTACAGATTTGTATGACTTACAGTAAAACCAATTCAAGGGATAGCACTTTGTAAAATGAGGGCACTATTCAAAGTTAAGGGATTGTTTGCATCATAGCAGTTCATACCTTATATGAATTATATTACATCAATAGTACATTATATATAATAATTAAAATGAGCAATATTAATTAATATACATTAACATTACATTAGTCCCTTTCAGCATAGCCATTACCTGAAAATGTTTGAGCTTTCCTGTATTCTGTTTCTGGTCTGAAAAGACAAAGAGGCATTTCTGTTACTGATAATAACTGAGGAAAAGGCATTCAAGAAAAAATTATATTTGTAGAAATGTATGTATTACCTGCCTTCTAGCTTCTGTTTTATAACTAAAACCAAGAGGAAAAAAAACACAGTAAGGTAATTTTTAGCACATATATAAAACCATTTGTAAATTTTCTTTCTAATTTTAACCTACCTTTATAGGGTTGATATTTTTTCCATAGGAAGAGAAGACACATGGATATAATTAAAAAGAGTGATATTCCGGTTATACTTGCTAAAGGGGACAATGATTTCCCCTTTTGTGCAAGCTTCTCGAGTCCTAAATAAAAAGACATATTTTAAATATTTTTATTAAAGATCAATAATAAGTTACTATATGGTTTGACTTTTTTATGCTTTACCTGGGGACATTACTGCATCTGTATATTATATATTACTTATTTTATGTTTATATGTAGAGAGAAAGAGAGAGAGAGAGAGAGAACATGAGAGAGCAAGAGTGAGCAGGTGAGTGAGAATGAGAAAGACCAAGCAGAAGGAATGCACTTATTTTAGGACACAGAGCGATTTGATCACAATGGCCTAAATTTGCTAAGGATATAAATGTGGTAAGCTGCCCAGGCTACAACTGATGTGTTGAAATAGATGTCGTATATAGCTTATGTCATACTTTCCAATAGTGTTCACCACCATTTAACCATTTAACTTTGATCTCATCGTATCAAATATCCCCAGATGCTAAGTGGTTCTCTCTCTTTCCTTTTGTCTCACTCTTAGTATAAACCAGGTACGTGGATTTTCTAGGCAGGTGGTATGTGATTTTTGATTCTAGATCTAGACTAGAACACCAAAAACTTATTAGAAAGATTATTTTTCCTTATTTTCTCTCTTAATAATTTATATTCTCCCACTGTTGGAAAGCTGGCCTTTTTAGTTCGGAACTACTTTAGCATCTGGGTGGTCTCTTTGTGAGGTCTGAGCCTTTCTTCAGTTACTCTGCTCCTACCTCACAGGTTTGTTCTTTCTAAAGAGCTGGGCAACTTTGGGTGAGCCACTTGACTGATGGCCTTGATTCTCACACTAGTGAAATGAGGTTAGAGTGAGAGGCCTTTAAGTTTTGTTGTTTCTCTAATACTCTAGAATTTGGGGCAGCCAGAGAGTCTTATATGAAGTGTATTATGTAAATAGGACACTATCCAGTGGCCTACCAGTAATTGAGTCTCAAAAAAATGTATTCACATATATACATACAAAAATTACAAATTTTAATGGTATAAAGGAAGTGTAGCACATAACTTAGAAATAATTATAAAATATGCAATACTCTTTACTGTTAATTACACATAGCTGATTCTCAGGAAATGCACTTGTTGCTTTTTGCTAAACTCTCATATTTTCCGTCTATGGGTTAAATTCAACCATATTTTGAAAAAATTAGACTTTAAATAACTACTATGATTACTATGTAATTGAACAAAGAAATAGGTTACATCATAAATGAACAAGTTTAGTTTTAATATGAATGTTGGTTGATATTTAGTGTGATGAAAAGGAAATGACAGCATACATTGGAACTTCATTCATTCATCAATCATGTGAATAATGCTGGACTGAATAATAGTTTTTGATGCTGGAAGAATATTTCCTCAATTTTTTGTGCCATAGATAATGTGATGGCTATGGACATAATATACTCTTAAATTTATTTGGCATTATTATTTTCTCCATCACTTTCTCTTTTTTTGTCTTTTTTTATTTCAGAGAAAGAGAGAGAGTAACGTGGGAGAGGGGCAGAGGGAGAGGGAGAATGTTAAGTAGGTTCCATGCCTGACTCAGGGCTCGATCTCATGACCATGAAATCATGACCTGAGCTGAAATCAAGAGTCGGACACTCAACTGAGTGAGCCACACTGGCACCCCTCTCCATCACTTTCTTAAGTGTAGACAATCTTACTATAGAACAACACATCCAGTGAGTTTTTTATAAGTAGTATTTTCATGATTAAGAAATTATTATATTATAAAATTATAATATTTTATAATTTTCATTGAGATTTCTTTAAAAATTTTTTTTTAATGTTTATTTATTTCTGAGATAGAGAGAGACAGAGTGTGATCGAGAGAGGGGCAGAGAAAGAGAGAGAGAGGGAGACAGAGAATCTGAAGCAGACTCCAGGCTCTCAGCTGTCAGCACAGAGCCCGACACGGGGCTTGAGCTCACAAACCATGAGATCATGACCTGAGCTGAAGTCGGCTGCTCAACCAACTGAGCCACCCAGGCACCCCTTCACTGAGATTTCTTATTTGACCTATGGGCTATTTAGAAAACATGTTGCTTTATTTATTTAAGTTGGGAATTTTTCTAGTTTTGTTTTCTGTTATTGATTTTTAGTTGAAGTCTACTCTAGAGGACAGACTCTGTTTGATTTCAATCTTTTGAATACCAAGATTTTAGAAAGATGACCATATACATGGTCATATGAAAAGAGGGTATATTCTACAGTTGTTGTATGTTATATTCTATATTAATTCAATTAGGTCAGATTATTTTTCTCTATTCCTACTAAGTTTTTGCCTGTTTGTTCTATTAGTTACCAAGAGATGTATGCTAAAATCTCCTACTCTGATTATGGATTTTTCTACTTTGTTAATTTTTGCTATTTATTAGATACACTTTGAAGCACTGCTAGTAGATGCATACAAGTTCAGAATGCTTACATCCTCCTGCTGGAGAGACCACTTTACTCTTTTTTTTTTTTATTAAAAATTTTTTTTAATGATTTTATTTATTTTTGAAAGAGAGAGAGAGAGACAGCATGAGCAGGGGAGGAGCAGAGAGGGAGGGAGACACAGAATCCGAAGCAGGCTCCAGGCTCTGAGCCGTCAGCACAGAGCCCAATGTGGGGCTCGAACCCACAAACTGTGAGATCATGACCTGAACCGAAGTCGGACGCTCAACTGACTGAGCCACCCAGGTGCCTCGAGAGACCACTTTACTCTTATGAAATGTCCACTTTTTTAATCTAAAGTATTACTTCTTGTCTCAAAAAATTTATCCAACTCTTATGTAATTTGTCTGATAATAGTAGTGGTATATCAGCTTTCTTTTGGCTATTTGTATGGTTTATTTGTTCATCCTTTTACTTTCAATCTTTCAGTATCCTTATATATACAATGTATATCTTATAATCATCAAATAGTATTTTTTGCATTGAATAGTATTTTTTAAGTTTATTTATTTATTTATTGAGAGAGAGAGTATGAGTGGGGGATGGGAAGAGAGAGAGAGGGAGAGAGAGAATCCCAAGTAGGCTCCACACTGTCAGCACAGAGCTGGATGTGGGGCTCAATCTCACAAATCATGAGACTGTGACCTGAGCTGAAATCAGGCGTTTAACCTACTGAGCCACCCAGGTGCTCCTGAATAGTATTTTGTAATCCAGTTTGACATTTTTTGTCTTTTAGTTGGAATATTTAGTACCTTAATATTTAATGAAATTATTAATATATTTTGTTTTAGATCTACAATCTTATTATTTTTTCTATATTTCCTCCATTCTTGTCTCTCCTTTCTTATCTTCATTTGGATTAATCAGGACTTCATTTTATTTCTCTTTTCCTCTCTAGTTGCTTGTTGGTTATACATTTTTTCTTTGTGTCTTAGACTTTGAAGATGAAAAAAAAACTACCAATACTTTTACTGCTTACCACTTCCACTGGCCTCCAAAATACAAGAATAAGTTCCATATAAAAGATGGGACAGCTAACACTCAGGATACACAAAGTTGAACTCAATAATGTCTGACTATAGTTCTATGCTCTTTCCATCACTTCTACCTGACCATTATATGAGAAACAGCAATCCTTCCACCATTAAGCTCAAATCTCTTCAGTTCTACCAACGAAATTATAACTAATAAGTCAAATCCTTTTTCTGCATGATTTTTCTGTCACATCTCCCCTGAGAATTCTCTTCTTCAGAATCAAAATCCCTGAATGGTTTTATTGTTCTTTGTATGATTGATTTCCACATTCTCTATTATCCTAGAGGTAGAATTTTAGAAACTCAACAAAAGCTAATCTGTTTTACTTTTAAAATATAAATTTGGAAGAACCCATACTCTGGTGTCATTGTCAGTAAGATAAAGGCAAATAGAATACTCTCTTGAAACACCAGCAGGGATAGAAAAGCAAAGTAATAAGGGTGAAATACTAAATATAGAATATGATTTGGGCACCACTTTTAGCAAGTGAATTCTCTATTTCTTCGTTTAATTTAATTAATTTTTTTTTGAGAGAGAGAGTTGAGAGGGGAAGACGGGTGGAGAGAGAGAGAGAGAGAGAGAGGAGAGAGAGAGAGAGAGAGAGAATCTTAAGCAGGCTCCCTGCTCAGCATGGAGCCGGACACAGGACTCGATTTCCCGACCCTGGGGGATTTTGACCTGAGCCAAAATCTGGAGTCGGATGCTCAACCAACTGAGCCACCCAGGTTCCCTTCTATTTCTTCATTCTAGATCATATATTAAAATCAAAACTAGCCAATTTTCAGATATGCACAATTAAATGTATAATCATCATATGTAATTAAAACCAAATGTACATTTGTTTCCCATTTATTTGGTAGAGATGTATCATATCACTAAAATGTAAATAATTTTAAAAATTAAAGTAGCATTTATAGGTACAGATAAAGAAATAGTCTCCAAGAAACTAAAATATTTGCTACAGTAAGTCATAACTAAGACTGGAACATAGGTTTTTTTCTGACTGCAAGTTCATTTTTTTCCTGTTAATCCATAGTCAAAGAGTGGTTTTGTAATGGCAGGTAGGCTCCTATATAATCACTTTTACCTTCCACCTTTTCTAACACCAGACTTGATGTGTTTCAGCTGTTTCACTTCTTGATTGTCTTCACCAAAATTCCACTAACCCCTCAAAAAAGTATTGAATGCTGATTTATTCTTCTCAAGCTTCTGTTATGTGCTTTATACCATGAGAAAAACCGCAGGAAAATATTTTAGTATAGTCTTTGCTGTTTTTACCCCCTTAATCTTGAAAATATGCTAATAATTATTATTTCCAAGTACTTCTCATTCTAATGGTGAAGTTACACTCTTGAATACATAAGCTCTTTGCCAGGCACTTCCATGATTCTGAAGCCTGGCAGTTAGTTTAACATACAATGATTAGATGTCTTACATTTGGATAAGACATCTCCTTGCGTCTCCTTCATTTTTAACTTTTTGTCCTTTTTGATTTGTGTTTCCTAAAATGATCGAATTTGCACATTCTGTCCTTCAGAGGATCCCACTTATTCCCTTTACCATTACTTCCTTATCTCTTTAGATTCCTTCTTTATTGTCCTCTTGCCTCTTTTCCCTTTAGCTCTGTTAGCCCTACATCAGAGAACCACCCTATAGTGGCCAATGTCTGTCACCCCAAAACCTTGGCTATGGCAAATCCTTTCCCTGGAAAAAGAGGAATAAGCATAGTCCCTTTTCTCAGAACAAATGATATTCCCTGTTAGGCCTCCTTCTCCTCTAGAGCATCCTGACTATCTCTTGACACTGATTCTCCATCCCAGAACTTGAAATTTGCTTCCTTTCACAAAATAAAAAATGCCAAATATGTCAAGGATCAAATCAAGGGGCATAGTTGCTGTAGTCTCCGTTCTAGGCAAGTGTGTCTTGGAGAGATGGACTTCTGAAACCCCCACTTGAAAGTAAGGCAGCAGATAAATTCTGATCCTATTGCTACAGAGAATGTATAGGAATTCTGAATGCAGTTCTAGACACTTGCAGGAGCCCCATTCTTTCTTTTAGAGAGTTTCCTACTGTTTAGCTCATAGCATGCCATTCTCTTCATTATTTAAATATGATTGACTCATTTACCAAAGCCCTACTGCAAATGCTATTTGCCCCCTCCCTAGGCAAACAAATAAAATGAAATAACATAATTAAGTGCAAATATGGGCAAGAGGTGTGGTTTCCATGGCATCACAGCCCTGCTGTTTGAGAGACTGCACCCAGAACAGGGCAGCCATATGCCACCAGTCTGCTCGTCTATTCCGAGATCAGAATGGAGTTCTGAGATCTCTCTCAGACAGTCTGCTTGCTGATTATGACAGCTGATTCCTGTCCCTATAGAGATGAAAGCCCCATATTGGGGAGGGGTGCTGTTTCTATACTCTCCCATGGCTCCACCTGACTGACACAGTTATTCTGTGCTAAAAGCTCATGGGGATGTCTAACGTCTTAGGGTCTGGATGTCAGGGCTGTAGTTCTATCTTAGCTGTTTTCTCCAGTGGCCCAAAGTGAAATATGTCTCCTTAAGATCTTAACATGAGAAGTTTCTAGGTAGAAGAAATTAGTCAATTCATTTTCCTACTTTGGATCATTTTCCTATTCTCTTCTGTATGAAATGGTGTACAATAGAAATACATATAAAAAAATGATAGGGACACTTGGGTGACTCAGTTAAGTGTCAGACTTTGGTTCAGGTCATGATCTCATGGTTTGTGAGTTCAAGCCCCACATTGAGCTCCATGCTGGTGGTGCAGAGCCTGCTTGGGATTCTCTCTCTCTCCTTCTCCCTCTCTGCCCCTCCCCCATGTGTGCGCACGCGCGTTCTCTCTTTATCTCTTTCTCAAAGTGATAGATTTCTTAGGATCACATACAAATTCAAGACATTTCTATTATATATAAATTCTGAATTATAGCCATGTGGTTCTTGGGAATTCTAATAATTTATATATTTGAATATCTTCATTAAGTGTGAACACTTGAATTCTCATCATAAACTTTCATTTTATATATATTGCATGTCACAACAGTGGTTTAGACCCCATTAAAATTGTAAATCATGGACATCTGCATTCAAGGAAGTCCTTAATTAAATAAATAAAATCATTTATTTTTCAAATACAAATGCTAATGTATTATTTTTATTGCTATTGTTTCCTTGAAACTTATATTTTAGATACTATTTTTAGTTACAGGTATTTCATAATTTCTCATTAATATGAAAGCATATACATATCATGGACAAACCAGAGTATCTCTTTGTATATAGCACAAAGTTAGTTAAGGTGATGAGAAAATATACACTATCCTGGATATGTGGTATACGTTCTAGAAAGACCATAGTCTTACTGATATTCTCAGTCAAGAATGTCAAGGGAGGCAGTTTATATAATGATTAAAACAAGGGCTTTGAATTCAGATATTATTTTATGACTTACTAGCTGTGTGACGTTGCCCATTGTCCCTGTTTTCTGTAGTATATCTCCACTGAGACAGAAAGGTCAATTAATGTCTCAAATTAGATGTGAATCATAGCCCCGAGGTAGAAGGCACCATCTGGAGCCAAACATCACTTTCTCTGGCCTTCCTCTCCCCAACTGAAAGTCTCCAATAAAACTTTTGATTCTTTCCTGACCTTGTTATTTTCTTTCCTTATTTGTGATCTTGGAGTCATCTTTGACTCCTTTGTCCATTGCCCTCCACAGCTTTTTGCTGAAACTTTTTGGTTGGCCACCATGTTATGTGCCTCACTAAAAACAAAAACGTTCATCTATTTCTTAGTACTAGACTCTGGTTACACCAAATACAACTTGGCTCTGAAAATATCTCAGAGGCAGGTATCTTATCCCTCAAAATTCTCTACAGATCTTAACATAGATTGCTTCTCAGAGTGTATGATCAGTAAGTGCTCAAATGGTAGTTACAAGTGGTGTTCATTTTTTCACTGTAGGTTAGTGTATATTTAATCTCCATTGCGGAGATTCATTAATTTGGAAAACTTAAAAAAAAATCAAATACTTAAAACACATCAATACTACTCATTTTCTTTGGCATTTGTTGCTGTTTGAGTTAAAGTTCTGTGGACATATAGGAGTTGAAAAATAGCTCTAAAAACCAGAAAAAGGTCACTAATGTTGACAACTCTGAATCCCTCTGAAAAATAAGCACCTGCTCTTCTTATTTACTATAATAACAAATACCTGATCTTTGTACAGGTCAAACAGGTTTTTTATATTTTGCAAAAGGCAATTATTTGATATAAAGACTGTAGCTGTCTTTGGGCATCAGTAATAAGATCTTAATCAAATATTGGGGGCTTCTGATATTATGAAAATACCTTAGCCAAATATTAATGGAGAAAGTTCAGGCAGTGTGAAAGTTGTCAATGTGGTATACAACTACATATTGGAGCTATGTTTTCATTTGCAATGAGCATAAGGAACAAGTCTAAGATGACACCCAGATTGCTAGTCAACTACTTTATATGCTTAATTATGGCTTGCTTTAAAATTACGTTTTGGTCAGCCACTGAGGTTAAGAGCTGGTTAATCCTAATAAAATTTTAATAAAATAGAAAGCAAATGATGCACCTTAGCTGTTCATATGCCTGCTGTGTATATTAAGCTGTGGTCATTTTGTTAGCAGGAATTTTTTTTCAGTTGGCATTCTCAATGCCTATCACAGTATTTGGCCAATATTAGGTGCTAAATAATGAATAAATGAGCGTCAGATTTAGAGCACCCTAAACACAGATACGCTTTGGGGAGCTATAAAGGAAATAAATTATTATCTACTTCCCAAATGACACATAACTCAGGTAAAAATTCTAGAGCTGCATTGTCCAATATGGTAGCCGCCAGATACATGTGGCTATTTAATTTATTTATAATTTAAATAAAATTTAAATATTTAATAAATAACATAAATTCAGTCCCTCAGTTGCAGAGCTAAATTTAAATGCTCAAAAGCCACTGAAGCCTGCTTCTGATTCTGTGTCTCCCTCTCTCCCTGCCACTGTCCCACTCATGCTCTGTCTTTCCTTCTCTCAAAAATAAAAGTAAACATTAAAAAAAATTAAATGCTCAAAAACCAAATGAAGGTAGTGGTTACCATACTGGCTAGTGCAGATCAAATATTTCCTTCACTGCAAAAATTTCTATTGGATAACACTTTTCTAGACAGTGTGGTATTTTCTTCACATAAAAAAATAAAACTTCACCATGACAGTTATACAAATTCCAATATATTCAGGTGATTTCACAAATATGAATACATTCAACTTTAAGGAATCATGGAGGGATTCTATCCACTATGCATTTCTTTATCAATTTGTAGTTTGTTATAGTCTTAGAATTCTTGGTGGCTTTTTAATAAGCTCAAAAGACTATAGGGGAAAAAGAAACACCTTAAACACATAATTGCCACACTTGTGCTTGTTTAATATTCAGATTCCTAGATCCTACTTTCAAGATCCTGACCCAATAGGTCTGAGGTGTCTTAATGAAAATACATCATTAGACCTCCCCAGGTGATTTTGATGCGCACAGCCCAATAGCTACATACTAAAACATTTAGCCTAAGAATTATAAGGATTATATTCTTGCTTCATTTATTCAACAAAATGTATTAACTCTTTCTATATTATGGGCCCTAATCTAGACACAAGGGCTGTAAAGACAGAGAAAGAGAAGATATCAATGGAGAAAGTATTGTTTGGTGTTATCTTTTGCTCACTTGTTCCTACACCACCAATAGGCACCCTAGCCACCCATCCCTGCCCAAGCCTGCTGTCAGGTGTTCCCCAGGTGGATACTGACTTGTCTTTATGTGCAAAGCTGAGTCCAGGAAGGACTTGATAGTAGCAGTAGAAGTAGTAGAGGAAGAAGCAAAAGGAGAAAAAGGTGGAGGATGAGGACAAGGTGGAAGAGGGGGATGAGGAGGAGGAAAGGGAGAGGGAAAAGGAGAGGGAGAGGAGAAGAAATTCAGGAAAGAAGGAGAAGGAATAAGGAGAGAATAAAATGGGTTTAAGAGGTAGGAAGGAAGGAGAATGGACAAACGTGGTGATGGGATGCTGGGCACAGCAATAAGCAAGAGAAAGGGGTCTGAAGTGGCATTTAGCTTTCTGGTTTAGGTTGGTAGACAGCAGGGCCATTCACTTAAACAGGGAATACAGAAATAATAGTTATTTGGGGGAAAGAAGATGGTTCAGTTTTGGTATGTTGGACTTATACACTGCCTCTGGTATTTCAAATTGGAGATAATCAGAAGGTAACTGAGTATACAGTTTTAGAGCTTTAAAGATATAGATTTGGGATGTACCAGTGTTATATGAAACCATGGGAGTGAAGGAAATCATATAGGAAAATAAAATTATATTACAGAGAAGAGAAGGCTTAAAAGGATGGGAATTTGACAAGCATACATTTTTGGGCAGTGATATTTACCTTTTTGTGGATCAATAAGCTTTCTGAAAAATCAGATTTTTCTGAAGAATTTAGAATTAATTTCTAAAGAATGTCAAATTTCACAGACCTACAAAATTTGTAGTTTCCAAGGTGTTGAGAACCTTGTTGAGAACTTCCACAGATTGCAGGTGTTTAAGTGATAAAAGAGGAAGGGAGGCCCATGAAAGACAGTGAGAAGAGGAGTCAAATTAGATAGTAGGAAAACCAGATTTCCAACTTACTGAGATTTATTCACCTGAGCTAATGCAATAGCAGATATAAACCCAGTTTCAATGAGTAAACTGCTTCTCTTATATTCCTGTTTGTAAAATCAAGAGCATAAATGCATATTTAGAGTCATTTATTGAATTCCCTTTTTCTTCATAGTCCTTGAGAGTTAACAATTGAATTGCCCCTTCATTCTGTTTTGGGTTTTCTTTCTTTGACTCATAGAAGCCATGGATTAGTTTACTCAGGAAAGAGAGTTTCTTAAAGTTTATCAACAATCCACAATGGCTTTCTCTTCCACACAGGTATAAAATTGGACTATTAGAAGGCCAGCATGCATTTGTGTTTCCTTGGGATCCTTGCCTTTTATGTCACACTTACCTACAGAAGTGATGATGACTGTGAAATGAGCTTCATCTCGCCGTCCAGTTACATTGTTGTAAGCACAGCACACATAATCAGTTGGCTTCTGGGCTACTTTCTCAGATGTAACTTCCAAGCGAGGTCCATGCTTGATGACATATGTTGTATTGTCAGTCCTCCGGATCCAGGAGTAGGTGTTGGGGGGGTAAGAATCAGCAGAACAGTAAAACAAGATGGCTTCTCCAATGTCAACAGTAAACACTTCCCCTACTTTTAGCCCTTTGTCAGAATTAACTTGAAGTCCATAAGGTCCATCTGCATTAATTGAAAAAGGAAATAAAGGGGTGGCATAAATAATCACAATATAGTTATAGCATTTGGGAGAGCTTAGCAGCATTTTACTTTCTATGAAAGTCTTCATGTTCAACTTGGCAGATAGATCCTCATTTAGATTCCCAATAAATCATGAGGACCTAAAAATGTGTTATTCTGATATCCACAACAATCGAAATTATTTGAGGTGCGATTGAACTTATCTGATATAGTGAAAGGCTTGAAACTTAGTGTGTAATTTCAGAGACACTGCCATCATAACTGTCATGCTAAGTTTTGAGTAAAGTATTGATATGTCTGCAATCATGTTAGACAAGTTCCATCTTTCTTAAAACAGAGTTGCACTTTAAAAGTGCACTTGAAAGCACTTTAAAAAATAGATTATGGCCATTAGTTTCTCATTGACAGCCATATTTTGAGTATTATCTGTTTTTATTCTCAGTTCTAGGGTAAGCCATGCAAATATTTATAAAATACATAGTTTCACATGGAGCACAAATTTGTGCAAAGAGATACAGAAGTGTCGCATTAGCAAAGAATTTTAAATATTCCTCCCTGCAAACTAAGCTTAGAATTCTATTTGGAAAAATAATCTCTTCATTATTATTAACAAGTATTCATTGGGGCGCCTGGGTGGCTCAGTCGGTTGAGCGCCGACTTCGGCTCAGGTCACGATCTCGCAGTCCGTGAGTTTGAGCCCTGCATCGGGCCCCTGTGCTGACAGCTCAGAGCCTGGAGCCTGTTTCAGATTCTGTGTCTCCCTCTCTCTGACCCTCCCCCGTTCATGCTCTGTCTCCCTCTGTCTCAAAAATAAATAAACGTTAAAAAAAAAAAACAAAAAACAAACAAAAAAAAAAAACAAATATTCATTGAGCATCAGTAAACTATTTAGTCATGGATATCCCATGGTGTTTGTCCTTACTGCAATATTCTTGTAGCATTTTGCTATTTCTATGGCACCAGAATGGCTGCAGATAAAGACACATTTCCCATTGCTTTCTTCCAAAAATAAAGACAGATTTAAAAATTTTCCCAGCTAGATAAGTTTTTCTGCTTCAGTCTAAATCCTGGCTTCTATTCTAAAAACTTCAAGGTTTAGGTATGATTATGTTCATTTTTCAGCTGGTCACAATCAATATTTATTGGCTACTTTCCATATAAA
Source organism: Panthera pardus (assembly GCF_024362965.1). NCBI lineage: Eukaryota > Metazoa > Chordata > Mammalia > Carnivora > Felidae > Panthera > Panthera pardus. The sequence goes on from NW_026527013.1 coordinate 96,252,866, forward strand.
GGCACTTTAAGTACTTACACAGACTACCACATTTAATCTTTAAAGCGACCACATGAGGTAGATGTTATTCCCATTGTAAGATGAAGGAAGAAACATTTAAAAAATTAATTTTCCCATGGTCACATAGCTATTATATAGCAGAGCTAGGACTCTATAATATATGTATTTGATCATTCACATTACCTCCCCAAAAATGTATGTGGCATAATTTTCTATATCAGAACAATTTCTTATTGCATAACTACATTATTAGTTCTATAATAAGTAATTATCTAATTACATATTAATTCTGTACTCAGTTAATCAAGTAATATATCAAAAAGTCCTGTTTGAGCCTGGCCCCTGCGCAAGGATGACACGCAAATTCGTGAAGCGTTCCATATTTTTTGATGGGTATTGAGCAGGGCACCTTTTGGGATGAGCACTGGGTGTTGTATGGAAACCAATTTGACAGTAAATTTCATATATTAAAAAAAAAAAATAATAATAAAATAAAATAAAAAAAAAAATAAAAAAAAAAAAACAAAAAGTCCTGTTTGAGAGATATTGTTAGATGGTATATTTAATATATGAGAGAAAAAATGTTTAAGACACAGTTCTTACACTCAAGGAATTGATAAACTGGAAAAGGCTATGGGTGGTTTGCTCAGTAATAACCTAGTCTCAGAGTTCTGACTTTTTTTTCAATGTTTATTTATTTAGATAGAGAGAAAGTGCAAGCAGGGGAGAAGCAGAGGTAGAGGGAGATAGAATCCCAAGCAGGCTCCATGCTGCCAGTACAGAGCCTGATGCTGGGCTCAATCTCACCAATAGTGACCTGCACCGAAACCAAGAGTCAGTCGCTCAACCGAAGAGTCAGCCAGGTGCCCCAAGGTTCTGATTTTTTAAAAAAAATGTACTGACTGTTCATCTCTCATTGTATGGAATAATATGATGTAATGATTATACAGTAGTCATTATCAGTTATCACTACATTTAATCCTGATTTTGTCAATTGTTAGTTACGTGTTCTTCAGAAGTCATTTAAACTTTTAGATCTCACTTTTTTCACCTTTACTATGAAACACTGACTGGATGAATGGTTGACAAAGTTCTTTCTACCTTTGAAATACTTTTGAGTGATTAATGATATGCTAAAGCTATTTTGGATACTGACAAGCCAACCTCAAATTTGCGGATTCCCAGAGTGGTTCTCTATTATGTCAGCATTTTCTGGCTGATCTATCACTGGAGAAACACATTTCCTAAGATAAAACAGGAACTGAAGATGCAAAACAATAAATTATATTTAGCTAGGGAACATGCACTTTGCACATACTTGCTTCCTAAAGACACAGACATCTGAAGGAAACTTACAGGTTTATATTTATATATATATACATGAGATGATCCTGATTTCAGGAAGCAAACATAGAAGTTAGTATCTTCAAATTTGATGTAATCAGGAACAGGAGATGAATAATTAAAATGAAGAGAAATGAATACCCTTTCCTGTAACTGTACTAGCTGTACTAGAACCCTGTCATTTCAGGCTATGATACAGTCTCAGGGGGAAAACCACTCTTTCAGAAGTGTGTGCTAAATGGAACCCTTTTATTCTGAATTCCACTAAATGTAGGTTGTATAACGGAAATGAAAAGTTGTTTTCACTCACTCGACCAAAATCAATATTGAGATGTTACTGTGTGCCTAATATTGTTCTAGGCTTTGAGATGTTACCGTGTGCATAATATTGTTCTAGGCATTGCGGGGCAATCTGAGGTGTGATAGACAGGATTCCTGTGGCTATTCTCCCAGGCTCAGTGCAGCAACAGCATCCCCTTACATTGTCAGCATTGACAGAACATTAAAGAAGCAAAGACCACCAACTGGTGGGTATTGGTTATGCTTCATATTGTAGGAAACCAAGGGAAGGAAATAACTAAGGTTGGAACAGCAAGAGACCCAAGTCTGTGCACAAAAACTAAAGTCTGAGAGAGCTTTTCTGTCAGCTGTGATAAAGAAGAGAAGTGTGGTCATAAAAATACAGCCATTCAGTTTAAGTCTCTGTTTTCAGAGTTTACAGAATGTGACTCTAAAAACAAATTGCTTGATAATTTGACACACATAAAAATGAGTGATATTCTTTTCAGTGTGCTGATGTTACTCGAAACTTTTTGAGAACTCCTCAATTAGAATTGCCTTAGGATCCTGCCACATAATGGAGTATTCTCAAAAATAGTAATTCTTTCATTTTGTAGAGTGGACTCAATATGTAAAGGAAGTCCACTGTCAGAGCCAAGTGGTGAATAAGGTTGATTACCTAATTTAATAATATTGCTCTACTTTCAAATAAAATATGCTTATAAGGAAAGGAATCTTAGCTTATCTTTCCTATATGCATGTATATTTTGATTTTGCTACTTCCTCATTTGTTGGGTTTCATGATTGGCATAAACTTTTCTCCTCTGCCTTAATTAAATGCTATATCTGACTCTTAAGAGTTAGCCTCAAAATCCCTCAAACTCTCTTAGCCCCCATACAAACATTTCTTCCAGTTCCTGGAATCTAATACCTTGAACCATTTAAATTCCTTTCTTCTGATATGATTTATTAAAATGTAACATATTTTATCTGATTATACAAGAAATATATGTTCATTGCATAAAACCCTAAAATTCAGAGAATCATGAAGATGGAAAGAAAACTTATTTGTAATTTTACCATTCAAAGAATGAATATCCATATTTCAGTGTATGATTTTTAAATCTTCTTTTTTTAATTTTTTAAAGTTTATTTATTTATTGTGAGGGGGGGAGGGGCAGAGACAGAATCCCAAGCAGGTTCCACGCTGTCTGTGTGCAGAGCTGGGCGTTCAAACTCATGAACCCGTGAGATCATGACCTGAGCTGAGATTAAGAGTCGGACGCTTAAGTGACTGAGCCACCCAAGGCACCCCGATCTTTAAATCTTCTATACTTCTCTCTCTCTCTCTCTCTCTCTCTCTCTCTCTCTCTCTCTCTCTCTCTCTCATACACACAGATTGCCTTTCTTTCTTTCTTTCTTTCTTTCTTTCTTTCTTTCTTTCTTTCTTTCTTTCTTTCTTTCTCTTGCACTCTGCACTCTTCACTCTTAGAATGTTTTTTCTTACTACACTATGATGTTATTTCCTTTTGAGCACTTCAGTCTGGCCATCTTTTACTGTGAGGTGTAGCCTAATACATTATTCATCAGAATGGGCAATCCAATTGAAGACATTTGGAGTGATTCAACCAGTGTGGCCTCTGACATTGAAAATGAAAGAAGGATAATTCTATTTTGACTTTGGATTATGGTTTAGTTTCTTGCCTGTGGCAGAGAACTCCCAGTAGAATTAAACCCTTTGCCTCAGAAATGGCTGTTTACTAAGTGACTTATAAAATCACATATCATCTGTTCTCTTTCACAATTTATGACTGGGCGGGAACAGTACCTAAATTTCTATCATGATGCTGCTTGCCACCCTGCTTGGGGAGCAGATGGTAACTATTTACAGTGAATGACCTTTTTTTTTCTTTAATTTTTATCACTTAGAGTACTTCCCTGCAGCCGTGCCATATGTTGCACACAAAATACAGTGGTTACTGGGTTATTATTCTCAACAGAGCTGGAGGGCATAGACATTTCATGAACTACAAGTAGGTATTTGTCTGAATTACTGACTTGACGTTATATTCCACCAAATCCAATACCAGGTTATGACATCATAACCTCATACATACATGGCCAATCTTGACAGATTCTGTTATACTTTTTCTGCTAAAATAAAAAAAAATAACTCCTGCTTTCATGAAGGAAGCTGTCATAGAAACAGTGCCTTAAGAAAACAGAGTAGTAGATTCATACTGAAATTCTAAGTTATGATGTAGACCTTCATGGGAGAATATTGCAATATGACATTTTTATTGAGGAACTTTTCTAAAGATCAGAAACAAACACACAAAAAAACAAAAAACAAAATGAAAGGCCAAAGCGCTATAATTAAGAAGCTGTTATCTTATGATGGGAATTTAGCCTTGTTACAGCATCCTCAAGTAACACTGTAATTTGAAAGGGATATGAGGAAAGCTGTTCCATTTTAGTCAAGTTCAAGAAACTCGTATTGAGTTGGTTAATCTTAATCTGTGTCAGGGAGTATTGAGATGAATAACGCAGAGCTCCTACTCGGGGTTGGGGTGCTTATGAGCAGAAAGACTCCAGTGCAGTGAGTGCCAGGAAAGATGGTGCTACAGGAGTACAGCAAACCTCTTTGTGACTCTGAAGAGGTGAGACAAGGCAAGGGCAGATGAGCCTTTCTGGGGAAGATGATACTGTGAAGGAAGAGGAGGGTGCAACCAAGTGAAGAAAGGGAAGTGGGAACCCAACTTCCCAACCAAGGCACACATTCCCAGTTTTCATAAAATGATATAGACTGCAAAAATAAGGGTGCCACATCAACAGAAAGGATAAATGACCAATATTTCCATTATATATTTTATTTAATTACTGTAACCCCAAATCAAACCAATACAAACAAAAACAAACAATAAAATGGGCTAAAATAGCAACAGAAAGAAAAATTTAAAAATTAATGAGTCTGGGTTGTGTTTCTATATGTTATGTAATAAGTAATAATTATTTAGCACAAACTAGACCATGATGTTTGATTTTTGAATCAAACAAATTATGAGTGATTGAGTGAATAAAAGAATGAATGAAGGTCAGTAAGATGAGATGTTGACTGAGTGAAGAGTTTTGCATTTGAATGTAAAATTAATCAAGAAAGAAAATTAATAATACTATATTCACAATTACCTCTTAATAAGACTAGTAATTGTTCTTAAATAATTTACATAATTCATCTTTATAATGTGTGAGTGGAACATGCATATGTACATTTTCTAAATGTTCTTCTTTCTACTATCTGCCATTAGTCTTTAATCATGACTGACATTTCTCTGTGAGATTTCCATATACTATATCTAAAAGAATGTAAAGAAGGAAGTTCAGCCTATAATAGAAGACATGTTCTGCGAAATCTGAATTTATTCAGATGGGGATAGTTTAATTCTTTAAAATAACACAGGATAAGAAAGAAGATTCAAGAGTTTAAAGCATATAATATTTAATATTTATAGAAAGGATTATGATTTTTCCCTCATTTTTATTCTTTACACATGGTATATCACCATATTCTATGATAATAATGAGATTGGGGCATGAACTTGTACATGTCAAAAGAAAAATCTTATTCTTACTTTGCCAGATTAAAGTAAATGATATAGCCAAACAAAAGTGTATTTAAAGATGCAAAAGATACTTTCATGTATCTGTGATTGTTTATGCAATTTCCCCCAGGAATTTTTCATTTAACTCTATGGCTAGAGTTTAAAGGTAGGCAAATAGATGAAGAGATAGATAGATATAAGAAAGAATTGATGTAAAGAAACTATTTTCATGTAAACAAAATAACGTATGTTAACCAATGGTAATGTTTGGGAAAGACAAATGTTCTTCTCAAGGTATTCTTTCCATTTTCTCTTTGCAGGCATCTTCTAAATTACCCAAGCTCTCCATAACTTCTTGCTGCCATGTTTCCAATTATGTCAGAATAGTTTTGGCACAAGGGAAAAAAACAAGAAATAAAAAAGGAAGAAAAAAAAAGCTAAGATCATTGAGTTCTTCCTATGTGCTGCTCACTGGCTTCTTTATTCATAAAATCTCACCTAATCCTCCCTATCCCTCTTGAGACAGGTATTAGACTTACACTGAGAACTGTAGATAAGGAGATGAGGACATGGGATCACTTACACATCCTGCCAATGGCAGAACCAAGGCTTTAACTGAGGCAGTCTGAATTTTCAGCTCAGGCTCATCACTACTGTGCTCTCCACTGCTCTCCCAAATGACATGATATTAACTAGAATTTAATGTGATTGAAACAACAGATCATCAGTTAATAAGGAATGTTCCACCATAAGCTCACTTCCTACTGCCTCTCATCTCACTGAATAATGGGAAGTTCCTTGGGATTGATATTCAGTAGATTATATCTGGATGGTTTAATATCTGGTTTTGCATTTTGTACCTTGCATGTGAAGGTAAACCATTTAGACCAAGCAATAAACAATGTAAAGATTTATCTACATAATCCTAGATTTGATATACTTGGCCTGCTCATATTTTTTTCACTGTGTTTAAATAACTTCAATACTTAGGTCTGTGCTACTTGCAGTTGAATGGAAGTGTTAATTCATGTCAGAAAAACTTCAGTCAAGAATATGACTACACTTATAAACAGACCACACGAAATCTGAATTTTTCACTCCAATGCAATGGTCGTCATGCAGATAGGCACAGTTTATACTTTCTTTGTGAATCTATTTCTCAGCCTACACTTTAAGACAGACAGAACAGGGGCGCCTGGGTGGCTCAGTCGGTTGAGTGCCGACTTCGGCTCAGGTCACGATCTCGCGGTCCGTGAGTTCGAGCCCCGCATCGGGCCCCTGTGCTGACAGCTCAGAGCCCGGAGCCTGTTTCAATTCTGTGTCTCCCTCTCTCTGACCCTCCCCCATTCATGCTCTGTCTCTCTCTGTCTCAAAAATAAATAAACGTTAAGAAAAAAAAATTAAAAAAAAAAGACAGAACATTTTCACAATGTTATCTGAATATAAAATTATATAAAACTGTAAACGTTCAGCCATGAAAATAATGCCACTGTCGAACACAATATAATTAATGACCATAACAAATCTTCAGTAAGTTGCTTGGAGTGTGTGGTATTTTGGTATTTCTTGGTAAAGAACGATAATTTCCTTCTTCCTCAGCACTTTTGAATATAATTTGGGGAATAGTTAACCTTTGAGACAATGCATTCTGGACTAGGGTGGACTAGGAGTTAATCCTCTTAGGTTCCCCTACACCAAAAATGAATTATACAATGTATGAAGTTTGTTTTCTATTTCTATGTGAATAATACTTTTCAGAAAAAAATATTTCAAATTGCTCTTAGATATGTGTAGTCACTCTTTATAGTTCAAAACTGATGATTTTTTCTCTCTGTATTGTAGGTCAATATGTCCTACTTCCCCTTTTTTTTCTTTCCTATATATACCATTTCTATAATTGTATGATGTTTGTGATCTAACTTGAAAACGTGCTCTTTTGGCAAACATTTTTTGATTTAGCCTAGAATATGTATGTCTAAGTATTAGCTTATAGACCATTCTCTAGTCTTTATATTTGGACCTTTGTTTAAAAAATAATTTTTCCTCATGGTTTATCAAATAATACCCAGTGTTCAAAGCTCTCAATGATTTAACTCAAACATATCTATCTGACCATCTAGCCTACCATGCCCCTTGCTGTATCCTACACTCTAAACTGGACCATTTGCCTAAACTTTGACCTCTGCTTTGTGTTTGGTTTCCTGTAGTCCCCATCGCCTGAATGGTTTTTCCAGACGTTGCCATTGCCCCAATCATACCCATACCCAAAGGTCCATCTCAAATTTCACCTTCTCTCTAGCCAGAAGTAATGTTTTCCTTCTCTGAGTGAAATTCATCTATAACCTCATAATATTGTAGTGCTAATAATGACTAACAGAGTACTTACTATGAGCCAGTCACTGTTCTAAGCAATTTACATGTAGTAACAGATTTAATCCTCACAGTAACTCTATGAAATAGGTACTACTATTATTACCATTATTTGGATGAGGAAACTGAGGCACAGAGGGGTAAGGTAGTAGATCCAGGATTTGAACCTAGGGCCCTGGCTCCCGAGTTCATGTTCCTAGCTACTATGGTCCTTTGTATACTTCCCTATGGTATCTACGACATTCTATTTTATACACTTTATTGTGCACATTTTCTCACTTCTGCTGTAACTATAGAATAGCTTCCAGTTCCAAGATTCAATGATTCTGTTTTTATCGGCTTAATTTTGCTGGTTCAAGCAAACATAACTGTAAACCTGAATCATGCCACTGCACTCCTCTCCTGCAGTCGCTTTTCCTGCTCCATTGCTGGAGCTCAGTTTTATCTAGTTGGAAAAACCTACATTTGGTACATATGGTGCTTTTCTCCAAAAAGTTAGTAACACACTTCCTCAAGAGGGCTCTATCAATTTTCTATTGAAGAAAATAGAACTGGCATCATAAACAGCCGCTGTTTACTGAATGCTTGCTTTGTGTCAGTATTTGGCTATTTTTCAGACAGTACCTAATTGAACCACAGCCATATGGTGAGGCGGTTTTAACTATCTCAGAAAGGTCAAGGAATTTTTTTTTTTTAATTTTTAAAATATATTTATTTATTTTTAAGAGAGACAGACAGAACGTGAGGGGCAGAGAGAGAGGGAGACACAGATTCCAAAGTAGGCTCCAGGCTCTGAGCTGTGAGCACAGAGCCCAATGCAGGGCCTGAACCCATGAACCATGAGATCATGACCTGAGCCAAAGTCAGATGCCCAACCGACTGACCCACCCAGGCACCCCAAGGTCAAGGAATTTCTTAAGTTCATATGGGTAATGACAGAATCAGTTTACCACTTAGGTCTGTTTACTTAAACACTAGGCTTTAGGCCTCTCCTAGTATTATTATACAGATATACTTGAAGATTAAGTAGATACACTTACCACGCTTAATTGTGCCCTATGGTTCACCTAGCTGAAACCTCCACCCTCCTGCCACAGGGGTGAGTTTTCCTTTGCCATGCCTCACTCTTTTTGTTACACTGTTGTGGCTAATGCTCTAAGCTACATAGTGACTGATATGAAGGCTTCCCAATATGATAGGTAATTGGTTCTCAACTAGGGGAGATTTTTGTGCCCCTCCTCACACAGGGGACATATAGCAATGTCCAGCGACATTTTTAGTTATCATAATTGCAGGGGGTGGGGGGGGAGGCCAGGGATGCTGCTAAACATCCTATAATACATAGGACATCCCCCACAACAAAGAGTTGTCCAGCCCAAGATGTCACTAGTGTGGATGTTGAGAAACTCTGTGTGAAGCTGAAATTAGAATGCCATATTAAACATATTAGAGGTGGTGCCATGGAATAGAGGGGACTGGGAAAAATAATACAATAAAGAAAGAGGGATCTTGGTTGGGTTAGGATAATAATATGACATAAGCTGAAGAGTTTGATGAACTTAACTCTGTATATGAGATTAAACAATAACAGCAACAATGACAGAAGAAAAGAACCAAAGAAATTGAAATCTGAAGTAATTACTGATCCTCTGCGAACCTTAATACCTACTTTCAGAATAATTCAGGTTTTTCTGACTATGATCCTTCCCGCACCCAGCCTCTAAGAACGGAGATGAGAAAATGGGCAGAGAGAACAGCCATAACCTGGGATACAATACCCATGCATAATCTGGGAACATTCTTTCTGTGGTCAGCAGCAGAACACACCCTCTCCCACTTTATAATCAACAGTTCTTTGTCCTTGGGTTGGATAAATTAGTCCTTCAGCATGGTTCTGGGTTTTTGAAATTGAGGTTCCTACTTGCTACTGGAAGTAAGGTCACACAATGGACTAAGTCAGAAAATGTAGCCTAAAAGGCCCATGGCCGGTATCTCAACCTGAACTTCAAGAAACACGGTTGTGCTAGGAGCTGTATTTCCTGACAAGGCAGTGTACAGGAAATGTAATTACAACTAGTACTGTATTACAGTAGCTTAAAAAACAAATGACAGCTGGTATTGATATTTTCTGTGACGACAACCCTTGTGTAAACTACCTGGAAGAAAACGCATGAGTACGTATTTTTAAAAAACTTACAATATATGGTAGGCATAATGATGTCACTTTCCATCTCACTGACAGGATTCTTCACCAGGCAAGTGTAATTCCCGATGTCTTCTTTGGTCACTGGAGCAATATGAAGGGTGTTGTTTTGGAGAGAAAAGGAGGTGGTAGAGCTGGTACGGACAGGTCTTTCGTTTTTTAGCCACTGGTAAGCCACCCGGGTGCCCTCTTCCACGAGGCATGTCAGGGTCATGTTCCCCACATACTCCACAGCCCCAGAGGAAGGCTGAATCTGTACCACTGGCTTTGTGACAGGATCTGCAATATCAAAAGAGACAAAAGTGATTTTTGCCACCACAGAATTATAATACAAATATGTGCGGTCTTTCAAATACCAAATCCTGGGGAAATGAATCTAAAATTTTACATTTTGTAGATGTGGACGGTTCAGAAGATAAAGAAGAATAAAAAACTAATGGAAAAATGCAAAGTGATAAAATACAAAAATATCATTTATACCAGAAATAACCAAATTCTAGAATGTACTTTTCAAGGATTTTCTAACGAAAACCTTTACTTTATAGATAATGCAGTTAGTGTAGAGAACACCAGCTTCCTTATTTCCTGTGCATTGTACTGTCTTCAACACCATAAAGGTATATATAGTCTCACAGGCAAATTTTAACAAGACATTTCCCTCTTTTTGGTTTGTTCTAATATCTCAAGAGCAGCTGGTTGGGATAGATGAACCTAAATCTTTATCCACTATCTGAAAATATAAAGCTCAGATACATTATACTTGTGGAATATTGAGGGAAAGTTTTAGAGAATCACATATTCACCACTTACTTTTCTTTCTTCGTGAGCGAACTAATTATGTTTTAACTGCTGTGGAATTGCAACATTATGTTAGCCACTTTACCAAAACCAAAGCCTACATTTCAACACTGACTCAGTTTGAAAATAGGAGAAAATGTGTTATTGCAATTACATCCCATTAGAGACATAAAAGACAAATTCAATAGTGATTCCTGTTGGAACTTCAAGTCATAGGAAAATAGTTTCATATCATGAATCTGGTACATAGTACTATTTGTCAAATGAACACATTTCCAAGAATGAGCAAATATTTCCTCCCTTGGTTTTCACTCTAAAATTGTTGGGTAAAGGTTGGAATTATGTAAGTATCCACAAATACTTTCAGTAAATTTCACTAATCTTTGAGGTTGTTGGTTCTGTTTGATAAAGGACAGTGACTTGCCCAGTTACACAGCAGTCAGTGACAAAATGAAGAGAGCTGCATATCTGGTCGTGCATTTTGGAGAGATATGCATTTTGGAGAGATATGCATTTCATAATCTTCCATGCATCATCACAGGACACAGAATGAGATGGTATATAAGTGAGAAATGATTGACTCTAATGTTTAGATTTCAATTTGCTATCAAGCTTTAAACTGGGGTTGATGCATCTCTGCAGGTAAATTTCTCTTGACTCATGCTCACATTTTTCTATACAGAGAAATGTGCAGTAGAGAACATACAGACCCAATCCTTCAGCCTAGAGAATATAGGAGAAAATGAAAAATAAGAAGAAAGGTGGTTGAAACAGTTCGCAGGGGACCCGAGTAGCTCTGAAGCCTCTAGCCTTTCTTAAAATGAGGACAACTGAATTTGTCCATTCAATTTAAACTTTTTATTATTTTTGCTTTTAATTTAGAGAGCAAGTGAGCAAGGGAGAGGGGCTGAGGGAAAGAGGCAGAGAATCCTAAGCAGGTTCCACACCCAGTGCACAGCCCAATTTGGGGCTCAATCCTATGACCCTGGGATCATGACCTGCACTGAAATCAAGAGTCAGATGCTCAACCAAGTGAGTCACCCAGGTGCCCCCAATTTAATCTTTTATAGTTCCTGGTAAGAACAAAGGATGTGGATGGAATAGCTTTTCTTTACATTATTATGATTAAAAAAGAAAAATGAGTTGTGTATATCTATTACTTAGGAAAAGCTTATGTTTTACTTAGGAAAAGCTTATCTCTCTGTGTGGAAATAGATGTGGTATGGCATAAGTCAAATAAGTAATGTCAAGGTCTTATATGGGGAGAACCAATCAGAATAGACTGTGATCATAACACCTGCCTTAAAGAGTGTGACTCAGATGTGGAAGTTTCCTGGGAAGATTTTTTTTACATAGATAGACCCTAAACCCCTGATACGATTTTTTTAGTTACATTTCCCTAAACAGATCCAATTTACTATATATTAAAAAGTAATGGATGTTCCATTAAGTTTTAGGGAGAGATAGAATACTACTCAGGAGAATTTCATGAACATTGTCTCCCTTTTCTCTTTTCATAGTTGCTCTGTAGGCATCTGCTTTCACATCCGGTGCCTTTGCTTCCTTGCAGTCTCTCTGGTCTCCACTCATTTACCCCGTGCACACTTACTGAGTGCCTACTAATGGCCAGTATCAGTTTTTTGGTACTGGGGACAAAGCTGTAAACAATAAAAGGTCCCTGTTCCCATGGGCCTCATGTTCTAGGGGAAGGAGAGAAATAATAATCAAATAAAATCTAGGTGGAAATAAGTGCTATGAAAAGAATAAAGCAGAACTCAAGATAGATAGTCTCTCTCTCTCTCTCTCTCTCTCTCACTCTCTCTCTCTCTCTCCTGTTTGGAGGAATGAGGTTATACTTTCTATAAGGTGGTCAGGAAAACCTTCACAGATAAAGTGACATTTTGGCTGGGACCTAAAGGAAATAGAGGAGGGAACCATGCTATTATCTAAGAGAAAAGCAATCTAAGTAGATTGAATAGCAAGTACAAAGACCCTGACTTATAAGGCCCTGACATCTACAAAATGTTTATCCTGTGATAGGAAGAGCTCTGAGGCCAGTGTGGTCAGAACAGAGTGAGTGAGGGGGAAGGGAGGTAGGAAATAGGATCAGAGATGTTGGGCATGCTGCGGGGGCAGGGGGTGGGTAGTCATGTGGGCCCTGTAGGACGTTGTTAGTACTTTGGCTCTTATTCTAATTGAGACAGAAAACCATGGGAGGATTTTAAGTGTCAGGAGGCTGGAGTGTAGGCAGAGAGACCAGGTAGCAGGCTATTAGGGATAGTCAAGGTCAGAGTTGGTGGTGTGGTTGAAAGGGGTGGGAGAGCGGGTGGTAAGAAGTAACTGAACTCTACGTTTTGAAGGTAAAGCCTACAGAGTTATTAACTTCTTGCCTAGATGTGGGATATGAGAGAAAGAGGGGGTCAATGGTGATGCAAAGTTTTGTCCTGAGCAACTGATAGAATGGAGTTAGTACTTACTAAAATGGAGGGCATTTTAAATACTAACCTGTTAAATAATCAGGTTTAAGGGGAGACATCAGAAGCTGTGATTTGGACACCGTATATTTGAGGTATGCTACTTATATACCTCATTAAGGAAAATAAATGTGTGAAATTTAGCTGATTCTACATTCCCTCAGAGGATTATTTCCAGCAATTTCTATTGTTCCTTAAGTATGGTCCTTGAGCAAGTCTCATCCTCCCGCAAACTGTGTGCCAAAATAGAATGTTCATGTGACAAAGAGGACTCTTCCTAGAGCGTGTTCTGATACTGAGAAAATAAAATTTCCTCCATATTATTATATCAGTGACTTTATCCTTGATAGTTTCCAGGCAAACAAATAATAAGTTCTACTCATTGCTTGATTACCTTTAGTTGGGCACTGTGTATATATTTCACGTGCGTATACCTTACATGTGCCTCATGAGATAGATAATGTAATTTGTACCTGAAACACTGAGGCCTTGGGGGTTAATTAATTGCCCAAAGTTACAGAGCCAGGACCTAAAGCCCACATGGTCTAATCTCCTGAGCTGTTACTAACTGCCATGCTACCCAGCTGCCCACATCACTGATAGTGGACTCACCATCAACGGTGACTTGTATCTTCTGACTGGCTGAGAGAGTTCCATTTCCCTGAATGTTGACCTTCACGATGTAATTGCCTTCATCAGTGAACTGCAGTGGGTTGATAAGCAGAGATGCATTGGGTGGCATCATGGTGAACTTGTGTTGGTATTCCAAGTCGGGAACCACAGACTCATTCACAGAGCCCAGTAAATATTTGGGCATTGTGTGGGGTCTCTCAAACAGCCATATGATCTGGATGTCTGATGCCGGAGTGTGGAATCCATAGTGCACGGGGAGGTAGAGGGCCTGACCCCTGATGCCATGAACGGTGCGTGATGGCACTGTCACTTTCAGCCCCAAGCAAGCGCCTGCTGTGAAGGAAAGGAAAGTTGTAGTGATCCTGAGCCACATTTCACAATCTAAGGGGCAATGCAGAGAAAACCTGATTAGGTGATAATGCTTACAAAGGAGAGAGGCTTCCAGGTACTGACCGTTCTAGTACCTGTTACCTGGAGAGGTAAATATTTGTCTCTGAAACCTTCTGCAATTTTAAAAACCCCACCCAAAGACTATGTTGATTGAGTGGCTTCTTTAAAGGCAAGATGAAAAGGAAAAGCAGAAGTTATTATCTTTGACTGAGAAAAGGAGAACTGGGAAAGATTATTAGTTCTAAAGTCCAATGACACCTCTAGAATTATGAAACTGTGTTTGATTCATATTATATCATAATGAAACTATGTGATTCAAGAAACATTGAGGGGCTACTTCCTCCTCAGAATCTCCCTCCAAAGTCTTCTGAAATGGCTTCTAGTCTATTATTGGAAGTTTTAGCCTTTAGCCAAAGCCTTGTCACATGGAAATATCCCAAGAAGAGTGGCATGAAGCCATTATCAGTTATGATCAATAATTCTTGCCCAGAAACAGGAACCTGGTGTGTGTTTGAGGAACAGCAAGAGGCAGGAGCAGAGGGAACAGAGTGGAGGAGGAGTGTGGTAGGACATGAGGTCAGCAAGGTGGTTGGGGCCAGATCAGGCGGTGTCTCATGGTCACAGCAAGCACTTTGGCACTTTTTCTGAGTGAGATGGGGATTAAACTAGAGTTTTGTGAGCAGACAGGGATATGATATTTCTCCTTCTTCTTGACTTCCTCCTTCTCCTCTTCCTGCTCCTCCCTCTTCCTCCTTCTCCTTCTCCTCCTTCTCCTTCTTCTAGATATACTCTAGCAGCTGTGAGAAAAGACTGAGATAGGGGCAAGAGCAGGAGCAGGGAGACCATTTAGGAGGTGACTGCAATAAAGTAGGCAAGAGATATTTGTACTGTAGACCAGTATGGTAGTAAAAGGTATTGTGAGAAAGGCTGGTGATGCTAACAGGATTTGATGGCACATTGGGGTGAAATACAAGAAACAAAGAAGAGTCAAGAATGAGTCCAAGGTTGTTGATATGATCAACTGGAAGAATGGATGTCATTTGTTAATGGGCAACTAATAAATTAACCATGGGGAAGACTGAGGAGAATAGACTTTTGGTGGGGGGGCGCAAATTGGGAGTCGATTTTGGATATGTTCATTTTAGAAGCCCATTTGACATCCAAGAGGCAATACTGAAAGGATATACTGGGCATGAAAGCTTGATTAATGTGGGTTTAAGAGAGAATGAGGGCCTGGAGGACTTGGGGGGATGGAGTTCTGCTAATGCGAGGCCCTGGCTCCTAGCATCCTGCCTGCCTGAGTTGTTTGGGCCCATGCACTCACTGCTACATCTGCAGGTTTCTTCCTACTTTCTGGCACCTGGAAATTTCCACACCTTTACCTTGAACCATGATATACATTTTTAAATGTTATGTAGCACTTCTGTGTGTTTGCAATTGAGAAGAGACTCCTTAGTTCAGACTACCATGTTGCTAGAATCCTAATTAAAAGCTCTTTGCTTCAACATCCTCATTTTATTTTTTAAATATATATTTTTTTATTTTAGAGAGAGAGAGAGAGAGAACAGGGGAGAGGGGCAGAGGGAGAGAGAGAGAATCTCAAGTAGGCTTCATGCTCAGCAGAGAGCCCAGGGAAGGGCTTGATCCCAGTACCCTGGGATTAAGACCCGAGCCAAAATCAAAAGTTGGACACTTAACTGACTGAGCCACCCAGGCACCCCACAACATCCTCATTTTTTCTTAAATGTTTATTTTTGAGGGAGAGAGAGAGAAAAAGAGAGAGAGAGAGAGAGCGAACAGGGGAGGGGCAGAGAGAGAGGATGGTACAGAATACAAAGCAGGCTCCAGGCTCTGAGCTGTCAGCACAGAGCCCAAGGCAGGACCTGATCTTGTGAACCATGAGATCATGACCCAAGCTGAAGTCGGACGCTTGACCCACTGAGCCATCCAGGCACACCCTTTCTTTCTTTTCAACATCCTCTTTTTAAAAGGGAGTAGTATACTACCAACATCATATGAACATTTGAAATAGTGGGGGAGAGAATGGGTGGAATTGAAATGTGAAATATTTTGAACAGTGAGGGGGAAAAAAGAATGGAAACTGCAGACAGTGAGTATAGACAATATTTCTGGGGAGTTTTGCTGTGAAGGGGAGCAGAAAAGTGTTCTGTTCCTTCTTCTGTTTCTTTGAATGGGTGCTGAACACTATGTCTGTAGCTACTGGAATGATCCACTACAAAGAGAAAACTCGATGAAGCCAAATATAGATGAGTAAAGGTGGAATAAAATCTTAGGTGAGGAAAGATAAAAATTTGGGCACAAATAGATCTTACAACTTCAATTTTCTCGTATAAAAATAGTTCTTTTCTTGCTTTCCTTTTTCACCCCTACTTGAGAGATGGCCTTTAAGCTTTCTCTAAGTTGTGTTATAAAAAGGCCACCAGTATTAGGAAGAGAAAGGTAGAAAGGTCTGTTTGTGCAATGATTTCTTTGGAGAAATGGAAAGATGTAGGCCTGTTACTATAAGGAATCAAGTTTTACCAACAGTAAACCTCTCCTTTTGCTTCCCAGGATAGAGGTTAGTGCAAAGGTTTCCATCATTTTGGTCTTTGGCTAGCTGTTGGTAGAGAGTGAGACCGGGGTCCAGCAGGAAAGTTAGAGAACTCAGCAGAAAACATAAAGAGGAGGATTACAGAATGTTAGGGGGGAGAAGGAACTCCTAGGTGCTCATCAGAAACTGACTGTATGGACTGAGACTTAGGTGACTATCTGGGCAAAAGAATTATGTGTCCTATAGTCTCCTTGGTTTCTGTATTTGTGATGGACTTTGTAATTTTTTTTTTTTTCTCCTGAGAATGGGCTGTGCCTGCACATTCATTTTAGTGATTTGGTTTGTAACAAAGGAGTTACAAAGGTATAGGATTTGCTTCTGTTTTCTTTTCTGGCAAGTGCAAGAATGTTTAATTTGTAGTTGTTCCTCATCTGAATCATTAGAAAAAGAAGGAACTGGTGCTAGGAATTCTAAAGAGGAAATAAAGTGGATTGCAGAAAAGGAGTGGTGGTTTCTGCAAGGAAATCATAAGAGAGAGAAAAAAGAAGAGAAAGTGAATCTAGGACTTAAACCTCATAATGATTGTGGTATGTGAAGCAGGGGTCAACAGAAGAGAGTGAGGTTCTTCAAGTCACAGATTCAGAAAGACATTGGGCATTTGGATGAGGGACCAGTAAAGGAAAAGATTCTTCTTAGCATCTGTGTTATCTGCACAAAACAACATGCATCTACATGCTTTTCATTGAAAGTGGGGATAAGAAGCTCTGGACACATTCCTGGTAAGCAAGAAATAAAAATTTTTTGTATTTGACACTTTGTATTTGACTACCTTACACTTGAAGGTGAAGGGCCCATATTTAATTGAAAGGGCCCAAAGAAATTTGAAGTATTGAGTCTCAGGTTTTAGTCTGCTTATTAAGTCACAAACCCTGGATATCTTTTAATAAGGCAGAAACTCTGTGTTTTTTGCCAAGGAACCATGGGGGATGGTGGGAATCCACGTCATTGTCTTGAGAATGCCCTGGAAAAAGCTGTGTGGCTGCTGACTTACAACTCAGGAATTGCCTTTGACAGTGAGCTCTAGGTTTAGATGGCATTCTTGTTTGGGGAAGTCAGCAGTCCTTGTGTAGGTTTTTTTTTTTTTTTTTTTCCTTTTGTATTTTGGAAAAGGGAAGAACTGTTTTTCATCTACCTTTTTTTTTTTTTTTTTTTTTTTTTTTTTTTGGTAGTTGTAGTTGTAGTTGTAGTTTAAAGAGTAACTGAGATTGTAATAGTCTGAAAATGCTTGGGAGGCACTTTACAAATATGGAGTGCTAGCATGACTGGAATAGAAATGTTGGTGACTTTTGTATCTTGAATCAGAATGTTGAATAGTAAGTACAAAAAAGACTGATTGGAGAGTCTATGACTGGAGTTGTGGAAAGCAAATGTTATTTAATAAAAGATTAAATACAATACAAATGTTGCAGCCCAGGAATAATAAAACTACTTTAGAAGAAAATAACATTTTATACAGCATTTATAATAATTGTTTAAGGAGGGTTAACTAGTTTTTTGAGCTATTTTGAAAACTGTGTCATGTAATAATGCCTTAAATAATATATTGCTATCAATACCTCTGAATGTATTCAATGTTTATAATATCAAATGATATGAAACCATATCATTTAAATTTTTTTCAAATATGTGTGATTTTTCAAATATACATATGACAGTGAGAGATAGCACAGCTATTATAATAGCTTTTTCCTTAGACTGTCTACACCATTTTTATCAGATAAATTATAGGTAGCACATTATAAGAATATCAGCAAAGAGTGTAATTCACTTCATACAGTAACTTATCTCAGCTACTAAAATCTTTTCATTTTGCAGGAAAGAACCTATTGATATGATGTAATCCTTACATGTAGTAAACTTTAGTGAATAAACAGATAATTGGATAATTCCTCTACACCTTCAGAACACACACTTTTTGCCATTGCTGTGTGTCACACTACAGATGTGATGAATCTGTGCTGTCAAAACAGTAGTTTATTAGCTTAAAAAAATTAGCTTCATTTTGAAAATTTCTCAAGCTCTCTTTTCTAGTTTTATGAGAAAACCTAAAGAATTAAAACTACTGATTTTAGAAAGTTAACCTCTGTATGAACAAATAAACTTTAAGAAAATAAATGTAAAAAAATTGATGAAATTTTAATTTCCTTTGATATTCCAAATAATTGGACTTAAATAAAAATTAAATTTTATTATTAGAGTCACTAACACCTACTTCCTAAATATAAAAAAGGAAAACTCTTAGACTTTTTGCATATAAGGCATTATACTAACTTGGAGAAACATTAATAATCCGAGGTACAATATTATAGCAATAATTTCACTTTTATGGACTCCCTTAAGCTGTATAACAACAGCACTATAAAAGACTGATCCAGTGGTAAGGAACACTTGAAGTCATATTGTGAAATTTATCTATATTCCAGCAACAAATATTCTGTAGACTAGTTGCACTGTATTGGATATAAACATCAGACTTCAAAAAGTGACCTCTAGCTGTACCTCAAAATAGTTGGCATTTACTTCCCCTTTATCATGTACAATATTAGCAAGCATAACACAACTATTGTTGACTGAAAATAAACTCCTGTATCTTTAGAGAAAATAGAAATTATGGAGTTGTACTTTGAATAGACTTTACAAACTACATTTTGGGCTTCAAATTAAAAAAAAAATTTAATATTTATTTATTTTTGAGAGACAGAGAGAGAGCATGAGCAGGGGAGGGATAGAGAGAGAGGGAGATAAATCTGAATCAGGCTCCAGGCTCTCAGCTGTCAGCACAGAGCCCGAAGTGAGTCTTGAACCCACGAACCACAAGATCATGACCTGAGGCAAAGTTGGAAGCTTAACTGACTGAGCCACCCAAGCACCCCTTGGGCTCAAATTTTTAAGATTTTTTTCAAAAAGAAAAAACAATCAGGGGGGCACCTGGGTGGCTCAGCCAGTTAAGTGTTTGACTCTTGATTTTGGCTCAGGTCATCAACTCACTATTGGTGAATCCCACATCAGGCTCTATGCTGACAGTGTGGAGACTGCTTGGGATTCTCTCTCTCTCCCGTCCTACTCCCCTCACGCACTCTCTGTCTCTCAAAATCAATAAATAAACTTAAAAAAAAAGAAAAAAACAATCAGATATCCAATATTCTAAAAGCAAAAAGATTTCCACATTACATATGGTCTTTACAACACACTATCAATGGAGAAAAGTGAATTTACATATGAATAACTTAAGGGATAACCGCTTTAACTACTTATGAACATGCTATTTCTCTAAAGTACATTTTAATTTTATTTTAGTCAAAATCTTCAAATAAATTGTCTATAAGTTCTTCTTAAAGCCAATTACAAAAATATCACTTAATGAAATGACAGCATTCCTATTGTTATACAGTTAAAAATAAGTGGGGGCACTGACACATAGGATACTTTCAGAACCCAGAAAAATGCACAAAGGCAAGAAGTCTGTTATGGTAATTGTTTATTTTTTCTAAGAATTTCAAAAACTAAAAACTACATAGGCTTGAGTTTGACAACATAAACACTGGGACAATCACAACTATGGGAAATTCAAACACTTCTTAGAAAAATTTACAACTGAACATTTCAAATATGTGGGATATATACAACATTAGGTATAAATTTGAATAATAATCACATTTATAGTGAAAACTATAACAAAAGATACCAGTGAAAGCAAGGCTTGAAACTACTGAAAAAGGCTAACACTTAAATTATTTAGCTAATCTGTTCTTATAATTTAAAGAATAAAGTATTTTTTAAGTCCCTATCTATTGACTATAGATAAAACAAGAAATGAACTTGACTTTTAAACCTGATAAGTAGGAAGAATGAAAAACAGAACACCTAGTGAAAAAAATTGACATAAAATAGTAGGAATGTTGAAGGAAGACTCAAACTCTAAGACTAAAGAGGAGAATGAGGGGAAAACAGTAAAGTCAAGAAAAAAAAAATAGGACTAGCCATTGGGCAAAGAGAAAGGCTAAAGGTATTTGGAGAAATTATACTTAACACATTTTTCCCTATTGTGTATAAAATATTTTTTGTAACTTTGAAAACACACCTTTTCTGCATTTTGTGATAGGTAACTCAAATGAAGTAGAGCTGACAGTTTACTACAATATCTTTAATTAAAATCATTTTCATAAACTGTTTCAAGTTGCACTAAAATCAGTCACAAATTTATGGCCTATGTGAATACTTGCCAAAATAGAATGCATTAAAGACTATTAAATCTATATGTAAACTGTAAAAAGAAGAAATTCATTCAGTTTTTAGGTCTTTAATGAATGCTGTTGACAATAAATGTTGTTCTAAGAAAACCACAATCATCTACTTATTGAGCCTCATTTCTCCTAAAATGTTCTGCTTCTTTTCTGGAACAAAGTGTGTTATTGTTTAAAAGGTTCTGAGCTGTTTTTCAATTATCTGAGTGAATCTGCAGCTTAAAGCAAATATTTACCTTATGCCCACAATTAAAGAAAACCCAAACAACAGCTGAAACACAATTCATGCAGTGCCTTACCTAAGAGAAGGAGGTATATTTTGCACTGAAAGATCCCAACCGTGCTGCTGAAGGACTCCATGAAAGCATCCTGTCCCATGCATACAGTGCCCTGTTCCTGGTGGCAACTTGGTTCATGGACCAGCAGCTGGTGGTTTATTTGCTAGGGAAATTAGCAGTGAGGTAACAGACCCTATCCTGTCTCTTGCTTCTGTGATTTGAATACAGAATGAATGTGTATACAAAGGACACAGGGAGTGGGAACACCTGTTATGTGCTCTGCAAGAATACCGGCTTATGACTTTAGAACAGCTTTTTAGCGATTATCAGACTATCAGTAATTGTCAGTGTATTTCACGGATCATTCTTAGTTATTAATAATCACATGAAGGAGAACATCCTTTTGGGTGACTTTACTGAAAAATAGTATGCTTTCATAATGAGAGAATATTGTGAAATTTCCTGAAAAGTGTAAGTTGGTTTCCTATCAGGCAAAAACTATGCCATAATTTTGAAATTAAAATTCTTTTTCTATGAAAATTGAAGTATTTCATATATCTGCTAAATAGTTATAAATCAAGTCACTAAGTAACATGTAAAAATTATACTAAAGAATTAAAACAGAGCACTGAATATCTTTAAAACTGATTTTTTCTATGTAATATTTTCTATTACAAATGTCTGGCATGGTTTTATTCAATCTATGGATTCATGTTATTTTTAAAAGCAAACCGCAGGTGTGTTTCCAAGTGACAGTGAATCATGGACCATGCATAATTATAATGAAAACAGATAATATCTGAAGCTACATTTTCACAGCTGAAGCATAGAGGAAGTAAACCAATGGCCCAGAGAAGCTCTTATAGTCTCTGCTGTGGTGTCAGGGCTATAGCTTTTCAGCCTGGCTTCTTCATTGCCATGGGAGCAAGCAGCCTTAGCACTTCCTCTTAATTTGCTAAGTTATAAGTTAACTCCCATTTAATTTCATTTATTGCAAGAAGGCTCTAGTCCAAGACTTCCACTACATAAAGTATGTAACAAAAGCATGTAACATAAAGCATATAACAAAGTATGTGAGAAAATCTGCACCAAATCCAGCAAAATTTCCTAGCGTAAATCATTTGTAACCATAAAGGCTCACTTGAAGGAGTTAAATGATAAGAGGAAAGAGATTCCCAAGCGTAATTAAGGGTTAAAAAAAAAAAAAGGAATGATAGTTATTTTGGAATCCAAGTTTTGAAACACTTTTTGCATTAAGGCTCCCAACACTTCCAGAAATGCTTCTATAGGCAAAGAGAGAGAGAGAGTAAGTGACTTTTGGAAAACCTGAGGCCTCTGCAGAGGTCATTTTATGATCTCTCCATGATTCGGAAAAACAGCCAGAGCTTCCTCCCAGGTAATTACTATAGCACAGTTTTCTCTGTGGTGCCTCTAAATCTTGGACATGTATCTACTGCAGCACTTATCTCACTAATCTCAATTAATTTTATTGCATGTTTATTCTTGCTCTGGGCAACTCCAATACAGAAACCAGTCAAATTTGTTATGGATCCTTAGCACCTACCTGGTGCCTAACTAGTATTTTTATTAAGTTGTTCCCTGAGAAATAAACGCCAAATGCTCGTTGGCCCATGTCTTCTGATTCTCAGCTGATGTTAAGAAGTGCATATAATTTTAATATTGGTTTGTACAAAATATAATTCAGAAATATAGATATCACATAGATTTCCCTCATATCTTTTAAGTCAATATTAATCTCTAATTGTCTTTTTAAAATAAGCTCTTTCCAGTGTTTTTCGAACCCAGTGCTGGCACATAAGGAAACCTTTTGGGCCCTAGGCAAAATGAGAGAAATGAAGACAATGTAGTGATGTTTTTTCTTAATGTTAGGTTTACTCAATATAAAGGGCTGATTTTTATTCTGAGATTTTTTGTTTCTTTTGCATGATATTTTAAAATGTCCTTTATTTTATGAAATAGGTGATAACAGACACTATATAAACAAATGCCAAAATGAATCATAGTTGTGATCTTTTCATGTCATGGCACACACGGAAAAACGGCACCACCTGTATCTAACGCCTGGGGAAAGTGCTACGTGGCATATGCAATGCAAGGCGCCCTCTAGTGGCGGGTGGTGGGCATAAACTCTTACGGGTCCCAGTCATTTCTAAATACAGGATGTTTGCACAGGAAGTCGTACAAGGTAATGATAAAATAGAACTTCAACTGTTGTCAATTTTTACATGGTTGCTGAAAATGGTTTAAAGTGCTTTATTATTATATAAGAAATTTCCCACCATCAATATCTCACATTTGACTTGTAACCCACAGAGGGGTTCTGCTGTACTATACTTTTCAGTGGCCTATTTATTGATCTTAGTTATAATTACATTTAAAGTGAAAAGTCTGATTAATCAATCTATATCCATGGTGATTAAACTTCAAGCAATGAGAGGCACCTGGGTGGCTCAGTCAGTTGAGTGTCCAATTCTTAATTTCAGCTCAGGTCATGATCCCAGGGACATGGGATTGAGAACCATGTCAGGCTCTGATCTAAGCATGACTGCTTAAGATTCTCTCTCTCTGACTCTCCCCTGTCTCTAAAGTAAAAAAAATAAAATAAAATTTCAAGCAATGAAAGGAGTCACTGTGTTGGGGGGAGATTTTAGGGAAGGGCTTTTTTGCAGCTTTTCACGTCACACTATTTATCCTCTAGTTTAAATTGTAAATAAGATTGGTCTTGTTTCATAAGGCAAGCAGTCTGCTACATGCATTTCAAACCCCTGCATTCATTATTTATTAGTAGCATATGAATATTTTGGAATGGTAAGAAGAATTGGAAAAGTGGTAAAATGCCAATGCCAAGGTCAATGTAGAATAGTGGGGACTAAGAACTGGTGAAAGAAAGCACTGTCTTATGTTGTAATTAGATTTCAATTTACAGGTTATTGGAAAGACCTGGCTGCTAGAGGAGGCCATCGCAATCGCCTCTGGCTGTGCTGGTGTTCACTCCTGTACAGTTCTGTCTCCCAGAAGCCTAGGTCTCCTCATGTGGCTGCTAAACGACTATGTAGCAGTCTTCCTTCCTGGGCTCTTCTCCAGGTCACTGCTTTACCTTCAGTAAGTGTTTTTGTTTTTGTTTTTGTTTTTGCTACTCCTTGCTCCGAAAGTGCAGTTACTTCATCCTGGAGAGGCCACAACTTTGTGCTGCTTTCATGTTTATAGGATGATTTGAAATGTATCTTCCTAATCAAACCAGCTTTTATTTAAGTTTCCAAAGGCTCCTTTTGTTTGGGCCACCAGAAATATGCCCTTATCCTACTTTCCTGCTAATGCTGCTGCCTTGTCCAGATCAACTTAAACTCTTTGCTCTGATGTTCCAAAAATGGGGCTGTCACTCCTTTACCAAGGGCCTACCATCCAGGAAGCCTTTCTTAAGACTTATTGGCAGGCCATCCAAACTTTCCACTAGTTTACTCTGGCCTACCACTAACGTCCTTCAGGGAAATATGAAAGTCCTAAATAAGCCTTACATTCATTTTTGAAAAATGGAAATGAGATAACATGCTTCACCTTTTAAAAAGTGTCCTTTAGGGCTCTAGATTTTTTTTGTTTAGTTTAGGGAATTAAAAATGCATCACGTATGGCTCAATTATTTTCTATCATGTTAGGGTACGCTGAATTAGAAAATATATTTAGACAATAGCACTGATTTACTTTACATGTTTTCAACATTATAGTTACAGCCTTTAAACTTTTAGAAGACTGGATTGTTCATTTCTTTTTAGTTTATAAGAAATAAACTAAAACTTAAGAGTATTAGAGTAAAACAAAGTTTTAATGCTTTCTTGACTTTTCAGGGTCACGGAGATACAGAAAACTCTCATTTCCCCGATTTGGCTGATAGAAAAAGACAAATACATGGAATAAAAAAGTTTTTTGTTTTGTCACTTGTAACTTCGTGTATTGACTATATAAAGGGAAAATTCTGGGTTTGGATATGGGTTCTAGTTCTGACTCAAGCTCTAATTTTAAAATGTGTGACCTTGAAACCTGAGATGGAAAAATTTTCTCATATCTAAAGAATGGATTTGAAATTCTAGAGCTGGCTGCCTATAAGAATCACTGCGGATCTTAAACAAAGAACCTAAAAGAAAACATTAGCAATGGCAGACTCCGCCAGTGAATTTGAACGGTCAGGTTTGAGAACTACTGGTCTTGGATCAGCTATAATATATGCTTTTCAACTAGACTGTAAACTCTTTGAGGACTGAGACTGTATATTACTAATCTAAAGTGCTTAGTGTAGTGTCGCCTAGTGCCTAACAATCAAAAATTGAATTGGGTTTCATTTTACATGCCAACATAGTCAGCAGTTTCTGTTTCTTTTGGTTCTTTCAGAGACTTTTAAATATTGAAGATTTTCATACAGTAAGAACTGCCTGGCAATAAAGACCAGAGCAGGTAAAGAATAAACTAAACTAGGGTTGCCCAAAAGTACCTGGAATTTTTTATGGGGTACAAATAACAGAGAAGCATATAGGGAAACATAATTTCAAAAAGAACTGTTAAGCACGACAGAAGTATGCACAGGGTGGTTCTTTTGGAGCAGAGAACTGGGAAGAATTGTGACTAGAATACTTCATAATTGTAAGGTGTTTTACAATGTATAAATTGCATTCACCTACATCATCTCGTTTATGCTTACAAAAACCCTAGGTCAAATATTACAACCTCATTGGTAAAAATGAGACAAAGACAAAAGACAAGACACTGAAGTCAAATAATACTTTCAGAACTGGAAATAACCTCTGTAAGGTCCTCTAAACTTCAGTCATTTGCAAACTACTTTTATTATTTTTGCCATATCTTAGTACCACCCATGCTATTTTTTTTACCGAAGTTTTTCATTAGTTTGGCACACTTCAACACTTTTTCAGTTGTCCTAAGAAATACTTTTGAAATCATGGGTTTCTGATAAACATTAATTAAAAGTAAATTTAAAAAGAATTATTGCTACCACCCTTCAGGACTCACTCTGCAACACCATACATGAAATTCTTACTTAAAGCAACATCTTGGGGACGTCTGGGTGACTCAGTTTGTTAAGTGGCCCACTTTGGTTCTGGTCATGATCTTGCGGTTTATGGGTTTGAGCCCCATGTGGGGCTCTGAGCTAACAGTGCAGAGCCTGCTTGGGATTCTCTCTCCCTCCGTCTCTGTCTGCTCCCCCCTGCCTTGTGCTTTCTCTCTCTCTCTCAAAATAAATACATAAACTTAAAAAAACCCAACATCTGCATAATCAGTCCTTCAGTTTCTGCTTGCATGTCTGCAGTAATCTCAGACAAGTTACTTAGTTTCTCCATACCTTAGTTTCTTCATCTTTAAAATGGGGATAATTGAAAAAAAAAATAAAATGGGGATAATTGTACCAACCCCATAGGATGCTTATGTGGATAAATGAGATAATATATGTAAAGCTATTAGCAGAGTTCTTGACATGTAGTAAGCGCTCAATAATTGTTACCTGTTGTTAGTGCTGGGTCGCTTTCCCCCCCCCCCCCCCCCCCCCCCGGTGTTCTCATAACTAGAACTTTTTTTTTTTTTTTAAATTTTTTTTAAGTAATCTCTACACCCAACATGGGACTTGAACTCACAATCCCAAGATCAAGAGTCACATGTTCCACCAACTGAGCCAGCCAGGTGCCCCTGGAAAGTTCTTCCTTAAATTAAACCCAAAAGACTCTTCTACCTTCCTCAATTTAACTGAATTGCTAAAAGTTGAAATGAGAACTTTAAAGTGACATGTGTACTTATTATTGTTGCATTTTCCATCTTGACTTGCCTTAGATTAGGAAGGTAGTGAAATAAATAGGTAGGGGTTAAATCTTTGGGTTTTATAGTTTTTTTTTGCAGTGGATGCCAAGACTGAGGAAGAACAGCCCTAACCCTGAACAGCTGCCTATTGGACAACCTGGACCACACCTTTCTTCAGGCCAAGCCCAGAGCCAGCTAGAGAGTCCCAGGTTCTCAGGTCACTTCTGGGAGACTGCCTTCCCTTAAGTTCCTGTCACGTCAATCTCAGGTCCTCCCACTCCGCCCGTCTCTACTAGGTGGGGTTTCCTCCATTATACTCTTAGGGGAATCACGTCAGTCTGGTTTATATACTGTCTTCTCAATGCTTGTTCCTGTCGTTCAATGCCTGGTCACCTACGAGTTAGCTTTTCGTTTTATCAATGGAGTTACCAAGGGCAAGGAATTCTGTCAAGACAGGCGGTCGCCGTGGTCACTCAGAGCAGCAAGATTTGCAGGCTTAACTGAAGCGTCCACTGTTTTGCTTGCTGGGAAATGTAGTACCTGGGCTGTCCTCTCCTCTTCATTGCGGGTTTCGGTGGTAGCCGGAAGACTACAATTCCCAGCATGCTCAGGGAAAGAGAGAGGATGACCAGGGTCGGCAGCTCCACGTGACTACTCACTATGGCTTCCCTGTGTACCGGCCAGCTGTCTGGTGTTTGGGCGTGATTTGTCAGTTCTTTGCCACAGAATACCCCTTTCACGATTTCGACATGCAAAAAATCAAATCTCTTATGACCCGACAGGTAAGTCGCAGAGGCTGAAGCAAAGGCCTCCTTCGTTTCTGCTGGTAGAGAAGTCTAGATGGTCTGTCTCTGGACCGGGACGGGCGGACACCTAAGGTATGGCTGGTGGCAGGTGGCAGGGGCACTGGAAAGTCGGGGCACACCCTGGAAAACTAATCTGAGCCGCCCTGATCGGAGCTCTGCTCAGGCGGGTAGCGGCGTCCCAGAAACATTCCTTTAGATAAGGTCAATGAGGGAGTTTCAATGAAGGCTATCTTGGTTTCCCTTCCTCTCCCTTTTGCCGTCGTTCCAGTGACAGTCCCAGCTGCCTGCAGGACTCCCTTTATCCAGGCTGCCTGTCGTCTCTGAGCAGGTGGCCTGGGTAGGCGGGTGAGGTCTGTGCAATAGAGATGACCTGGAAAGAGTGGAAAAAAGTGGATGAGTTGAAGACAGAATTGGTAGCTTGGTGACTTTGGGCAAGTTCCCAAACCTTATAGCCTAAATTTCCAGATGCTAAAATGAAAATAATTATTTTTGTTAATCTTATCTTACAATTCTGAGAGTCACCAATAAGTTAATGCGTGAGAAATTATACTTAAAAAATCATTGTTATGGCAAAATAATGGTCTTTTATTTTTTGCCACAATGATAATTCATGAATAGAAAACTTTGCTTTTTATTCCATCTCATAAATGTTATGGACTTCCTAGTCATGTCTCAGCTTTCTTCAAGCAAGAAATTATGACTTTAGATATCTTTATTTATTCAACTCTAATATTTCACCGTAATTGACCATACTTTATTACTTTTATATGAGAGAAGTTAATTCAGGGTTGTAAATTAGAGATTTTGAGAACTTTGGAGAATATGAAGGGTAGTCATTTAGTGAAAGTTTCATTTGTGAGTTAGGTTTGTTGTTTATTAGAAAACAGATTCCAAATTAAATTCTTATTTGAGAATTCAGAATTTGAGAGATACCTGAATAGGTTACAAATGGTAGATATCTTGTGAAGAATACATGAGTCCTACGTGATTATTTTACCCCTCTTAAATTTTATTGTTAATGTCACAAAAATAAAATTAAAAAGTTCTGTGAATAATAAAAGATTTAAGTAAGTGGCGATCCCTCACATTTGTTGAGTACTGGTATTATGGTTCATACCACTTGTTACTCAGGGATGTTTGCATCTTGCTCCATCCAGTAGTAGCTCTGTGACCTTGAAGAAGTCACCTTTTTTGAGCATTTGTTTCCACATCTTTAAAATAGGGATGATAACACGTATCTCATGGTGTCAGATTGATGGTGATGTTCATATGATATGACGAAGCTAAAGAGATCAAGGAGTTAACACAGCATCTGGGTCTTACGAAGGAAGTGCTTGATCACAGAGTTCATCTCAGTGGCTGCACTGATGCTGAGAAAGCAGGAAAACTGGAAGCAGGCTGTTGCAGTAACAATAGTAGA
Source organism: Panthera pardus (assembly GCF_024362965.1). Taxonomy (NCBI): domain Eukaryota; kingdom Metazoa; phylum Chordata; class Mammalia; order Carnivora; family Felidae; genus Panthera; species Panthera pardus. The sequence goes on from NW_026527013.1 coordinate 96,282,138, forward strand.
TGATTTCAGGCTGACTTTTGGTATCTGTTTGCTTTTTTTTTAGTATCTCTTTAATTTTTACACCAATATACATTATATCACTACTACTCCTAAACTGCTTCTAGAATGCTGAATTTGGACTTTTGTACATCAGCTAAATTTGGTCTTCTGTCATGTTGCTTGCCATATAGTTCAGTGTAGTCATCACTGTATAGCAACATTGGTTGTTTTATTGGTTTTTAACCTTATTTTGTAATACTGGAGGGAGAGAAAAAACACAAGTCCAGATACCCGTGATATGTTTAGATCTCCTAAATGTAGTGAATTGTTGTGTAAATGGTGACTCTTCAGCCTCAATCAGTTGCTTATTGGACTTGAGCAGCTCAAATCAGTGCTTAGGATAGAAAAACCCTAAAGAACACATACAAAATAACTGGAACATACTGTGTAAAAAGTGAAGTAAAGTTAGAAGTTTTACACAGATTTTAAAAGTCATCCTAATTATATTTATTTATGGCTTGACTTCCACATATTTAATCATTATGAATACACATTTCATAAATCTTTAAGATGTGAAAATAGAGTGCTGCCTGGAGTTACATTGGGAGATTTTTATTTAGTAACATTTATTATTGGGTTAAATGTAGTAGTATTACAATACATATACACAAAGATGTTTCTTTTTTGTGAGGCTAAAGAATATACAAATAATATTGTTAATGTGGAGAGATATGAAAGGTCTATGAAACTTACGGGTTTTTTTGGCATTTCAGCTTTGCAAGGATCTTGCTTTGGAAAAGAGTGGGAGGGTGGGCTTTGTTAGCTCTGTTTATTTATATGAGGTCTGTTGTACAGCTTTCTCTATTATGCTGGCCTCTGTTTTTTCAATTCATTCAACAAATGTTTACAGAGCACTATGTGCCAGGCACTATTCTCAGTTTGGGGGTGTGCAGCAGTGAACAAATCAGACAAGTGCTCAGGCAGACATAGGGATTAATGCTTTGGAAGAATAGAGGATAGGAAGGTCTGGAAGTTGTTGGCAATTTGCGGTTGTTGATAATTTTAGATAGGGTGGCTGTGGAAGGCCTCACTGAGAAGGTGACATTTGAGTAAAAACCTGAAGGAAGTGAGGAAGCAAACCATGTGGATATTTGGGAAGGAGCATTCCGGGTGGAAGGAAGAGCAAATGTGGAGGCCTTGAGGCAGGACCATAGCTGAGGAACAGAGGCCAGTGTGGGTGGAGTAAAGTGAGGAGAAAATAGTAGAAAATGAGGTTGGGATGAGAGCCGAAAGCAGGAAGCCGGATCACACAGGACCTCATCGTGACCTCATCTCCTACTACTTTTTTCCTTACTAATAGCAAAGCCATGCTTCCATTTTGATTGAAATAGCAAGCAGAGGAGTGATGCCATTTTACATATGTGGACTTCACAAAGACATTTTTGGCCTCTTTTATTTACTTCTTTATTTTTTTAATGTTTATTTATTTATTTTGAGAGAGAGTGAGGGAGGTGCAGAGACAGGGAGAGAGAGACAATCCTAAGCAGGCTCCTCACTGCCAGCAAAGACTGGCCTCTTTTTAAAGAATAGGTTGAAGAGGGAAAAAGAGCAAAAAAAGGGAGAACAATGAGGATGCTATTGCAGTATCTGAATGAGAGAGGATGTGGGCCTTATACAGAGTCCTCGTGGTGGAAGGATTGAGAAGAGGCTGGATCTGTGGGTATATTGTAAATTTAGAGTTGACAGGACTTCTTGACAGATCAGATTTGGGCTGTGAGAGAAGGAGAAGCATTAAGGTTGATTCCAGATGGTTTGGCCCCCTCAATTAGAATTGCCATTTAACGAAATGGGTAAGGCTGAGGAAGGAACAGATTCAGGGAAGGCAGAAAGTTTTTAGACTTGCTTTTTAAAAGCCTCTTTTAGATATTTAAGTGGCAAGATTAAAAATAGGCACTTGGCTAAGAGTCTGAATTTCTGAGGAGAAGCACAGGATATAGATAAAAATTTGGGACTTAAAAACATATATAAGGTATATAAAGTGGCTAAGATCACCCATGGATTGAGTGTGGATATAAAACAGTCCATGGTTGGAGCTTTTGAGATTTCAATGCTGGAAGGTTAGGGTGGATCTAGCAAGGCAAACTGAGAAGGAGCAGCTGGTGAGGTAAGACCGCAGCATCTCAAAGACCACCTGTCCCCTGTCAGACACTGAATAAATATTTGTTGGATAAATGTTGGATAAAGACAGCAACCAAGTAGTGTGGGTCCTGGAAGCCACGTAAAGAATTGAAAAGAGAAAGGAGTGATCACCTGTGCTAAATGCTGCAGCAGATGGGTGGCAGAAGGTGAGAATGAGCTTTGGATCAAGCAGCATGGAGGTCATTGGTGACCTGACAATAGCACTTCTCATGAAGTGGTGGGGAGGAAAGCTGGATTAGGTGGGTTAGAGAGAAATTGAGGACTGAGTATAGCCACTACGTTGAATTTTGCTGAAGAGAGAAAGAGGCAGAAATCACCTCACATGCTCCTTTGATCATTGGGACATTTAGTTGCTAGTCTCATAAATGGAAATAGAAGATTCATTTAGGCATAATAGAAGTAGTCTGAATTGTTAAAATGTGCTTTGGGCAAAGAAAAGTGCAGAGGCAGGTATTTTAAAAAAAAACTTTTTTATTTATATATTTTTTAATTTACATCCAAATTAGTTAGCATATAGCACAACAATGATTTCAGGAGTAGATTCCTTAATGCCCCTTACCCATTTAGCCCACCCCCTCCACAACCCATCCATTAACCCTCTGTATGTTCTCCACATTGAAGAGTCTCTTCTGTTTTGTCTGTCTCCCTGTTTTTATATTATTTTTGCTTCCCTTGCCTTATGTTCATCTGTTCTGTGCCTTAAAGTCCTCATATGAGTTAAGTCATATGATATTTGTCTTTCTCCGACTAATTTCACTTAGCATGACACCCTCCATTTCCATCCACATAGTTGCAAATGGCAAGATTTCATTCTTTTTGATTGCCGAGTAATACTCCATTGTATATATATACTACATCTTCTTTATCCATTCATCCATCGATGGACATTTGGGCTCTTTCCATTTGGCTATTGTTGAAAGCGCTGCTATAAAAATGGGGGTGCATGTGCCCCTTTGAAATAGAATCCCTGTATCCCTTGGATAAATACCTAGTAGTTCAATTGCTGGGTTGTAGGGTAGTTCTATTTTTAATTTTTTGAGGAACCTCCATACTGTTTTCCAGAGTGGCTGCACCAGTTTGCATTCCTACAAACAGTGCAAAAGAGATCAGAGGCAGGTATTATTTATGCTGAGCTTTGTATAAATTTAAACTGAGAAAATTTTCAAAACAAATACTAAATATAAAAGAAAATCAAATAATGGTTAATGATTACAGTGAGTTTCAATTTCGTAAAAGCAGAGTACTACAGTTATAACCATGAATTCCTGCTTTAGAGAAGTAAAGATAAAAATGATTTCTTTTTTGTCAATAGAAATTTATAAACTTGCTAATAAACTTGCTAATCTTAAAATACACATGAGTGTCAGATGTTGTGCTCTGAGACATTTATGTGAAAAATACAGGTGAGTGTCAGATGTGCTCTGAGACACTTATGTAATTCCTCATTTCTGTTTTGATAAAAGAGAAGCATTTCTCTGTGATCACAGTAATATTCAGAATAATGGTTAGCACTTAAAGAATGCTTGCCATATACCAGACACTGTTTTTGGCCTCCCACATACATTATCTCCTTTACTCCTTACCACTGGCCTCTGCATTATTGTCACCATAATTAGAATATAAAGACAGGCAAGGTAGGTAAGTTGTTCAAGACCACAGAGTCCATTCCCTGCATCACTGAGTTCCCGTGCTTCCCAACATGTAATAGGGTTTCCAATTTTTACGACTTTTATTTTGTACATTTGTTAGAAAGTTGCCATATAGTATTAGGAGATTATTATATGGGGTGACTAATCTGGAGGTAAGGCCCTTTCCTAGATATTAGTGTGTATCACTTTACATTTAAGGCATTGGTTTCTTTACTGAGTAGCTCTGGGGAAAGAGAAAATTACATGTGATATATTCCTCCAAGAATTTCTGTTGGATTGATTACACAAATCTGTACTTTTAAAAATATTTATTTAAAAGGCATGACAGTTATATTTTTAAAATATATTTTAGGGGTGCTCATGCTTTTGAATCAAATTATGAAGTTTTACACTTGTGCGTTTATGTATATATATGTGCATGTATGTGTGTATGTGTGTGTGAGAGAGAGAGGGAGAGGGGTAGAAAGAGAGAATATGAGAGAGAATGAAAGTGAGAGAAACCTGGGTGTGGAGTCTTCTGGGAGTAATGAAATACTTGGGAGTGGGGCAAAGCACTTGCTGTCATAAAAAATTGTAGTCATGACTGGCCATATTATAATAGGGAAGATAGAATACATGGCTCTATAGTTTAAAAATAAGCAAGTTCTGCTCTAACTCTCAAATAGTCAACCTAAGTAAACCATATATTTTGGCTACTAAGGACCTCAAAGGACCAATATAAGGTACCTAAAGGACAAAACTCACCTCAAATTTATGCATCAGCTAATTTTGCTCACAGTTTTTTCAAATGTTTATTTATTTTTGAGAGAGAGAGACAGAGTGCAAGCAGGGCAGGGGCAGAGAAGGAGACAGAAATTGAAGCAGGCTCCAGGCTCTGAGCTGTCAGCCTGGAGCCCCATCCAGAACCCCCACAACTCTGAGATAGTGACCTGAGCTGAAGTCGGACACTTAACCAACTGAGCCACCCAGGTGCCCCTCACAGACTAATATTTACAGGGATTTTAGTTATCTGCTTTGAATAGCCTATGTTTAAAAAGAGGCTTTCAAAGAAAAGTTAGATTGCTAACTTCTTTCTGTCTTGTTCACTTTCCCTGGTACAAATGAGACTTTCAGAGTCCCTCAGTAGATTGTGAATATAGAAATTACCAGGTACCAGGGAGCTAAAGAACAGTAGAAAGCAGCAAGATAGGAGATTTGTTATACAGTACAAATTGGGTGCATTGGTGAGAAATAATCAGGTAGAATCAAGGGATTACTTACGTATTAATTAAGCAATTAACATTATTTAAAAGTCTTTGATTAGCTCAATTGGTTGGTGTATTATATCAGAGAATCATAATACTTGTTCCTTTTTATCAGGTGAATTTGGTAATGATTAATAGATAAGTCCTTTTATAGAATGCTTTTTGTCACCCAATTTTCTTTTCTTTTCGTTGTTTTTAAACTATGGTTAAATTAGACTTCAGCCATTAGTTATGAAGATGTCATATCATATTTTTATTTTAAACTTCCAAAAGTACATCTTTACTTGATTTAATAATACTATTATTAAATACTATTTAATATCATATTAATACATATTAAGTATGTTAAGTGACAGCTGTTTTTAGAACATACGTTCTATATATTTTAAAGCAGGAAAATTTCTGTTTTTAATGGTGATTTCTATTTTAGTAAATATGTTCTATCATTTTATAGTTCTGCAGCAGAATTAAAATTCTTTTTATTATTATTTTTTTAAGGGTCTGAAAAGCCCTCCGGAGAACCTTAGTGATCTTGGTGCCATTGAGAGTCTCCGGGTCCCTGGAAAGGTATTGATCTATATGTGTGAGCGTGACTTTTCACTTCCTTAAAAAATAATATTGCCTTTGGATAATAATTGATTCACAGAAGCCTTTCCTTCCCACAGGAAGATGGTAGTTATGATAAAACTAGGTAAATGTTTATAGTATAGTGGGCTTGGGGCTTGTTTTTGCTTTCATTACTCACTGGGATGCAGTATGATTCATTATAGTGAAACAGAAAAATGCAAAATTGATAAATTTAGAATTTATTATTGTATCAAATTCTTAGCCTGAAACCAGTTTTATATGTATATATGGAACTTATTGATTTATATGCTGTAATTTGGAGAAATAAAATGAAATAATTTACTTTTTATGCTGTAACATTTTGAGCCAAATATATTTTTGTTATGGAGCAGACATTTTTGAGTAAGTAGCTAAAGCATAGTTTATAATAAATTATAAATATCTTAGATTTTAATCTCCTGATTCATGTGAACTTATGTTTACATATTTTAATAGGTGTTACTTGAAAGCTAGTTGGCTTTCCCTCAGGAGAATTATTAACCATTGTTAAAAAAAACAAAAAACAAAAAACAACCGTGCTGTTCCTCACTCTGGGATATTGCCATTTGAAGCTGCCTTGGTGAATAGCGGCTCCATCACAGATCAAAGCATTGTCTTCTGAATGTCTGCTCTTGTGATTTTCAATTTGAGGATGATATTTCAAAATACTATTTGTTTCCTGTGTCTGGCATCTTAATACATAGGGCTTGTTTCTCTTGGTCAGCAATCATAAGTCCTCTCATGACGCCTCAGTGTCAGCTGCTCAGGAGAGTGATTTCCCATCCCCGTGAGGAGCCTTATCCCCTAATGTGAATTTTGTATTTACAGCTTAGGCTTTATTTGGGAGCAGACCCAAACATATTCTCCAAATATGATAATATTCCAGCCAGCCCTTTTGCATGAAATGACTTTGACAAAAACCTTAAAGAGGCATTTTGAATAGTTTTATATAATGTTATAAAAGATTATTGCATGTGATGAAATTGGGAACTAAGCAATAACCATAAATCCTAATTGACAATTCTTTTTATTTCTTTGACTCTAGAAAAAAAGATTATCATGCATTATAAACATGCCTTAAATTGGATTGCGTTAGATGTTGTATTGCGTAAGAACTTTGTTGTTTTTAAACCTTGTGTGAACTTTGTTGTCTTTTTTTTTTTAATGTTTATTTATTATTTTGAGAGAGAGAGACAGAGCACAAGCCAGGGAGGGGCAGAGAGAGAGGGAGACACAGAATCGGAAGCAGGCTTCAGGCTCTGAGCTGTCAGCACAGAGCGCAATGCTGGGCTTGAACCCACAAACTGTGAGGTCACGACCTGAGCCCACGTCGGCCATTAAACCGACTAAGCTACCCAGGCACCCCTGTTGTCTTTTACACTGTGCACCTTGATGTTTTTCCAGTACTTGTAGGTAGTGAATTTATAATGATCTCATTACCCAGTCTCCTCACTGACCTCCCCACCCGCAGCCCCATCAGTGGCTTGTGGTGTGTAATTTGAGATGACTGCTTCTGGGTGGAGAGGCTAGTCTGGGATCATATGATCAGGGTATGTATATGATTCAGGTGATGATTAAGCTTGGGGCATTGGTCTGATTGACACTCACTAAGAAGCTAAGTTAAATTATAAAATAATTAATAGTAAAATTAGTATCATGGCATTGGGCTTAAATGCAGCCTTACTCAAGAAAGCTCATAAGTCCTTGTGCTTGTTCTGTTCTCTCTGTGCATTCTCTGGAAACATCACAAGTGCTGCAGGGTGAGCTGACTGCTGCCTTCTCCTCTGCGTATTTTTGAGACTTTAAGAGTTGCTGGATCAGGAGAGTAGTGAAACTCCAGTCAGTACACCAAGTTTGAGATGGGTGAAGTTCCTACTCAGGACTGAAATTAAGAGTTAAGAAGACTTGTGTTCAGAAATGCCCTTATACAGTGTAGTTTGGTATAACTTTAATGCTGAGTATATGTTTCATAATTTAGATGTTATTTGAGCACCTGCATGGCTCAGTTGGTTAAGTGTCTGACTTCAGCTCAGGTCATGATCTCAAGGTTTGTGAGTTCAGGCCCCCCATGGGACTCTGTGCTGGAAGCTCAGAGCCTGGAGCTGCTTTGGATTCTGTATTTTCTTCTCTCTCTGCCCCTCCCCTGCTTGCACTCTGTTTCTGTCTCTGTCTCTCTCTCACAAAAACCCCCAAAACACTATTTAGATGTTACTCTATAGTTAGGTCATATATATAATATATATAATATATATAAAGTTTTTATTACATCCCCAGAATTTATTCATCTTCTGTCTAGAAGTGTGTACTTTTTGACCAACATCTCCCCATTTACCCCACCCCTCAGCCTCTGGTAACCATCATTCTGGTCTCTGTTTCTATGAGTTTGACTTTTTAAGATTCAGCATATAAGTGATATCATACAGTATTTGTCTGTCTCTATGTGACTTATTTTACTTAGCATAATGCCCCTCCTGGTCCACCCATGCTGTCACAAATGGCAGGATTTCCTTCTTTCTTATGGCTGAATAAAATTCCATTGTATATACGTACTACATCTTTATGTGTTCATCTTTTGACTGACAATTAAGTTGTTTCCATACCTTGGATATTGGAATGCTGCAGTGAACGTGGGAATGCATATATCTCCTTGAGATGGTATTTTCATGTCCTTTGGATATATATCCAGAAATGGGATTGCTGAATTTTTAATTATTTTGAGGAACCTTCATACTGTTTTCCATAGTGGCTGTACCAATTTATATTCCCACCAACAGCGCACAGGGTTCCTCTTTCTCCACATCCTCACTAATTTAAGTCATTATCTTTTGTCTTTTTGATGATAGCCAGTCTACCAGATGTGAAATGATACTGCATTGTGGTTTTGATTTGCATTTCCCTGATGATGAGTGATGGTGATATATATTTTTCATGATTTATTTTTTTAATAGAAGTATTATTTTTTTTAAGTTTATTTATTTATTTTGAGAGAGAGAGAGAGAGAGTGTATGTGCACATTGGGGAGGGCAGTGGGAGAGGGCAAGAGAGAGAGCATCCTAAGCAGGCTCTGCACTGTCAGCACAGAGTTCCACAAGGGGCTCAAATTCATGAAATGTCAGATCACAACCTGAGCTGAAATCAAGAGTTGGATGCTTATGTGACTGAACCACCCAGGTGTCCCTAACATGATTTATTTTCATACAGTTGTCTTAAAATTAGTGTCACGGCTAGTTCTTGATGATTGAACTTCTGTGGCTTCAAAAAACAACTTTTATATTGAGTTTTTTAAGTTGTTAAAAATATTTCAACAAAATGTAAAACATGAATTTAAAATTATTATTTTAAAATAACCTTTTCCTGTAATAAAAAGTTAGTATATACTGTGAACAAAAAATACGGTAAACAGAAAAAGATACCTAAAAAAATCACAAAAATCACCAACACAGTCAAGGTTAACTTTGCCTTCTGATCTTTTCCCCATGCATATTCAAAATTTTATTGAGCATCTATTTTGTGCTAGACATTCTCTAGGGACTGAATATAGCAGTAGACAAGAGAAAACTTCTCTGTTGCCAGAGAGCTTACCTAGGTTCAAGCAGAGGGAAGATAGGCAGTAAACAAGGTGATGCAAAGTATGACAAATACTATGAAGGAAATAGAGTGGTAATGTAGACTGTGAAGCTGGAGTCTCTTTCACATGGAGTAGTCAGTGTAGGTTCCTCCTTCCTTTTCTGTTTCAAAAATGGTTTCCTATAAATTATTCTGAAGCTTGGGTTTTAAACTTAGTGAAACGTATTGCAGAGAAAATGCTTGCAGTATATTACTAGGTTTAAAAAGCAAGCTACCCAGTTATTTGGCTTGGGTAGATATTTTTTGAACTTAATTTATACCTGTTACATTGCCTGTTATCAAAAAGACAAGAAATAACAAGTTAGCAAAGATACGGAGAAAAGGAAGCTCTTGTTTACCATTGGTGGGAATATACATTGGTACAACCGCTATGGACAACAAAAAATTAAAAATAGAACTACTGTATGATCCAGCAATTCCACTTACAAGGAAAATGGAAACACTAAGTTGAAAAGATATATGCACCCTCATGTTTACAGCAGCGTTATTTACAACAGCCAAGACATGGAAACAACCTAAGTGTTCATAGATGGATGAATGGCTAAAGTAAATGTGTGTGTGTGTGTGTGTGTGTGTGTGTGTGTGTGTGTATGTGTATGTGTGTACACACATATACACACAAATACATAACAATGGAATATTATCAGCCACAGACACGAATGCAGTCTTGCCATTTTTAACACTATGGATGGACCTTGAATGAATTTTACTGAGTAAAAAAAGTCAGACAGAGAAAGACCATATGATCAAATACCATATGATTTCACTTATATGTGGAATCTAAAAAGAAAACAAAACAAAAAAAGCAACAAGTCATAGATATAGAGAACAGATTGGTGGCTACCAGAGGCAAGGGGTTTGGGGGTGGGCAAAATGGGTGAAGGGGTCAAGAAGTATTAACTTCCAGTTACAAAATAAATAAGTCATTGGGACATAACATACAGCATGGTGACTATAGTTAATAATACTGTATTGCATATTCTAAAGTTGCTAAGAGAGTAGATTTTAAAGTTCTTACCCAAGGAAAAATTATTCTGTGTACTGGGTGATGGACTTACTATGATCATGTTGCAATATATACAAATATTGAATCATCAGTAAAAAAAACAGACAAAGAAACAAACAAAAAAAACACCACCAAAAGAACCCATCTCACTGTCTTAATTTGGGTTCCCTTGATATTCTAATGCCAGAAGTAAAAAATCCAATTTATGCTTCTTAAGTAGTCTGTGTAAATACTTGTATAGAGAAACTTTTAAACATTTACTTCATCTAATGCTTTACCTCATTCAAGTATATGTATGTAGAACATTTTTTAAAAAGGCCTCCTTGCTTTTTCTATATGGACCCATGTCTTCTTCCTTTTCTTATCTAAGTTGTAACAAGGAAGTGAGATTTCACTGGGGTTTTCAAGAAGGAAATGGTTTAGCTTGGGTTGTGTTATGTTAAAAGGTTCTGGTGTAAAGAATAAATAGAAGGGGAATGTTAGGATGAATCATAAGAAAGGCTGTTTGTTTAGGTTAAAAATAATCTAATACTGGCAAATTTCATATGGTGCAACTCATTACAGAAAGCAGATGGTTAAGGAAAACTGGAGAAGGGCATTAGGTGTGCTTGAGAGTCTAGAAAGGACTGTTTTGTTGTTGTTGTTGTTTTGAGAACTATATAAATTCTGAGTGGGAAGAAACCTTAGAAGTCATCAGGTATGGGGCACCTGGGTGGCTCAGTTGGTTAAGCGTCTGACTCTTGGTTTCAGCTCAGGTCATGCATGATCTCAGGGGTTGTGAGTTTGAACCCTGCGTTGGGCTGTGTACTGGCAGTGCGGAGTCTGCTTGGGATTCTCTCTCTCCTCTCCCTCCCCCTACTCCCCCCCCAAATAAATAAATAAACTTGGGGGGAAAAAAAGAAATCATCTAGTACAACTTCTGCCTTTTATGGACAGCATGACACTGTATTCCATTTTAAGAGATGTGAGTCAAATAATCCACATACTGGAAATTTGGAATTTTGGTGGAGAAAATACTGTAGGAAGAAAAAAAATAGGATTATTTGCAGCATTTTCTATAGAAAAGGAAACTTTGAGAAAGATTTCAAAAATCTTAGCTTAAATCATTCAGAGGTAAGATCAGTGGTGTCCAAGCTTTGCTGCATATTAGAATAACTAATAACCCACAGGCCCTACCCCATTCTAATTAAGTGACAGTATGTGGGGTGGAGCCAGGTGTCAGCAGTGTTAAGAAATCCCCATGTGATTCCAATGTGGAGCAGTGTTTGGGAATCTTTGGCCAAGTGGAGGACACGGTGACAAGAATGGAAAAAGGGGAACTACAGGAACTATTGTAGAAGAAAATTTTTGAAATTTTATTGACCGTTTTTGTGGGAAACAGTAAAGAGTTAGTGATGACCTAAAATCTCATTACTGGGAAATGGATTCTGTTATAATTCAAATTAATGGGACTTTCATGCTGAAGTAAAGATAGAAGAAACTGATCTATATAGTATTTACTGACTAAATTTGTTATTCATTTGGAGAAATTTATACTTTTTGAATTATGTGAAAGGTTTTCACTTATTTTAATTGGTTACAAGACTTATGAAGACTTGAGACCAAAATTTATTATAATATATAATAATAACAATAGCCACATGGTTACTAGTTACAGAACTTATTAGGGTTGCATTTGAGAGTATTTGTTGAATCCTGATTAAAAATATTAATATTCGGAACCTTATAAATCTGTATCTTGACTTTAAGTAAACATTTTCCATAGTTCTTCCATAATGCTTACATATAAAAAGAGTACTGGTAAGAAAAGAGTACTAATGTTAATATTGTTTTATGAATTTTTCTGAGCTTCTGCCTTCTGATATTATTCTTTAAAGATAATTTTTTTTTGTTTGTTTTTAAGGCCCTGATTCTCCTAACTCATAAATACAAATAGGATTCAGCTAGGTTTACTATTACACATGGTTGGTTTAGCTATGCCTTTGACTTTTTTCATGTAAGACAAATATAGGCCAAGAGGACAAAAGATATCTCTGTTGCAGTCAAAACTTGAAAATACATTTGTCTAAATATAAGAAAGTATTTTTGTTTGTATGTTTGATGCATTCCACAAATATTTACTGTATACCTTCTCTTATATAACATTCTGGGAGTTTGTGCAGAATGTTTTCTCACGTGTAAAATACTTCTGTGAAGTAAGATAAATGAATTTGACTTGACTTCTTAGCATCCATGAAAAGACTTCTAAAATTTAGGAAATGGAGAAGGGCTAAATTTGAGAGACATTTTAAAATAATTTAGGACTGAGGATTTTATTGGATGTGGAAGGTGAAGATACTGGGAAAACTGCAGTTTTTAAGTTTTTTTTAAATGATTATTTACTTTTGAGAGAGAGAGAGCGTGAGGAGGGGTCTGGCAGAGAGAGGGAGACAGAAGATCCTAAGCAGGCTCTGCGTTGTCAGCACAAAGCCCATGCAGGGTTCAAACTCAGAAATCGAGAGATCATGACCTGAGCCGAAGTCCCACGCTTAAAGGACTGAGCCATCTATGCACCCCAAGACTGCAGTTTTTTCAGTGAGATTGAAGGTGTTGTGATGTCTTTTCTCAGAATAGATAGCATTTCTTCTTTTGGAAAAAGGGTCTGATCATCAGGGAAATACAAATCAAAACCACACTCAGATATCACCTCACGCCAGTCAGAGTGGCCAAAATGAACAAATCAGGAGACTATAGATGCTGGAGAGGAGGTGGAGAAACGGGACCCCTCTTGCACTGTTGGTGGGAATGCAAAATGGTGCAGCCACTCTGGAAAACAGTGTGGAGGTTCCTCAAAAAATTAAAAATAGACCTACCCTATGACCCAGCAATAGCACTGCTAGGAATTTACCCAAGGAATACAGGAGTACTGATGCATAGGGGCACTTGTACCCCAATGTTTATAGCAGCACTCTCAACAATAGCCAAATTATGGAAAGAGCCTAAATGTCCATCAACTGATGAATGGATAAAGAAATTGTGGTTTATATACACAATGGAGTACTACGTGGCAATGAGAAAGAATGAAATATGGCCCTTTGTAGCAATGTGGATGGAACTGGAGAGTGTGATGCTAAGTGAAATAAGCCATACAGAGAAAGACGGATACCATATGGTTTCACTCTTACGTGGATCCTGAGAAACTTAACAGAAACCCACGGGGGAGGGGAACGAAAAAAAAAAAAAAAGAGGCTAGAGTGGAAGAGAGCCAAAGCATAAGAGACTCTTAAAAACTGAGAACAAACTGAGGGTTGATGGGGAGTGGGAGGGAGGGGAGGGTGGGTGATGGGTATTGAGGAGGGTATCTTTTGGGATGAGCACTGGGTGTTGTATGGAAACCAAGTTGACAATAAACTTCATATATTGAAAAAAAAAAAGAAAAAGGGTCTGATGAAATGTTTTTAAAACTAAAAGAAAAACAGAATGCAGACTATACACTGGATTTTTCTCTCTTCAGTTTGTGATGTGTCTTTTCTTTAGTATTAGCTTCCAAATGGACAGGTATGTGGCAGGCAGCTTGATGTTGTTCGCTGAACTTTAGAAGTTTTTAAAGATAGCTTAAAAATAAATATATACATATATATGTATATTTGATGTCTTAAAGCTATTATCTTTAATATTTTCCTTTTAATAGAAATAAATTTATAAAAATGCCTGTTAAGAATATAACTGCTAAGTAAAAGAAGTAAATAAAAATACTTGGCAGAGTATCACGTATGAAATGTTTGCTTTCTAATTTTGTATTTTTAGCATATGTTAATAATTATATTTCTGTGAATAACATCAGTACGTATTCTTGATCTTTTTCTTTAAAGACAAATGTGTCCATTTGGAATGCTGTTATTATGTAGAAAGTGATTAAAAATACATTATTTCAATCACTTAAATATGTTGTAAATCTGGATTAAAATAATGCCACTTTAATAACCTTCTAGAAAAATCTTTAAATCATTTTCTCAAAATCTCCCTTCATTGTAACCTCACCAGTACTCCACTAGATGGCATTGAAAGCCTGGAAAAAAACAAAACAAAAACAAACACAAACAGGCTTTAAAAGCTATGTTTTATTTAAAACACACAAACACAAACTGATGATGAGCTGGCTGCTTTGATGGATCATTATTGTTGTTCTAGTGGGATTTTAAGAAAATGTACCATTTCCCCACGTAAGCCAACATCTGGCATTTCATTACAGATTTATATGGTATATGTATGGTTTTAGGGTATCTGATCTTGAATCCTTTTCATCTGAAACAAAACTATTTTTGTTCAATGATTTATGATTTTTGTAACACTGATTGCATATTGAAAACTTGATGTTTTGTTCTTCCTTTTAGCTCTGTATAGATTTTGGTAGCTAAACATTTTTTGCTCTCATTTCGAGCTGTAAGGTGTTACTAAGTTTGATAAAACTGTAATTTCCATTTTTAGAATTTATTATAACAGAGTAGCTTTTTTATGTTGATTGACGAAGAAATGTGCAAATAGTTAAAAAGAAAACCACAGCATTTGTCTTGGTAAGATTTGTCTTGGTAAACCTCAATTCATGCTTTACAAGGATAAAATTTCTTTTTTTTCTACCTCATTCCCTCTCAACACAATGCAGTCTGCTATTCAGATATGTAATGTGAACTGTAGTCTAATAAACCAGTCACGGAAATGGAAGTTGGTTTGCATTTCATTTTTTTATTCTGTACATTTTTTGTGGGGTTTTGAAACTTGACTTGTGGAATGAAGATTTTGCATTCATCTTTTTTTGTTTGAATAAAGATCTACTGTTGGAGATTATAAATTTCCAGGCTGTTCTGTGGGTTCAAAAATTAGATTAAATTGCTTTTCAAAATTAAAGAGAAAATTGAATTTAATAATGGTAAGGAGAACTGTGAAGTTGTCATAACCCACTTTTTACACTTACAAAAGTGAATAGAACTGAAAATTTTAACTTGATTTTGTATTTTTAATTTGCATGGTATTTTGTATAATTTAGAAGTAGTGGTTAAATGCAAAATCTGTGGTCTTTTTTTTCTCCTAAACTTGAATATATTCCCTTAAGAGATGAACTCTTAAGTGGGAAATTGTTTTGTAAAGTTATAGCCTATTTCCTTAGAAACCATAATTATACTGGAAATGTTTTATAACACCTTACACTTGAGGGCTCCAATTGTTTCATAGACTTGAATCCCCAGTTCTCATAAAACCTTTTGTTGTTATGTTGAGAGGAAAAATGGCTTGGCTGAAACAAAGATGTTCACTTAAATTTCTGTTATGATTGTTTTTCTTCATTTTTCATAGTTACATTTATGATGTGCATTTTATATGTATGTTCCTATCACTTTATCTCAGAGATGGATCAAAATGGAAAAAAAATAGGCTAGGTAGAATTAGAGGCAATCCTACAGTGTATTGTGACTGCTGGAAAAGACAGCTTCTAAAATATTGACTAACTTCTTTGTTTTCTACCACTTTCCTAAAATAATCCTGCTTGGTTTATTACGTTAAGAATATATTGAATATTTATGCTTACTTTTTTGATATAGTGTCTGGCACAGTGATATGTGTTAAGGTATTTTATTTTTAGTAAAGGGAAAATATGGCTCTAGTGTATATAAAAATATATTATTGGGTTTAAAAAAAATCTCAACTGTTGCATTTTATTGCCTCTTGGTATATATGTAGATGCTCCCGCTGACATTTTTCTACCCTGTGAAGCCACTGTCTGATGTTTAAACTGTCTGATGTTTAACCTGTTGTATGCTTTCCTGCTACACTTTTTACTTGTGCTTTGCTTTGTATTTGCTGCCTTATTTCCCCACATTTCTCAAATTTGAAATTTTGCCTGTTCTATCTTCTCTAAATGGTACCTTTTTCATCAGATGTGAACTCACTGCCCTTTGATACCCCTGTGTTTTGTTTGTACTCCCTTAAGTAATGCCTGGCAGGGGCATTGTTTATTCATCTGACCTTTCCTGTTATTTTAGCTGCTATTTTTTTACTCAGCTTTGTTTCTTTATTACCTAGTATAGAGAATTTTTGTATAGTGGGAATTAAAATAAATGTTAAATTGAAATATGTGACTTGATGGAGAAAGGTATGATAACAGAGCTTTGAAAGTTAACAGATTATTTCTTAATGATAGTATGGAAGAGAGACTTGTTCTGTTCTTGCCATTGTATTTTTGCTTAGTTTTCTTTATTTGAAGTGTAGTGGATTATCATTAACAAGCAAGTTCTGGCACATTTTGATGGTTTGTCATTGACAAATTATTTTTGGATTTTCAAGTTTTTTGGAGCATTTGTACCACTCCAATGATAATATGTATTAGTTACTATGTGACGTAAGATTTATGATAAAATAAAATCCTTTAAAGAATTTTATTAGTAAAAGCAGTCTGTAAGACTGAAATATTTTATTCTCAAACTGAGTTTAAGTATCGAATATTATTGTCACTTTAAAAAAAATCACTTATTTTTATATGGTATAAGAAGTTTCATTTAATATTCTGTTCCCTTGATTTTGCATTTTAATTTTTTTTGTAGGAAATCTTCTGTTCATTTTGTTTATGTAAAGTTTTGCCTCGTACATATATGTTGACTTGCAAAATTGGTTCGAGGTGAAGAAGTATGTATTTTTGTACATCACCAATCCTAGGAAACCAGTTTATATAATGGCAAAATTATGGAGTATTTGTGTTGAGAATGTACAATCTAGCTGTTTCTGTTTATTTTTCTAATTTACATGCTTAAAGTATTCCTAAAATCATTTAACACTTATTATTATTTCTAGTTAGAAGAGACATTTTATTAAGACTTTATGGAAAGTTTTGACTGTCAAAACAACATATTGTCTTTTCCTTTCTTTTTGTTCTCCTTTTTTTTTCATACAATTCACTGGATAAATTAATTTTAGTTAGATCAGTGATTGTTATCTACAATGTGCCTTGGCACTGTGGAGCATAATGATGGAGAATAAGGACAAATCTCAGTTCTCCAAAGGTGTATAATCAAATTGAGCAGGCAGCACTAACAGTAGTGAAACATTTAGAGAATGATTAGGTAGAAGCAGAGTCTGGCAGCCTGCAGGTGCATTGGGATTAAAAGGAACGAGGTGATTGGGATGTAGGCACAATGGAGTTTGTCTGAATGAGTTCGGATGTATTGTTTTCACACAGGAGCCACTAAATTGTCTGAAAGGAGAGGGTATTTTATAGGGATATAATGCCAATGTCCTTAGTCTAGGTTACTTAGAGTGTCATGTGTTATGTGTCTGTTCTTTGAAATTCTATGGGTTTGTCTGCTCTCTGTGATATAATTGCTTAGTTCTCCAAGAACGAATGGCATTTGACCTTTTATATACATATACAGATTGTACTCCTTTTACAGATTCATTACATTTTGTAGAATGTACACTTGTGAGATATTTATAACTGAAATTGTGTTTTCCCTTTGACATTCTTAATAACTTTGGATATTTGTTTCACTGTCATCGTATGTGTATGTTTGTCCTTTACAGATGAAAAAAAAATTAGGCACAGAGAGACTAAATTACCCAAAGCTAATACCAGAGTTGTAACTAAAACCTAAGTGTCTTTACCTTCAGATCAATTAATCAGGTAGTGTATAGAGAACTTCAACATGGAGTTAGATATCCTTGGCATTTATACATTTAAGATGAAAGTATTCATTCATTGCAATCTATTTGAATTTTTGCTTGACTTCGTACTTGATGTTTTCAATCTTAGCAGTTTTTATAATATTAAAAAAAAATTTTTTTTTGAATGGTACCAACTACATTTGTTTGTTAGTGGTGCTGTGAAATTCCCAGGGAGGAAATTCCTAGGGAGGATATTGCCATATCCTGACTTGGGTCTTTTTCCCTACCTCAGTTTGCAGCATCTGAAGCTGGTATTTCAAATGCCTATGGACTTTTAGGGAGGGAGATTTCCAGGAATATCTGATCTTGTTTTCTTTTTTTTTATTAAATTTTTTTTAATGTTTATTTATTCTTGAGACAGAGACAGAGCATGAACGGGGAGGGGCAGAGAGAGAGGGAGACACAGAATCTGAAACAGGCTCCAGGCTCTGAGCTGTCAGCACAGAGCCCAACGCAGGGCTCGAACCCACGAACTGTGAGATCATGACCTGAGCTGAAGTCGGATGCTCAACTGACTGAGCCACCCAGGCGCCCCTGATCTTGTTTTCTATTTCATGTCTCACTCATTTCAAATTTTTATTAAATGCTTGGAGGTTGCCCATGAGTAGGTTAGTTGGAAACCTTTCTATAAGTAGTATGGTTTTAACCCAGGTCTGTTCCTCAGCTTCATTGTCCAGGGTGTTATGTAGATTAGTGTGTTTGTTGTAGACCCTCCCCCCCCCCCCCCCCCCCCCCCCCCCCCCCCCGCCAATGCAGCTTCTTCTGTTAGGACACAGGGTTTCTTACTTTACTTATAGTATTTGATTGCATACTATGTCAGTGATGACTGTGTCTTTGACCTTTTTTGGTTAGTATATTTTATAAGTTGAGTTTTGGTACAGAAGAGGTATTTTCTTTTCCATGCACTCTTAATTATGCAGATTTGATGTTTGTGTGACTTTGCCTTCTCTTTTAAATTTATTGGAATTTTAAACAGTTAGTTTTTCTCTTGAGTTTCAGATTTATTGCTCTAATATTTTCTTTTAGCTTGAATCTGAGAGGAGATAATTTTATAATTAATCACTTTACATATTTAAAATATAAATTAAAGCCTAAAAGATATATAAGCTAGGTTTTTTTTATAAATGAAAACTATGCCCTATAATAAAATAATCTAGAGTTTCTCTGTTTGAAAAATAATGTTCTCTAATAGACATTATAATTTTTGCATATTTAATCAATGGTGATTTATTAAGAATTTTTGTTAAATGTTATTTTAGTGACTGTAAAATTATTTTAAATATTAGTTCCTTTTGTGTTCTTAAATATATTTGAGATTAATATGAATAAAAAAATCAAAGGGTGATATTGTTATATGTGTATAAAAATAATGTTGGTTAATTAGTGTGGCAGAGAGGGGGTATCTGAATTAATGAAACTTCCAGTTAACTGAAGGTTTATCCAATTATGCAGTAAAATTGAGAGGATAAGGATGCTGACATTAGGGGTAGGGATTTGTCTGTCAGGCTCTTTTTAGTTGTGTAAGTCCACAGAAGCCCTGTTCTATATCATTAAGAAGAAAGCATTTTATCAAATACAGAGCTTTAGGTTCATAATCAGATTATTAACTGTGGTATCAGCACCCTTTGAAGGAATCCTCATAGGATTACAGAGCTAAACTTGCAGTCTTTTCTGGAGCCAGTATGTCTTAGCCAAGCAGTGAGATTGCCAGCACGGGGAAGAATGTTTGCTCTGCTCAGGGTTCTAATGCTGACGGTGACCCCACAAGTCCTTGAGGCATTCCCTGGTTATCTGTGCTGAGACGGATTTTAGAATGTTAAATGATGAAAATATGTATATATGTACAACAGATTACATAGACACTTTGTTTTTTCCTTTTGTTAAACTTCTAAATTCTTTTACCTACCAGTTGACACACACAGAATTGAAAATAAAATCTGAATCTCTAACCCTCCCCTTTTTTTTTTCTCCGATAGATGAATAGTTTTTAGTGTTTTAGTAGTCCTAATTTTCGATGAACCTTCATGGTTTCTGTCAGTTTGTCTCCTTGCTCAGAATGGGTCCCCAGGAGATTTGTGATTGTTAAAATAGATGATTATTTATTTCCATACAGGTAGAATTATAATAGCTACAAGTACTTTAATTGTGATTTTTTTCCTTAAAGGAGGAATTCCGAGAACTTCGAGAACAGCCTAGTGACCCTCAAGCTGAACAAGAACTAATTAATAGTATTGAACAAGTATATTTTTCTACGGACTCATTTGATATTGTTAAATATGAGCTGGAGGTAAAAAAAAATTCATTAAAACCTATCTAAACTCTGTCTTGTTCAGTGACTGAATTTATGGATGAGAGTTGAATACTTTTTAGGGGTGTTCTTTATTTTTCTTTCTTCCTCTTTCTCTCTGTCTGTCTTAATACCAGGACTGGTCTCTGATGACCATATTATGATTAAATGAACTGTCCACATTGTTTTTACACTGAAATTATTTTAGAAAATGTAAAATTAAGTGCTGCTGTAGAATATTGGTCCAGGAAACGTTTCTATATTTTTGGTTTTTAACTTTTAGCCTACAATATGTTGATATGCTGCCTTTTATTTTATTTTATTTTATATTTATATTATTATAAATATATTATTATATATATTTATATTTATATTATTTTATCTTACTTTATATTGTTTAAATATATTTAGAAAAGTTCTAAGACTTTCAATCCTGAATGTTTCTTTTTCTTTTAGCTTGCTTTTCTTTCTTTCTTTCTTTCTTTCTTTCTTTCTTTCTTTCTTTCTTTCTTTCTTTCTTTCTTTCTTTCTTTCTTTCTTTTAGAGAGCAAGTTGGGGAGGGGCAGAGAGAGAGAGAGAGAAAGAATCCCAGGCAGTCTGCACACTGTCAGTGCAGAGCCCTATGCGGGGCTTGAATTCATGAACTATGAGATCATGACTGAGCCGAAGTCAGATGCTTAAGCAGCTAAGCCACCCAGGTGCCCCTCATGAATGTATCTTTACATAATTGTTTAGCCATGATAAAGACCTCTATGCCATAATGTTTATAATGTTGTCATTTTAAATTTATAGGAAGTTCAGAAAAGAATAGTCAATTTTGATTTTAGATGAAACCAAATACAGTATGCATATTTACTTTATACGCAGGATGTACATAGTCAGCCCCCACTCATTCTGAAGTTTCATCAATCTATTGATTGAGACTTGGAGTCTAACTTGGAGTTTCTGGTATACACAGTGGCATGTATTTTTGCTAGTTTCCCATACTACCTTCTGAAAGCTGATGTGTAATCTAGAATGCACTCCAGCAACTATCACTCTCACACTGTAGCATGTAGTTACTATTCATAGTGTTTCAGAGGGGAAATATATTTTGAATTCTGTTGTAGGCAATAGGGATATACCTGTGGCTGGTAGAGAGGGTGGTTAGGATGAGGGACTTTCTCTTGTTCTCCTGTCCTATAGGGCTGTGTGAGGGATGGAACTTGAGCACCAGTGGGTTGGCTAACAAAGGTGTGTAGGGTTTTGTGTCTGAAGTCTAGTGGGGAGATTGGGGAGGCCAAGAGGAGTGGGTGGGAATGGGATGTGACACTGTTTATAAGTCAGAGGTATGTAGGTAAATGAAACAAAAGTAAGCTATTTTTTTACTCTTTATTTGTGGGTATCTTTTAGAAGCTCCCTCCTATTCTCAATTTGCAAGAATTAGAGGAGTACAGAGACAAATTGAAACAACAGCAAGCTGCAGTAAGTAAAAAACACCTTTCTTTTTGACATGACTAAATGAGACACAGCAGAGAGGTGTAATGTTTGCAGATTTTATGGTTTAACTTAATATATTAAACAAATATTATTTAACATGACTCAGACTCAGTGATACATTTATTTTAAAATTTATTCAGCTTCTCACATTACCTTAATATAGATTTGCTAGTTCTTTCTCTGGAATCTTAAATGTGATCAAAGAATTTTGAACTTTTTTTTAGATTGCTAAATATCTTTTCCCCACTTACGGTTTCTTATCTCAGAATAAAGGCCCCCACTTCTAGTTGAAAGAGGCCCATAGAGAATAGAGAGTTAAGATTCAGAAAGTCTGAATTGTAGTCACTGATTAATTGTGTAGCATTGGGTACGTCGCCTAGCCTTGCTAAATCGATTTCATGTTCTCTGTGAAGCAGTGCATTAGGCCTGCATTTTCTCTGATGCTGTAAAATTCTTTGATTCTGTGATTTTCCTTGCATTAGGCTGAGCTCTTTTAATAATACTCAGACTATACTGTAGAAGATTAATGTTAGTATGTGGTCTTGTTAATTTTTTTAATAGTAACGGAGCACTAGTAATAAATGTATCTGAATTTAAGATGTGATTTTTAATAATACATCTGACAAATAAAGGAAGATGTACTTCTCTTTCTTTTGTGTTATACTCAGTGGTCTCAGTGGGTGCTGGGATCTCCCTGGGGGTAGCAGCAGTGGTCTGTGAAAGGGACTTGACCAGTAGAGGGTTGTGTGGTAAAAGTGTGTTGTGATTTTGGAGAACTAGATTTCAGCGGATGGTGGCATCTCTTGCCTTCTGTTGGTTTCAGCATGTTTAAATATGTGCGTGTCTATCTTGTACTTGATGTGGTAGTATTCTTTGGGGAAAGAATCCCACCACAAGGGCTATACTGCATAATGACCTTTGGAATTTGGTAAACCTGGGCTTGAATCCCAGCCTTGTAACTTACTGTGGGGGCTGTGAGTGAGTTACTACTATATTTAAGATTACTCATCTGGAAAATGAGGAAGCATGTAATTCATTTTAATATATTGTCATGAGTAGTAACGGAGATAATATAGGGAATGCACTTAGTACGCTGCCTGGCACAGTGCAGACTAACAACTCTATCATCTATTTTAAACTATTTATTTATGTACGTATTTTTTAATACATTTTGGTAATGTTTATTTTTGAGAGAGATAAAGACAGAGAGAGAGAGAGAGAGAGAGAGAGCAAGCAGGGGAGAGGCAGAGAGAGAGGGAGACAGACACAGAATACCAAGCAGGCTCCAGGCTCTGAGCTGTCAGCACAGAGTCTGACGTGGGTCTTGAACTCATGAACAGTGAGATCATGACCTGAGCCGAAGTCAGACGCTTTACCAACTGAGCCACCCAGGTGCCCCTATTTTAAACTTAAAAAAAAAAAAAAAACAAAAACAATTTGGTAAAATTAGGTGAGTTTCTGTCTGGGAACATCTATACATATTCATATGTATACAAATTCAAAGGAGTTAAAATCTAGAAGGATGAATGCAATAATTGAATGTATGTGTAATGCTTTGTTCTCAGTTGGCTTGGGAAGGGGAAGGGAAACTCAACTAATTGAGTTTCTTGAGCATCAAGGCTAAAAATGTCTTGGATGTGCCATGCTCCATGGTACCTGTAGTGTAGGCTAGTAGGTACCCCTGAAATTGTGAAATGAGAGTCTCATATTCAAAATCATTATAATTCTAATTTGTATAACATACTAACAATTTTCATGGAATTGACCAAGGACACCTTAGGTATGTTCATAACATTAAAAAAAAAAAATCCAAAAACATGTTTTCCGGTTTTCAGAAATAGAGGACCAAATTACTGTTTGTCTTTTTATGTGGTACAGAGGGTCTGAAGGGTTCAGGATAATCTCTGTTTCCCAGATACTGTCTCCATAAATTCAGCTGATTAGATATTTGTCTTATGTGTTCATCTTTTGAAAGCAAATCTTGTGCCCTTAAAGATGTTATACTTTTGTACATACTAGTTAAATCACTTGATACTGATATTATTAACAGTAGTAATGACCATTTATTGAGTTTCTATTAAGGATTAAGTACTGTGCTCTCTGTTATACCTCTTTTACTAATTTCATAGCCCAAAGCATGCTAGAAGTTATTGTGAAGACCTATGGAATATTCTTGCAAAAATTCAAAATGTAAAGTGGAACAGGAAGCATGTGGCTTTTTCTTTTACTTCCTTTGATTGCATGTTTTTATAGGTCTCTAAAAAAGTAGCAGATTTAATCCTTGAAAAACAGCCTGCTTATGTAAAGGTAGGATGATATTTGTTATTTTTAATAGTAAAATTTAAAAAATGCTTTAGTGACTTATACTTGAAACTGTTGAAGTAATTTATTGTCTTGTTTGTAGTTATTCTGTAGCAACATATCGACTCTATTTGGGGTGTAGGAGGGCCTTTTTATGTATGTTTTTCTCTCTTATTTGGGGAATTTACCAAACTGAAGAAGTGAAAGTTTTATTGATGATTCTAAAGCAATCTTTTTGGTTTGTTCAAACTTTAGAAGGCCCAGTGAAAATTGCTTCTGTGTACTTTGTAACATATAGATCATTAATACTGCTCAATGGCAGTGTAACAATCTGTCTTTAAAATATAATAAAATTGGAATCTTATAGCTGAATCTATCTTTGTATCTGAAAATCAGAGACTTCAGAATCCATTGAAATATCCAGCAGTGTTCAAATGAAGACATCCATTGTCATAGCATCTTAGCAAACAGAAATCATATTTGTCATATCCTTGATTATCTCCGGAAGTTCTGTTGGGTAGAAACGTTTCAGTAGATGTATTATTAGTACTTGTTTATGCTTGTAAAATGGGTTTGGTCTAGATTTCCTTATAAGCAATATTGACTAAATATTTTATCATATGTCATTATGAAAATCATTTGGAAGTAGTTATTTTAACTTATTTTGTGAAAAATATACCAACAACTTTTAAGTTTAGGTATTTTTGTTGCTACTTTGTTTCCCAAGCAAGCTTTTCTTTGAAACCCACTAAAGTTTTTGTTAGAGCATCATATGAATAATAAAAAAAAATAAAACCTCCAACAATAACCTATACCTAATTTTCCTTAGGAACTTGAAAGAGTTACCTCATTACAGACAGGTCTTCAGTTAGCTGCTGTCATCTGCACAAATGGGAGAAGGTATTATATATATATTTTTTTTTTTTTAATTTTTTTTTCAACGTTTTTATTTATTTTTGGGACAGAGAGAGACAGAGCATGAACGGGGGAGGGGCAGAGAGAGAGGGAGACACAGAATCGGAAACAGGCTCCAGGCTCCGAGCCATCAGCCCAGAGCCCGACGCGGGGCTCGAACTCACGGACCGTGAGATCGTGACCTGGCTGAAGTCGGACGCTTAACCGACTGCGCCACCCAGGCGCCCCAGGAGAAGGTATTATATTTGATGGTATTTTGTTTTTTAAGATGGAAAAACATTTTAAGAAAAATTGCAAAACCATTGTTGATAATTGATTTTTTTATTATGAGTATGTTTTTTAGAATACCATTCATTAACTGAACATATATTATGATTTAAAAGCTGCACTAAGAAGGTATGTGTGAAATGAAATATCTGTAAGTTTAGTTATGGCTTTAACATACTACTGTTTTTATATTGCTTAGGTTAGTGCTTCTCAAAATATAAGGATCAGTATTTTTTTCTTTAAAATTCCAACTTATTACAGACTATTTTTATAAAATGCAATAAAAACAAAATTCTAAGAAAATAACAAAATAACCAAAAATATATAAAATATAGTCTCAGTTTTTTAATTATTCATCAAACATAAAATCATTATGTCAGTTTTTGCTCTAAGTGGTTTTTTAATATTTACTCTCAATTTCTGTACTTTTATTGTGATGAATAAATAACAATTTGAGGATTGGCACCAGTCCACCCACCATGCTTTGAGTAGCGCTGGTTTATTTTATTTTATTTTATTTTTTTAAATGTTTATTTATTTTTGAGAGAAACAGAGAGACAGAGTGTGAGCAGGGGAGAGGCAGAGAGAGAGGGAGACACAGAATCTGAAGCAGGCTCCAGGCTCCGAGGTGTCAGCACAGAGCCCGACGCGGGGCTCGAACTCACGAACTGTGAGATCATGACCTGAGCCGAAGTTGGATGCTAAACCAACTGAGCCACCCAGGCGCCCCAGAGTAGCGCTGGCTTAGATTGAGCCGTTGAATAAATTTGTCAAATAGTAGTCATAATCCCTGATTTTAAGGGTAATCGAGGATACTACCTCATCAGTTGCCTAATTGTTCTGTATGAATAGTATTCTTATTATAATAGAAAAGTATAACTGTTCTTTACTTTTGCAGACACTTGAATATTGCCAAGGAAGGTTTTACTCAAGCTAGTTTAGGCCTTCTTGCAAATCAAAGGAAACGTCAGTTGCTGATTGGACTTCTGAAATCTCTGAGAACCATAAAAACATTGGTATGTACAGGTTACTATTTAAAAATTAAAACTTAATTTTATGGTTAAAACAGATTTAACCTTTGATTGTTGTTTTTCTTCAGCAAAGAACAGATGTGCGCTTAAGTGAAATGCTAGAGGTAAGTAAACAAAATTTGAAAATTTCACCATCTTGATGATATTAAACAGAAAAATTATAGTGGAAAACATTCAGATGTGCATTTTTTTCAAATTGCTATATGGCATAAAGAACATTTTTTAGACATGTAAATTTACTTGCTCTAGAGCATTTTTCTATTGACATATTTCATTTAGAAAAGTTTATTTGGGAAAATGTTTACTTTGTAGCATTGTGGGAATGTTAACTTCAGTCACCCAAATAGCAATAAAATTATCTTTTGTATCAAATATATAGTAGTGATTTAAGGAATATATCATACTTGAGTTATGTTTGGTATCTCATATATTAATCGGTTTTCTGAGTGAGCCATCTGTAATCCCTGCGTAACTTCTAAACTTTGAATTGAGAAATGCATGTGAAAATTTCATTTGGGGGGCCCCTGGGTGGCTCAGTCGGTTAAGTGTCCGACTTTGGCTCAGGTCATAGTCTCACGGTCTGAGAGTTCAAGCCCTACGTTGGGCTCTGTGCTGACAGCTCAGAGCCTGGAGCCTGCTTTGGATTCTGTGTCTCCCTCTCTCTCTGCCCCTCCCCTGCTCATGCTCTGTGTGTGTGTCTCTCTCTCTCTCAAAAATAAATAACATTAAAAATAATTAAAAAAAAAGAAAATTTTATTTGACATTAAGTTAGTGTTTAGGTGATAAAAACATTCCAAGGCTATTAATGAATATTTCACTTTTTTCTAGTTTTGTTTTAAAATATTTATTGGTTTCTTGGTGGTAGGACTGTTGAATGTTGATTACAAGTGAAATTCATGCTGTTTTGAAACATTTTATGTAAACATTACTGAAAGAAGATATGTTAACAGTTAAAGAACAGCTTCCCTGTGAAGCAGCTTATTATTCTGTATAGGCTTTATCCACATGTCATGATCTTAAAGGCTGTTACTGTGTATATAAGGGTGGAGAATATTTTGTCTACACATACATTTTAGGCTTGGAACTAGTTGTCTTTTTATATTTTATTATTTATCTATCATTGGTATTCTAATCCTTATTTAAGAGGAATTAAAATTTTCTGGTTCTCTAACTTTTGGATGGAGTGTAAACGGAGATTAGTTGTTTTTCAAGGGAAACATTTTAGGAAAAATGTTTCCTGTCTAATGACTTCTATTGTTATCTTAAGGAGGAAGACTATCCAGGAGCTATTCAGTTGTGCCTGGAATGTCAGAAAGCCGCCAGCACTTTTAAACATTATAGTTGCATAAGGTAAGGTAATGTAAAAATTTTAAAGCTCACTCTATTGCCAGTTTTTAACATAGGAGCTAGCTGTGTAACATAGAATGTTAACAAACATTGAAAATTAACATTAAGTGGTATGTTCTGTTTTAACATTCTTGTTCATAAATGGGCAGTACGATGAAATTATAAATAATAATTCTTAAGGTGGGAAAGATTAGATACTTTTTAATCCTACCCTTTCTTGTCACTTCATTCAAACTCTTTATATATATATATATATATATATATATATATATATATATATATATATATAGTATATACATATATTATTTCCAGTATATGGAATAGTAGAGAAGAATAATGTATCTGTTTACGTTTCTCTTGCATCTCTTGGGAATTTTTCCTACTTAACTTTGCCCAGCTTATAAATATTGAGAGTGTTACCACAGTTTGTTTTTCAGATCCAGATGGTTCAAGTGTTTGGTCCTGATAAGAATTATTTTGGAAAACTTAAGTGTGTTTTAATTTTATGTAATAATCATCTTTGTCATATTTAAGTGATTATGTATTTAAGGTGTTACATCTTTAGTTATTTATAAAATGTACAATGTTAACATGGCCACTGCAGCCTTTGTTATTAGTTCTGCTTTATTAATGGGTTTTTGGTCTGCTTAAAATGAAGGTTTTGCATTGCCGGTGGCAGTCCCTTGGGGAGGCTCAATCCCCAGGTGTAGTTTCCATCATTCCTCTAAAACCATCACAAATAAACATACACTCTAAGTAAAATAGTGTGCTTGCCAAGCAAACCCAGTTTCAAATTAAATTCATACCTGTCCTAGAATATACAGCCCCTCAGTCTCACCTGTATGGAAATTCTGGCCGTCATTGAACATGATGCATTGATGTTGTAGATGTTGATTGTTAGTATCTGAAAAATAAAAGGATTATGGTAGATGAAAACATTAATATAGCTTTAATTAAATTTTTTCTTTTAATATACTCCCACATCATAGGTCTCTGCAGGATGTGGGAAAGGAGCTAGCAATTTCCCTGCAAGAGATGCTATTTAAATATTTGTGGTATTTTTTTTTCTTTAGGATCATGCATACTGAAGCAACACTTTTTATTTGATTAGGAAATGCATAGTTAGATAGTTCCAGTGATATTTTGTTTTTATCCATTGTGACACTGATTAACTGTCACTATTAAAAACTTTGATTATGTTATTTAGATTTTTAAAATTTAAATTGAGTGATTAGAGAGTTAGCTTTGATATGTTGCATGTATTTGACAATTTCTAACAAGGCTTTCTGGGTCCTGAAGAGCATAGCACACATTTAGTTTGTTTTGTGGTGATCAGTTATAGTGAGAGCGCTTATGTATGATTGGGTGAACATAATTCAGATGGTTATACATTACTGTTCATTATATGCCAGGCGCTTTGTTTTGGAATTGGCTGAATAGTGATGAATTACACATAATGTAATCAGGATAAGGCCGAAGGACTGAAGAAGGCATAGTGGGATGAGGCCTTAGGGAGATGGGAGTGGAACATACAGGGGAAGCATTGAGATCGAACTCTCCTTAGAGGTCAAGACTAAGGGGGGCCTGAAGGAGGGGCATAGGAGTTAGCTAAGACAAGGTATGAGGGTTGTAGATAGTACATTCTGAGTATAATGGTGAAATCTTTGTTGCAGAGATAACAAGCAAAATGAGGATTGAAAATATCTATCTATTGGATTTATAGCAACAAAGAAATCATAGCTGACTTTGTTGGGACAGTTTGCTTGAAGCAGAAGTATAGGATGAGGAAATTTTATAAAGAAGGGAGATGTGTAATTGAGGGGGGAAAGCTGAATATCTGAAAATCTATGGGAAAGTGAGAGGTTGAAAATAAAATAGAACATAATGTGTGAAGGCGTTGTAGGTATTAGAGTAGACTTTAAAAAGGTCACCATCTATTATAATAGGAAACTTGGTGGCAGGAAATTGAGGTAGCAGGTGACATGTGTTGGCACTTTGTTTTCTTCAATAATGAAAAATTTTAGCTGTGCTGAAGTAATTTTCTTGATGAGAGTTAACTATACAAAATGTTTTTTAAATAAATTTTTATTTGGGCTTTTTAAAGTTAGCATGAAGTGGCTTCTAAGTTCTTTCTCATTAAGGTATGTAGTGATATATGGAGGAGGTGTGACTATAGTTATCCAACCTGGTAAAAGGTTGGAATTGAAAAGATCTAGAATGGTGATTTAAAGTAATAATTATTTTATTTTAGGGAGTACCTTATATAAGAAGCATGCTGTGTTTACACATGTGAATTGTGCATGTAATAATAATAAAAGTTTGTCTTACTCTCTTAAAATAGGTAAAAATACATGCACAAATGTATTAAAATGTCCTAAGGAATTAATTTTACCTTAGGCTTCCCAGGAAATCTGTTAAGAGCTGTGTTTTTATCTTAGTGATTTAGTGACAATGTCAAGGGTGGCTCAGAGAGCTTAGCTATTAGTTAGAATTCTTTGGTAGTGATGGCAGCCGCTCCACCAGAATTCCTCTTCCCCCACACCAGTGCCGTTTGTTTTGCTAGCCACCATTCATCCTGCTCAACCCAGTCCCCTTTTCCCTTTACCTCTTGTTTTTTACACTTTGTTCCTAGTTGGGAGAGCATGAGAAGTTTGTTCACTTCTGGTAGATAGTGTGATATGGGATATAGTGACAGAGTTAGTAGATGTGTGGGTCAGGTTGAGTCCACAAAAATGAAAGGAATTTTATTCTAACTTCCTTTTATTAATTAGATGCATGCTTTTTATTCTGTGCATTTATTTAATTTTTTTTTTCAACGTTTTTTATTTATTTTTGGGACAGAGAGAGACAGAGCATGAACGGGGGAGGGGCAGAGAGAGAGGGAGACACAGAATCGGAAACAGGCTCCAGGCTCCGAGCCATCAGCCCAGAGCCTGACGCGGGGCTCGAACTCACGGACCGCGAGATCGTGACCTGGCTGAAGTCGGACGCTTAACTGACTGCGCCACCCAGGCGCCCCTGTGCATTTATTTTCCTATCTGTTTTTCTTTTTCCTCTGGTATTTTTATTTTATTTTATTTTATTTTTTATTTTCTTAATTTCTTTTTTTAGTTTTATTACTTTTGAGAGAGAGAGAGAGAGAGAGTGCAAGCACAGGAGGGGCAGAGAGAGATGGGGACGGAGGATCTAAAGCAGGCTCTGCACTGACAGCAGGGAGCCCGATGTGGGACTTGAACCCACAAACCATGAGATCATGACCTGAGCCAGAGTTGGACACTCAACTGACTGAGCCACCCAGGCGCCTCTCCTCTGGTCTTCTAAATACAATACTGAACACATACGGTGTGTTCTTGAGCTCTCTCGTTAGGATTGTTCAGACATGATTGATCAACACTTTAAAAATTCATTTAATTTATCTGGAGATGTGGAATTTAACCAAAGGCAAGATTTAATCTTTGCTTGTACCTGAGTGAATCCGAGTGAAAAATCATACACTCTGGTAATCATAGGAATAGTAACTAGTTTCTGACTATTTATACTCTCATTTTCTTTAATATTTAAATTTATTTTCATTTCTGTTGATAACTAGAGAATCATGAAGTATCTTCTCTTTAGAAGTGTCCAGAAGAGAACCACCTGTGATGCAGAGCATTTCTGGACTCTGGTGTAATTTTTTTAAAAATATATTTTAAGCAAGTTCATATGCACAATGTACCTGTTTGTCCACTTCTTAATTTTTTGGAGGTGGAGTGTATGTTCCTCCTTTTTTTGCTAGTCACATTGCTCTTTTATTGGAAATAAGGTTTTTGGTAGATGGCAGAGACCCTGTGATCTTAGGAGTAGATTACATAGGGCAACTGAGGGCTAACTCTTATGATTCTGAAAGCAGGAAGAACAGAATTCATGTATTTGCTTCTGCATAAAGAGCCCTTCACTATATTGTCTCAGGTTATATGACTGTGTAGTTTAATACACACAGTACCAAGTAATACAATGTACCCAGTAGATTGAAAACTGGAAGAAAACTTGTACCCCTTCAGTACCTTGTATTTTCCTTTAGATACGGTGTGTTTCAGCATCTTTAATAAAAGATACTGTAGCACCAGTTGTGTTCACTTTTATAACTGACAGGGAACATTTTTACATTATTTGACATTTCTTGAGTTGATCGACAGAATCATATAGTTGGGATTTACTGGGAATGGAAATCAGAATGTGTTTAAGTGTGTCTGTGAATGAAGCATTTAACTTCTTTTTCACTTGAAATTTATCTAAATTAGTTTCAAGAAAAGTTGTTTTTAAAAGTCAAAACTGCTTTAGTTTTTTTTATTTCATTTGAATGAAACTACTTGAGGGAATCTGAGAGCATTCTGGATTATGCACTGAAAAGTTTGTATACCATCAGAACTAGAGTATCTTTGTTGAGTACTGTAGCATAGACACATGTATTTAATTTCTCAAAATCTTTGGAATACCCTTCCCCCCTCCCCCTCAGAATATGAACTTGGCAGTTGAATGAAAATTTTCGGTTGTAGAACTCCTTTAAATAAATCATAAAATAACGAACACAGCTTTTGGGTACAAGTACAGTGGTACTGTAGGGACTATGCTTCCTGTGTTGCCCTTCATTCCTTTCTAGCAAGACGTCATGCTCTGTCTCTGTTTAGGTTCAGGCAAGGGGAACATAGGAGCTCTGGCTGGGGTAGCATTTGAACAGTGAGTATTTCTACTAGATCATCAGGCCAGCTAGTGAGACCCATGAGTAGATCTGGAGTACTAGTTGTTCGGTCAGCTTGGGCCAAAAAATCCATAGCATGCTATTCTCATATTGCCTGTACTCCTTATCTTTTTATTTAATTTTCCTCTGTCTCCCTACCCCATGCTGCGTCATTTTGAAAAAATATAAAGTAAAATCTAATAGCAAAACATAATATTTAAACAAAAGTGTCTTAGGAGCACATGGGTGGCTCAGTCGGTTAAGCGTCTGACTTCGGCTCATGTCATGATCTCATGGTTCCTGGGTTTGAGCCCGGCATCCAGCTCTTTGCTGACAGCTCAGAGTCTGGAACCTGCTTTAGATTCTGTGCCTCCCTCACTCTCTGCCCCTCTCCACCTTGTGCTCTGTCTCTCTGTCTCTCAAAAATAAATAAATGTCAAAAAAAAAAAAAAGCTTTAAACAAAAGTGTCTTAAACAAAAGGTGAACTGTTTCTTTCTGCCCTACCCACCATTCTTTTTCCTACTCCCTGGAGTAAACCACTTTCACAGCTTATTAGTTTTTTTTCCCAGTAGATTTCATTGTAATTTAAAATACTGTGTCAAAGTATCTTTTTCATGATTCATCATTGTAGATAGTTGTTGATTCTCTGTTTACTCATATTAAAATTCCAGTAAAATATAAGAATTTGGTATACTTCCTTTTACTCCTCTTCTCCATCTTCCAGGTTTTGTTAGTGAAACAGTTATTTTTATTTCGTCAAATTTGTAAAATTTATATTCTTTTTGCAGCTATAATTAAATCTTCTGTGTTTTCTCGGTAGGTTACTTCTAAAAAAATGAACCTAATAGAAATTGTATTTCTTGTATTATGATTATATAAATATTATTATGTGCAGAACTAAGTAGAGTGATTGGATTTATTTAAAAAGTCATTTTTTGTCTCTATGTGAAAATAAAAATCCATTGGTGGTTTTTTTTTATTTGTTGAACATTTTTCACCTTTTTAAGGTCCTACTCAACTGTAATATTTCCTTTTTTACATGTTTTCCTTTGTCTTGTTTTGTTACAGTTTTGTTACAGTTACCTGTTTGAGATTTTTTTGTTTGTTTTGATATGGGATACATGGGCAATACATTTTCGGATTTTGAAGTGATGTTAACTTAGTCCATACCCATGATTGAAAGAAAAGTTATTTTTTTCTTACAAAATGGAACACATTGCTCAGTTGTCCATCGGCCTTCTGTTTGTAGGACAAGGTCAGATGCTGTTCTCATTCTTATAAATAGTGTCTTTTTTCTTTTTTAAGACATTTTAAGGATTTTTCTTTTTATTTGGTGTTCCAAAATTTTATCAGTTGTCTAGAAAAGTCATCTGTGTCGGACTCTTTACTCCTACATGATGAGACAAAAAGGACGTATTATTTAATCCTCATCTGCATAAATTGCTACGTTACTTGTTTTACCAGGAGCTTTTGAAATGTGTTTGTTCTCTAGGAGCTTATAATAACAGGCAGTTAACAGACAGAACTGTGGGATAATATGCCAGTTAAGAACACAGAGTACATAAACAAAAGACCATCAGAAATGTTCATGCTGTGAATGGCTTACTTTCTTATACCCCTTCAAGAATGGAAATATTGACATCTGTAAGAGTGTGAGTAGAAGCTAGGCACTGTCAGCTTTGACAGCATTGACTGTAGAGTAATTCTAAATTAGATTTGTATAAGGTTTTCTTACTAAAGCTTTATTTTTTAGCTTTTAAAAATTGAATCATGATAACGGTGATAGTAATGGTGGTTGTGATAATACTTAAACATTGTTTGGACTTTTGTATGTGTCAAGCACTGTACTAATCATTTCCCATACCTTTTCTTCCTTGGTGTTGACAAAATATTCCACAAAGGTATTATTATTGTCTCTATTTTATAGTTGAGGAAATTGGTGCTTTGTAAAATAAGTGACAGAGCCAGGATTTAAACTTTGGTCTCTTGGAATGCAGAACCTGTTGCTCTTAACCACTACTACATTGGGGCGCCTGGGTGGCTCAGTCGGTTAAGCGGCCGACTTCGGCTCAGGTCATGATCTCGCGGTCTGTGAGTTCGAGCCCCGCGTCAGGCTCTGTGCTGACAGCTCAGAGCCTGGAGCCTGTTTCAGATTCTGTGTCTCCCTCTCTCTGACCGTCCCCTGTTCATGCTCTGTCTCTCTCTGTCTCAAAAATAAATAAACGTTAAAAAAAAATTTAAAAAAAATAATTACTACTACATTATACCATCTAGTAGTGTGCTGTTATATATAGTGGATGCTCATGGCTAGGAGGATGATTTTTTTTAATCTGCTCCAGTAGCTGAGTTAATTGCATTTTTTTCCCTAAACCTGTTTCTACCGGTTGTATTTGTTATCTGTTATCGTATTTATGTTGCTTAAGTAAATAAACTAAGGAAACAAGTTTTTGAAAGTAAGTTAAATGCATTGGAAAAACAAAACATATTGTTAAAAATATGTTTCCTTTTGAATTTGTTTTGGATGAGACAACTCATAAAAGTTGGGGGATATAAGGTAACTAAATGTGATTTGGCATTTGGATTGTTCCGCATTTGTCTTTAAATTCTTGCCTCATTGTAGAGAAATTGAAACTTGAAATTATGGACAATTTATTTGTGTTTGGCTCATGTAAGACTAAGAAGTTAAAACTCTGCTCAAGAGAAAAGATTTTGGCTCTAAATCAGAAGTGGGTAAATGAATTGCAGTTATACAATTTTTGTTAAAACGTTCAACATACATGTAAACATTCATACACACAACATATAAATATTCCCATTTTAACTTTGATTAATTGACCAGCTGAAAGGTCTGCTGAACTTTAGCACAGGGTTTGTCTTTAAGGAGCCAGATAATAGTTTAAGCTTTGTTAGGCAGTAAGGTTTCAGTTTGCAACTGTTCACCTCTGCCCTTGTGGTCTGAAAGTAGCCATAGATGGTATGTAAACAAGTTCATGTGTCTGTTTTCCAGTGAAACTTTATTTAGAAACAGGCTATTGGCTAGATTTGGCTCCTGGGCCTGATCTCTGCTCAAGAATTATAATTCATAAAGTTTAGAGATGTTTTGAATATCTGTAGTATTCTTAGTAGTGGACTCAGATTTCTGAGCCGAGGACAGAGATCTGGATAGATTCAAAGTGATCTTAATTCTTTTACAATCTGTTCATGGTTTGAAGGACCACGTGGACATTTCCTGGTATCTCACCATTGTTGGTTTAGCTTCAAAGTGTTGGAAAGTCAGGTTTTCTCTGAAGTATGTTAATAAACTCTCTGCCAGCTATGAGTAAATTGAAATCACTGGAATAGATCTCTGATCTAAATACCTGAAATATCCAGGGTCCATGGACACATAGTATTAGCTTGGAAGTATAAATTTTACTCAAGCTCATTTTAAAGTTTTAGCACTCTACTGAATCATACACAAAGATGTAGTAATTGGGTAACTGGTATTTAGCATATAATAAAATCTTAAAACTTTAGAGCAGGAAGCAACCCTTTAGATATAGCACACTTTTATATAGGGAACTGATGCCCAGGGATATTAAGAGACTTGACTTAAATCATGGCTCATTAATAACAGACCAGGGAAAGATAATTAAGATGCTAACTACCTCTGTACCATGTTGTCTCTTGTGTGGTCAATCTTGTACACAATTTTGATTTATATGCAGCCTTTCCAGGACTTGTTCTTTGAGTGTATATATTGTAGATCAGCTGTTTAAAAGAACAATGTTAGGTAGTTATTTATGAATATGTTATGTTTAATATCTTCTGTAGTGATGTTAAAAATGCCCCCTCAAATTGTTTGATTTATTCTATTCAGCTTGCAAATAGCCTTTAATAGCTTTTAGCCTTCCATCTTAGAACTGGTAATTTCTTTTACCGTAATGTAGCTTTTATTTATCCAAATGTTTATGAATAGATCCTTTTAGCATACTTTCATTAATTGACTGAAATGGCATGGATTCATATTTATAAATGATGGCTAAAGGTCTCCTTGAAGGCTGCACGGTTAATATATACACTCCTTAATCATCTACTTTTTATGTATGTGTTTTCAATTAATAATAAATTGTTGTCAAAATGCAGTTGTAGATTCTGAAAACATTTTAAAGCCAAAATGTTTGATTTAAAGATATTCTATTTAAAGTCTTATACATACTATTTACATTACCATGTTTACATTAACTCTTAATACATAGGATATGGAGTCATTTTAACCATAAGTAATAGAAACACTAAAAGCATCCAGATTTATGATGATTTCATAAATACTAAAGCCCATTTTTTTCAGTTGAGGAGTTGAAATCGTTACTCTCACCTATGAATGAGTTTAGATATATTTCTTTTTCTCCCAAACTCAAAATACTCCCTATAAGAATATGTTTACCAGCTCCAACCTACTTACTATTCCAGGTATTCTTGCCTCTCTGTATCTGTGTCTCTATCTTCAGCCATAGGTGAACTTCTGAGCCCTGTGTGATAGAGGAGTAGAACTGCTTTAGTTCTGCTTATTTCTCTTTTCCTCTTCCTAAGGCACCTGTAGACCCAGACTTTAGTGCAGTTCTTTTTCTTCTAAAACATTTTCCTTTCTCTTTTTCTATCTCTGTAGTTTTATTTATTGAGATAGAAAATAGGGGCTAAAGGAATGTTGGGAAAATTTCACTATGTTTGAATTGCAAATTTGACTCAGCAGTGAGCCAGGCTATGAGTTTAGTTAGTCCTGGAGATTCCTGGAGAATAAGCCACAGTCTTTGCTAAGGGAGACAGTCACAGATATTCCCTTCTATCATTCGGTATGTTGGAAACAGAGTGTTATGAAACTGAGGGGAACAGTCAGCAGGGGAAGACTTCCTGGAAAAGATGACATTTGGATGGGCCTGGAAAGACAGATGGACATTTGTGAGTGAGAAGAAGAGAAAGTATGTTCTATTTCTCATGAACGTTACATACAAGTAGAACAGAGGGTGTGAAAATCTGGGGGTTATTAGGGGAATTGCATGTAGTCCAGGTCCCTGAAATGTAGGCATTAAAAAGTGACGGGGAAGTTAATTTTTCATGTCATTGTTCAGAATCTTACATGCTGTATCAATTTGGGGCTTTATCTTTGGTTTAATGGAGAACCTCCATGGATTAACGTGAATTAAGTTCTACTTTAATTAGGAGCTGCAGATTCAGGTTGGTAACATGAAGCTGCCAGATGTGAGTAAGATAGCAAGAAATGGTCCTGCCCACAGGAGTGGTCAGGCCTTGTCTGAAGCCTTTCATGTATAAGCTATTTGAAAAATTGTGTCTGCCAGATCAAACAGAATACTGCCCAAATCCAATCTGAAATTAAGACCCCTGCTCAAGCTATCCCTGAGAGCTTTTGGGAGGATGTTGTATAATGTTTGGTATGCAGTAGGTTGATGGTGTTTGTCAAATAAATGGATGATGGATTGAAGGGTGGGTGTGGGTATCGTGTGCAGAGATTCGTTGGGAAACTATTAAGGTAATTCAAGCAAAAGGTGATAATTCTTGAGTTCGGGCACATAATTGAGAAAAGAGAAGCATAGAGGGATATGAGAAATACTGAAATGGTAGAATTGGCAGGATTTGATTATCAGTCACATAGGAAGCAAAGGAAGAATTAAAGATGACATGGAGATTTCCAGCTTGGATTGAATGGGTGGTGATGATATAAATCAAAAGATGATATAGATCAAAAGACAGAGAACATAGGAGAAAGAACAACTTGAGGAATATACTCAAGAATGTATGTTTCAAATATGTTCCAAAGTACAACTTGAGAAGATACTGACTTGGCCGAGGGTGGGAGGTGGGGTGGTATTGCTGAGAAACTTTAATTCTTTCTAAGTGCCAAGGTACTTATAATGACTGTCATTTTTAGTGTGTTTTTTTGGGGCCTTTAAGTCTCATTTTCTTTCATTCATTCATTCATTCATTCATTCATTCATTGTTCTTTGGACAGAGATTGTCCCAGAATCTTTTTCTTTTTTTTTTTAAGGAAAATCTCAGTCTTGCCTACAAATATTCCTTTGGATATGTCTGTGGCTGTGTGTGGGTATTTTTCAGGCATAAATCCTTGTTAAAGACCTTAACAGTCCTACACTGTTGATTGTCAAAGTGTATAGTTTTGCTCATTTTGCAGGTTTTACTAAAGTAATCTCCAATTCTTGACTTTAATCAAAAGTGTGCTTATGATAAATAATATTTGTAGGAAATTGTCTAATTTCTCTGTATGTTTAAACATTTATCCCTGAGAGCATCAAAAATGGGTACTTGTGTTACAGGTTTTACTATTCTGACAAAGTGCTTTATATCTATGTATCTATATCTGTATCTACATATAAATAATCACGCTGGTGTTATTTTCTCAGCTTGCATTAAAAGGCTTGGTAAGAAGTGAATGCATGGAATCCATGAATCCATGATTATATATTCTGTAAGGCTATTGCGAAGAGTGTTGTGCCTTAGGAGATAAAAGGTCATTGTTCCCTTTATAAGGACTCTGGTAAAATTTTCCCTCAGAACTTAAATGCCAACAAAAGTAACTTGTGTTTGGGTTTTTTGGTTTTGTTTTTCCCTTGAGTATTTTTGATATTATGGACACCAAATTGTATACTTGGACTCTCCCTATTTGTTTTGGCTGGTAAGACTTTGAGAGTCAAGTTTATGAAGAGATTAACAATTGTAAAACAATACCTTGTATATGGGCACCTGGGTGGCTCAGTTGGTTAAGTAGTGTCTGACTTCGGCTCAGGTCATGATCTCACGGTTTGTGAGTTTGAGCCCCACCTTTGGGCTCTGTGCTGACAGCTCTGTGCTGACTGGTCGGAGCCTGGAGTCTGCTTCAAATTCTGTCTCCCACTCTCTCTC
Source organism: Panthera pardus (assembly GCF_024362965.1). NCBI lineage: Eukaryota > Metazoa > Chordata > Mammalia > Carnivora > Felidae > Panthera > Panthera pardus. The sequence continues at coordinate 96,321,394 of NW_026527013.1, forward strand.
TGCCCCTCACCTGCTAATGCTCTCTCTGTGTCTCAAAAATAAATAAACATTGGGGCGCCTGGGTGGCGCAGTCGGTTAAGCGTCCGACTTCAGCCAGGTCACGATCTCGCGGTCCGTGAGTTCGAGCCCCGCGTCAGGCTCTGGGCTGATGGCTCAGAGCCTGGAGCCTGTTTCCGATTCTGTGTCTCCCTCTCTCTCTGCCCCTCCCCCGTTCATGCTCTGTCTCTCTCTGTCCCAAAAATAAATAAAAAACGTTGAAAAAAAAAAATTAAAAAAAAAAAATAAATAAACATTAAAAAAAATTCAGAAAAGACACCTTGTATAATTTTTGTGTACTAAATTATACCTTTCACTTGCTCTATTTTATTTTAGTTTGCCTTAATTTTTTTTTGTTAAAATACTTTCTCTATGATTGTATTTATTTTGTTAGATATCACAGATCCTTTTTAATAATGAGATATTATAATTCAAATAATTTCACTTCTGGTTTTTAGTTTTTTTAACTGATTTAGGAGGAATTAAAGGGAAAAATCATATTCAGTCACATAACCTACGTGTATAACTAGATAAATTCTTACAAAGTAAACATAGTTATGTAATTATGTCCCAGGAACTGTTACCCCAGAAACTACCTTCTTGCCTAATCCCAGTCATTATTCTCTCAAGGTAACCACAATTCTAGCTTCTGTCATTAAATTTAGTTTTGCCTGTTTTGAACTTTATATAAATATAAATGGAATCATATAGTGACTTCTATATAGTGGACTTTTGTCTAATACGTCTTTGAGATTCATGTGATAGCATTTTCATTGCTATAGTATTTCATCATATAAAGATATCACACTTTATCCATTTAATTGTTTATGGACAATTGTGTTGCTTTAAGTTTTACTTGTTACAAGTAATGCTGCAAGGGTTATGTATGCATTCCTGTAAGATATGTATCTAGGACTCCCGGAATGTAAGTGTGTGTTGAGTTTTGGTAGATGTTATATTTTTTCAAAGAAGTTGTATCAATTTTCCATTCTTCCAACATTGAACTGAGTGTTCCATTTGTTCTGCATCCTGACCAACATTTGTTGATGTCGTCTTTTAATATTTTAAAAATATTCTTAGCCATTCTGGTTGTTTATTACGGAGTCTTATTGGAGCTTTAATTTGCATTTCCTGAATGCCTACTTGAAGTGCCTATTATGTGTTTATTGGCCAGTCATCTCCTTTGTCATGTATCTGTTCAAGCCTTTTGCCCCTTATGTTCTTCTGTTTGTAACACACTCTTACTGCTGTGACTTTATAACCTTTACACATTTTAGTATATGCCTTCCAACATTGTTCTTCAAGATACTCCTTTTTTTTTTTAATATATGAAATTTATTGTCAAATTAGTTTCCATACAACACCCAGTGCTCATCCCAAAAGATGCTCTCTTCAGTGCCCATCACCTACCCTCCCTTCCCTCCCACCCCCCATCAACCCTCAGTTTCTTCTCAGTTTTTTAAGAGTCTCTTATGCTTTGGCTCTCTACCACTCTAACCTCTTTTTTTTTTTTTTTTCTCCTTCCCCTCCCCCATGGGTTTCTGTTAAGTTTCTCAGGATCCACATAAGAGTGAAAACATATGGTATCTGTCTTTCTCTGTATGGCTTATTTCACTTAGCATAACACTCTCCAGTTTCATCCATGTTGCTACAAAGGGCCATATTTCATTCTTTCTCATTGCCACGTAGTACTCCATTGTGTATATAAGCCACAATTTCTTTATCCATTCATCAGTTGATGGACATTTAAGCTCTTTCCACAATTTAGCTATTGTTGAGAGTGCTGCTATAAACACTGGGATACACGTGCCCCTATGCATCAGTACTCCTGTATCCCTCGGGTAAATTCCTAGCAGTGCTATTGCTGGGTGATAGGGTAGGTCTATTTTTAATTTTTTGAGGAACCTCCACACTGTTTTCCAGAGTGGCTGTACCAGTTTGCATTCCCACCAACAGTGCAAGACGGTTCCCGTTTCTCCACCTCCTCTCCAGCATCCATAGTCTCCTGATTTGTTCATTTTGGCCACTCTGACTGGCGTGAAGTGATATCTGAGTGTGGTTTTAATTTGTATTGCCCTGATGAGGAGCGATGTTGAGCATCTTTTCATGTGGCTGTTGGCCATCCAGATGTCTTCTTTAGAGAAGTGTCTACTCATGTTTTCTGCCCATTTCTTCACTGGATTATTTGTTTTTTGGGTGTGGAGTTTGGTGAGCTCTTTATAGATTTTGGATGCTAGCCCTTTGTCCGATAGGTCATTTGCAAATATCTTTTCCCATTCCGTTAGTTGCCTTTTAGTTTTGTTGGTTGTTTCCTTTGCTGTGCAGAAGCTTTTTATCTTCACAAGGTCCCAATAGTTCATTTTTGCTTTTAATTCCCTTGCCTTTGGGGATGTGTCAAGTAAGAAATTGCTGTGGCTGAGGTCAGAGAGGTCTTTTCCTGCTTTCTCCTCTAGTGTTTTGATGGTTTCCTGTCTCACATTCAGGTCCTTTATCCATTTTGAGTTTATTGTTGTGAATGGTGTAAGAAAGTGGTCTAGTTTAATTCTTCTGCATGCTGCTGATTCCTGACTATTTTTAACCATTTGAGTTTCCGCATAAATTTTAGAAGCAGCTTGCCAGTTTCCATATACATACATAAAGAAGAACCTGCTGGAGTTTTGATTAAAATTTCAGGTATTCTAGATCATTTTGGTGAGAACTGATAACTATATCAAAGGTTATAGTTTTTTTTACATGGTATATATCTTCAGGTATTCATGACTTCTTTACTTTAGCACAGTTTTGTATTGGATAGTTTTGTTAGATTTATTCTGAGATATTTGGTTTTTTGAAATGGTATTTTAAAATTTTTCATTATCTAATTCTTTGTTCCTAATATATAGAAATTGATTTTATGTTTGAAATTTTACTTTTTATCGATATTACACTTTTTAATCTTTAAAACTTGCTATCAACTGTGAATTTCTTAAATTCTTAGTTTTATCTACAGATTATTTAGGAGTGTCTCCCTATACAATTCTATTACTGCTAGTAATGACTCTTTTATTTATTCTTTTCTAATTATTACCCTTTTATTTTCCTTACTTTATTGTACTGTCTGTAGAATCAGCATAACTTAGTGCTCTTGCCATTTATTTGTGAATTTATGAATTATTTATTCAGCTAGTATATATTTAGCACTTAGTTTGTCTCTTTTAAAGATAGACAGTAACATCTAACTCTGTTTTATTTAATAGTGAATTGAATTCAAAGCTTCAAGATACTTTAGAACAAATTGAGGTAAGAAGGATTATATCATAAGTTATAATGTTTTTTTTCTTTTCAGAGGTTTTTGAATAGTACATATGTATCTTATGTTTTGACTTTTGTGTTATTACCAGTGTTCTAGATCACAACACTTTGTTTATTGTTTTTTGTTTGGAATATCTGTGCATGGTCAAGTTAATGTTAGTCTTCTTGTAAACTCAATAATGCTTTTGGAGTTTTGGGATCTGAAAATGGTATTTTGTATCTGAAAACACCATATCTGGAAAGATCCCCAAACTGTTAGTTATAGATAGGTTTTCATGTAAATTATAGACAAAATATTTACCATGTATTAATTATTTTTTTGTTATTAACTTTTTTAGTTCAGTGAGCTAAGTTACATAAGAATAATTATTGGCTGATGAATCCTCCTAAATTCCTAAGCCTTCTGATATTTCATACAGTTCATCAAAAATGTAGAAATGGAAAGGAAAATATATGTCATTGTGAGCATGAAGTCTTGCTTTTCTTCCTGCATTTATTCAGAGTTCATCGCTGTCTTTGGCAGTCATTGCAAAGCAGAGTATTCGTTTTAGTAAATGTAATTAGACTTATTTTTTTTCTGATATTTTATTTTACTGTTTTCCTGATGAGAGTGCTTATAAAAATTGAGGCTGGACTTTCAAATGACCTTTTTTGAAGGTAGTTTTTTTTTTTATCATAAATCCAATCATTTACTAATTATAAGAATGACAGTTTGATAAACATAAAGGTAATGCTTTTAAGTAAATAATCTCTTGAATATTGAGGACTTTCTTTTGAAAGCTCAGTATTTCTTCACTCACAATATATAATATTATTCTGTACTTATGTAGAGAATCATTATGTTACAATAAAATCATTGAAATAGAAATCCTTAAACAAAGTTCATGCATTTAGATATACCTTAAGATGTGCTTAGAAGGTCAATGTAGTTTTGTTGAGAATTACTTTTTAGTGATTATATAGAAGGACTGTTTTATTATTTTTTAAGTCTTACAAATTCAGTTCATACAATTGTAAGATTTTAGCAATTGCTTGAGGAAACATAAAGTACAAATAAAAATAAGATTCCTTTAGTTACTATTATACTGATTTGGTGTCCCTTGAAACACTAAGCATGGGTTTTTAGATACTCACATATTAGTAACATCTTAGTAGGGGCACCTGGGTGGCTCAGTCAGTTGCGCGTCGGACTTCGGCTCAGATCATGAGCCTGCAATTTGTGAGTTAGAGCTCTGTATTGGGCTCTGTGCTGACAGCTCAGAGTCTGGAGCCTGCTTTGGGTTCTGTGTCTCCCTCTCTGTCCCTCCCCTGCTTGCGCTCTGTCTCTCTCAAAAATAAATAAACATTAAAAAAATTAAAAAGAACATCTTAGGAGTGTCTGGGTGACTCAGTCGGTTGAGCCTCTGACTTCAGCTCAGGTCATGATCTCATGGTTCGGGAGTTTGAGCCCCGTGTCAGGCTCTATGCTGACAGCTCAGAGCCTGGAGCCTGTTTCAGATTCTGTGTCTCCCTCTCTCTCTGCCCCTCCCCTGCTCATGCTCTGCCTCTCTCTCTCTCTCTCTCAAAAATAAAAAAACAGTAAAAAAATAACTAAATTTGTTTTTGACTATTAAATCTAGTATGATAGTAGATGTCTTTAGATATTAATTAAAAGTGAGAAATTAAATACTTTCTTCTCATTGCCTTGAAAACATAATTCCTTAACTGCCTCTTGCCTTCTCTTTTAATTCCATAGGAGCAGTTGGATGTAGCTCTTTCCAAAATCTGCAAGAATTTTGACATTAACCATTACACCAAGGTTCAGCAAGCTTATCGACTTCTTGGAAAAACACAGGTTAGTTTTGAAAGAATATTTACTTTTTATTAATTGGGAATCTGTTGATCTTTATGAATGCTGAATATATTTACTAATGTAGAGTGTCCTTAAAAAGTTTCATTTAACAAAGTAAATTTTTATGCCATATTAACATAGGTTCACATAGGCTCAGAGTGTATGGAGTGTAACGTTACAGAGGTTTGTTTTGAACTATGAAGTGTTTGTCAGGTTTAATATTTTCACAATTTTATGTAGGTTTTTTTTTTTTTAAAAGTGTATTATAAGATAATTCATTTGGAGAGGGTGTGTAGTCTTGTACCTCACCTCTTGGTCCTGATTGAGATTCATGGTTCCTAGATGGGCCAGCATGTTTCCCTCAAAGTGGTATGTAAACTTTTGTGTACTGTGTATGTTTACCTGTAAAATAGGTCCATTTCATTTATTGGATTTTTCTCTTTTTTTAATGCTTATTTATTTATTTTGAGAGAGGGTGTGTGACAGTATGTGTGGGGGAGGGGCAGAGAGAGAGAGAGGGAGAGAAAGAATCTCAAGCACAGAGCCCGATGCAGGGCTTGATCCCACACACTGTGAGATCATGACCTGAGCCAAAATCAAGAGTCAGAGGTTTAATTGACTGAGCCACCCAGGTGCCCCTCATTTATCAGATTTTTCAAACAATTCTTTTATTCTCCGATTGTTCTCACTTACCCTCATGGTGCATGGCTTTACATACTCTTACTGTTCAAGGGCTTCCTTGAAAAATTTGCAAAGGGTGTCATTGTTTGAAAGTTAATTGTACTATCTCCGTGTATAGGATTATACATTTATCTAAAAAATAGCTAAATATGATAGATGTAAATGTTTTCTTCCCTTAAATGATCTCCTTAGAAGGAGATCTAAGAATTTACCCAACCACTTAAACTCTGTTTACATTTTAAAATCTGGATAAAGAAATTTGGTTGTTTACCGTAGTTAATTAATTTGTGTGTCTTAGGCTACCTAGGAAAAATTACAAGAAGGTAGACGCTTGGTAATTTTGGGAGACATATTTAAAGACCCTTAAGAATATGATTATAACGTCTAATTTCCCCCATTAGGCTAATTCTTTTACTTGTTAAATATTTATTAGTACCTACAGTGTGCATTGCTCCAGGCACCTCTGTATGAGCCCTCATGTGTCTTTTAGTGAGGGAAGCAGGATGTTGGCTGTAACAAGTGCTGTAAAGAAATAGATATCAGCATAAGCCTATAGAGTCATGCAAAGTACTGATTTATACAGGATGATCAAGAAATGGTTCTTTGAGAAGGTGACCATTGAGAAGCATCCTGAACAATATAAGGGAATGATGGCAAAGCGAATCCAAAGGTGTGATTATGCCTGACATGTCTAAGAAAGAGCAGGATGGGTACCAGTCATAAACACAAAGCAACAGAGCAGTGTTCACGATTCATATTTATCTTTAGGAATATGATGTTATGGTTACTTGAAGGGTTATTTGCAAATAATCAACAGTACAATTATAATTTTATGAAAAACAGTGATCTTTGTGCCTAATTTATAATTGGTAAAGATTTTTTTCTTATGTTTTTCACATCCATTGAAATTTATTTATTTTAATAACATGAAATTATGTTATATGTTTTTTTCTTTCCATAGACGGCAATGGATCAACTTCACATGCACTTCACTCAAGCCATTCATAATACTGTGTTTCAAGTTGTTCTTGGTTATGTGGAACTATGTTCAGGAAACACAGATACAAAATTCCAAAAGCTGCAATATAAGGATCTCTGTACAGTATGTAGTAATTTAATAACTGTTCATATGTCTCTCTTTTTTAGTTTTTAAATTCATATTCCATTTTTCATAGCACCTATTATTTGAAGATGCTACTGAAATAAAAACAAATATGTTTGCCAAACGTTTTTTTTTTTTTCCCCCATATTATTCTTTTTCTCGTAATGGAAGATTCAGTCACACAAATGGTAAAGGTTGATGAGGTAGTATAGATTTATGGAGTGCAGTTGCTTCTAAATGGACTCTTTACTCTGTCATAGCTTCTTTTACCCTTTTCTCTCAGGCTTTTAATTCTCTTCTGTGATTGCATGTAAGGTCCTTCTAAAGCAATCATCTTTGCTGGTTCCCTGTATACACTTTCGGTCAGTCTTTCCATGTGTATAAATGCTATTTTTGTCAGCATCTGTAACCAATTTCTTTTCATTCTTAAAGAAACAGAGGTCTATAGGTCATATAACCACAGGTGAGAAGTGAACTGAGTTGGGCTCTGTTTTAGAATTGGTCCTGCTGATGGATTGATATAGAGTGTGAGGAAAAGAGAATGATGAACAACTGGGAGAACAATGGTGTCATTTGTGTTTACAAGGAAGACTGATTTGTAGTAGAAAGTCATGAATTCTGTTTGATGCCAATTAACATTCAAGTGGACTTGTTGAGGAGGCAGTTGGATAAAAGAACTTCTGGAGACAAGAGCTGAAGTTAGATTTGGGAGTCATCAGCATCTAACTGTACTTAAGTCCATGGTACTTGATAAGAATATTGGGGAAATGGGTGTAGAGAAATGAACTATGGGGCCCTTGGGCCTTGTGACATTCAGGGATTAGGTAGGGAGGAGAGACCAATAGAAGAGTCTGAGAAAGAGCAGCTAGCTGGGTAGGAGAAAAACTAGGAGATGGTGGAACAGCCTACAGAAGAAGTATTTCAAGAAGAATTGACTGTAAACCTATGTCAGATGCTTCTGAGAGTCTGTATAAGGTGATATTACAGAAATGACCACTTGATTTGACAATATGGAGGTCATTGTTGACCTTGGTCTCTTTATTTCTAGCTCAACAATGTTCTGTGTCTCTCACTGGAGACTTTCTTGAATTATTTCTAATATCTACTCAGAAAATAACAGTTATGGCAAGTAGATATCTATTCTCTACTGTAATTATGTCTAGAAACCAGTGTAAAATTAAGCTAATCTTCATTCTTTACTGAGTTTGTCAAAAGTGCAGGTTTTATGGCCATTGGGAAGTATTCTTACTTAAGAGACAATAAATATTCCAGGAGGATGTGATTATATTGGATAGATTAAGGATTAAGTTAATAATGGCAGTGGATGGTTGTTAATAAAGCTTAAAATTTTTTTTTCAAAAATCATTTCATAAATCACGAGAACTATTTCACAAATTTAATGATTATTAACTTCAAGTGTGATAGAGTTGCATAATTACATTTTTAGTTATCCAGTTCTAAGTACAGCCATCATTTGTTATATTTCAGTGATTTTGAAATGTGTTGTTTATCTTCTTATCCATGTGTTTTCTTAGGTTCATAGTATATATTTTTAAATTAAATATCCAAGCAATCAGTTTCATTTTTTTGATTATATTAGTGTTGTCACGAATAGATGTCTCATGGTAAAGCAATTTATTACAAGTTAGTGATTTCTCTGTTACAACAGAAAATAACTTTTAATAATTAAAACAAAAAAATAATTAAAACAAACATTTAAACAAATTAGGCTTTTGTCCTTAAATCTTTACTTTGATTAAATCTGGTGTGTGTTTGTGTGTATGTATAGTGTACTTTGTTACCATTAAACGTTGATTTGTTTTTAAGTCAGAGACATATTTGTGCTCCTACTTCTTGAGAAAGTTCTCTGTGCATTTACAAAATACAAAGATGAAAGTTGTACTTAATTTATAAATGTTTATGAACAAAAATTTGTGCTTAAAGTTTTTACCATAGCATTTTTAAACAATTTCACTGTTTTTTGTAAAGCTGATTTTTGAAGTAGCTGTGTATATTTAAATTATCAGATAACAAAGGGCTTATCTTCCTTGATTTTATTTTGAGTAAATCCTTCTTAAAATGACTCCAGGAAACATGTGGTAATTCTTTATAAAATTATTCATCTGTGTATGATTACAGCGAGGTATATACAATTAAATTAAGGAAACAAGTGATTTATTGGTATACTAGAGCTTTGTCATAGAACCACTCTCCCAGCCCCTGTACAGAACAGCTGGCACATACGTTGTTATACATCCAACACAGTTTACACTCCTGGTTTATATTCAGGCTGTGCTAAAACATTCTTTGAAGGAGTTTTGAAGTGGTGAGAGTAATAGCAGATGTTGATGATGGCTTCATGGAGAAATTTCTTTTCTTTCTTTTTTTTTTTAAGTTAATTTTATTTATTTATTTTGAGAGAGTGAGAGAGAGGGAGAACACAGGGGAGGGGCAGGCAGAGAGGGAGGAGAGAATCCCAAGCAGGCTCTGCACTGTTAGCACAGAGCCCAACACGGGGCTCCATCTCACAAAGAGTAAGATCATGACCTGAGCCAAAATCAAGAGTTGGACACTTAAGCAACTGGAGCCACCCAGATGCCCCCTGGAGGAATTTCTTTGAGAAAAGGATTTAACAGAATTAGGTATGGTGGGCTCTTTATGTTGTAGAGGAGCTGAATAATGAGGTGAAGGATATGATCCATTTTAAGGTGGCCCATTTTGTTTGGCACAATTCTCAACAAAAAATTAACAAAGTTCAGAACTTTACCCCATGCCTCTTAGAAGTATTTAAGCAGTACTGTTACAAGCAGATGGGTGTGGATATCTCTTTGAAACCTAAGCAAGTTTTAATTTGTTTTATAATGTATTCTATTTGACATGTTTAAACCAGGGAAGATTAGAAAGAAATTATTTCTCATCAGATTTATTTATTTGTTAGTTTGATGAAAAGATGTGACCTTTTAGAAACTGAATTCTACAGATGAAGGTGATTACTTCAGGAGAGAAAAATGGAAACAACCCTTAGAAATTTAGTAAATAAACTGATGAAAGGAAATTTAAATATGTTTTCCTGGTGGGAACACATATAAAGGATCTGTAATGGCACAGCTCAAGCAAGGGAGATGATTTGTGAAGGAACCTTGTTTTTGAATGTAAGGTTCTTTATTTTTTAATACGTAGCAATTGTGAATCATTTTAGCCCCAATTAAAAGTAACTGATAATACATATTGAGTGGGTCGCCTGGGTGGCTCAGTTGGTTAAGCATCCAACTTCAGCTCAGGTCATGATCTCACGGTTCATGGGTTCGAGCCCCGAATTGGGTTCTGCACTGACAGCTCAGAGCCTGGAACCTGCTTCGGAAACTGTATCTCCCTCTCTCTCTGGCCCTCCCCTGCTTGTATTCTGTCTCTCTCTGTCTCAATAAACAAACAAACAAAATAAAACATTTAAAAAATACTTATTGAGGGAGAGTCTTATGTCAGGTAAGAAAGAAGGAACACAGCCCTCAGGAGATGTGTAAAAGGTGTTGACTGGTAGATTTTAGAAATGAGAAGAAAGAGTTCAGGCATTTGGGCAGTTGGTTTTCTCTGTTTAATAGCAATATTTTGAAGGAAATCCTTAATCCTAGATAGCATTTAAATATAACATTAAAAAATGAAATACATGAAATAGTATACTCAGCAGAGTTGAAAGAGGGATGAGAGTTCCTGGAAATAGGGAACAATTATGTTTCATTTAAATGGAAAGAGATTGGAAATAGAACTCTAATCATCTGCTTGCCCTCATTCATAGTATTATTTTAAACCACTCACAGGTATCTGTTTATTACTAGAGGAGCTAGAATGAAATTGTACTATTTTTTTTTCTTTGATATCCCTTTACAAAGAAATCTGGGGCAAAATTAGTGTTCTGTTTCTGTTTACTCTGATAAACCAAGAACTTCAGAGTTTTTAAGGCCAATAGCATCCTATTCTGTTATGACATTTCTCCAATTCTGTGTCCTGTCAGCCACTGCTCTGAGTTTAAAAGTTTAGTTGGCTTTGAACTTTTTGAAATCATTTTGTAATTGAATGTACTTACTTTTTCTTTCTTTACTAAACAATGTTTTCTGTAAGATTTAATTAGAAGCACAATTTTTCTTTTTATAGTTTATCTTTCTGTCTGGTTTTCCTGTTTTTCTTGAATATATTGGCTTACAGTTTTTATTTAGATCAGTAATTTAGGCTTTAAAAATATGTACATTATTTTGAAGCACAAATACATTGTGGGGTACATTGATGTACCCCTACATGTTTATACCAGTCTGTGGAGAGATTTCTAGACACCAAGTAGATGCTCTTTATTTAGTAACTTTGTAGAGAAACTATTTGTAGGTTATTTGAAAGTTTATGAAGTATGCATCATTTATAAAAATTTATTTACAGCCTTGTTTGGCAGGCTGTTGGATTTCTTTGGGGAGCTTTTTTAAGATGTTAATTAGGATGTTATTGATTAATTTTATGATAATAAAGCTGGCTAAATCTGGCTGAAATTTTTCCAACCATTTTTCAGTTTTTCATTTCCAAATGAACTTAATGAGTTTTGAGTTCTGTTTTTGAAATGAGCTTGGTAATGTAGTAATACTTTGGTGAAAAATGAGTTAGTTTTTTGTTTGTTTGTTTGTTTTTTTGTTTTTTAGAAAAAAATTTTTGAAATCATTTCAGTATGAGTTTTCTCAGAGTCTGGCCCATTGGAGGTGCTTAATGTTTCTTGAGTAAATTGGATTTCCCTCTTAGTCTCTAATTGGTGTGGTGTTGACACATTTCAAATTTAAGTTAAATGTGACGGAAAGGAAACCAACATTATGTACCTTCTTTGTGCTGTGTACTTTTACAGGTGCCTTGTGTGCATACATCGTAGAGAGACAAACTGAAGGCTAGTGTAATACTCCATTCTTCTAGGCTTTTAAACTTTCATTCTTCTGAGTAGTAGCTCTTGATATTTAATTATAATTCAGTGTCAGTTTTTTGAGAGTTAGTAAATGTCTTTAGTAAGTCCTCTGTTGAAGATACAGTTCATTTTGATGTTCATATAGAAACCTAAAGACAAGTCTTCTTTTTAGTCAAAACATGTTTCTATTCCCAAACTCTCAGGGCATTTTCTGTTATGAAGAATATATTTTCTCTCATCAAATGGTGTGAGAGTATATGGACTGTCTTTACAATGAATGATAAGTCGCTAGGAAGTTCAGAGCTAAATTCAATGTTCATGTATAGTAATAATCATGTTTTTGTTCTCTGTAGAATTAACTGCCTCTTTATCCTTTTGCTGTTTTCTGACTTAAACTAGTCTAGTATTTATGTTCTTATTTCACTTACAATCTTTATAGATTTAGACAGAATGTAGATTATATAAATAGTTGCTCAAATTAAGCAATCATTAATTAACATGTTTACTCTTAAAAGTATACATATTTGAAATTATACAAGTAAAACATTAGTTGTAAGAAAATATAGATAAGCAAAAAGGAGAAAATTAATATTTATGCATGCAAAGCTGGTTCTTTTAATGTGTATGTAAGCAAATAGCTTTTAAAAGTGGGATTATGCTGTATACACAGTTTTATAACATTTTTCCCACTTTCTATATTATAAATAATTTTCCATTTCAGTAAATATGCTACCCACATAACTTTTAATAGCTTGACAGTGTTTCAGTGTAAGATCCTGTGGATTAATTAACCAGCTTCCTATTCTTAGGTATTTATGTTATTTCTAGCTTTTGTCATTATGAACAACATTATAGTAAATAGACTTAAAGCTAAGTCTTTGCCTACATCTTTAATTATTTAGGATAAGTGTTGAGAAATGAAATTGTATTGTGAAAGGCTTTTGGTTCATTTTTCCAAAATTGCCCTCTAGAAAGTGTGTTTCAGTTTTCACTCCTCATCAGCAATGTCTGCTCTTATCCCTCTCCTTGTACACATGAATGCTGATTATTTTGTATTTAATAGCTTAATTGTCAGATACCAGAAGGTAGCATATCAAAATAATTTATGTTCTTTACCATTCAGGCATATTTAGGATGTGAAGGAAATTCAACTGGGGCACTTAATTGATTATTGGGGTTAATTTGGTTGATTTGGTTAGATAGGTGAACAGATATTTTCTGTCTTACTGGAAGCTACAAATTTGAACATTTGGTCAAAGAGAGAAGCCTTTTTAGTTAGAAGAGCAATATTATGTATTTACTTGAGTTGCTGTCTCAGGTCAGTTGTAGAATACTCCAAAGAATTCAGCTGTTGGATTTATTATCACATATTTGTACCATCACCACTCATATATTTTTTATATATGAATATATATTGATTTTTATATATTTAAGGTAAAATAAAAACTAGGTTTTGGTAATTTTTAAAGTTCAAAACTTAATAATCAAAAGATAGGTAAGGAAAAATTTTCTCTGCCATTTATTCTCTGGATTGTCAAGAACCGTGAAGGGTCTGAAATTTTATCCTACTTGCAAACTGACACGCTAGCCTGTGACCCTTTCTTTCATGGATGCTGGAATAGGACATAAAATTCCATTATCTTGGTACTCTGACTTGCTAAGTTAAAAACCAGTTTCCTTGTCATTGCTCAGCTTTTGTTAATCAAGTAATCAGTTTAGCTCAACAAGGATAGATAAGGCTTTACAGAATTTATAACCTAGTAAGATCACATTAATTATGATCAGAGGTAGGATAAGAAAAGTTGAAACAACATAAAGGGTCATTGGGGTCAACGTAGTTCTTTAAGGTTCTAAGGAAAGCAAAACCGTATCTTATTGTTAAGAGAAAGCTGCAGCTTTTGAGCTGGGTCTTGGATTCCAACAGGCACAATGTATGTGGCTGTGTCTGGGGTGGGAGCTGGGGGGTTGGGGTAGTGAGCAGTGTTAGGTTGTCTGACTTGCTTTAACTGGATTTTTAGTATGAATATTTGGTTGTTTTCAGTATTCTTGGGGACTAATGAGTGCCAATGGAGTACATACTTTGGGTTGTAGTTATCTGGGCATCCAGCCTTGCCTCTTTGGAAATGGAGGGGTTTTCTGGTCACTTGAAACTGGCTCAGGTGTGGCAAGGCCCCTGGGCTGCCCACATCTAAGAACCAGTCAGTGTAAGGTAGTCTGCTGGGTGATGTGTGTGTGTGTGTGTGTGTGTGTGTGTGTGTGTGTGTGTGTGTGGTGGAGGATGGGAATAAATGTTGAAAAACCAACCTATTTTTAAAGCCTGGCACACACTGTCAGCAGAAACAAAAAATAATTTCCTGGTAGAAAGTCATTCTTGAGACCTGTCAAGAAACCTTATTTTTAATTTGATAGTGTTTTTACATTTAAATACTGCCCCTTTTTTTGTGGTAATCTCACAGCATTTTATCACTTGTAACTTTGAAAGATAAATTATGTATTCTGATTATACCTGCTTTGTTTGAGTATTAAACTGTCTATTTGATTAAGGCCATTTAATAGCAATTTGAATTTAAAGGAGACCTTTCTGTTTCACAATTTAGAAGGTGCGAAGTTCTTAGTTCCGAGTTAGCATCATTTATATCATACTTATTGCATATGACTTCATAGATATATACAATTTTAGCATTAATGATAAAAATGCCTAGTAGATGAGAGTGCCTGTTTTCTCACCATGATACATTTGTGTTTTTAAATCATGAATGAATCCAGTTTGACACAAGAGAAGTTTTGCTACAGCGTATGTATATTGTTGTCTTTGGACAGTCATAGTGTTTAAAGCTTCAGAATAACCTAGTAGAGAGAATTTAGATTATTTGCTTTATCCCTTAAGGTGTTTAGATAAATGAAGTGATATTTATAACATCATGACTGAGTAAGTCACAAAGTCGGGCCCTAAGCCCAAACGTGTGGCTATCCAGTCCGCTATACTGTGCACATTTCTGGCTTCCAGTGGCTAAAAAGTACTGAAGATATTCATATTTTCTACAGTGTGGCCCTCACAGAAGTAATTCAAGGTTGGAAAGATCTTGTAATTGCTTGGCCCAGACACTTCCTTAGGTCTGGAGTTTAGCCTCCCCAGAGATGTTTTAAGCTCCAGGGCCAAGTGCTGTTTGAATCTGCAACATCTTTCCTGAAGCCTCCCCAACAGGCAGTGGTCCTCCCGGACAGGCAGTGGTCCTCCCTACCAGCTTCTGGTGATGCAGCTCACAGCACTAGCGGTATTCATCTGAAGATACTGCTAACTCTTTGTGGGTTTTTTTTTTTTTTTAATCTATCAGTGTGTGTTTGAAGTTGGGGGTGGAGGGTGGCAGCGACTGGGAGTTGGGGAGCCCTGTGAGGATGCCAAGACATCTGTTCCCTTTATGTTTGTCATGATGTGATCAGAGTGCTAAATCAAAGTGAAACAACAACAAAAAATACCTTAAGATATTCCCTAAGAATTTTTATTTTGACGTTTTAATAGAAAAATTATCTTTCTGAAATTTTTGTAAGTATTTGGTAGTAGAGATTTCTGAGGAATATAAAAGTAAATTAATAAGAGAAAACTAAATTCTGCAGCATCTTTTTTTTTCATATTTACCACTTTGCACTTAAGCAACTTTTAAAAGATGACTTTTTTTCATTGCATGCTTCAGATTTGGAAAGGCTGCTTATGTTCATTTCACGTTCTTTGAAAATGTCCTCTAGAGTCTCACTTAGTGCTGATAGTCTGGGCTGGAATGTTGCTGTTTTAATAAGCTAATTTCATAATTTTTATTTTGACCAGGTATGTTTGTTGGTTGAGATGGTTAAATAGCAGAAATGGAAGGTGCAAAGTGTTAGCTGACAGTGAGGAAGAAAGGGATATGATATCTGTGGATTTTTTTAAAGTGTTCTTCAAGATTTGATTAGGAAGCCTATTTGGGGGATGCCTGGGTGGCTCAGTTGGTTAAGTGTCCCACTCAGCTCCTACTCCGCTCAGATCAGTTGGTTAAGCGTCCTACTCCACTCAGATCATGATCTCATGGTTCATGAGTTTGAGCCTCGCATCGGGCTCTGTGCCGATAATGTGGAGCCTGCTTGGGATTCTCCCTCTCCCTCTCTCTCTCTGCTCCTCCCCTTCACATGCACGCACATTCTCTCTCAAAAATAAAAATAGATACACATTAAAAAAAAAAGCCTATTTTGATGTTTGAATAGTGAAGCATAATGGTAATACTGTGTTGAAATTTTTACATTGTAATATCCAGATTTGTGAATATTCTCCAAATCCTGCTCCCTCTGTTACCTTTTATAACCTTCAGAGTTACTAGAGATCTATGTTATCTGTATAGAGGTTATGGATTTAAAATTTTTTAGATTACTTAAAATATTCTTTCTCATCTGTATGTTTTTGAGAGATATTTCTAAAATACCGTACTTTTTTTTCTTTTCCCTTCACCTCACAACCTTTGCTGAATAAATTGACACTACTAGCTTTCAAAGAATGGCAATGGAAAATAGCTCTTGAACACAGAGTAATATTTGATAATTAAATTTCTATTTCCCATATATTCTTAATTTTTAAAAGAATTTAAAGACATGTTATTTCAGTTCTTTGGGATGTCTTGCTGTGAATATTATCTAAATTGATCAAGATTTCATTGCTATGATTGATACGTGATACAAACATAGAACTGGAATTACAATATGGTGCTCCTCTGCCTTGGTATTCCTGGTTTTTTTCTAAATGAATCCTCCTCCCTTAATTGGGATTTCAACTGAGATGAAGTATTAAGCATTTAGTAATTGGTGAGTGGATTAAACTAGTGATGAGGTAGTTAGATCCAGGAATCTCTAACACTATTTTGTGAAAGGTGAAACTTGAATCCAGACTGGTGTTTTGTGGAAGGGTATGTGACTGATAAGTTGTAGAACTGGTGCTGGCTGGACCCAGGACTTCCAGTTCCTTCTCTAAGCCTGTTTCTAATATGCCTTGCTGGTGTGAAAAAGAATAGATGTCTGAGTGGAGGTTTCATGGGCTGTTAATTCAGAAACCCAGATTCTCTTCTTGGCCTGCCTTTTAGTTTTTGATTACTTACTCAATTATTTGCTTATTTGTTGGTTTCTTTGAATTTCTTTTGTTATAGTTATGATTCACCCATGTCTGTGTAATAAAGGTTCTCTATTTGAAATTTAGAGGAGATTTTTTTAAAGTAATGAGAGAATACTAGTTGTGAATGATTTTAGTAATAAGGTGTTAAAAGCATGAGAGAACCATTTGTTGCTATGAGAGTTGACACCACTTAGTTACATGGTATAGTGGAAAGTGGTTTTTGGAGTCCAGTTTTAAAATGAAATGACTCTTTTAATTTATTGCCAACATGGTCTTCAAGTGCAGAAATTAACCATCTGGGCTTAAATGTATTGAAAACAGTATTTTTTTATCTAGCCCACCTTGCCCTTTTTTCTTAAACTGTTTGTGTATGTATTTAGTACAATGAATCTCTGCATTTGTTTCTATTTTAAATTAAAAATTTAGGCAAGAGTCATCTTGTTATCTTGTGCTCAGTACATCATAGTCTTATGTTTGTATGTATGAACATTTTTGAAGATGATAAAATATGGATTCTTTTGGGAGACTTTTGGGCATGTGCAGTGGTTTAGCTGGATTTATGAATTATTTACACTTGGGTCAGTTTGGTGAGAAAAAGCTTGCTATAACTTCAATAATTTCAACTTTTTTGGGAAAAAATACGAATACATCTCTGTGTATCTTGTCCAAACACATTAAATTTCAGCAAATCGTCAAGACGAAATGTAGTAAAGAACCTACTTTTCCTAGAAAAAATAGGCAAATAACGTAGCTAGACAGTGGCTGGGTGGAAAATAGAAGGTAGTAGTAGTTCTAAGGTTCAATTTTCTGGTTTGTTAAACTGTGACAAGTATAATAAAAATTAATTGGTGGGCTATAACACAATTATTTGTATAGCCATAATTTTTCTTTGGGAAGAAATAAGAATTGTCTTCCTTTTATCTACCCCAAAGAATGTTGGTATATAATTAGATTAAATTTATTTGCATAATATAAATATAAATTTATGTAAAGTTGAGTTTATGAAAGTGAAAAAAATTGACTTGTAGAAGAGTACCTTTATTTAGGTGAATGATTGAGGAGTTGCAGCCCAGAACTTTTTTTGTGATTTTTTTTTTCTTTGCCCTCTGCTTTTGACTTTTTCTTGACCATGTGCATCAGTATCAAGTTTTTATTAAATGTGTGTGCTATAAGAGATTTGTTATGATGGGATAAAAATAAACCAAAGGGAAAAACAATCAAGACTGGTTCATTGTCAAGTGTGAATTATAAAAGTAAACATGAAATATATACATAAAAAATTACTCCAAATTATGGCATAAATATGCAATAATATTTTATATTAATCTCTGTAAGCCATGTGTAAATGTGGATGGTCATTCTAATTCTTCTATGAATAGGTTACTTATAGCCTATGTGGTATATTTAGAAAAGTGTCACTTCCTCCTACGTTTCTTCCATTTCATTCCCAGCCCCACCTTGTAAAGGTAACTAACTTCAGTGTTTTTAAAAATATATTTTATATATATAAAAAACTTGTATATAATTAAAAAAATTTCCCTTTCTCATATATGTATGTCATGAAGGGGAAATTAAAAAACAAAATTAATTCCTGTATAGTTAACATACAGTGTTGGATTAGTTTCAGGTGTACAACAGAGTAATTCAACAATTCAGCACATTACTCAGTGCTCATAAAATCTTGATGTACTCTTAATCCCCATTACCTGTTTCACACATCTTCTCACCTACCTCCCCTCTTACAGGGAGCTAGAGAATATGATGCTAAGTGAAATAAGTCAGTCAGAGAAAAAATTTATGTGGAATTTAAGAAACAAAACAAATGAACAAAGGATAAAAAACAAACCAAATAACAGACTCTTAACTATAGCAAACAAACAGGTGGTTACTAGGAAAAATTTTTTTTAATTAAAATTTAAATATGTGTTGTCAACTTATCATTTTCATAGTTTATACACACATAGTGCTCCTTTGTGTGTATAAACACTAGTTTATTCAACCAGTCTCCTATTTGGACATTTAGATGGATTCCAATATTTTGTGATTACAAATAATCCTTCACAATAAATAATCTTGTGCATAAGTATTTTCACATTGTTTGAGGATAAATTCAGGATAAATTCCTAGAAGCGGGATTGCTGGGTCAAAGGGAACATGCACATGTAGTTTTGTTAAACAATGCCAAATTCTCCTCCATAGGGTTATATCATTTTTCATTCCCACTAGCAGTGTATGAGGGTGGGTGCTTTTTCATAGTCTTGCCAACAGAGTATACAGAGTATCAAAGATAAACAAAGCCAAATACTAATTAAAGTGTATGGAAAGATTTTAATCAATAATACACTGTTGAGAAATGGAAAAGAATCCAGTGTGAACCAAGTTCACCTTTCATTTTGTACAGAGGTTACTGGGCATTTTAGAGGGGAAAGGTATGAGTTGGAGCTTAGAGTCAGGAAATGAAAAATTACAAAAAACGGGTGGTAGGGGTTAATCCTTGTGAAGCCCATCTGGGTTTGCTGACTGGCACTTATGGAAGTGAGGCTCCTACTCTCTCCCTCACAGGCTGGGAGACAGGAGGCCTATCTTCAGGTGTTAGCTGAAAGAAACAGTAAATTCTTTTGGCAGGCTTGAGTTTTCTCAGTAGGCATGTTAATGGGGACTAGGGTCATCCTAGTATGCAGCCTTGAGCTTTTACAAACTATGTTAGTGTTTTGTTCGATTTTTTGCAGGCCAAGAATGAGGCCTAGTCAAGAAGAGGGCTCAGAGAATCTTAGCTAGAGTTTGGTCAAGAAGAGATTCTTTGTTAATGGTCAACTTTAAAATTTTCACCAATCTGATGAGTGAGAATTTATATCTTATTGTAGTTTTAATGTACATGTGTCCTGTTATGAGTGAAGTGGGACATGTTTTTTGTATGTTTAATGGCATTTTTGTATCTCTTTTTGTGAAGTTTGCTTGTAACTTCTTTCCATTCTTTTATAGGATGCTTGGTCTTTTCCCCCCAAAACTTTTAGGAGTTTTTTGTTTGTTTGTTTTTAAGTTTATTCATTTATTTTGAGAGAGAGCAAGAGAGTGAGTGGGAGAGGCGCAGAGAGAGAGGAAGAGAGAGAATCCCAAGTAGGCTCCACTGACAGTATGGAGTTCAAGATGGGGCTTGATCCCATGAACCGTGAGATCATGACCTGAGCCGAAATCAAGAGTCAGATGCTTACCTGACTGAGCCCTCCAGACGCCCCAGAGAGTTCTTTATAAATGCATGATATTAACTCTTTGTTGCGATATATGCTGTGAATATTTTTCAAGTTTGTTAAATTTGTCTTTTGACCTTGTTTATAGTGTTTTGTTTTGCCATGTAAATTCTTTTTAAAAATTTTTATGTAGTAAAATGTATCAACTTTTACATTTTATTACCTCTAATTTTGAGTCATAGTTAGAAAGCCTTTCCTTACATCAAGCTGAGGAAAGAATTAACTCAAATTTTCTTCTAGTGCTAGTATAGTTTTATTTTTTCCATTTAGATCTCTTATCCTTTTGGAGTTTATTCTTATGTATGGTGTGAGGAGTGGGTCTAACTTTGTCTTTTTCCAACTGACTATCCAGTTATCCTAACACTATTTATGAAAAAAACTATCTTCACCTATATTTATCAAATACTCTATTTTCATATGAGGCTGGACCTATTTCTGGCCTTTTTTAATTTCTATCTCAGTAAATTCATAAATTAGGGAGAATTGGTATCTTGATGATGTTGACACATCCTAGTCAAGAATAAGAGATGTCTCTCTGTTCAAGTCTATTTTATGTCTTTCAGTTTTCTTTATAGAATTTTGGATCATTATTTGTTAAGTTCCAAAAAATTTCATCTTTTTTATCTTTTGTTATTATAAGTGGAAGTTTCTCATTCTGTGTATCTTCCAAATGGTTATTATATATATATATATATATATATATATATATATATATACATTAATATATATACAAATGCACTAATTTTATAAGCTGCTACCTTGCTGAATTATTTTATTGTTTTAGTTACTTTTATCACTGATTCTCTAAGAATTATATTCTAGATATATTATTATATCATCTGCAGATAGATATAGTTTGGTTTCTTCTTTTCCTGTTTGCTTCTTACTCTATTTTATAGTGTAATTGTATTGGTTAATGCCTCCAGAACATTGTTAAATAGTGGTGGAGATAGTGGGCTTCTTTGTCTTGTTCCTAACCACAGTGGGTATGCCTTAGTTTTCTTATCTTAAGGAAATATGCATCCATTTTTATTTTTTATGAGTTATTATTACAGACGGCTGTTGAATTTTGTCAAAAGGTTTATTCCAGCATCTTTTAGAATAATCATTTGATTTTTTTTTGTTACACTGTTAATATGATGAATTACATTAATAGATTTTGTAAGATTGAACCATCCTGCCATTCTTGGCTTAAACGCAACTTGGGCTATGACTCCAGAGCTTAACAACTCTTTTATTTTACTACTTCCTAGTTGAATTTCAGAGATTTGACATGCTTACATAAAAATGGACTGAGTCATACAAGTTAGTATTTTTATTAATTGCTTGATGAATGTTTTAATAAACAAGGAGCTTAGAGGAGGGAAATATCATTATGGAGAGAAAAAACTTCTTGAAAGAGAGAGGACCACTACCGACCTGTGCTATCCTAAGCATCAGTCACACCATAACTATACTTGCTATGTACTTATTTCTACCAGCTATTTACTTTGGAGAGCTTAATATACCAGTCTTACTAGCCTTCCAGTGTTTTATCAGCATGATAAATGCTGTGGGTTAATTTATTTTTTTTTAATTCTTTTTTTAATTTATTTTTAATTTAAGATAAATCTCGTGGGTTAATTACCAAGAGAAGAAATGTTAGGAAATCTCAAATGATGAAGCAGATGTTCCATTTTGACAGAAAGCCTACAAAATAGGATGGAGGCATGACTCTACCTGTAGGAAAAAAAGGGCAGAAGGACAAACTGGTAGTTTATACAAAGGATAGAGGGGGGTAAATCCACACATTTTCATTAGGGAGATCTGAGACCACATATTATATCATAGCCACATTATATAAAACATTATTTTTAAATATTAATAGGTATGGAATATCTATAATATCCATGTAATTTCTAGAATTTAGAAATTGTCAAAGGTATTTAGTTTGAACAAATGACATGATTGATTGATTGATTTCCTTTTGGCAAGTTGTGATAATTTTCAAGTTAACTTTTCTCATTTTCTTCAGCATGTTACCCCAGACAGCTATATTCCATGCCTTGCAGACCTGTGCAAAGCACTATGGGAAGTTATGCTCAGCTATTACAGGACTATGGAATGGCATGAAAAGCATGACAATGAGGATACTACTTCTGCTGCTGGTATGAAATCATTTTAATCTATAATTTTTTTTTTAAGTTTATTTATTTATTTTGAGAAACAGAGAGAGAAAGAAAGCCTGAGCAGGGGAGGGCAGAGAGAGAGGGAGAGAGAGAATCCCAAGCAGGCTCTGCACTGTCAGTGTGGAGCCTGACGAAGGACACGATTCATGAACTGTGAGATCGTGACCTGAGCTGATATCAAGAGCTGGATGTTAACTGACTGAGCCACCCAGGCACCCTGGAAATCATTTTTTTTTTTTAACATTAATTTTTGAGAGACAGACAGAGCACAAGTTGGGGAGGGGCAGAGAGAGAGGGAGACACAATCCGAAGCAGGCTCCAGGCTGTGAGCTGTCAGCACAGAGCTTGATGTGGGGCTCAAACCCACGAACCGTGAGATCATGACCTGAGTGAAAGTCAGATGCTTAACTGACTAAGCCACCCAGGTGCCCCAAGTCATTCATTTTCTTTACAATCTCCATTATCTTTGGGGATTAACTGGGCCAAAGGACTTCTTAAGTGACAGATACTACCAGTTTTCAGGAATATGTCATGATGGCTTTAGGACTAAATTATTAACAAAAGGTCTTTGAAAAAATTAATTCCAAACTAGTTAAGGCATTGGTCTGTCCAAATTTACTATAAAATCAATGCTAATGTTTACTATTAAATCTTTTTGCTAGTTGTCAAGTTGTACTAATAAAGCTAGATTCTAAGGATTAATAATTACATTTTTCTTCCTGTGAAAACACAGTAGGACTTAAAATTTCATAAAAAGCAAGGTTTTAAAATATTAATCTTTGAATAAAAACCACAACTTTAAATGACTATGGTATAGTCAGCTACATAAGGAACAAATCTTTGAGAAATTATATTAACTAGACATTATATTTAAATTACTTCATTTATATAACTATATGTCTTAAGTGATTATCCTTGTACAATAGCTTAGATTAAGTATTTGAGATACTTTTTAAAAGTACTAAATGCTTTTATCAGCATTTTGTTTAATATGATCAAAATAAATTATATTGCACAAGTTTTTGTTTTGCACACAATTTAATGTAGCTAATCAATCAAATTAGTTTAGTAGCTTCTAATTTCTTTTTTTTTTTAATTTTTTTTTTTTTTTAACGTTTATTTATTTTTCAGACAGAGAGAGACACAGCATGAACGGGGGAGGGGCAGAGAGAGAGGGAAACACAGAATCGGAAGCAGGCTCCAGGCTCTGAGCCATCAGCCCAGAGCCCGACGCGGGGCTCGAACCCGCGGACTGCGAGATCGTGACCTGAGCCGAAGTCGGACGCTTAACCGACTGAGCCACCCAGGCGCCCCAAGTAGCTTCTAATTTCTGAGATGCTTGGTTTCTGTGGTTGGGTGGGTGGAAGCTCACTCAAATCTTACTGTAGGATTCTGGTAGTATAGAAGACATAAGTTTAATATTTGTCTTGACTCATAAGAAGCTTATAAATATATATAGAATATATAGATAGCAAAAAATAATGGGGGTGCCCCGGTGGCTCAGTTGAGCATCCAACTCTTGATAGTGGCTTAAGTCATGATCTCATGGTCATGAGACTGAGCCCCATGTCGGGCTCTGTGCTAAGCATGGAGCCTTCTCGGTATTCTCTCTCTCTCTCTCTCTCTCTCTCTCTCTCTCTGCCCCTGTCCTGCTCATTCTCTCTCTCTTTCTCTCTCAAAATAAATAAATATACTTGAAAAAAATAACAGAGGAAAATTCTACAGAAGGAATCCTTTTAGAAATATTGCTGGGAGGATGGCAAAGGTAGGGAAAGATGAGAAAGCAGAAGAAAGGAGTGGACACTGAGCTAGGTTTCTAGGCCAGACTGTTTTTACCTAACTCCTATACTCTCATCCCTGTACTACCTCTGTGAGCATGGGCTTTGCAGTCAGAGATACATGGCTTCCGATTTTGACTGCCATTTTCCAAAGATAAGAATGTGAAGAAGTTTATCTTCTCCATGCCTCAGCTTTCCTCTTAGAATGATAGATTAAAAAAAACAGAACAAATAAAAAGTCCCATATAGGGTAGTAACACATCTACTTGTAGATTTGGTGTAAAGTTTAGAGAAAATATGAAGTGCTTACACTGGTTGTTGTTAATATCAAATGAAATGGGTCAAGAGATAATAATAAGACTATTATTAATGAAATATACATATGCCTTTTTCTTTAACATTTATTTATTTTTGAGACAGAGAGAGACACAGCATGAACAGGGGAGGGTCAGAGAGAGAGAGGGAGACACAGAATCCGAAGCAGGCTCCAGGCTCTGAGCTGTCAGTACAGAGCCCGATGCGGGGCTCGAACTTGCGGACCACAAGATCGTGACCTGAGCCAAAGTCAGACGCTTAACCGACTGAGCCACCCAGGCGTCCCTGCCTTTTTCTTTTTAAACCTCAGGTTACTTAGGGAATTGTTCGGCTTAATGGGATTCCAGATCTTCACAAGTTTATCCTGTTTTGGCAACCTTTCTTTTTTTTCTAGTTGCAGAAACTGTTAAGACATTTCAGCACCTGTTTTCCCTTTTCTAA
Source organism: Panthera pardus (assembly GCF_024362965.1). Classification (NCBI taxonomy): domain Eukaryota; kingdom Metazoa; phylum Chordata; class Mammalia; order Carnivora; family Felidae; genus Panthera; species Panthera pardus. The sequence continues at coordinate 96,346,346 of NW_026527013.1, forward strand.
TACATTAAGGAGAAACCAAAGACAAAGTTTGGAACAAAATTAATACAACTTTAGATATAAAATAAGAGTTTAGGGGACAATATATATTCATCATAGTGAGGTTTGCTTTTTTGCTTCAGGCTCATAGTTTGCATGTATTATTGTATATATGTATGTATTTTTATTGGGTTATAGAGTCAAACTTAAAACACCAATTGAGCCTTTCATACTTAATCCTCTCTGCTACAATTCCTTGACCTGATTTTGTGTATTTTATGAATATTCAGGACTCTGATGAGCCTAACAGCTGACAATATCTAGAACTCCAAAAAGTCATTTTTTCACTTGAAATTAATCCTTTCATATTCACATTAAGAAATACAATTGTAGGAGTCCGAAATTTGAAAATTTTTCTTCACAGAACTTCATAAAGCTGAAACAGTCTCGAGGTCACCTGCTGTAATGATACTCTTGGTATCTTAACACTTTACTATCATAAAATAAAACTCTAAAGGTATAGTCTGGGTGCACTGCCCTGAGCTGCTGGTTTCTTGGTAGCCACACTGAACAGATAATAAATAGCTTCAGCTGTAGGAGTGGTCAAAGGTACACAAGGCATGAACCTGGGGTGTGGCCTATGCAAGGGCCTTTTGCTGGTTACCAGTGGACACCCTGCTAGCCTAAGATGAAATAACATCCTTAGTTGTTCCACATAGTTTAGTCATAAAAAGGCATAATCTTTTTAATATAAATGTACATAATTGCATTTTCCGGTTTCTTTTAGGGGGGAAATTTGTTTTGAAGCACATCATTGCTCTTACCTGTTGAACTGGACATTGTTAGATTATTTGGAATGGATAGGACTATCCTGGATTATGAAAAATATAAAACATATGCATCATTACCTTACTGCATGTGCAGTTCTGCAATCTGTACTTTTGGTAACATGCTTATTAACTGATACTTAGGTTATTGGTTCCTGTAATGCCCTGGCAGTCATCGAGAACCTTGTCTCTGCAATCACACTACCTAAGTTAGAATTCCAGCTGCAATCACATAGGTACTGAGTGGTCTTAAGTGTAGAATACTTAACATTTCACAGTCTGAATTTGTGTATCTTATAAAATGGGTTTAATCCTAATACCTATTTTTGACATTGTTTTGATTGTATAAATATTTGTATATTTTACATAGGCTTACAATACATGAGAGTTAAAATGTTTTTTTCGGAAAACAAAAATGGGAATCAAATCTGAAAATGTGTATCCTCTTTTATTTTCAGAAGGGAGTAATATGGGTACTGAAGAAACTAATTTTGATCGTGGCTACATAAAAAAGAAATTGGAACATGGACTTACACGAATATGGCAGGTTTGGGTTTTTTTAATTATTTTCTTTACAAAAGCAACTGAAACTTTCATGTCAAAGTTTTAGAAATTCGGTGTTTGAACTTTTCTGTACTTATTTGTATTCCTTATAGATTTAGTTATATGTTAGTTTTTCTTTGGACTATATCTGTCATTTAATTTAACTTCTGTAATTTAGTTCACAGTTTTATTTGTCTGTAAATCTTCTAATTTGAAAATCTCTATTGGGAATATATATATATTCCTTGGTTACATTTTTGCTTTTAGTGTCCTAGCAAATGCACGCTTACCTTAAGAAATTGCTTTCTTATTGAGATACTCTATTTATTTTTATTTCATTTATTTATGTTTTCTTTCTGCTAATTTTAGATAAAGGAAAACTAAATAGGTGATAGTTGGGTTAACATCTAGTATAGAATGAAAAAGTTTTTTCTAAGTCAGTGATTTTGTGCCTTGAGGGCATCTTACATGTTTATTGACTGAATGTTATCTTCTTAAACTTTTCTTTTACAGTTTAGTGGCATAGTTGTTATCAGATAATTAAATTTGTTAATTTCTTTAAATTTATTACTTCCTAGACAAAAGTGTAATTTCTTTGAAGATAACTCTTTTTTGTTCTTTTTGGGCTGCTCTTTTGAATTCTATTCTATTCTTATAGAATAGTAATTCTTATAGAATAGTAATTCTATTCTTAATTTTTTGAGGAACTTCAGTACTATTTTCCACAGTGGTTACACCAATTTACATTCCTATCAGTAGTGCTAAATCAAGAGTTCCTTTTTTTTCACATCCTCAGCAACACTTGTTATTTCATCTCTTTTTTGATTTTAGCCATTTTGACAGGTATAGGGTGATATCTCATGGTTCTGATTTGCATTTCTCTGATGATTAGTGACATTGAGATCTTTTCATGTGTCTGTTGGCCATCTGTATGCCTTCTTTGGAAAAATGTCTACTCAGGTCCTTTGCCCATTTTTAATTGGATTATTTGAGGATTTTTTTTGCAGTTGAGTTGTATAATTTCTTTATATATTCTCAGATATATCATTTGCATATATCGTCTCCCATTCAGTAGGTTGTCTTTCCATTTTGTTGATGGTTTCTTTCGCCATGAAAAAGCATTTTATTTTTGTGTAGTTCCAATACTTTATTTTTGCTTTTGTTTCCCTTGCCTGAGGTAAAAAATCTGTAAAGATGTTGCTAAGGCTCATGTCCAAGAGATTACTGCTTATGTTTTCTTTTAGGAGTTTTATGGTTTCAGGTGTCACATTTAGGTCTTTAATCCATTTTGAAATTGTTTTTGTGCTTAGGGAAGAAAGTGGTCCAGTTTCATTCTTTTGCATGTAGCTTTCCAGTTTTCCCAGCATCATTTATTGAAGAAACTGTCTTTTCTCCCATGGTGTATTCTTGCCTTCTTTATCATAGATTAATTGACCATACAAGTGTGGGCTTATTTCTGGGCTATTATACTCCATTGGTCTATATATCTATTTTTGTGCCAGTAATATACTGTTTTGATTGTTTCAGTTTTGTAATATATCTTGAAGTCTGGCATTGTGATACCTCCAGCTTTGTTGTTCTTTCTCAAGATTGCTTTGGCTATTTGGGGTCTTTTTTTGTGGTTCCATACAAATTTTGGATTGTTTGTTCTAGCTCTATGAAAAGTGCTGTTGGTATTTTGATAGGGATTGCATTAAATCTGTAGGTTGCTTTGGCTGGTATGGACATTTTAACAATATTCTTTGAGTCTATGAGCATGGAATATCCTTCCATTTGTTTGTGTTGTCTTCAATTTCTTTCATCGTCTCATAGTTTTCAGAGTAAAGGTCTTTCACCTTTTTTGGTTGTTTATTCCTAGGTATTTTATTCTTTTTGGCGCAGCAGTAAGTGGAATTATTTTCTTAATTTCTCTTTCTGCTACTTTGTTATTAGTTTATAGAAATGCTACCGATTTCTAGGTATTAATTTTGTATTTTGAAATTTTGTTGAACTTATTTTTTACTTCTAGTAGTTTTTTGGTCAAGTCTTTAAGGTTTTCTATGTATAATACCCTATAATCTGCCAGTGACAGTTTAAGTTCTTCCTTACAAATATGGATGCCTCCTTTCTTCTTCTTGTCTAATTGCTTTGGCTAGGACATCCAGTGTTGAATAAAAGTAGCAAGAGTGGGCATCTTTTTCTTATTCCTAATCTTGGAGGAAAAGCTCTCAGTTTTTTACCATTGAGTATGATGTTAGCTGTGGGTTTTTCATATATGGGCCTTTATTCTATATTAAACTACTTAAAAGAAAAGTTTATTTATTTTGAGAGAGAGAGTGTGGTGAGGGGCAGAGAGAGAGAGGGAGAGAAAGAATCCTAAGCAGGCTCCATGATATCAGTGCGTGGAGCCCAATGTGTGGCTTGATCCCATGTACCCTGAGATCATGACCTGAACTGAAATCAAGAGTTGCATGCTTAATCAACTGAGCCCCCCCAGGCATCCCTAAACTGCTTTTTTTTTTTAAATGTTTGTTTTTATTTTTGAGAGAAAAAGAGCAGGAGTGGGGCAGGGACAGAGAGAGAGGGAGGCACAGAATCAGAAGCAGGCTCCAGGCTCTGAGCTGTCAGCACAGAGCTCGACGTGGGGCTTGAACTCAAAAACTACGGTATCATGACCTAGGCCGTGGTAAGATACTTAATTGACTGAGCCACCCAGCTGCTCCCTTTAACTGCTTTTTAATTTATTATTAATTATGGGTTTGGGCTGATGTTTTTCTGAATTTTATATATACTGGAAAGGGAAATCTCATACCCACTGAGTATAAGTGTAGGGTCAGATAGGAGTTATTTCTGATTTAATTTCCTGATATAGTCTCCTAATAACACTGATTGTACTTGAAATTGTAGAATCCATGGCAGAATTTCTGGTAATTCAGTGTACTTTGAAATACTGACCTGGCATTTCATATAGCTAGTTTCCATTCAGTCTGGCAATCTGATATCATTCCTGATATAGTAGAATCTGTTAAATATGAGGTTTAGTAAATTTAAGCATTTAGCTAGTTTAATGAAAGTGATCATTCTTTTGAGTATAGATTATTGTGTTGTACGTTTCAAGCTTTAGAATATCTTCATCTCCACCACTCCCAAGTCTCATTTGCCCCCCTACCACAGTTCTCAACTAGTTCTAAACAGTATTTTGCATACATTAGGAACGCATTTGAGTGTTTGTCAGTTGAAAGTACAAGGCTCAATTCAATTTGAAAAAGCAAAACCTATGAAAAACAAATGTTTTTTGATAACATATTCAGCAGGCAAACCTGACCCAATTTGAATTCATTCAGCAACAGAACCAGACCAGTATTGTCATTAAACTTTTTGTAGTGTTTATCTCATTAAAGTGAACATTTATATGTTGTAGGAATATTAATGCATTTTATTTTGGGATACTGCCTTACACCCCACTGGGGCTGTTATATGATATATGCTATATATGTGCCATAATACATTTCTAACATCTGAAATCCTGAATTCCAATGCATAAGTGAGTGTGTGACAATTTGTATACTTTCGTCATAAATATAGGGATAATTAAATTCTAAGAAGATATTTAACCTTTCTGACATAAAAATTAAATTCAAAATCAGAATGACTGTGATTTTTGATACGAAAATTTTTAGAATATTTTCCATGCATTTTTACTCAACTAGAAAGTCTGTAATAAAAAAGTTTGTATCAATTGTACCATTTGGCAGAAACTGTCAATTTGAGAACACAGCGGTGAACCCATGATACTTGACCTTATGGAGCTTACAAACCTAACTATATGAAAGTCTTGATCTTCCAAGATTTTTATTTTATCTTTAAATATTTGATATGTAAGAAATTATTCATATTATTCATGTGCTTATTATTTCTTTTTACTATAGAGAATTAGGGTTGCAATATTTCTACTTTTTGTGAATTTGAGATTTTCTTTACATCCTATTAGCCACCCACTTAAAAATGTTTTGCTTGGGCATTTGGAAAAATAACCATGTATTTCTTCTTTGTGGTGGGAGTTAAGTTCTATGTGTATATTAAAGCAAGCTTATTATTAATTGTATTATTCTAATCTATATTTTATTTATTTTTTGTTTCCTTGGCCTGTGTCATTCTGAGGGAGGGGTTTTAATCTTTCAGAAGAATTGTAATTTTGTCAGGTTTTTGTTTTATTTCTAACAATAGCTTTTGCTTTTTATACTTGGATGCTAGGTTGATTGATGCTGCAATGCTAATAACCACTTTACCTACCTTCTTTGTATGTAATTCCCTTCATTAATTAAAAAAATATGTAGTTCTTTTGTCCTGAGGCATTTTGCTATGAATTCTAGCTTGTTTTATTATTATCATTGCTGTGTTTATTTTGTTCATATTTTCCTTTGTGTCTTTATTTTAAATGCTTTTGGATCATGTTTGTGTCTTCTATAAATATAAAAGAAATGTCTTTTTTTTGAGAGACTTTATCTTTTAATTAGGCAGTTGAATCTGTTTATATTTTTATTAATGTTTTAATTCATACTTCTTTAATTATTAGAGAAGGTGAACATTTAAAAACTCCATAACTTAACTGATTTGTGAATTATTTGTTTTTTGTTCATAAGTTCTAAATGATTTATATGATAATGACTAATCTTTTGTATATCATATGTCTGTTCACTTATTTTCAATATGCAGATGATCTACATTTTTATGAAGTCAAACTATTGACCTTTGTCCTTTGTAATTTATGCTACATTTATTCTTAAACTATTTTTTCCTATGTAAAGCTCAGGTCAACATTCATCTGGTAATTATAGATATTTATCTATACATTATCTATACATTACAATGTTTACATTAATTGCTATATCCCAAGTACGTAGAGTACTGCCTAGAACACTTAATAGGTACTCAGAAAATATTTTTGCTTTATTGGATTAATTTTTAATTTTTTGAAAACATACAAAAACACTTATTCAGTCCTTTTATATATCTTTTGATATGTGATGTAGAGAGGAGAGAGTTGTTCTTCCCTCCAAATCTAGTTGGTTTTCCTTTCACTATTTTCTGGATGATCTTTTTTCTTGTGTCTTTATTTGTGATGCCTCCTTATAGCAAGGTCCAGTGAAAAGAGACTTTGGAGGCAGAGAGACCTGGGTTCAAGTCTTAGCTTTGTCATTCATGGTGCATGTGAATTTAGAGAATTACTTGACCTATTTTCAGTTTTTTATCTCTTAGGATAATAAATGCCTGCTCAACAAAACGATTTTAGGATTAATGATAATATATGAAGTTCTTAGCATAATGCTGACAAAAAGTAAATAATGGGCAAACAGTAGTTTTTATTGCGGTTTCTTAAGCTCATGTATATATATTAGCACTATTTCTGAGGTGTCATATTTTATTGATTCTTTGGGTATTGGTAGTATTCTTTTTTAAAAAATAGTTTTTTATGTATTTAATGCAGATAGTACAAGTCCTCCAACATCACTTACATCTTTAAAAAAATTTTTTTAAGCATTTATTTATTATTGAGAGAGAGAATGAACATGAGAGGGACAGAGAGAGGGGAAGACACAGTATCTGAAGCAGGCTCCAGGCTCTGAGCTGTCAGCACAGAACCTGATGCAGGGCTTGAACTTATGAGCAGTGAGATCATGACCTGAGCTGAAGTCGGATGCTTAACCGACTGAGCCACCCAGTCACCCCATTCACTTATACCTTTTAAGCTGTCTTTTCAAAGCTTTATTTTAAAAAAAGAGGTTATTGCCTGCTTCTTATTTCTGGTGAATTTTAGAGTGATTGTTCAAAGGAAAAGTTTTTTGTGATTTGGTTAGAATTTCATTGAACCACTGCATTAATTTGGAAAAGTTGACTTGCACTATTTAGTCACTCATTCAGTCCCTTGACTCTCATTTTATTGAAATTTCTTTTGTATCCTATTAGTGTTCTTAGTTCTTTCTTATAGGTCTGATATTGCCTTTTAAAATTTTTCCTAAGTATATTACACTTTTAACATTTATTTTAAATAGAATCTCTTCGGGGCGCCTGGGTAGCTCAGTCAGTTAAGCGGCCGACTTCATCTCAGGTCATGATCTCGCGGTCCGTGAGTTTAAGCCCCGCATCGGGCTCTGTGCTGACAGCTCAGAGCCTGGAGCTTGTTTCAGATTCTGTGTCTCCCTCTCTCTGACCCTCCCCCGTTCATGCTCTGTCTCTCTCTGTCTCAAAAATAAATAATGTTAAAAAAAATTAAAAATAAATAAATAAATGGAATCTCTTCATTTTAAGGTGCTACAGCAGAAATACATGAAAACTTAATTTTTATGTATTATACATAATCACTTGAAATAGTTATCTTATTAATTCTAATTATTTTTTAATTGGTTATTTTGGGGTTTCTAGCCTACCAAGCTACACATAAGTGGTGATTTTTATCTTCATAGCCAACACTTGGGTATAATTCTTATCTTACATGTGTGTGTATGTATTAATAGTGATGATTGTGGCCATTACTATTTTTATACTGATGTTTGTGGAATTGTCTCTATGATACCACTGTAAGGATATTGGTTATTGTCCTAAATATATATTCTTAATAATATATTCCTGTCTCATTTTAATTTGTAACTGTAGAATAAATGGTTCTGGGAACTTATTTTCTATATTTTGGATTTACCTGAAATATTTTTTTGTTTTGTTTTACAGGATGTTCAACTAAAAGTAAAAACCTACTTGCTTGGAACGGATTTGTCTATATTTAAATATGATGATTTCATCTTTGTTTTGGATATAATCAGCAGGTACTGTTTGAGATCTTGTTTTAATTCTTTAGTTTGTTTCATTCAACCATGGTAATCAAAGAAATCATGAATCAGTGAGTTATCAGGTATAACTTCTTCATGGAAATGAAGACAATTGAACATTCATCATCTAATTTCTGCTGGGTTTCTGTCCTTCAGATGTCTGTAAACCATAATGAATTTGTGATGTTTAGAATTTCTTCAAACATCCATTTTTTTGGTTTGTTATCTTTGAAGAAAGATGACCTAGACTACTTTTGTTCTATAAGGATGTTACTGAAATTAATATGAATTTTTTTATCCAACTAGGTTGATGCAAGTTGGAGAAGAATTTTGTGGTAGCAAATCTGAAGTTTTGCAAGAGTCCATCAGAAAACAAAGCGTCAATTATTTTAAGAACTACCATAGGTAGGAACTCTAATAAAATGTGAATAGACTTATGTACATAATGAGAATACTTTGTCTCATGTTTAAACCTTATAGCATTAATTGGTTTAAAACAATTACTTTTGAATTTGGAAGAATTTGTTCTTTGAAGTCTTTTTAAGATGGTTAAGGACTTTTTTCCCTCAAAAATCCCATAAAATACCCTCATTACTTATTTATTATAAATTTAATAGATTGTTTTGAGGGGCTCAAAATGTTGAACTAAATATTGAACCAGTTTCTCTTTGGGTGAAAGATTATTATTATGTCAGAGTTCACCAAAACAATTTGGCCACTATTCTATACCTCCATATGTGGTGTGAGCTGGTAAGAAAGTTAGATCGGTGGAGGCAGCGCTCATTGAGGGGTTACTTAAATGCATCTGCCTTTTAGGAGTAAGAAGGCTTCTAAAGAACAGGACATGATATTTAGGATCAAGCCACAAAGTCAAGATTATGTATTACATTCCAAAACAGTCATCACTGACTTTAGAAAGGGTGATTAGGAATGGTTTTGGGAATGGAGGAAGGTAGGAAAGAATGTTTAATTAGCAATGTGATTGGATAATTAAAGCAGCACTAAATCGAGAGAGCTATTTGTTAGCCCTTTACTGATACAAGGTGAGCCCTGTACTATATGTACTGTATCCCTTATATACAATTTATCATTTGAATTGTATCTTAATTTTATTGTACATTTTTACTTTTTAAAATTTTGACTTTTTAAAAAATTTTGTTTTTACATTTATTCGTTTTTGAGAGACAGAGAGACAGAGCACAAGCGGGGGAGGGGCAAGGGGAGAGGGAGACACAGAATCCGAAGCAGGCTCCAGGCTCTGAGCTGTCAGCACAGAGCCCAATGCGGGGCTCGAACCCACAAACCGCGAGATCATGACCTGAGCTGAAGTCGGATGCTCAACCGACTGAGCCACCCAGGTGCCCCAAGGTTTGATTTTTTTGGTTGTTATTTGATGCCAGCGTTGGTGAGGATTTTAAATTCTGCTTTTTCTCCTTGTTCAGGGTCAATACATGGTTACAGTCATTGATGTCATATCAGAAGAGAGATTATTGGACATCAAACTATTAACTAATTTATTATTAAATATATTTAAGTACAAGTGTTCTGTGTTAATTGTGAACTATTAAATATGTTTTGAAAGGGATTTAGATTGATCCAGTACAAAAGTAGAGCCTTTGAATTTTATAATTGAATTGAAGAGAATGTTTAGAAAATTAAAAAAAAATTTTTTTAATTGATCATATCTCAGGAAAGCAGTGGAAAGGGGACAGCATGAAACACTAACACTGCCTTTGTTTATTTATAATTTTTTTTTCCTGTTAAAACTTAAGCCATGTTGAAACAGACGGCCTGACTTGTATGCATTGCTGTACAAAAGGAGCAGTTTTTATTTTACTTTATGGAGCCTGACATGGGGCTTGAACTCAGAACCCTGAGATCAAGACCTGAGCTAAGATCAAGACTTGGATGTTTAACCAACTGAACCACCCAGGTGCTCCAAAATAATTAGTTTTTATTTTATTTTTATTTTTTTAAATTTTTTTTTTAACGTTTATTTATTTTTGAGACAGAGATAGAGCATGAACAGGGTGGGTCAGAGAGAGAGGGAGACATAGAATCTGAAACAGGCTCCAGGCTCTGAGCTGTCAGCACAGAGCCTGACACAGGGCTCGAACCCACGAACTGCGAGATCATGACCTGAGCTGAAGTCGGACGCTTAGCCGACTGAGCCACCCAGGCGCCCCTAAAATAATTAGTTTTTAAATCAGAGGTGGGAAAGGATAATAAGGAACTATGAAGGAACCAGAAGCCTCACTTACCTGTCAGAATGAAAGCATGCCACATATGCATTTTCAAAGATTACTTTTATTCAGTAAGACAGCTGGGAGACATTTTGGTGTTTCTAGTGACTGCAAGATTTGTGCAATGCAAAAACACTTATTTAATTATCTCTCTTCTGCTTTTTACTTCACTTGTTGTCAAAAGGTGTCTGTCATCTATGGCAGCCAGGCACGGGCATTTCTAGACTATGACCATGATGGAGTTTCCTCACCAAAGTTCACCTTGATGAAATTAGAGATTGTAGAAATGAATTGTTAAATGTTTCCACAACACTCAAAGTTTTAATGGACTTCTCTTAGAAGTGTTTATGAAATTTGTTTCCCATTGAAGAGGCTGTACTGTATTTAAAAAAAAAATTTTTTTTAATGTTTTATTTATTTATTTATTTATTTATTTTTTTTTTTTTTTTAACGTTTAGTTTTGAGACAGAGAGAGACAGAGCATGAACGGGGGAGGGTCAGAGAGAGAGAGAGGGAGAGGGAGACACAGAATCTGAAACAGGCTCCAAGCTCTGAGCTGTCAGCACAGAGCCCGACACGGGGCTTGAACTCACGAACCGTGAGATTATGCCCTGAGCCGAAGTCGGACGCTTAACCGACTGAGCCACCCAGACGCCCCTAACATTTTATTTATTTTTGAGAGAGACAGACAAGAGTGTGAGCGGGGGAGGGGCAGAGAGAGAGGGAGACACAGAATCTGAAGCAGGCTGCAGGCTCTGAGCTGTCAGCATAGAGCCAGATGCGGGGCTGGAACCCATGAACCGTGAGATTGTGACCTGGGTCAAGTCGGATGCTTAACCGACAGAGCCACCCAGGAGCCCCTATACTGTATTTTTAGAAAGAGAGCTGGACTGGGAGATAGACTTGGGTTCTTATCCCACTTTTGCTGCTTGCCAGCTCCCTGACATTGGACAAATCATTTAACTTCTCTGGGATATTGGTTCTATCAACTGCAAAATGAGGTGGCTAGTCGAAAAGGTCTCCATAAGTGTTGCCAGCAGATCTTGTCCTTTTTTTCTTGCTGCATTGTATGTTAGGCTGTTGGAATACGTTAAAAAGTAAACATTTAACTTTCTTTTAAAGATTTTTCTCTACTCCCAGTTTCTAAAGAAGTCTAGCTTATATACTGGCTATAGTCATTATCTCTTCAACAGCTGCCATTTAGAAAATTACAATAAAAATCATTTGGTAAAATTAGTGCCAACCATTAATGTGTTCTGAAGTGTATCTTTTTCTTTATAAAGCAAGATAAACTTTACAGGTGGTTTAAAAATGATGCCAATGTATGATAATACTGAATTGACAGAAGTCATTGCGTTAGCTAGTGATGAATCTAAATCTATTAAATGCCAATTTAATGTCTTAGTCACCAAATCAAATTATACTACATAAATATTGAAAAGCAGTATGAAGCATGGTGAAATACAGATCAAGTGGGTTTTAATTTTGTTAATAAAAATGTTAAAATATGCTCACAATTTGTTTCATGGTTTTCTACTACCAAATAGAGCTTTTGAGAATGAAGAAATTCTTGGACCAAATTATTCAGACTTAGAGTCTACTTAGACTATTGGTTTGAAAATGTAGGCATAATAAAAAGATGAAAATAGAAGCATTTTACTCTTTGGGTGGAACATCTTCTATTTATAAAGTGTGCTCATGTTGGCTTGTGATAGTTGTATAAAAGACTGTATGCAATTATCTTTTTCTAGGGCAAAATTATATGAGACTATGAGGGAGCACAGTCTATATCAATATGAATTCTTACCTTACAAAAATATAGGTTTTATTCCCCCAAATTCCTTTATGTTCATGTACCAAGTTTGTATACATCCAAAGCAATCCTTCTGCCAGATGCTGCAGAATTCCCAAAGCACAAATTCTCGGATTTAAATAGTAATGACAAAAAAATTATGTAGAATATGTAATTGTCAAAACATTCTATTTAAAACAAGTGCATTTTAATTTTTAATTACTCTAATAATCAAATCTTATAAAATATTTTCAAGGATCCTAAAGGTCCAGCAACTGGTGTTAAAAGAGGGGAGTGGTCACCTATCCTTTTAGGGAGAAAAACTCTCCCATTGCCTGAGTAAGAAAGTTTTATTTATTTTTTATTTTTGACAGAGAGAGAGAGAGAGCATACGTGCATGCATGTAGGGCAGAAGGAGACAGAGAATAGTAAGCAGGCTTCACACCCAGCCTGGAGCCCAATGTGGGGCTTGATCTCAGAACCATGAGATCATGACCTGAGGTGAAATCAACAGTCAGATGCCTAACTGACTGAGCCATCCAGGCTCCCCAAGAAAGATTTACTTTTAAAGTATCTTTAAGATGTGTGTTTCTAGGACCAAGTTTATTATCCATATACAGTACTTCTCTTTGTTTTCTACCTGGACCAAGTGATTTAACTGGAGGATCCATGGTACCTTTGCTTGTACCTTGGTGGAGGTGGCTCGGAGGATGTACAAAGTTGGGTTTGTTAGCCAGAGTGCCTGCATGTAGCTTTTCCAGTATGGTGATCTCAGAATGGTTGGGCTTCTTATATGGCAGCTGGCTTCCAACAACACTAATTTTCCAAAAGACACAGGTAGACGCTTCATGGCCTTTTCTGATGTATGTTTAGAAGCCATGTAGTCCTGGATGGCTCAGTTGGTTAAGCGTTTGACTCTTGATACTGGCTCAGGCCATGATCTAGTGGCTGTGAAGTTGAGTCCTGTGTTGGGCTCTGTGCGAAGCATGGAGCCTGCTTAAGATTCTCTCCCTCTGCCCCTCCCTCCCTGCCCTCAAAACAAACAAACAAACAAACAAACAAACAAACAAACAAAAAAAGTCGTGCAGTCCTTTTACCACATTCCTTGGAATACAAGCCTGTCATGAGGTTGGCCCAGATTCAAGAGGAGAGAAATTTGATGGGATACTGGTAAAGTCATGTCGCAGGAGAGAATGTGTGTGGGATAGGAGATATTGTTGCAACTCTCTTCACTGTATTTCTGGGGAGAATAGGAAAAATATTTTTCAGAAAACAGACGTTCTTGAATTTGATTATAATGGTACCAATAAATTATTTTTAGCATTTAAAATAATCTACTGTAAATTAGATTACATAAAAATAAAAACATTTGCATCTCTATGCAGTAGGGCTTAAATTTTTGAGTTAAATTGGGAACAGAATCTTCATGGTGTATATCTGATGTCAGATTAACTCCCTCTGCAACAGAACACAGTAATAGTGGGTGGACCACTATTAAACTCCACTTATACTATTGTTAAGAGGAGGAGTATAAACTCCTCCTTTATACTACTGTTTTTTTTTTTTTTAATTTTTTAATATATGAAATTTACTGTCAAATTGGTTTCCATACAACACCCAGTGCTCATCCCAAAAGGTGCCCTCCTCAATACCCATCACCCACCCTGCCCTCCCTCCCACCCTGCCCTCCCTCCCACCCCCCATCAACCCTCAGTTTGTTTTCAGTTTTTAACAGTCTCTAATGCTTTGGCTCTCTCCCACTCTAACCTCTTTTTTTTTTTTTTTTTCCTTCCCCTCCCCCATGGGTTTCTGTTATGTTTCTCAGGATCCACATAAGAGTGAAACCATATGGTATCTGTCTTTTCTCTGTATGGCTTATTTCACTTAGCATCACACTCTCCAGTTCCATCCATGTTGCTACAAAAGGCCATATTTCATTTTTTCTCATTGCCACGTAGTATTCCATTGTGTATATAAACCACAATTTCTTTATCCATTCATCAGTTGATGGACATTTAGGCTCTTTCCATAATTTGGCTATTGTTGAGAGTGCCGCTATAAACATTGGGGTACAGGTGCCCCTATGCATCAGTACTCCTGTATCCCTTGGATAAATTCCTAGCAGTGCTATTGCTGGGTCATAGGGTAGGTCTATTTTTAATTTTCTGAGGAACCTCCACACTGCTTTCCAGAGCGGCTGCACCAATTTGCATTCCCACCAACAGTGCAAGAGGGTTCCTGTTTCTCCACATCCTCTCCAGCATCTATAGTCTCCTGATTTCTTCATTTTGGCCACTCTGACTGGCGTGAGGTGGTATCTGAGTGTGGTTTTGATTTGTATTTCCCTGATAAGGAGCGACGTTGAACATCTTTTCATGTGCCTGTTGGCCATCCGGATGTCTTCTTTAGAGAAGTGTCTATTCATGTTTTCTGCCCATTTCTTCACTGGGTTATTTGTTTTTCGGGTGTGGAGTTTGATGAGCTCTTTATAGATTTTGGATACTAGCCCTTTGTCCGATGTGTCATTTGCAAATATCTTTTCCCATTCCGTTGGTTGCCTTTTAGTTTTGTTGGTTGTTTCCTTTGCTGTGCAGAAGCTTTTTATCTTCATAAGGTCCCAGTAATTCACTTTTGCTTTTAATTCCCTTGCCTTTGGGGATGTGCCGAGTAAGAGATTGCTACGGCTGAGGTCAGAGAGGTCTTTTCCTGCTTTCTCCTCTAGGGTTTTGATGGTTTCCTGTCTCACATTCAGGTCCTTTATCCATTTTGAGTTTATTTTTGTGAATGATGTGAGAAAGTGGTCTAGTTTCAACCTTCTGCATGTTGCTGTCCAGTTCTCCCAGCACCATTTGTTAAAGAGACTGTCTTTTTTCCATTGGATGTTCTTTCCTGCTTTGTCAAAGATGAGTTGGCCATACGTTTGTGGGTCTAGTTCTGGGGTTTCTATTCTATTCCATTGGTCTATGTGTCTGTTTTTATGCCAATACCATGCTGTCTTGATGATGACAGCTTTGTAGTAGAGGCTAAAGTCTGGGATTGTGATGCCTCCTGCTTTGGTCTTCTTCTTCAAAATTACTTTGGCTATTTGGGGCCTTTTGTGGTTCCATATGAATTTTAGGATTGCTTGTTCTAGTTTCGAGAAGAATGCTGGTGCAATTTTGATTGGGATTGCATTGAATGTGTAGATAGCTTTGGGTAGTATTGACATTTTGACAATATTTATTCTTCCAATCCATGAGCAGGGAATGTCTTTCCATTTCTTTATATCTTCTTCAATTACCTGCATAAGCTTTCTATAGTTTTCAGCATACAGATCTTTTACATCTTTGGTTAGATTTATTCCTAGGTATTTTATGCTTCTTGGTGCAATTGTGAATGGGATCAGTTTCTTCATTTGTCTTTCTGTTGCTTCATTGTTAGTGTATAAGAATGCAACTGATTTCTGCACATTGATTTTGTATCCTGCAACTTTGCTGAATTCATGTATCAGTTCTAGCAGACTTTTGGTGGAGTCTATCGGATTTTCCATGTATAATATCATGTCATCTGCAAAAAGCGAAAGCTTGACTTCATCTTTGCCAATTTTGATGCCTTTGATTTCCTTTTGTTGTCTGATTGCTGATGCTAGAACTTCCAGCACTATATTAAACAGCAGCGGTGACAGTGGGCATCCCTGTCGTGTTCCTGATCTCAGGGAAAAAGCTCTCAGTTTTTCCCCGTTGAGGATGATGTTAGCTGTGGGCTTTTCATAAATGGCCTTTATGATCTTTAAGTATGTTCCTTCTATCCCGACTTTCTCAAGGGTTTTTATTAAGAAAGGGTGCTGGATTTTGTCAAAGGCCTTTTCTGCATCGATTGACAGGATCATATGGTTCTTCTCTTTTTTTTTGTTAATGTGATGTATCACGTTGATCGATTTGCGAATGTTGAACCAGCCCTGCATCCCAGGAATGAATCCCACTTGATCATGGTGAATAATTCTTTTTATATGCTGTTGAATTCGATTTGCTAGTATCTTATTAAGAATTTTTGCATCCATATTCATCAGGGATATTGGCCTGTAGTTCTCTTTTTTTACTGGGTCTCTGTCTGGTTTAAGAATCAAAGTAATACTGGCTTCATAGAATGAGTCTGGAAGTTTTCCTTCCCTTTCTATTTCTTGGAATAGCTTGAGAAGGATAGGTATTATCTCTGCTTTAAATGTCTGGTAGAACTCCCCTGGGAAGCCATCTGGCCCTGGACTCTTATTTGTTGGGAGATTTTTGATAACCGATTCAATTTCTTCGCTGGTTATGGGTCTGTTCAAGCTTTCTATTTCCTCCTGATTGAGTTTTGGAAGAGTGTGGGTGTTTAGAAATTTGTCCATTTCTTCCAGGTTGTCCAATTTGCTGGCATATAATTTTTCATAGTATTCCCTGATAATTGTTTGTATCTCTGAGGGATTGGTTGTAATCATTCCATTTTCATTCATGATTTTATCTATTTGGGTCATCTCCCTTTTCTTTTTGAGAAGCCTGGCTAGAGGTTTGTCAATTTTGTTTATTTTTTCAAAAAACCAACTCTTGGTTTTGTTGATCTGCTCTACAGTTTTTTTAGATTCTATATTGTTTATTTCTGCTCTGATCTTTATTATTTCTCTTCTTCTGCTGGGTTTAGGCTGCCTTTGCTGTTCTGCTTCTATTTCCTTTAGGTGTGCTGTTAGATTTTGTATTTGGGATTTTTCTTGTTTCTTGAGATAGGCCTGGATTGCAATGTATTTTCCTCTCAGGACTGCCTTCGCTGCATCCCAAAGCGTTTGGATTGTTGTATTTTCATTTTCGTTTGTTTCCATATATGTTTTAATTTCTTCTCTAATTGCCTGGTTGACCCACTCATTCGTTAGTAGGGTGTTCTTTAACCTCCATGCTTTTGGAGGTTTTCCAGACTTTTTCCTGTGGTTGATTTCAAGCTTCATAGCATTGTGGTCTGAAAGTATGCATGGTATAATTTCAATTCTTGTAAACTTATGAAGGGCTGTTTTGTGACCCAGTATATGATCTATCTTGGAGAATGTTCCATGTGCACTCGAGAAGAAAGTATATTCTGTTGCTTTGGGGTGCAGAGTTCTAAATATATCTGTCAAGTCCATCTGATCCAGTGTATCATTCAGGGCCCTTGTTTCTTTATTGACTGTGTGTCTAGATGATCTATCCATTTCTGTAAGTGGGGTGTTAAAGTCCCCTGCAATGACCACATTCTTATCGATAAGGTTGCTTATGTTTATGAGTAATTGTTTTATATATCTGGGGGCTCGGGTATTTGGCGCATAGACATTTATAATAGTTAGCTCTTCCTGGTGGATAGACCCTGTGATTATTATATAATGCCCGTCTTCATCTCTTGTTACAGCCTTTAATTTAAAGTCTAGTTTGTCTGATATAAGTATGGCTACTCCAGCTTTCTTTTGGCTTCCAGGAGCATGATAAATAGTTCTCCATCCCCTCACTCTCAATCTAAAGGTGTCCTCAGATCTAAAATGAGTCTCTTGTAGACAGCAAATAGATGGGTCTTGTTTTTTTATCCATTCTGATACCCTATGTCTTTTAGTTGGCGCATTTAATCCATTTACATTCAGTGTTATTATAGAAAGATATGGGTTTAGAGTCATTGTGATGTCTGTATGTTTTATGCTTGTAGTGATGTCTCTGGTACTTTGTCTCACAGGATCCCCCTTAGGATCTCTTGTAGGGCTGGTTTCGTGGTGACAAATTCCTTCAGTTTTTGTTTGTTTGGGAAGACCTTTATCTCTCCTTCTATTCTAAATGACAGACTTGCTGGATAAAGGATTCTCGGCTGCATATTTTTTCTGTTTAGCACACTGTAGATATCGTGCCAAGCCTTTCTGGCCTGCCAAGTTTCAAAGGAGAGATCAGTCACGAGTCTTATAGGTCTCCCTTTATATGTGAGGGCACGTTTATCCCTTGCTGCTTTCAGAATTTTCTCTTTATCCTTGTATTTTGCCAGTTTCACTATGATATGTCGTGCAGAAGATCGATTCAAGTTACGTCTGAAGGGAGTTCTCTGTGCCTCTTGGATTTCAATGCCTTTTTCCTTCCCCAGTTCAGGGAAGTTCTCAGCTATAATTTCTTCAAGTACCCCTTCAGCACCCTTCCCTCTCTCTTCCTCCTCTGGGATACCAATTATGCGTATATTATTTTTTTTTAGTGTATCACTTAGTTCTCTAATTTTCCCCTCATACTCCTGGATTTTTTTATCTCTCTTTCTTTCAGCTTCCTCTTTCTCCATAACTTTATCTTCTAGTTCACCTATTCTCTCCTCTGCCTCTTCAAGCCGAGCCATCGTGGATTCCATTTTGTTTTGCAATTCGTTTAAAGCGTTTTTCAACTCCTCGTGACTGTTCCTTAGTCCCTCGATCTTTGTGGCAAGAGATTCTCTACTGTCCTGTATACTGTTTTCAAGCCCAGCGATTAATTTTATGACTATTATTCTAAATTCACTTTCTGTTATATTATTTAAATCATTTTTGATCAGTTCATTAGCTGTTGTTATTTCCTGGAGATTCTTCTGAGGGGAATTCTTCCGTTTGGTCATTTTGGAGAGTCCCTGGCGTGGTGAGGACCTGCAGTGCACTTCCCCTGTGCTGTGGTGTATAACTGGAGTTAGTGGGCGGGGCCGCAGTCCGACCAGATGTCTGCCCCCAGCCCACTGCTGGGGCCACAGTCAGACTGGTGTGTGCCTTCTCTTCCCCTCTCCTAGGGGCGGGATTCACTGTGGGGTGGCGTGTCCCGTCTGGGCTACTTGCACACTGCCAGGCTTGTGTTGCTGGGGATCTGGTGTATTATCTGGGGTGTGTAGGCAAGGTGCACGGGGGCTGGAGGGGCAGGCTTAGCTCGCTTCTCCTTAGGTGATCCACTTCAGGAGGAGCCCTGTGGCAGCGGGAGGGAGTCAGATCCGCTGCCGGAGGTTTGGCTCCGCAGAAGCACAGAGTTGGGTGTTTGCGCGGAGCGAGCAAGTTCTCTGGCAGGAACTGGTTCCCTTTGGGATTTTGGCTGGGGGATGGGCGGGGGAGATGGCGCTGGCGCCTTTGTTCCCCGCCAAGCTGAGCTCTGCCGTCCGGGGGCTCAGCAGCTCTCCCTCCCTTTGTCCTCCAGCCTTCCCGCTTTCCGAGCAGAGCTGTTAACTTATGACCTCCCAGACGCTAAGTCGCGCTTGCTGTCGGAACACAGTCTGTCCGGCCCCTCCGCTTTTGCCAGCCAGACTCGGGGGCTCTGCTTGGCCGGCGAGCCGCCCCTCCGCCCCGGCTCCCTCCCGCCAGTCCGTGGAGCGCGCACCGCCTCGCCGCCCTTCCTACCCTCTTCCGTGGGCCTCTAGTCTGCGCTTGACTCCGGAGACTCCCTTCTGCTAATCCTCTGGCGGTTTTCTGGGTTCTTTAGGCAGGTGTAGGTGGAATCTAAGTGATCGGCAGGACGCGCTGTGAGCCCCGCGTCCTCCTACGCCGCCATCTTCCGCGAGACTCCCTCCTTTATACTATTGTTATTGACTTCCAGTTTTCTTCCCGCTGGTAAAGTATTTGGGGGCAGTGTGGTGTTATCAGTGGCCTTGGGTTCCTGCCTCTATTGTGCTACTCACTGACTTCACCTCCTCAGTAATTTGGTTTTCTTCTCTGAGCATCAACTTCCTTCTCTTACAAATATGATGGGCTTGTACTGGCATCTTTACCTTCTTTGAAGTCTTTGTTTTTATCATTCGTTTTTGGAATCTGCCTTATATTGCATCAAGTCTTTTATCAAGTTAAATAAAAGATCGGGGTATCACACAGTTCTAATTCATGGATTTTTTTTTCCTTTAATTCAGAGGTCAGTACATTTGAGATGCTTCTCAGATTGGTCATTGTTCTTCTTTACTATATTTGCCCTTTACAATCTTTCAAATTTCGTTTTAATTGTACCTGTTCTTTTGTATGCCACAGAAGCTTCTTTGTATCCTACTTGTATCTTATTTCTAAAAGACACAGAGGGCACCTGAACTGCTTAAATAGTAATAACTAGGATTGCTCTTCAAGTAATGTGTCTGCAGTCATATCTGTAATTCAGCATCTGATTGCAGTTTGTAGTTTGTATACACACTGCTTTTTCATCATAACTGCTATTCTTTGTGTGTATTAGTAGAGTAAAATAGAAGAAAGAAGTAAAATGCAAATCTTCCAATTTGTGTAAAATGTTCTTGGGCAAAAAGGTGTAAAGGAAGTTTTCTGTGGCTCTAATGAATCAATTTGGACAATATTAACCAATTTATCATTTATAGTCACAAAATTAGTAGATTTTTCAACTATAGTGCAATGAAAAGAATAAGATTTGGAAATAAAGGACCCTCTCTCTGCTGTCTCCTAGTCATGACCTTGCGACCCTTCACAATTGGATTGACATTTCCTAAGGCCGTTGGTGGCCATATTTTTAAAATAAGCCTGCCTTTATTGCAGACAATTTAGGGAGTGGAGTGAGAGGATTATTAAGGTTTTATCTTTTGAAAAAAAATATTAAAGTGTAATATTAAAGTGTACATACATCTTAATGGACAAATCCATAAATTTTTACATATGTGTATACCACATAAACTACCCAGATTAAGATACACAATTTTCCAGTCAAAACCATCCTTAGAGGTAACCACTGTTCTGACTTCTATCACTGTTGATTAGTCATGCCTGTTTTTGAACATTCTCTAAAGTCTTTTTTATGATGTTTTGAGTTTTGATTTGTATTTAAAGTTTCCAGTTGTTTCTTGCACATATGCATATATATATATATATATATATATATATATATATATATATATGTATACACACACACACACACACACACACACACACACATATATACATATATAAATTGACTTAGTATGTTGACCTGAAATTCCTGTGATCTGGTGGTTAAATTAGCATTTTATTAAATCTAATAGTTGGAGATTCTTTTGAATTTTCTGTGTATACAGTTATGTCATTTGTGAATAATGATGGTTTTATGTATTCCTTTCTGATCTTTGTACCTGTTAAGACCTCTGGCACAGTTTTGAATACAAGTCATGACAAGTGTGTGTGGGGGGGTGTCTTAATTGTGCAGTGCTTTGTTGTTAAGTATGATATTTGTGGTAGTCGGTTGTAGATACTTTGTATTAGATTAAAGAAATTCCTAAGAGACAAAGTAGACTTTAAGTCAAGAAGTATTGCTAAAAATAAAGAGAATACTTCATAATAATAAGGGGTTACTCATTAGGAAGAACAATAATTCTAAATTTGTATGCCCCTACTGACATAACTCTTAAACATATAAAGCAAAATATTCAGACTAAAAGGAGAAATAGACAATTCTATAATGATAGAATTTTTTTATATACCACTTTTCATGATTGATAATGAAAGCAGACAAGAAATCACTAAGGATATGTGTTTGACCAACATTCGCCTCATTTGTGTTTGTGTGTGAGAGAGAGACACACACAATTACAGAATATGTATTTTTTTCAAGAGCACACAGGAAGTTTATCAAAATTGATCATCTGTTGTGCCATAAAGCAAGTACTTAAAAAATGTCAAAGGATTGAAATTATAGAGATTATATTCTCTGACCACAGTGAAATTAAACTAGAAATAAGTAACAGAGAGGTAACAAGAAAAACCTACCAGTTTTTGGAAATTAAGCAACCTATTTTTAGTGGTCAAAGAAGAATCATATTGGAAGTTAGAAAATCTTTTTAAATGAATAATAATGAAACCATGACATCAAAATTGTGGGATTCACCTAAAGCAGAGGGTGGAGAGTTTCTAGCTTTAAGTTCATGTTTTTGGAAAAGGAGAAAGTTTGAAAATCAGTACACTTAACTTCACTTTCAAAAACTTACAAAGATGACAGCAAATTAAACAAGAAGAAACAGAGGGAGAAAAATGATAAGAGCAGAAATCACTGAAATAGAAAGCAAATGTATAGTAAAATTCTATAAAACTACTAGCAAGACTGAGCCAAAAAAAAAGAAAACAAATTTTCAATATCAGCATTTAAAAAGAGGGTATTTATAGATCCTAGACATTAAAAATATAATAGGGTGTCAACTATACTTCAATTAAAAAAAGAATACAGTAAATGTTTAGTAATATAGATATGTAATAAAATGATAGGAACAGCCTTCTGCTAATGAAATTGACCATGTAGATGAAAAGAGCAAGTTTCTTATAAAACGAAATTTAATAAGGTAACAAAATGAAATACAGAAAATCTGAATAGACATATGTATTTTAAAGAAGTTGAATATGCACTTTAAAACATTTCCATCTCAGGGCGCCTGGGTGGCTCAGTCGGTTAAGCGTCAGACTTCGGCTCAGGTCATGATCTCACGGTCTGTGAGCTCAAGCCCCGCGTCAGGCTCTGTGCTGACAGCTCAGAGCCTGGAGCCTGTTTCAGATTCTGTGTCTCCCTCTCTCTCTGCCCCTCCCCTGTTCACACTCTGTCTCTCTCTGTCTCAAAAATAAATAAACGTTAAAAAAAAAAAAATTAAAAAAAAAATAAAACATTTCCATCTCTAGGCCTGCTGCCTTTCCTGGTAAATTCTACCCAACTTAAGGAGGAAAAATCAACACCACTCCTTCAGAGATGAGGTCATCATAGCACTGGTACCAAAACGTAACAAGGACATTACAAAAAGAAAAATTATAGGCTAGTATCTCCTAAAAATATAGATGTAAAACTTCTAAACAAATATTAGCAAATTGCATTCAGTGATACCTAAAAAGGATAATAACATCACAAACAGATAATGTTTAAGAGGGAGAATAAGGTTGACTAAATATTTAAAATTAATTTAATTTACTAACTAACAGGATATAGGAAAAATACCATAAAGATCATCACAGTAGGTGAAGAAAAAATTTTGATAAAAAAATTCCACCTTATTTCATAATTTTAAGAAATCATGTTTCTGTGTAATTTTTACTTTCAGTCTATGGCCTTATATTTAAAGTGTATCTCATGTAAATAGCATGTAGTTTGTTTTGTTGTGTTGTTGTTTTATTATTTTTTTAATGTTTATTTATTTTTGAGAGAGAGAGAGAGAGAGAGAGAGAGAGCAAGCAGGGGAGGGGCAGAGAGAGAGCGGGAGACACAGATTCTGAAGCAGGCTCCAAGCTCTGAGCTGTCAACACGGAGCCCGACATGGGGCTTGAACTCATGAATCTTGAGATCATGACCTGAGCTGAAGTCAGACGCTTAATTGACTGAGCCACCCAGGCACCCCCAATGTTGCTGTTGTTTTTAAATACAGTCTCATGAGTTTTGTATTTTGTTTGAACTGTTTTTCCTATTTCCATTTAATGTATTCATTGGCATAGTTGAGTTTAAATCCATCATATTGTTTTATTTCTAAAAGTGTTATTCTTTTTTCATTTATTAATTGTCCTCCTTTCTTTTGGATTGATCATGCATATTTTTTACTTTTATACTGTTTTTTTTTCCTTCAGTTAGCTTCTTAAAAATGGATTCTTATAGTGGTCACTGTCATTTCACTGTGCACTCCTGTTCTGTTATAGTTGATCTTAGGTTAGTATACTTCCAGAGTAATGTAAGAACCAACTTTCTAACTGCATTTACTTTGTCTTACCCTTCTAGTGTCTTTCTATGTTTTTATTGTATACTTTTACTTCCTGTCTTATTTTTTGTATACTCCTTATGCAGGAGGGGTTTACTAAAGCTGCTTTTGTCTGAGTTGGTACCTTTTATCACTGTAATAGTTTTATATTATTAGGTAATAAATTGCTGTGAGCTTAACAGCTTAAAACAACATCCATTTATTGCGCCACAGTTCTGAGGTTTGACGTCTGGATCAGCTTGGTGCTCAACTTTAAGGTCTCACAGAGCCAAAATCAAGGTGTAAGCAGGGCCGGGCTCTAATCAAAAGGCTTTGAGGAAGAATACACATCTGAGCACATTCAGGATGTTGGCAGAATTCAGTTTCTTATGGTTTTAGGATTGAGATCCGTATTTTCTTGGTGGCTGTCAGCAAGGGAACATCCTCAGCTTTTAGAAGTTGCTCACCCATCCTTGCACATGACCATTTCCATCTTAAAAGCCAGTATTGGCACGTTGAGTTTTTTCATGCTTTGACACAAACACAGAGGAAAAGACACACACAGAGAAAGTAATATGAAGATTGGCAGAGATTGGAACGCTGAGGCTACAAACCATAGAATGGTGATAACCACCATAAGCTGAAAGAAGCAAGGAACACATTTATAGATGATGTTTGGAGCTTCTGCAGAGAGTATAGCCCTGCTGACACCTTGATTGCAACCTGGTGAATACTGTTTCAGACTCTGGCCTCCAGAGCTGTTAGAGAATAAATTTCTGTTGCTTTAAGCCACTCAGGTTCTGGTGGTTTGTTACAGCAGCACCGGAAACCAATACAGAGTGGAATTCCCAGGTTAAGTGGTAACTCCACGCTTAATGTTTTGAAGAACCCCCAAACTGTTTCCCAAAGTGGCTGCCCCATTTTAAATTCCCATCAGCACTGTATAAGAGCTCTCATTTCTACAGATCCTTATCAATACCTGTTATTGTCGATCTCTGAGTATAGCTGTCTCAGTGGTGTGGTGTCTCATGCTTTTGATTCCATTTCCCTAATGACTGATGATATTCAACATTTTTTTATATGCTTATTGGTCATTTGTAAATCTTTGCAGAAATGTCTGATCAAAACCTTTGCCCATTTGTCAGTTGGGTTATTTGTCTTTTTATTGTTGAATTGTAAGAGTTGTAAACTTTTATAGTTCTGAGTTCTTACATTAGGTCTATGGTCCATTTTAGTTCATTTTTGTATATGGTGTGTGGTTCGGGCACAATCACTTTTGGAATATTCTCAGCCATTACCTCCTTAAATACTGCTTCTGTTCATTTCTCTGTCCTCTCAATTCAGTTGCATGCATACTAGATGTTTTGACTGTGACTCATCTATCTTTTATGATCTTTTCTGTTGCTTCTTCTATGTTTTCAATTCATGCTTCAGTTTGGATAGTTTCTGTCAATCTGTCTGTCTTCTGTTTACTTAACCAATTTTTAACTCAAGGTGATTATATTTTTCAGTTACAGAATGTCTGATTCTCTTTTTGTTTTTATTACTGCAATTCTTTGAAATTCTCTTTTCTACCCATTTTGTACTTCTTTTTCTCTATTTTATTTAACTTAATTATAATAGTTATCTTAAAGTCCCCTTCTGTTAATCCTAATATTTGGAGCAGTTTTTGCTGTTTATAGATTTACCTATTTATTGTCTCTTTACTTTAGAACCTGTGGATTTTTTTTAAAAATCTAGATTTTGGTTTTGGCAGTTTAGTAATAACAATGAAGCTGTTACAAGAAGGGAAAAGTAGGGGCGGGCACTGGCCCTTTTGTTTCCTGGGTCAACTGGAAAGAAGTAGTTATTCTTCTGGAACTGCCTATATAATGTATGATATATATATATCATATATATATATATATATATATATATATATATGATATATATATATATATGATCCACGATAGTAAACCGCAATAGCATTAAAAAAGTAAGAAGAGATCAATATGATGTAAATGATTAGTGCAGTGCTGGCCATATAAGTACCATATTTGCTAATTTAATTTGTAAATGCTGTGTAGAGATAGGGACTGAGCTAAATATATTTGGAGACTGATAATCATCTTGATCTTGTGGCTTAGTAAGTATGATTAAGATCTTTGCTGTTTAGCATAAAGCATTTATTAGTGTTAATGATCTCATAAACTTTGTAAATTATTTCTCTTTTTTGGCATTGATATATAATTAGCTAGGGATAGTTTAAGCATGTGAATTGGTGAGTAGCTTTTAGTTTAATCCCTTAATTAAAATATCATTTCCTGTACATTATTTTTGTAATAAAGATATTGTGAGTTTAGTAAATATTTGAGAATTTTTTCTCTTAACGATAAGATAGTAACAAGTAAAAGTAAATGTTTGTGTTTGCTGTGTTGATTTGAATGGATTCTCAAAGTTGATTGTGATTATGATGATAATTCTATAATCAAATTTTATTTTCTTAAATCTTGTGTGCAGTTTACTTTTCTCCTAACTTTTTGGAGTGTTTTCTTTTTTTAAGGACACGGCTTGATGAATTGAGGATGTTTCTAGAGAATGAGACCTGGGAGCTTTGTCCCGTTAAGTCAAATTTCAGCATTTTGCAACTTCACGTAAGTGTTTCTTAGGAACAAATAAATCTGTCTTTTATTTAGTCATCTTTTTAAAAAAACCCAGATATTAAAAAATCATTCATAAAATCATTAAAGAATAGTGTCTTCCTTCCTTCCTTAATAGTGATTAATAGCAAACCTCTTTTGTAAGAGTGATCCTTTTATAGATGTCAAAATCTGTCTCTTTTTACAAATTTTGTTTATGCACTTCAGGAAAGCTCTTTTGCCTAATCTTTTTCTTTTGATTTCAGAAGAAGATCTAATAATGATTTATTTAAATTTTGCAGAAAATTAATCAGCTGTATTTTGATGGTCTTTAATGAAAAAGCTTATATTTACAGAATATTTGTAATTTCTTTTTTTTTTTTAATTTTAAAATTTTATTTTAGACAGAGAGCTCAGAGAGTATGCAGGTGGGGGAGAGGATTAAAGAGAAAGAGAGAAAGAGGGAGGGAGAGAGAATCCCAAACAGGCTCCACCAGTGCAGAGACTGACATAGGGCTCGATCTCATGATGCTGGGATCATGACCTGAGCCAAAATCAAGAGTTGGATGCTCAACCTACTGACCCACCCAAGCATCCTTGTTTGTTGTTTCTTAAAGGGTCTAATAGATTCCTAATTTATGTTGCAACTCGTAAATGTGCCTTGTAGTGAGACAATTCCTCAGAAATAAAAGAGGTACTTATAAAAAATACTCTTAATTAATTTTTATTAGTTAATTTATTCCTTGCATCTTTATAGAATATATGATCTTTGAAAATATTAATTGAGTTGTTTTCTAAGCCTTGGTTGAAACACACTTGTAGATAAATACTCCTTGTGTGATAGATGATGATCTACAAATACCAAATGTCAAAACACAATATATAAACTTAGATCCCTGCATTAAAGATCCAGTATGTTTAGCTTTTGCCCTTGGAAGGAATGGCATTCTAGAAGCAACTTTTGTATTCTGGATAAATGTAAAGAATACATGATTAGAAGTTTTATGTAAGGATAGTCTTTATGGTTTTTTAAGAGCTAACTTCTTATTCAGTTCTACCATATTGCCTTCCTAGTGTGGAAATATTAAATACAGTGAAATGTGTTGATTAATAAATGCTTGAAAGACAGCAAAATTAACATTGATTTTAACATTATTTTAGAAATCTTAATATGATTCCTTAACATTATTTAGAATTCTACCATTGATTTTAGAATCCCTATTTAAATAATTTTGTTTGAATTTGTGTTTAACTATCAAATTATGTTTGTGTATATGAGCACATGTACTTGGTGTAAATATAAAACAATTTTTTTACAAGATACATTTGAAATATTTCTATCCAATTGAACATTATCTCCTTTAAAGTAGTTACCTTGAATTTTCAGTTTTGCAAGGTGGATACAGATCTACTGTACAAGATTTTGCCTATAGTTAAAAGTACTGTTATTATGCACTTAAAGTTTTCTTAAGACAGTAGTTCTAGGGGTGTCTGGCTGGCTCAGTTGGTGAAGTATGCAACTCTTGATTTCAGGGTTGTGGGTTCAAATCCCATGTTGGGTGTGGAGATTAATACTTAAAATCTTTAAAAAAAGAGAGAGAGAGTAGAGCTCATGTTAAGGGTTCTAACAACTATTTTAAAAAGTAGTTACTTTAAAAACTATTCACAAATGAGATCGTGTTCACTTGACACATGTACTATAGATTTGGTTTAAAAAATCATCTCATTAATTTAGCGTCTTCCCTTGTTTAGAATGATAAAAATAATGGCATTGTTTTTAAGCATTATTATGAATTTGATTTAATGTGTAGTTGCAATTTAAAAAGAAAATAAACACATCATTTGAAATTTAACAAGCCTATGTAATTTTTAAGAATATTATCTTTGAATATGAAAAATGTGAAATTTAGTATTAATATTAAAAATATTAAAAACATTACCAAATTGCAAAATTACCAAATTTTTGTGAAAAATCATCAAATCAAGAGATTTGGAATTCAAATAAACTTTGAAGATTATTCCATCTTTTCCACTAATAAGCAATGTGATCTTGAACTCAGCACTGAATCCCTCTGGACTACCTCAGTTTCCTCTTATGGGAACTGCATGATTTGTGCTGGGTGCTACAACTCTTTAGCATTAGCATTGTGGTTCTCTTACTGTAGATTGACTCTCTCATTTTATAGGTGAGGAAATTGAGGCACAGAGAAGCCAGGTGACATTCCCAACATATGTAAGAAGTTAATGGAATATAATTGATTAATGGCAAGCTTTAGGTCTAAAAGATGTTATCATTTGACCTTAGTATGTGTGTTTGTGTTATCTGCTTCTAGATATATGAAGAAAAATAAATGCAAGTTTATAGAATGAAAGTTTTTAAGTTCTTCAGTGCAATATAACAAAGAAAGATTTTGATGTATTTTTGTAGAATATCTCAAATGGTGTAAACATATAAGTATACAAGGTGTCTGACCTAACAATTTTTATTGTGGCCTTTTTATTGATTAAAACCATATTCTGCTAGGTCTTTGGTGCTATGTGAAATTTTTTAGAATTATTCAAATTCAAGTTGTTTTCAAAAACTTTCTGTGCAGTTCCATAAAGTAAGCCAAAAGTAGCTTGATTTAGGTAATGCTTCTTAAAGTGATATCAGCACCTGAGTTGTCTTTAGGGAAAACTTTGAGCATATATTTTCAAGTTTGTGTTTTCAGACAACTTTGAAGATTTAAAAGTGAATAACCTGAAGAATCAGGTTTAATTTTTTTTTCTCTAACTCTGCATGTACATTGATGGAATATATTATGTACTTGAATTTTATTGTTGTTGCTAAAAGATATCTGACTC
The DNA here is from genome assembly GCF_024362965.1 of Panthera pardus. NCBI lineage: Eukaryota > Metazoa > Chordata > Mammalia > Carnivora > Felidae > Panthera > Panthera pardus. The sequence continues at coordinate 96,375,605 of NW_026527013.1, forward strand.
ATTTTTTTTAATGTCTAGGAATTTAAATTCATGGAACAGTCTCGTTCCCCATCAGTTTCACCTAGTAAGCAGCCAGCCTCAACTTCTTCAAAAACAGTGACCTTGTTTGAGCAGTACTGTAGTGATGGGAATCCATTTGAAATTCAGGCCAACCATAAAGATGAAGAAACAGAAGATGTCCTGGCTTCTAATGGGGTATGTAGTGTTTTTAAAACCTATTGTGGAATGTAAGTGAGATTTTCTTATTGAAAAGTGTTCTCTACCCAAGGAGCAAGGTGATTGGCTAGACCCATTTATCCATTCACCACCCATCTTCCTACCTATATGCTTATATACCTGCGATAACACTTGTACAGTAATGGCTTTATAGTATGCTCTGTTGAAAATGTCCTTTTGAAGAATACATTTTGCCTTTATGTTTATTTTGTGCTCTTATTAGATTTCTGTATGTTCTTTTTTTAAATTTTTTTTTTTCAACGTTTTTAATTTATTTTTGGGACAGAGAGAGACAGAGCATGAACGGGGGAGGGGCAGAGAGAGGGAAACACAGAATCAGAAACAGGCTCCAGGCTCCGAGCCATCAGCCCAGAGCCTGACGCGGGGCTCGAACTCACGGACCGCGAGATCGTGACCTGGCTGAAGTCGGACGCTTAACCGACTGCGCCACCCAGGCAGATTTCTGTAGTTCTTACTAGATTACTGAATCAGGTAGGGGCAGTTTCTTCACTGCATATTTATGTGATTTGTTGGATAGATGGATGAGGGAATAGATCGTCTGCACTTACTTCTCATCCTCTCTCTTGGGCACCTGAATCATTTTGTCCATGTTCCTTTATTTGAGAGAGTAATGTCTTGCTTGGTTACCTGGCCGGGATGTTTAGAAGTACAATGTTTTAACACTTTGAACAGCTCAAAAAACATAATATAAACCAGAGTTTGTGTGAGTTAATGGAAAGGATTTGAAGGCAGTTGGAATGAATATCACCTTTATTATTTATTAGATGTGTGTTCCTTGGCAACTTATTTTAACTTTGTGATCCTCCGTTTCCCTATATTTACAGTGAGGGAATGCTTACTTCACAGTTACCTGTGTTTATACAGTTTTTAATTTGGATGGGTTCTTCTCATCTTTGTCACTTCCAGACGGACCCTGTATGATTTTTATTTTAGATTTAATGAAGCCGAAGTGAAACTGTTCAGATTTGACAAAAATCTGTTGAAATTGTGTGTGTATTTTAGTTTTGGCATTTTTATTTTTTGTTTAGTGAAGATATAATTTAAAAAAACATTGCCATGAAAGTATACCATTTGTTATGTTTTATCATAAAGTAGAAATTATTTCATAGGAAGCCATACTTACATTTGTAATTTAGTAATTCTGGGTGACACTTTGCCTCTATAAAGCAGACTAAACTGAGAGGAATTAAAAGTCTTTTCAACATTTTGAAATAATATATCCACCTGTACTGATGATTTGTTAATTGAATCTCACATAGCATTTGATTCTCATTATTCGTGTCAATTGTGGTCTATAAAGTCCCTCTGAACACTGAATTAGTAAATACAGAACCATTGTTCCTAGGTGAAATACGGGATTCAGTTCCTGTGAGCCTTTGGTCACATTTTCATCAACCGATCAATGTATAACCTTGTTTTATGTATGTTTTTGCTTAAAGACATCTAAGTTAATATAAAGTGTTGGTCTATTAACGTTGAACTCACAGCCAGCAGCACTATAATTCCTGCCTGAACGAAGCTTATCTAACACATGTATTTTTACTATAAGATATACTACAATCTTGTGCTCAGGAGCACTAGACAAAACTTTAGTCCTACACTTAGGAGCCATTCTAAACAGTGAAATCACCAGCAAAAAGCACAGATATTTTTTAAATGTGGCACTAAATAGACAGTGAAATGGACATTGTTTAAGTAAGAGAGATGAAGGGATGCCTGGGTGGCTCAGTCGGTTGATCATCTGACTCCTGATTTCGTCTCAAGCCATGATCCCAGAGTCATGGGATTGAGCCCCGCATTGGGCGCCATGCTGAGCATGGAGCCTGCTTAGAATTCTCTCTCTCTCTCTCTCTCTCTCTCTCTCTCTCTCCCTCTGGTCCCTCTCCCCTGCTCGTGTTCTCTCTCTCTCTCTCTCTCTCTCAAGTAAATTTAAAGGGACGCCTAGATGGTTCAATCGGTTGAGTGTCTGACTTCGGCTCAGCTCATGATCTCGCGGTTCATAAGTTCGAGCCCTGTGTCTGGCTCTGTGCTGACAGCTCAGAGCCTGGAGCCTGCTTTGAATTCTGTCTCCCTCTCTCTCTGTCCCTCCCCTGCTCACACTCTGTCTCAAAAATAAACATTAAAAATTTTTTTTAATAAATTTTAAAATAAAATAAATACAATTTCTAAAAAAAAGAAAGTAAGATAGATGAGGCAAAAAGGTAGAGCATTACTTTGTTTGCCTTCAGCTAGGAATGTGCATTTTGGGTAACTCAAAAGTTTCTGCATACTCTATGCATATCCATGGTTGACAGTGAAGGTGTCGTGAATGTTGGGGTTACAAATAAAGTTTAGCAAGTAGGGAAGTTTGCAAACACAGAATCCTTAAAAATGAGGATCTCTTGTACTGTGGAATCATGAAGCTCTGTTGTTATAACCAGAATGTCCTGGTGTGTGTGAATTACCTTTCTGAATGTTATCACGATCACATTGTATACAAGTGGGTAAGAATGCCTATAGAATTCTTGTTTGCTGTTATTAATATGTGATCTAATCTTTCTAGGTACCACATAAGTTCTTGAGAGTTAAGGTCGAGATCTTACTATGGCCTGTCCTACTGCTTTAGACTTTCAAAAAAATGTGTTGAATTAGGGGACCAATATCTTTCCATGTTGTCTTTATACTGGTCTCCTCAACTGGAATATGGGGATAAAACTTTGTCATAGAATTGTTTTGAAGATTCAGTGAGAAAATTCATGAAAACACTTAGCACTTAACACTGAAGAAATGTTAGCCATTATTTAATCATACTAACTTAAAATATTAAGCGATAATGCTATTGCTGCAACTGCTTTCTTTCCTGAGTCTGGACTCCACTGTCCTCTCCCATGCTGGCACTGGGCCATGGTGCCATAAAGATGATGAAAAGGTTAGATAGGCACCCTTCCTCTCAAGAGGAAATCCACCATTTTTGCCCTTGCTCTCATTAGTCCCATGGTACTAAGCATAATTTTCTAAGCCACCCTTGGAATTAAATCTCCTCATAATAAATTAGAACATTAGCATGTGTGCTGTAAGAGTTTATTACGCTGAATTAACACTTCCAGAGTGCCAGAATTGTACACTCAACCTCTTTATAATGAATTAGCAAAATGGAAGTATCATGAAATGACTTGGAGGAAGAGATGAGATTTTTTGTTTTTAGTCAAATGTACACTCTTTTCCTCTCCTGAGAGCTATCAGGATTCTTGTTTTTGTTTGTTTGTTTTCTTTATGTGGAGATTTGATTTTTTAGGAGACATTTAGAAACTTTTGTAGGTATAATGTTTGTATCTTATTTTCCTTTTTTTCTTTTGAGCTGGTTAAGGTGGATGATGGAGAAAATGGAAATGATTACTATGGTTCTTGAGGGCAAAATTAAAAATGAATTACTAAGAACTTTCTTCCATAAACTACTTCTTAAAAATTGGATACTTTTGTTGTGTTGAAAGATTCCAAGAAAGCTTGGCTGTTCATACCCATTGTTGAATATACTGTGTTTTCTTCAGTATGAATCTGATGAACAAGAAAAAAGTGCCTATCAGGAGTATGACAGTGACAGTGATGTTCCTGAGGAGCTAAAACGAGATTATGTGGATGAACAGACAGGTGATGCACCTGTGAAAAGGTAATTGTTCTTAGATTGTATGCTTTTCTATGTTGTGCTTTTAAATACAGTATTTCCTTTAAGGGTTAAGAAAAAACAAAAAACAAAAATTAAATATTTCTGTAGGTTATGATGTCATGTGACAAGTTGATATGTTTTTAAATGATTCCTGCAAGGTTAAAAAAATAGTTTTTATTTTTTATATTGGGCATAATCAAAGGGCTCTTAATTTAGAGAGCAGTGGTTTTTGCAGAAAAACAAACTTTTGATTTATAAAATCAGAGCTGTCTTTGGAGGCAGTTCCTGCTTCACATAAGTTAAAAAAACCTCAAGGAGGAAGGGCACCTGGGTAGCTCAGTCGGTTAAGCATCTGACTTTGGCTCAGGTCATGATGCCGTGGTTTGTGAGTTTGAGCCCCGCATTGGGCTCTGTGCTGACAGCTCAGAGCTTGGAGCCTGCTTCAGATTCTGTGTCTCCCTCTCTCTCTGCCCCTCCCCCGCTCATGCTCGCTCACGCGCGTGTGCTCTCTCTCTCGCTCTCTCTCAAAAATAAACATTAAAAAAAAGGAAAAAAAAAACTCAAGGAGGAAAGTAGTCATTTGTTCTGTATGTGGAGTTTCTGCCTCAATCTAGTAAATGCAGAGAGTCTCCACTCATTTTTCCGATGTCAATTACATTTACAAATATATTTGGGCCTTCTGTTAAGGTTCCTTCATTGTTTTGCTTCTATGATAAACTGTCCTGTTCAAAAACTATGATAATTACATAAGAATTTTTTGTCACCTTCTTCCACTTAAATGGGCTGATTCTTAGATGTGAGTGAGTTAATTTCATGACTGAGCATCAGACATTTAGTGACTGCAAATATACTTTATTCTTAATGATAGATTTAAGTACATTCTGCCCTACTTTTTACCCCCAAAGTACCTAGTTAGTACCTATTTAATTTGAAACCCTAATCAATATAATTTCTCTCCTCAAAAATGATCTATTTGTGTGGTAATGGATATTTTAATGTCAAAAATTGTTTCCATTTTTTTTCACATATATATGATGTTTAAATATCTCCCATCTATGATCTGTTATGAACCAAGTAGAATTGTGTTGTTGGACTTCTTCACTGGATATTTCGGGTATATTTTGGCTACAAGGAAAGCTCTAATTGAAATGAACATGTAAGATAGTGTCTGCCAGTATATGTGTGTATATACTTGCATTTTTTTGTAGGGTTATGCAGTTACCCACCTAACTTACCACTAAGAAGTATGAATAATGTGAACTACAACCTGCATTCAATCAATTACTACCAATTCCAACCTCAAAGTGTCTCTAGAATTTATCAAAATGTCTTGTATTTCACTGATATCATCGAAATTCATGCAAAAATCATCTCTGTGCCAGATCATTGGATCAGCCCCCTTACCTTGGCTACCTGTGTCTAGTTTTACCCCCTCCTAATCCATTCTTGGATACAAATGTAGACTTTTTTTTTTCTTAATCTAAAAATTTGATCATGTCATTTTTCTGCTTAAGATTTGTATTCAGGTTAAGGTTCATACTCTTTAGATGTGATTGCCTTCAGTGACCTGACCTTTACCTTTCTTCTTACCACTTTTCCCTCAGCCCACGAATTCTCCATGCTGGCATTGCGAACTCTTTATGCTTCTCTGAGCACACTCTCTTCTTTTACCTCTGTGTCCCCTTTTTTTCTGTACTTATCACATAAGTTCTACTTTTTCTTTGAACCTAGTGTCATACCTAACCCCAGACTCTGTCATTATACCTTATGTTTTAGATATTAGGTTTAGATTCTATGTTTTCATATTTATAAGTCTGAAATCAGGATGTTTGGTACATTTGATACAGAATTTCCCTGAAACATCTATTTTTTTTTTTAACGTTTATTTATTTTTGAGACAGAGAGAGACAGAGCATGAACAGGGGAGGGGCAGAGAGAGAGGGAGACACAGAATCTGAAACAGGCTCCAGGCTCCGAGCTGTCAGCACAGAGCCCGACGCGGGGCTCGAACTCACGGAGTGTGAGATCATGACCTGAGCTGAAGTCGGACGCTTAACCAACCAAGCCACCCAGGCACCCCGAAACATCTATTTTTTAAAGTAACATAGCTTTTTTAAAAGTGGTTAATTAATGTCTTTGAATCAAAGAAATAGAGTATAGTACTTTAGTTCTCTGTTTATGAATTACTCTTCTCCTCTAGACTGTAAACTTTGTAAGGACAGGAGATAATCTTTATATCCCTACCTGATACATGGTAACATTTTTCATAACTAATTAGGAATGGAGGATAGATCCTAATCTCAATAATTTACTGATTTACTAGTTGACAACCCTAATTGCAACTCTGTTTTGTTTTTCCATATTAAGCGTTTCTAGGGAAACTTTAAAAAGCAGGAAGAAATCAGATTACAGTCTAAATAAAGTGAATGCACCCATCTTAACAAATACAACACTGAATGTAATAAGACTTGTTGGTAAGTAGCTACACCTTTAAAAAAAAACATTGTTAGTTAAATTAGTCTACTTTTGTTACTTTTATTGGGATTTTCATTGTACACTTCAATGCTTACCACAAGGAAGGTTTTAAGACTGTTAGAGGTCAATGCTTTCTCATCATAATTGTTTCAAATAGTATAATACTAATATTAATGTCAGTTTTTCTTTTTCAGTTAACTACTTTGTGTCTACTGTATTTGTGTCTTCTACTTTTTCTAAAATATTCCAGTTATTTGGTATGTAATGAAAAATTCTCTATGTGAATTAGAGGTGTGTGTAGGATGATGATAGTACCCATTTCACATTTACACTATGTTGTGCTTAGTTCATTGATCTTCACAATCTTCCTGTCAGACAGACAGAGTGAAGAGTGATTCTCTGGCATTTTCAGACACAAGAGCTAAATGTTCACACCATAGAAAGAGTTATTCTTATTACAGATAAGACCTTTATTGATGATTTTGTAGAAAGCAAATAACGTGAAGAAATGTCATTTAAAATACTTCGGTTTGAAGATGATGTGGAATTTTTAACATTCAACATTTCAACATTTTATATGCCATCCTAACCTTTATGTCTCACAAGTAAGTCTGTACATTTGACATATAAGTTATAGAGACGTCTTCTCAAATTAATTAAGTCATCTATACCAGTCAGGAATTTTAATGGTGTTCTAGAACAACAACAACAACAACAAAAAAAAAAACCTCTGTATTCTATATGGAGATGATAATATCCTGCTGCCTAGTTTGATTACTCTTGACTCTGATAAAATGGTCTGTATTCTTGAAGATAATTTCTAAATTTCATTAATGAATAGGGCAAAGTAGACAAAATGTTTCTTAGAAGTCCCATTTCCTTTAGGAAAAATAGTGGAAAAGTAATAATGAATTGAGAGGAAAAGAAAAATTTGTATATTTTTATGACACACCAAAAAATGACCAGATTCTAAAGTGTTTTTTGGCTGATTATTGCCAGGGTAATTAGCCTTTCTTCTTTATCCAAGAGAGCTAACTGAACATAGCATTATGAGTTCCTGTCTAGAATTTATAGAACCAGAACTGGAAGGGTTCTGAGAGGTCATCTGGTATAAATTCCTATAAAACTAGGATTTCTTTCTTTAATGCCCCTAATTTGTGGTGGTCACCTAGCTTTTGTTTCATGTCTCACAGTGAGTGACTGTACGTCTTATTTTGCAAGACTACTCATTCAACTATTAGACTGATTTAATTGGTAGAAATCTCTTCCTTGTGATAAATCAAAATTTCTTTTTCTCTGTAATTTTATCTGTTGGTCTTAGTTATGCCTTTAAAAGTAAAAAGAGTAAGTCTGTACTTTTTTCTCCTATTCTTCCCTGTGATCACTTTTCAGGTCTGGGTGGTAGTTATACTGTCCTTCCTTTCTGTATGCTCCACCAGTTCTTTCTTTAGGGTCAGTGTGCTCATTTCCCTTATGTGGTTCCCACTGACAAATATTCCAAAATCCTTGTCATCCTCCTCAGCTTTCTGGACTCACTGTAGTTTCTGGTGTCTGAACACACTGCTTGAGAGATGTAGTTTAATGAAGTCATCTTTTGCCTGGTTGTGTTGAAGGAACAAATCACCCTAACACATCAGTGGCTTTCAGCCACAAAAGTTTACATGATGTGTATTGGCTCCTGATCACCTTCGATCTGTTTCATGTGTCATTCTGAGATTCACGCTGAGAGAATAGTACCAATTTGGAACATGGGGAAAAGAGCAGGAGTCAGTCCATGTTATGACCCTTAAGGCTTCCACCCTGCTGTGGCACACTGACTTCCTGTGACATATGTCACTGGCCATGGCAAGTCAGGCTTGACTATTGGAGAGAGAGGTACACTTGTGCCCAGGAAGGCACTACAGGTTCAGAGCAGTAGAGGAGGATGCATAATCTTCTTACAGGGAAGGGGAGTGGGTTGGGATAAATGGGGAAAATAATACAATCAATCCCATTTAGTGATAGTTTATATTTTTAACCTCACCTAGTTCAAAAAGAACTAGAGGTTATCAACTACTTTTACTCTAAAAGACATATATTTAGTAGAAGTAAATCAAATATAAGGCTAAAACAAAATTGAGGAGGGGGGCAAATCATGTTTCATTCAGTTAAATGCAGACAACAGATGCAAATCTTCACTTCTTAGCAGACATAAGGAAATGAAAAACTGCATTCTGCTATTCTCATTATGTAAGAAATGGATAGAAATGTGCTATTGGTGCTAAATTCAGAAGTCAGTAACAACAAATTCTTATAGAAGGATTACTGATTGACATAGTGGACATTGTTTTCTAATAGTAGATTTAAGAAATGGGGGGAAAGTTGTGTTCTAACGGGCTTTTGGTATGTCAACCCTATAAAGCAGACAGTCCTGAATAAAACCTTACTCAGTGAAGAGAATCTGACGATTGTAATTTCAGCCTTCACCACCACCAGATCTTTTACTAGAATTGCAATTAGTAAACAATGCCTAGTATGCTATTTTAACTCTCACATCTTCCCATTTAGGGCTGGGATTAGGTGCTTCCATTATTCCCTCCCATAGATTTTTATGCCTACCGCTTTCTCTCCCTGGGATGTCTTTATCTTCAGTTTGTACATATTCATAAAATAGAACTTTAAGAGAACCACTCACTAAGGGGTCTCCAACCAGTAAATGCTATAGAGGTGCTTGAAGATAATAAACCCGCAAAGGTAATGTCTCTTCTTACAAAGCCAGAAGTACAGTTGTGTAAATAAGGTTGATTAATTTTGGGTGCCTGGGAAGATGAAGGAACTAATTATTCAATAGTTGGGAGGCACATTTTAGAACATTAAAGGCATATTCAAAATGTCCTTTTCAAGTAGTATTTATTTGGCAGGTAATTAGGAGAGATTAAACAAAAAAGTGTTAATGGGGTTTCCCAGCCCTAGGTGGTACCTAAATCTGTTAGAAAAGCCCAGGGAGCCTTTCATAAGTGCAGAGAACTAATCAGAATGCTTGCTTGAGTAAAGAGAAAATTCTGTCAACCTGACAATTTCTTGCAGAGGTAGAGAAATTTTAAGGAATGTGTCTCATCACTGAGATAGGCTTCCTATTCAAGATTTTCTTCTCCTGGAGGCAGCTCTCTCTTGAGCAGGTATTATAGGTTTGAGAGGGGCAGAAGTCAGGTTGCCAAAATACATGCTTATCAAAACTACAGACCTTAGAATAAAATTATTTATTACATTACTTTAGCAGCTGAAAATCATAACACACCAGCACGTCATGTATCCAGACTTAACATGAAACCAGAATAAAGTTATCTCAGAAACTTTAATATTTTGATATGTAATGTTTAAGGAAAAAAATATGTCATTATTTAATTTAGATTACATTCCAATATTTTTGTTTCTCTAAAAGATACTTACATTTTGTTATTTATATGAAATACTTTTAAACAGTTTTAAAACACTTTCTGAGCTGATAGCTCTATGTACAACATGATATTTTGAGAGGATGACCCAAGAAGTGTCATCCTTCAGCAAAATGTGCAAGAAAATCATATAGGAGATTTGGGAGGCTGAAATAGAATATTCAAACTACAGAATAAAAATAAATAACAATGAAATGATAGAATAAAAGCTGGTAGTTAAAGACTTAGGTAATAGACTGTGGTCTTCAGTTCATTGTTCAGTGTGTTTTTCTAAATTTTATGAGCTGAACTAACTTTTCCTTTCCTTTATGGCTCATTTATAGCATTTCCAGCTTGCCTTTATGTGCTATTTATATCCATTAATGGTGTTTCAACTTAGTGCGCTGTGATAAGAATAGCTAACATCCTTCCAGCTCAGATTCTGTTTTGCTCCTCCCCATCAATTTGTCAGCCCCTACAGATGAGAACGATCAGAGTCATCTCTGCAGCATATAGAGCATTCAGCCAGTGCTTTTGTAGGTGCCCAGTATACTGAACTGACAAACCTTGATTTTTAAAATCTTGAATATTGGAGCAACACTTTCTCCTCCTCTTTTGTCTGAATCAACAGTGGAGGAACACACACACAGCACCTTCTCTGTACCCTTGAATTTGTTCCTCTGTGTAAAAGTGTGGCTCTCTAAATGAATTTCCCTGGGCCAGCTTTCATGTGGTAATTGCTCTGTTATTTATGTGAAATATTTTAAAATATTTGTTCTCTGTGCTGATGAGCTGGGTAAGGCAGGCCCACTGTTCCTCTTGGTTGTATAGTTCTCCTCCATCTTGTTCCTTGGTTGGTTTCTTTGCCAGTCCCTCTGTGTCTCCTCTCCATGAGTATGCAGGACACACAGTCTAGATTTTAGGATGATAATGTAAACGGTGCTCTTTCTTTTGCGTTTCCTCATGAGGTTAGGTTTCTTTTGTTTCTTTTTTTTTTTTTTTCATGTGTATATATTTTTGAGAGAGAGAGAGAGAGAGAGAAAGACAGAGTGTGAGGAGGGGAGGGCATAAAGATTGGGAGACACAGAATCTGAAGCAGGCTTCAGGCTTTGAGCTGTCAGCACAGAGCTCCATACAGGGCTCGAACCCACGAACTCTGAGATCATGACCTGAGCTGAAGTCGGTTGCTTAACCAGCTGAGCCACTCAGGCGCCCCTAAGTTTCTTTACCTAGCACTCTGTACTTCTCCCTTCCTGCATTCGTCATAACTATAATTATTTTAAAATGATAGCAGTAGCTAAGATTTCTTGCTCCCTTATTATAGGCCACGTAAACACTTTACACACATTTTCTCATGAATTCTTTTTTTTTTTTTTTAACGTTTATTTATTTTTGAGACAGAGAGAGACAGAGCATGAACGGGGGAGGGACAGGGAGAGAGGGAGACACAGAATCGGAAGCGGGCTCCAGGCTCTGAGCCATCAGCCCAGAGCCCGACGCGGGGCTCGAACTCACGGACTGCGAGATCGTGACCTGAGCTGAAGTCGGACGCTTAACCGACTGAGCCACCCAGGCGCCCCTCTCATGAATTCTTTACAATACCCCTTTTATATACCAAATAATTAAAGCCCAGAGGTAAATAACTTGCCTAATGTCACATAGCTGCTAACTAGTAGAGCCCAGATTGTCTGTTCCTAGAGCCAGTAAGTTCTTTTCATGCTTCACAACTGGTAAAGGAAATCAGGAATGTTGATTCTTACACCTGGACGAAGTTCACAGAGGTGATAATATAGACTGGAAACAGGAATAAGAACTTCTTGCAGGTGATCATTTGGGAAGAGATGCTTTTCTTAGTCATCTTGAGGCAGGAGGGAAGGGAGGCTAGGGAGACAAGTTGACCAAAGTATAGCCATTTTGATTCTAGACTGACCCTTAACCTAAAAGTCAGCAGCAGGTCATAGAAAGAGTCACAAGATCAGACTCATGGAAAACCATAAGCCTCACTCTCTCCAGCAATAAAAAGCTACCCAGGCTGGACTTTCTTAAAATTGCTTCCTGTGGGTAATTCCATAACCCTAAAACAATGGAAAAACTGCCCAATGTGAATGATAAACCCTAAGTTAAAGAGTAAACCCCTCCCTATATGGTTAGCTAATTTAAATAAAACTTATAAAACCTTTCCTTAGAGGCAAAGGAGGGGGGCGGGGTCCTCCTTCTCACCTGGGAGGAGAGACTGCTACTTTGTGAAGTAGTTCCTTGCTTACTTTTATATTTAATAAATCCTTGTCCCTTCCTCTAAGTGGCTTGCTCTTGAATTCTCTCACAAAGCCAGGAACCCTCCTCACATGGGGCCTGAGGTCCTCCCTCCTGCGGCATAGGCCAGTCCTGTATCCATCTGGGCTGTGTATTAAGTAACCTTCCTCCATGTTTCCAAAGCATGCTGTTGTGCACTCCACTCTCATGTCCTCTGTAGGGAGTTCTAGAAGGGAAGGAAGAGAAGGTGGAGTGCATCTGAACCACATCTCCATTCACTGACCGACCACATTTTTTAAACAAGGCCGGCTAACTTCAGAGCCTTGCTTTTACCCTTTTATTAAGGTAGTATTCTCACTGTAAGGCAGTAAATAGTAAAGAAGAGATTGTGAGGAAACAGCAGTCTCCCACCCCAGGCCTCCCTACCACCAACCTGGAGGCAATTTCTTGGTCTGTTTTTGTTTGTCTTCTAGTTGTAATTTCCCAGGAAAGAGTAATGAGAGGTAAATGTTTTGAATTCTTGTCATTTTGAACGTCTTTATTCTGTCCTTTCACGGAATGACAATTCAGCTGTGCATAATAGAATTACAGATTAGGAATTATTTTTCCTCGGAAAGTTGAAACCTGTAGTGTTCTGTTCATTTTACTGTAGTTGAATTTCTTTTCTCTCTCTTCTTTCTCTCTCTCTCTCTCTCTCTCTGAAAGCTTTTAGTATTTTTTTTTCCTTGATGTTTCAGAACTCTCTGGTGATGTGTTTAGGTGTGAGTTATTTTTCATTAAGTGTGTTGGGTAGTTCATGACCCTTTCAATCTGAAAGCTCTTATGCTCCTCAGCTGTGACTAATGCTACTATTTATTTGATGATTTCCACTTCCCCATTTTCTCTACCCTCTCTTTCTTTGATTTCTCATTGCTTAAGTGTTGGTCTTTTAGATTGGCCCCTTTATGTCTCCTATATTTTCTCGATCTTCTAGAAGACTTCCATTTTTCCATTTTTTTCTTTAATTTTTAATTTTAAAATCACTTTTAAATTCTTTAAAAGCCCTTGTGTATTCTCTTTCCCCCCACCCCCCATATTCTTCTGTTATAAGATTTATATAATTATTACATTTCTTTAGCTTGACTTACTGTTTTCTCTGGGATCAGCATTTCTTTTTACTTTTACTCTCTGGGACTGGTGATTTTTGATGACCTCTTCAAATCCAAAATAGAAGGCCTGCATAGCTGCTGTGGGTGTCCCTTGCTGAGTAATGAGAGCTATGCTCTTCCTGCCCCTTTCTCCTCAGTAGGGATCCTGACTGGGAACTTCCTATAGAACCGGGCAAGGCTGGGTGGATTTACTAGCAATTTTTACTTTATGGGGACAGATCCCCCAATTTTTAGAATTAGGTAGATTTTAATCTGTGGTGCCAACATGCACACTAGAAGCCTTTGCCTTTCTAATTTATTATTTTTTTAAATTTTGCTCAGTTTTTTTGTTTGGTTTGTTCATGTCATTTATTTACTTCTTTTAGAGAGAAATCCTAAGAGTTTTTGTTTTCTTTTGTTTTTGTCCGTGGAATATTCTGGTAGCCTGTACTCTATTGTTGGTGAGGGATAGTGATAGAGGAAGACCTGCTGAATGGTAATTTAAGGGTAATGGACCCTTAATGAATCCATCCTTTTTCAGCTCTATTTCTGGCTCCTACCCTCTTGCACTGCCCACCAAGTCTAAGCAGTCACCATCCTACAGAATAGCTTTTATCTCCTTAATGGTCGTCTTGTGGTTTATGGATTTCTTTGTATTATTCCGTCAAACTCTCCTGTCTCTTATGTGTCATCCAGACAGGGGTTGGGACACTATAACATGCAGGTCAAGTGAGTTAGGCTACCTGTTTTTGTAAATAAAGTTTTATTGGAATACACCCATGCTCATTTGTTTACATATTGTCTATGGCTGTTTTTGTGTTACAAAGGCAGAGTTGAGTAGTTGAAACAGAGACCAGCAGAGCTGAGTAGTTGCAACATAGACTGTATGGCATGCAAAGCCTAAAACTATGTACTCTTTGGTCCTTTATCAGAAAGGTTTACCAATTTAGAAATTGGCTTGGTGTAGAAATTTTTCGAGATTTCTCATTTTCTGGTGATCATACCTACTCGCCTTTCCCTCCTCATCCCTTTCTCTTCATAGATACAGGCTTAAACTACTGTAAAATTCTTTTAATTCAGTAATTCTGAGAAGGTACATAGGCCTCCTCCAGCCTCCAAAAGCTTACTGTGCCCTCATGAACTGGAACAGAGCTCTTCTTCTTCTTCTTCTTCTTCTTCTTCTTCTTATTCTTATGTTTTAATATTCTGGCAGCCTGCTTATATGGCCGCCTCCCTCATCTGACCATTTAAGGTATGAGAGCAGGGACTCTAACACCTTGTGTCTTAACACAAAGCCAAGGACATAATAAGCCTTCAGAAATTGTTTGTTGAATGAATTGAATGAATGAATATAAATATATTTAAACATTTTTTTGAGAGTGGTGGGTTTTTATCTAGTTTTTTTTTCTTTTGAATGCAACATTTAAAAAAGCTTTACCTATTAATAATTCATTTATATATTCTTCCTTAAGATTAATTATATAAACAATGGTTAATCTTACTAGTAATGGAGAGGAGCTTTGTGTTCTGGACATATATTAACCCAGATATTTGCATTCTACCTCATTTTACTTATCATCTCTTATTATCTCTCTCTCTAATTGATATCTCAAAACAGATATCAATTAAAACATGATATTTTTAAATTTTTTTCAGTGTCACATTTTTTGTGTAAATAGTTGCAGTTTAAAATCTACTGATATGCCCCGATTCGAGAGACCCCCTGAAAACAAACCACCAGAGTCCAGAGTCAAAGCCAAGCGGCAAGGGTCGTTTATTGCAGGTTCGAACCCGGTCCTCCGCGCACTCGTTGCTGGTGACGCAAGAGGCCCTGAGCAAGGATTTTACAGCTTCTTTTATAGACAGGCACAACAAGTTAGGGATTTTTTTTGAGGTTACAGAGCTGTTATTGGTTGACATTTAAATTTGAACACTCAGCAGAACTTGATTGGTTCCCGCCTTTATTTCAAACCACAACCAGGCACGCCCTGGCTGGTTTCAGGATGGCGGGGGTTGGGGGGGGGGGGTCTTTTCTTTGCAGTTGTGAGTACACCTGGTAATTTTTCTCTTAGTCTCTCACTACATGTTTGTAATTGATGAAATACCTGCATAGTGATCCAGAAATTTCTAGGAGCATAATTTTCAAATATTTTTCCATTGTGATTTTTTAAAAAAAGTCTGTGTGAAATAATTACAAATCATGATTCTAAAACAAAAGACAAATAAGAGTAAGAATAGAATCTGAGTTGAATGGTTTTTAGTTTTTGGTGTGTGTGTGTGTGTGTGTGTGTGTGTGTGTGTGTGTGTGTGTGTTTCTTTTCCTGACCATCTGAGTATTGTTTAGAATCATTTCGCATGTAAATTAAAGCAGCTGTACTGAGTTCTTAAATAATAAAGAAATGGTTTCCATAGTAGATATTTCCATTAGAGTAAATTTTTTTCTACTGCAGTTAATGTGTTTTCTCTTGAGTCATGGTGTCTTCAATAGTACCAATTTAAAATTTATAGCAGTTACATTAGGTAGAGTGAGCACCTGAGTTATTTGCTCATTTGGAAATTAAGCAAATGGCCTGTTTTAACATCTTCTGCAGAAGAGCATTTTTTTATAGATGTGCTTCTTTCCCTATTATTCCCCATAAAAAAGAAACACAATTAGGATCTTGTTATTATTTATTACTTGATTCAGCCCATCTCCCGTGCACCCTTCAAATACATTAACAAGTTTATAAATGTAGAGATTTGAGGTTTTATTTTTTTCATTTTACTTTTTTTTTGAGATTTTGGTTTTTAAATATTTTTTTCTGTAACTGTATCATATGTTTAGAGAGAAGAGAACATAATATTGGCATCTCCCAAAGGAAGGAACGAATAGGACATTTTTTTGGCACTTTGAGAGTGTTGAGCTCTTGAGTGATGTAGTGATAAAGAAATGTTCTTGGCCTCTGACACAAGATTTCACAGGGCTAGGGTTCAAGGGAATAGGATGTGCCTTCTATGTGTCCTTTTTCTTCTTGCTTTTTTACTTTTGCTCTGTGTATATAAGCTTGTGAAAAAGGAAAAGCTTTTTTTTCAAGTACATTGTCTTTGGTATTATTATGCCTAAACATTTTTGAAGAAATTATTTTATTTAATTTATTAAAAAAATGTTTTTTAAATTTATTTTATTTTATTGGAAGAAATTATTTCAAATGGAATCCAAGAATGTGGAACTATAGTGTGTGCAGTGTTATTTATAAAAGAGTATAGATTATAGATGTTCCATGAATATTTGACAAACAGTAAAATATATTAGTATAAAAATATTTTTGTAGGTATTATTTATGTCAGTGCTCTCCAGTAGTACTTTCCAAGATGCTGTAACTGTCCAATACAATAACCACTAGCCACAGATGACTATTGAGTACTTGAAAATGGCTAATGGGACTAGGAATGTAATATTTCATTAAAAAATACATTTGATATAGTGTCTCTATAATGATAGACTTAACAGATTTTAATTTTTTTCTAATTTTGATTTTTTTCAGGTAAATATATGCAGATGATGAACATTCTTAAGCCAATTGCCTTTGATGTTATCCATTTCATGTCTCAGCTATTTGATTATTACTTGTATGCAATATATACCTTTTTTGGTCGAAATGATTCAGTAAGTCACCTTTGGTGGGAAAGTCTGTTTCTTTAAAAATGTATTTATTTTTAAAATGTAAAATTTTTCATTCTCTTTGTATGAAATATACAAATAATATTATTTTGAAAATTATCCATCGAAAATCTAACAGAATTTTTGATGTCACCTTTTTGTCTGCTTAATTACCTTATGTATATATTAATCTTAAGCTCTGATATGATACACATATTTTATGTTATTCAAATTTTGGCAGAAAAAGTGCAGCATCTGTTTTTAACCTTGATGCATTTTGGCAGTGAAAAATGTGCGGGTTGCCTTGTTTAAATATGGCTCAGTGTGTAATTACTACATAGTAAATGAGACATTTTTAGTATTGGCTTACAAATCTTAGCAGGCACTCCTACAGTCAGAAGATAATGGCAAACATTTATTAAAATAATTGAAAACCTTTGAACTGAACCTTCTGTCTGCCACAGAATCATTTCCTGTACCTCCTTTTAGTGTTTCCACAAGCTCTTATTGCATTTGTCTTTTTCTACTCCTAAAGAGAACAGCATGGTATTAAACAGGTACCTTATATGATATTTGGTAGTTATTATGTGGTTCACCTAGATAGTCAATAGATTTCTGTGTAAAAGTATACTGCTGGGCCCTATGAATATATCATAATACTAACTTTTCATATATTTTGTATCTTTTTAAAAACATGTGAATTTATCTTTTAATATGGGATCTGAATTTCTTATGTTCTTAATTGTCTAATATATTTTTTAGAAAGAATAGCAATAATCACAGACAGATTATTGCTACAGAATTTGTTGCTATTAAATATTAATTCTTTGAATTTGGAAACTCAATACATAAATATTAAAGAAGAAAGACATTCTGGGGTTTTAGCTAATTGTCAGAATCTTTCAGTCTTCTAGATGAGCCTTACTGTGTCTCCTGGGCCAAACCTGCAGACCAGCACTACCCAAGAGAAGTTTTAAAGTAATGGAAATGCTCTAAATTTGCACTCATATGGTAGTCACTAGCCACATGTGACCTTTGAGCACTTGAAGTGTAATTAGTATGACTGAGGAACTGAATTTTTAATTGTATTTAATTTTAGCTAATTTATTGCTAAATATAAATAGCCACAGGTAGCTAGTGACTATCGTATTGGGTAGAACAGTTCTGGACCACATTATTGATAAGATGTGTTAATATAGGGTCCTTTGGAAACTTTTGGGAACTAATACTTTTGGACATGACTTTCTAGCTGATTATAATACTGATTAAATACTGGCACAGATTTGTTTACAGTAGGGTTCACTAGGACCTGAGAAAGTTAGCAAAGTATAGTTAGGTATTTATTATAAAATATGCTGCATATGTTATTTAAAATATAGTATGTTTTAAAGAACACGTTAACCTTATAACTTGTATTAAAAGCATTTTCAATCCTGTAAGACTCAGTAACAGACATTTCACTGTATTCAGGTAATTAGCTGTCAGTGATAAGCATTTCTGTCTTTAACCTGGGTGTCTACCCGTATATCATATTAGAAACATTTTGTATTATATGAACCTATACAAAATGTACATATGAGTGAATATGTCTGAATGAATATAGCATTTACTCTGCCTCTTACTTGTACTTTTTAAGGAAGACTTCTTTTGTTAGAGTATGCTTAGTAATACTAGCTTTATTCGACCATGTGAATATTGAAAACAGCACTTCAAATAGAATATAATTTAGATTCTGCTGTTTTTGATTCTGCAAAAATGAAGGAAACACTGTTTAAAGCAAAACAAAGACAATCTATAAAGGGTTTTACAAATTTGTAAAAAGAAACACTTCATCCTTCTACTCATATTTTATTTAGCTTAATTTTACATACATTTAAAGTTTGTTTTTGTTTTTGTTTTTTACCTTGCAAGATTATATTCTTCTTAATTAGCTACTTTAAATTCCTTTTGGAACAAGACAATCTAAATAAATAGCATAAATAAGCATATGCAAGTATATAAGATTGAAGAGTTAAACTTTTAATTTCCTAAGAAAATAAGCTTTTAAGTCTTTTAGAAATCCTAGAAATTTCAGTATTCAAATATATATATACATACTCCAAGTTGCCCTGTTAGCTATTGAGTCTTATGTGGTAGGAGGGGAGGGGTAATTAGGTAATGGGTAGAATAGGAAGAGCACAGTGGTACATAGTTGCTCCTATTTTTCTCCCAGAGAAGAAAGATACTTGTATGAGTGAATTCAGATGGATGCTGCATATGGAAGAATCTGTTTCCCAGGGTTTCTAGAAAGTCATTGGCTGGGAGGCCATAGTGTATGCAGCAGGGTAAGGGATTCTTCCTCTTTAAACTAACTCCTCCAGAAGCTCTTGCTCTTCATTGAACTGTTTATAGCCTACAACACCATACTGTATTATATATCTAATCCATTTGGTTCTATTATAATAATGTTACTTGTAGTGTTGCTTTATCTTGCCTTGCCCCAGCCTTCCATTGGTCACCTCTTGAGTTATGTTTTCTGTGGTTTTTCCTGTTCATAGCCTCTCATGAAGACCATTCTGTAGCTTACCTTAACAAAGTAGTAAGCACATAGTGGATTCTTAGGACACATGGATTGATGTCCTAATTATTTCTTATCCAAGTTAATCTGATGAGTGTTGTTACTTGAAAACAGTTTGTGAGCATCATTTAAAGTTACCTTTCATTAATGAAACTTCATTAATAGAGTGTCTGTGATTCAGTTTTTAATTTTTTTACGAACAAATTAACTTCCACTTCTGGATATGTAGGACTACAGTCTAACGGGATGATACTGCCTGTAGAAAACAATTACAAAACCTGAATGTTATACAAAAGACAACTATCTGAAGATACTGGAGAATGAACGAAGCATATAGACTCTGGGTGGGGGAGTTCATGCTAGTGTGTAGATTGGGGAAAGGGGAGTGTAAAAAAATAAATTCCATCTCCATGGCCTTTGAGCCTGGGATTAAGTACAGTTCACTCAGCACAAAGGTAGAGGCAAGCATAGGAAAACTTTGTCTTTATGGATTGGGGAACCAGAAAATTGAAGCCAGGAAATTGAGAACAATGAAAATAGTAGGGGGGATGTTCAGAAGAAAAAGGGCCAGGGAGGGGATTCCCAAGCTTTTTTACCTCCATCTTTGATTAACCCATAACCATGTTCATATGAAATAGATTAACTACAGCCAAAGAAAAAAGATCTGAACAGAGAGTGAAGCTGTTGCATAAGAGACAGTTTGTAGTACAAGCTCAGCCAAGAAAATTACATAATGCAAACAAAGGAAACAGTACCCAGTGGGAAAAAATAACAGAATCCAAAATCTCCAGAACTAAATTGATGATGCAGTCTAACTTCACCCAACATACATAGAAGTAAAAAAAGCAGAGTACATCCTTAAGTAAAATGAAAGTCAATTTAGTTTGACCCCTTAAGATGTTGGAACTAAGGGATAATATTTTAAGTGGACTATTAGAACTATCTTGAATAAAGTAGAAAGATGTTTTAAATGTATGAACATGTCAGTAGAGAAGTAGGAAGTTCTAGTAATAACAGTAATAAAAAGCCAAAGGGAAATCCTAGAACTGAACAGTAATAAAAAGCCAAAGGGAAATCCTAGAACTGAAAAATGTAATTTCAGCAATTAAAAAAAATTACTGAATGTACTTTACAGCTAAATGGACATGATAGAGGAAAGAATATGTAAAACTTGAAGATAAATTGGAAGATTGGAAAACAAAATGATCAAAGCCTTAGGGACATGTTAAGTCAAATGATCAAACATACATGTAATTGGAATACCAGATGGAGACAAGAGAGATAGAATGAGGTACAAAAAATATTTGAGGAAACTTTGACCAAAAATTTGCAGATACAAGTTACTAAATGAACAGCAAGCAGAATAAGAACAAAGGAACATACAGCAGGGTACCTCATGGTGAAACAGTCTCTTGAAAATGACAATAGACTTATTACATAAAGGGACCAATGATCTGATTCAGCTGACTTCTCACGAGAAATTGTGGAGGCTGTAGGAGAGAGTAATACATCTTTAAGGTACTGAAAGAGAGGAAAAGAATGTCCATTCAGAATTTTATATCTAGCAAAAACACCATATCAAGAATGAATGTGAAATTAAGTTGTTTTTAGATAAAAAGAAAAAAAAAACCTAAGAATTTGTCACCAACAGACATGTAATACCGAAATGCTGAATGAATTTTTTTCAGGCTAAAGGAAAATGATACCAGAAAACTTAGATCCTGAGGAAAGAATAAAGAGCATTGGTTATGGAAACTACTTGGGGAAATGCAAAAGATTATTTTTTTCTTTTTCCTTTTAATTTCTTTATAAACCATATAGCTGTTTAAAAGTGAAATCATAACATTATTTTCTAGAGTTCATAATATATGTAAATATATTACATGTAACAACTACAACAAGATACGTGGGGGATATGGATCTATAAGATGGCAAGATTTCTGTATATTATGTTAAACAGTAAATGGATTGTGTAATATCAGAATGTATATTATAATTCACAGGACAATGAAAAATAATATTGCAGATTAACTCTTTACCAAAAGGAAAATTAAATTAGAATTCCTTTTTTTAAAAAACTGTTTTTTGGGGCGCCTGGGTGGCTCAGTCGGTTAAGCGGCCGACTTCGGCTCAGGTCATGATCTCGCGGTCAGTGAGTTCAAGCCCCACATCGGGCTCTGTGCTGACAGCTCGGAGCCTGGAGTCTGTTTCAGATTCTGTGTCTCCCTCTCTCTGACCCTCCCCCATTCATGCTCTGTCTCTCTCTGTCTCAAAAATAAATAAATGTTAAAAAAAAACAAAACAAAACTGTTTTTTAATGTTTATTTATTTTTGAGAGAGAGAAACAGAGCATGAGTGGGGGAGGAGCAGAGAGAGAGGGAGACAGAGAATCTAAAGCAGGTTCCAGGCTCCAAAGTGTCAGCACAGAGATCGATGTGGGGCTCAAACTCACAAACTGTGAGATCATGACCTGAGCCGAAGTTGGACGCTTAACTGACTGAGCCACCAGGCACCCCTTCTTTTTTCTTTTTTAAGTTTTTATTTATTTATTTTGAGAAAGAGAGAGCAAGCGCAGGGGAAGGGCAGAGACAGAGAGGGAGAGAGAATCCCAAGGAGGCTCTGTACTATTAGCTCAGAGTCTGCATGGGACTTGAACTCATAAACCGTGAGACTGTGACCTGAGCCGAAACCAAGAGTCGGACACTTAACCAACTAAGCCACCCAGGCACCCCTTAAACTAGAATTCTAAAATATAAAATTCATATAATCAGAAGAGACAGGAAAGGAGGAACCAAGGAACAAAAAAAGATATAATGAATGGTAGATTTAGACCCGATCAATAATCACATTAAATGTTAATGGACTAAACACTCAAAAGGTAGAGATTGTCAGAATGGATTAAAACAAAACAAAAGAAACACTTTAAATGTAAAATATACACAAAGTGAGGATATATATATGCATGTGTGTGTGTATAATGTGTGTGTGTGTGTGTGTGTGTGTGTATCTAGAGAGAGAGAGACCATTACATATATTCTAATCAAGTTAAAAGATTGAAATCATACAGAATATGTTCTCTGATGACAATGTAATTAAATTAGAAACCAATAACCATAAGATAACTGGGAAAAAAATCTAAGCATTTGGAAATTAACACACTTCTAAATAAAGGTTGGCTTAAAGAAAAAATCATGAGAAGTTAGAAAATACTTAAAAGTGAATGATAGTGAAAGCACAACATATCAAGCTGTGCAATACAGCTAAATCAATACTTAAGGGAAGTATCTAGTTTTAAATGCCTATAATAGAAAAGAAGAAAGACTCAAGTAATGATAAGCTTCCACCTTAAGAAAGTAGAAAAAGAAGCATAAATTATGCACTGTGTGTTTTCTTACAAGGGCACCAAACCTCTCATGAGGGCCCCACTCTCATGACCTCATCTAACCCTAATTACCTCTCCCATCTCCAGATAACATCTCATTAGAGGTTAGAGCTTTACCATATGAATTCTGAGGGGACAACAAACATTCAGACCATAAATGGAATAACTAGAATTTACATACATTGTTTATAGAAATGAAGAATAATACAGCCACTAGAAAACAGTATGGCAGTACCTTATAAAGCTAAAACTATGCTTATTATATGAATCAGAAATTCCACTGGTAGATATTTACCCAAAAGAATAGAAAATATATGTCTTCTCAAGGATATATATGTGAATGTTCATAGTGACATTATTCAAACTGAAACCCAAATGTGCGTCACCTGGTGAATAAGTAAACACACTGTGATATATCCATGTTTTGGAGCACTATTAAGCAATAAAAGAGCATGAATTACTAATAGGCTTATAACATGGATGAATTTCAAAAGCATGCTAAAGACAAAGTCAAACACAAAAGACTACACATGTATGATTCTATTTATACAAAATTTTAAAAAAGGCAAAACTGTAGTGATAGATCAGAGGGTAAGATTGGAGAGAGGAATTCAAGTGCAAAGGGCATAAGGGCATTTTTCAAGGTGAGGAAAATTCTATCTCTTGATTGTGGTATTAGTATAAGACTATACAACTACCAAAATTCATCAAACTATACTTGCGATGGCTGAATTTGACTATATAAAAATAATGCTCTAGTGAAAAAAGAGGGAAAATGAAATAATAAAGTTTATAAAATGTAGTGAAAGTAAAATGTATTTTGAAATTACCACATAAAATGAGTTCATGTTTTCATGTTTTACTGTACCATGCCATCACACAACTATTTTAGCTTTAGGATTTCTGTCACATGTTGTGTAAGTAATTACTTGTTTTCATCCTATCTCAGATAAGAAAGGATGAGGAACAATATGTTGTGTGTGTGTATGTATACACAAACATATATATAAATGAATTAGTGAGATGATATATTTTATAGTTTACTATTAATACTTTAAAATTTTTGGCTCATACAGAACATTTTAGCATCTTTCTAGAGGCCTATATATATCTATGATTACCTCTAAGTTAAATTTATATTCATCAATTGAATCATCACTCAAGGACGCAACTACCTGGCTTTTCATGATTTAACAGTCAACTGTCTCTTCTCATTTATGTTCTTGGGGTATTTATATGTGCTTTGACTTTGATGTAGTGAAGCGAATTCTATACTGTGAAATGTTTACTGAGGCTAATAAAAAGTTTTCTTCATTTTTGAATGAGGATTTGGGCTGTCTCTAATTTGTGTTAGAAAAATAAATTTAAAACAGTCTACATTATTATGCTTATACATAAGTATGATGCAGTACGCTATCTTTAAGTATCAGAAATCATAAGTTTTATAACTAAAAATAATAACTTATGGGAAAAAGATACTGGTGAGCTCTCTCCTAATTTATGAGATTGACAGATGCTAGTGTGACCTGTAAATGCAAATGTGTGAAATAGTTCTCTTGTTCCCTTAAGGGCTAAGGTTTGACTTGATGTTTTGAAATTTTTAAATGTAGTTTGGAGACCTTCCGAAGACTAAGTATCTGAATGAAAACTCAATGGATACTTAACTTGAGTTAATATGAAGGTATAACATATGAAAGATTATCTCCGAAGTGGTGGTAGCATATGCCTTTCTTTTTCTTTTTCAGCTGGAATCAACAGGACTAGGCCTTAGTAGTAGTAGACTAAGAACAACTCTTAACAGAATACAAGAAAGCCTTATCGATATGGTGAGTAATCATTTGGAATTAATTCTTTGGGGTTATATTAAATAAAAATTAACCATCCAATCAACTACATATAAATGTGTGTCTCTATATATATTGAGTGCCTGAGTCCTCAGTATTACTCTACATGCTTGTAGGAAGTAAATAGAGGTTTCTTATAGTCTGATTGGAGAGAGAAAACTGATCCTCATGAAAGAGTATAATATTGGCTATATATCCAGTACAGGTCCAAAGGGAGGAAAGTTTCATGTGGAAACTTGATTTCAGAGAATGGCTAAAGGAAGAAGTGAGAGTTGTGCTAGTCTTTGAAGAGCAGGCAAGGGGTTAGTGGGAAAAAAGAAAGAATGGCATTCCAATTAAGGTTCAGAAGCTGAGAACGGGCCTTGAGGTGGGAGTAAGCCTGGCCCAAAGTTTGGCCATCTTTGTGATTGGGATACTGATATATACTGAAGAGTTGTGTTGCAGGGAGTATTTAGAGCCACTTGAAATTCAAGGAAGAGGCTTGGGTGTAGTTGGCTATGCAGTATGGGGTCTGGATTCTTTTTTTTTTTTTTTTTTAATTTTTTTTTTTCAACATTTTTTATTTATTTTTGGGACAGAGAGAGACAGAGCATGAACGGGGGAGGGGCAGAGAGAGAGGGAGACACAGAATCGGAAACAGGCTCCAGGCTCCGAGCCATCAGCCCAGAGCCTGATGCGGGGCTCGAACTCACGGACCGCGAGATCGTGACCTGGCTGAAGTCGGACGCTTAACCGACTGCACCACCCAGGCGCCCCATGGGGTCTGGATTCTTGACTGTTGGGTCACTTGATGTAATGCGTATCTTAAGAAAATAGATTAGGCAGCAATACAGGGCTGAGCATTTGTAGTGTTTAAGGTAACCTCGGCATTTAAAATAACAATTTTTTTTTTCTTGTGATGGGTCACTGTAGCCAGAGATTTTTGTTGTTCGCCACATTTCTCTGCATCTACATTAATCTCAGGATCCTCTGATTTTTCTTTATTTCTTCACCTACCCAAACAAGCAGTCATTTTCCTCTTTTCTCATAAGCTCTGTGTTACGTACATACTTCTGCTATTGAAGTTTTTAGTAAAGCAATGTAATCATTCATTCTTTTAGGAAATACTCATTGTAATAATTATTATTTGTTGGGCATGGTTGTAGTGCTAGATATTCATCACTGCACAGTAGAGGTACTTCTGTCTGGGAACTTATATTTTATTGAGGCAGACAGATAAACAAATACGTAATATAGTATCAGATACTGAGAAGTGCTAAGAAGAAAATGAAGCAGAGTGGTAAGAATGGTGATCTTTGAGCAGAGATGTGAATAAAACGAGAGAGGTATGTGCTCATATCTCAGATGAGCACTGTTTACACAGAGAAAATCACCTATATCCATCTCCCTTATAATTTGGAGATCTTCTTGCTCAGCACATATATATTTTCATAACACTTAGCTCTGCAAACTACACTTTTTCAGTAAATGTTCATAGAATAAGTGAATAAACTCCAGTCCATGAGTTTCTTGTCTCCTGGCTTAATCTGGCTTTTGTTCTTGGCTTTGTTATCCATTTAATCCTGATCTTCATTTTCAGAGTCCAGGCTCCTTATTTGACCCAGCCATTTATTTATTTTTTTTGTTTTGGTTTTGCAAAATCCATTGGCTTCCAACCCCATTAGAAGGTATCTGTGTTTCAGTTTTGCTTCTCCTGGTTTGACACTTAGTACAACCTTGACCATCAATCAGATCTTGTTTTCCAGATCTTAGTCCACAGCTAAAGTTTTTCTTGTTTCTGGTTGAAAGCCTTGAAATTGATGAACTGAATAGTCATAACCAGAAAGTCCAGAGTGGGGTGCAGTTACCTCTAGAACTCATTGCTCTTAATCCAGTCTGGGCTTCATGACAGTTGTAGTGATGGATTCCTATTATTATTTTCCTAATAATAATAATAATAATAATAATAATAATAATACAGTTTTTTTTAAAAAAAGCTTGACAGGTCAAAATTTACCACTAGAGTCATTCGTTCTGACGTCTCTGTCCTCTCTGTTAGTTACTAGTTTATGATTGTCAAACTGCAGTTCCAATTTTTACTCTTAAAGAGTGGATTTGATGCTTCAGATTTTGCCATATGGTGTGTAATGAAGTATTATCGAGTAAATAGTGGAACCGAACTAGCTATTCTTTGAGACAAGCTGCCACCCATCTATTGATAACAGTGTATCTGTAGCATGTCTGACCAGTTCTGTGTTCATTGGATAAATTTTTTCCAGAACTGGTAGTCAACTTTAGAAATGTATTTTCAAAAACCAGCTACATGCCCCCTCCCTAGTAAATGGTTAGATAGATGTGCCTGCTTTTTTCTTTGGCACTTCATCTTTTAAAGATATCTTTTCTTTAAGTCCTTATCCTTACCATCTCTTAAATCAGATAGTATCTTGGCTCAGAAGACCATGTGAGTAGTCATTGCTTCTTCAGTTTGTAAGTAGTGCTGACTGTTTTTTGACAGGGCCTCTCCAGGGTCCTTACTCCTCCTCCAGTAATACAGAAGTTTTTCCCGAATTTTCTGTTGGTTTCCAGTGTTTTACATGTTAAATTATTATTCATACTGATAAGAATTGGTTTATTATTTTAGAAAATATATTTGTCATTTTCTAGACCTTGATCTCAGGTTTTCATATGCTGGTATATTACTTTTTCTTCACTTCATTAATTTGCATCTACATTGGCAGAGAACATTAATTGGTTTCTTGCTATTCAATACATTCTTTGGCTATTAAAATAATTTATAGCCTAATCAATCTGGAACCACTAGATGGAAGTTGTATTTTTTCCCTGTATTTCCCCTATGTGTTAGTTAAAATTTTAATGAGCACATTTCTGGTAATTTTTCCATTTTCTCCATATATATCTTCTAAGTTTTCCTTCTCTTTAAGCTGTAAAAGGCAACTTGGAATCATTATGTTCTTAAAAATGCCACCTGAAATCATTTATTGTATAAACTCAATGTAAATATAAGACAACTTGACACATCAAATAGACTTTCAAGAAAAGGAGTCTACAAGGGGAAGACAAGAAAAGGAAGCTGGTATAGATCACACTGGTACCAGAACTGTGAATTTTTAGTTATCTGGTGATGTTAAATTGTTTGCTTTAAGATATTTGGCTATCAAACCTTTGTGCTTTGATACCTGTGCTTTGATAATAAAAATGTATTTTAAATCGGTCCAGAAAATTCCATAAAAACGACTTCTCTTTGTAGTCGTAATTATTAGTGGCAGGAAAGGTTAAACATTGTGACTTTCACTGTGAAACTAAAGATTTTGATTAAGGTTTCCTTCCTCAAAGTCTTCAAAGGGTTTTATATCTTTTCCGTATTGTAGTGGTGTAATCTGAAACACTGATCCAGTTTTGGAGCTTTTCCATTGACAGTTGCAATAAGCACATACCATTTATTTATATCAACTTGACATTGTTGTTATTCTCTTGCTCTCTTCATGGGTATTTTCCTGAATATAAACACAGAACGTTAGCCTTTAAGCAGATAATTACCATAATTTTTATGCCTAAAATACCAGTGTTGACTAGGAACAAAGAATGGCATCCTAATGCAAACTCTTTGAAGTGGGGGCAGCAATGCCAGTGATCTCTGTGGGAATGTTTTTGTGAAAGAGCTCTGTGAGTACAGAGGGAGTTCAACACATTTGAATTGGAGGTAGGTAAAGAGTAGGTCGAGGAGGTAGTAGGTGAGTGCTTGTGGCCTTTCCCATCATACCCAGAGATCAACTGCATTTCTCTCAGGCTACAGATATAACCTCTCTTTGCCTTCCAGCACCACCTCCCTTTTCTATCCTAAATTAACTAGTTAATATCTACATTCACAGAAACCTTTAGTTTTTAAATATATGTTATATATATGGTGATAACTTATAAAAGAATGAAATTCAGAAGTAACTCTGCTGTTACAAATGTGTGGTATTTATGGTTTTCCTGGAGCTCTTTTGAGTTTGAGATTTTACAATATTGGCAGAAAGTTCATGTCTGTTTTTGTCAGTTTATTGCAAAATATTTTGAAAGAGGGTGTGTTTGATGCTTCGAATATACTTATGGAGTCTAATACTCCCAAGTTTCTACTCATATAAACATAGAAAGAAGCTTACCTGTGCTCATTCAGTCTTACAGCTTTTATACATTCCGAGTAACTGTCAGCTCCTGACTGAACCTCTTTCCATAGGGAACTCATCACCCTTCTTGCTGTAGACTTCTGCTTGATAGAAAGTGCTTTGTTGTGATGCAGCCATTTCTCCCTCTCTGGAACTATTCTGTTATCTATTTCTACCCCATTGGGGCCACTTCAGCTAGCTTAGTTAGCTATCTTGCCTAAGTGAGTGATCTCTTCGCCCAATTTCTTTATTAGTTTTTCTTGTTTCAATGTTTCAGTTCTCCTCACCATCTCTTGACTTGTTCTGAGATGGATATTCACAACTCTGACCTAAGAAGAAAATACAGAATATTATAGGAGGTATTGGAAGTAGATGGAAGGCAAGGAGCTACGTGAGGACAGTGTAAGACTCAAGGGATACACGATAGTTGGATAGGTATCTTTATTATTAAGTCAGTCAGCAAACACATAATGAGTGCTGGGATACTTTGTGGAAGACCAGTGGATGGGCTTTCTGGTAGAAGAGGCACATAAGGAATCAATGAATATCCAGTTTAATGTCAGATTGTGTCAGGAATTACAAAGAACTAGGAAAGGGTAGAAAGAGGAGAAAAAGGGTATTAGTTTGTTTAGGGGATCACACAAGGCCTTTCTGGGAAGGTAACATTGAAGTAGATCCCCAAAGGAAGAAATAGAGGAGTGAGCCACCTGAATGAGAATTCATTTATTTAAGAAACATTTATTTAGTGCCTGTTTATTGAACACTTTATATATGATGCCAGATCCTGTCTGGGAATTGAGGATACAATTTTGGTGGGGAGACAGCAATCAGACAAAACTCCCTACTCATGTGCAACTTCTTTTCTAATAGAGAGGGAATATTTTGGGGAGAAATGTTTCAGGTGGAGGGAACAAGGAATGCAAAGACCCTGAGGTTGGGACCATGCTTGGCCTATTCCAGGGACAGCACAGAGGTGAGTATAATTAGAATGAAGCATAGAAGAGGGTTGGTGATAGATAAAACCAAAGAGGTAGCCGGAGCCTAAATCTTATAAGGCTGATTTTACTCTGAGTAACACAGGAAGCTATTAAAGAGCTTTAAGCAGAAGAGCTGAAATTAAGTAAAAGAGAATTATTTTGGCTACTGAGAGAGATGAGGGGGCTTGTGCCAAAGTGTTAGTGGAAGAAGTAGTGAAACAGGATCAGATTCTGGATCTGTTTTGAAGGTAGACCCGTCAGATCTGTTGATGGATTGGAAGTGGGATATGACTGTGAGAGGAGTCAATGATGACACCTAACTTCTGGAGAATGGAAGTGCCATTACTGTAGATAGATAAGACTTTTAGGAGGGACACATTTGAGTTCAGTTTTCAGGTATGTTAAATGCACTACAGGTAAGAGAGAGGTCAGGGCTAGCATGTACATTTTGAGCTCTTGGCATGTGGCTGATATTTAAACTGGGAGAGAAAATCCATCTAGGGAGTAGAGTGTGAGTGGGAGAAGTCCAAGGACTGAACTCTAGGACACTCCACTGTTTAAAGATTTGGGGGAGGAGGACAAACTAGCAAAGGAATCTGAGAAGTGGCTGGTGCCTTAGGAGAAAAACTAGAAGGGTATGGTGCTCTGGAAACTAAGAAAGTTTTTCAAGATTAGCTATGTAGGATGCTACAGTAGGTTAACTAAAATGGATATTCAGGGGCGCCTGGGTGGCGCAGTCGGTTAAGCGTCCGACTTCAGCCAGGTCACGATCTCGCGGTCCGTGAGTTCAAGCCCCGCGTCAGGCTCCGGGCTGATGGCTCGGAGCCTGGAGCCTGTTTCCGATTCTGTGTCTCCCTCTCTCTCTGCCCCTCCCCCGTTCATGCTCTGTCTCTCTCTGTCCCAAAAATAAAAATAAAAAAAAACGTTGAAAAAAAAAAAATTAAAAAAAAAAAAATTAAAAAAAATAAAATGGATATTCAGAGTTGACTTTTGGACTTGGCCATGGGATGCCAGTGGGGACCTTGATAACAGTAAAGACTGTCTTGTCTCCATCAATTAAACTATTAGAGGGCCTGCTAATGCCAGGAGGCATACCAAGGTCTTAAGATACAAAGGTGGTGAAATTGGTCCCAGCCCTCTAAGAACTCACAGTGAGGTGGAAGGGTCAGGAAACAATTGACTAAGTGTACTTTATGCCACATACAGACATTAGGTATACATGTAGATGCTAACACAAGAAAGATACTAATTCTTCTTGGGAGATTGAGAAAGTTATAGAAAGGAGGTGAATATGACCTCGCACTTAAGAAATGAGGAGGAAAGAGCCAGGGAGACAAGAAGAGAGCAGGTAAGACAAGAGTGTCAGTAGGACAGGTGTAGCAAGTCCAGTGTGGCTAGACCTTAGAGTCATAGATTACGTGGAAATGAGGCTGGCGAGGTAGCTGGTATCACTGTAAAAAGTAGTATCATGGTAACAGTTTAGGCTTTTTTTTCTGTAAGGAGTGGATAGTCCATTGGGACTTTTAAACTGGGGAGTGGTGTGATCACATCTCCCTTTTAGGAAGATCACTTGGGTATTCTAAAAATATCAACCAGTGAACTGTGTGCAAAATGGAGTGGAAATAGGAAAAGCTAGAGGCAGAGGTCTGTATTTGGGGACTGTTAGTCCAGGCAAGAATGCTCTGGGACCTAGGTCCTAATGAAGCAGGGCGAGAGGAAGAAACAGACATGAGAGGTGTGTGCTAAGGCATGATGGAGGGGAGGAAAGGAAGAGGCATGAATGATTCCAATGTTTCTCACTTGGACAGTCTGGTAGATGGTGATTTAAATGACCACAGGCATTAAATTAAATAGCATAGGCAGCCAGTTGTAATTTTGTGTTTGTGTGTGTGTGTACGTGTGTGCGTGTACGTGCATGTGTGTGTACACGCACAAGCAGGAGGGGGTGATTATTTTCCTTTTTAGTAGGAAATAAATAATGGAGTGGTGACATTGATTAACTCGCATAGTTTCCTTATCCTGATTCCCCTTAGAGAAAGTGCAGTTGTTCCCAAAATAACTTTTAAATGCTAATTGAGTAATTAGAGATTGAAAAGAAACAATATCTTTAGTAGAAGATATAAAAAAGAACTAAAGAAGAATAAAACCATTTTTCTAACTTAAAAGGTTTTATAATGTTTTAGTTCCATTGGGCTAAATTTATAAGCCTGTTATGCTCCCACTGTGCATTTGATGTCTTTTTCATTCATAAGTCAAGTGTTGGAGATTTGTGACTATGTAATTGATTTAAGAAGTAACCTAGATTTATATTTTGTACACTTTTAGATTTGTTTGTGTCCAAATTCTGTGCAATAATTGTCTTTGCGGATCTTTTAAAGCTCAATACAATCTGCTCTCCGGGCATCCCTTTCTTTTATTCCCATTAACCATCTATCTTCCTTCTCATCAGCAGTGTGACTGCAGACTTAC
This sequence comes from Panthera pardus, assembly GCF_024362965.1. Classification (NCBI taxonomy): domain Eukaryota; kingdom Metazoa; phylum Chordata; class Mammalia; order Carnivora; family Felidae; genus Panthera; species Panthera pardus. The sequence continues at coordinate 96,407,770 of NW_026527013.1, forward strand.
ACAATACAGTTAGTCCAGTTTCAGTTTGTAAGTGCATTCTAGTCCTGGCCTTCTTGAGATTATACCAAAGTTAACCTTAATTAAAGTTCAGATGTGAAATGGTTAATTATATCATGATTTTGTAATGTTCCAGCGTGATGATCCTCAAGAGGCAATCTCTTTCCTTGTTTACAGGTTCTTGAAGGGCATCTTACTGTTGTCTTTATGAAACATCTGCCAATTCATAAAGATTACTTGTGTTGGCCAACTTTAGGTCATGCACAGATAATAATAGCACATAGAGTTGGGTCATATTCACTTAGTACAAAAAGGAAATTTCCAGTAGTTAGAAAATATAAAGGAAGGAAAAGAAAGAACAGAGACTAAATGTAATTAATATGTATGCCTACGAGTATTTTAATTATAGGTCCAGTTTTGTAAAATCACATGGTTTATTGCTATTAGATTTGATTTCAGGCTGTGTTTGTACTTATGTTATATTTTCAGGAAGTTTCAGCAGATCCTACTGCCACACTCACAGCAGCAGAAGAGAGAAAGGAGAAGGTACCAAGCCCACACCTCAGTCACCTAGTGGTTTTGACATCTGGGGATACATTATATGGGTTGGCAGAAAGAGTGGTCGCCACAGAATCCTTGTAAGTTGTTAAAAACAGTTGCTTTGCCATTAAGTACTTAAGAAAAGTTTAAGAGTAAGCATTGTATAATTAGATTTCTAGCTGTATACATCTCCCTCTTCTGAATGTTACTTATATATTTCTGAGAAGTATATCCTAAAATAGATTACCAATTGATTTTTAAAACTGCATGGTTGTTTTTCAGTTCTATAAATGAAAGAAGGGAAATCTTTTAGGTTTCAGTCTTTAGCAAGATGACCCTTGCTTTAAAGTAAAACTTTAAAAAAAAAAGTTGTAGTATACTTTATATTTTCCTATTGAATTGTGGTTCTAGAGAAACTGTAGTTACATTGTTAGTTTAGTGGTAGATATAATCAGCCCTTGACACCAGTGAGAATATTTCTTGACCTTTAAAAATCCCCCGATTTTTAATACACTTAACGCATATGACTTCTTCCATAAAATGTAGTCCAATATAACTTGAGTTTTTGTGTACATAACAAAATGTAGAGAAAAATGGGATAGCTGCTGGCAGTTCTCCAGGCAAATGACTCCCACTCCTGCACACAGCTTCCTGACCTGAAGTTCACGTGTATGTCTCAGCCAAGTGTCACATGAGGTTACTTCTGAGAAGTGCCAGATGTTAAATCTGTGAATTTAGAGATCTGTTCTGTATAATTAAATAGGATCTTCATAAGAAATCCTTTCAAAAAATACTGTTGTATTTTTTCTTCAGTTTTTTTTATGTGATCTTTGCTCCTGTCTCACATGCAAAGCAGCATAGCTCTTCACCTTGTAGTTTCCAGAGTAGTTTTTTGAAGTCCCTCTTTTTGCACCTCTGCTCCCATTCGGCGATAAACTCAGCATTAAGTTTTGGGTAGGTTGTAAATGAGCTAATACGAGGCAGTTCACTAAAGTGGGAAAGAATTTTAATGGTTAAACTTTTGCTTAGAGATCTTAAAGATTACAAAAGTAGTGACAGGCTCTAGATCCTGCACTCTGCTTACACGGTGGGTTATTTGTTCTCTTTAGGGTATTTTTGGCTGAACAGTTTGAGTTCCTTCAGCCCCATCTGGATGCTGTGATGCCTGCAGTCAAAAAGCCCTTTCTTCAGCAGTTTTATTCACAGGTCAGAGATGGTCTTGGAAATCATTTCAACTGTGAGCAAGATAAGATTGTCACACATTATTTCAGGTGTTTTAGCTAGTGGCCAGTCTCCGTATTCCACGAGAGCGATTAGAATATGTTTATTCACTCGTGAATTCCTGTGTTAAATACTTACTGAGCACCTCGTATAACTTTTAGTCTAATGAGAGAAAGAGAGAGAGAGCCCATCAAAACTGCATTTACAATAAATTACGATAACGGGAAGGAAATAGCAGCAGGCTGTTTAACTTTGGCTGGGGGGCGGGGAGGAAAGGAGGTGTGGTGGGAGAAGGTTGTCTGGAAAGGCTGTTTGGAGGAAGTGATGTTTAAACCAGACCAGCTGGGTATATCAGTATTTTCCAAACCAAGGGAATGGCTTACATGAATATCAGCCAGTGAGAGCATGGTGGATGTAAGCAGCTGAAGAAAACTCAAATTGTCAGAGCAGGGAAGAGGGCTAGTGATGAGAAAGATGGCTAGGTGATAAGCAGTAGCCACATGGTGCACAGTGTTCTCAGCCAAAAGGTGGGCTTTATTTCGAGGGTACTGGGAAGGTCCCGGAGGATTTGAAACAGGTAAGCGGTGCAGTTGGTGTGTGTGTTAGAGTAGTTGGCGGCAGTAGATGGCAAGCCTGCAGGCAGGGAGACTGGCTTGCAGGCTCTTACAGAAATACAGTTGAGAGGACAAAATCTTGAGGTCAGACATTTAGAGTAGAAATGGAGAGAAGTGTAAAAATTTGAGAAATATTTGCTAGTCTCCATGAATATCTCTGGTTCTTTAAAGTTGTAGTATCCGTGACCTCAAACTGATTGTATGTCTCAAGATTATGTTTTGAGTAAGACCTCTACCTATGAATTAAAGTGTTTTCATAATTGAAATCTTCAGATATGCAGTGTTTGATTTTTAGATGAGATGTATACTAGAAGTAGACACAAAATATTTTTGGTAAATCTGAGGTTTTTAGAAAGTATCTGTCATTTTTCATTTCTGTGAAATTTATTTCAGACAGTCTCAACTGCCAGTGAACTACGCAAGCCAATTTATTGGATTGTAGCTGGTAAAGCTATTGATTATGAACAGATGCTGCTCCTAATGGCTAATGTGAAGTGGGATGTGAAAGAAATTATGTCACAGCACAACATATATGTAGATGCCCTGCTGAAGGCAAGTACTCTGGGAGCATCTTTGTCAAAGTGGAGTCTATCAGGAGAACTATTCCGCTCATTGCAGTTGCCCTGAGGTGGTGAGGTTATAGTTGTTATCACATTTCTAGCATCGTGATATTAAAGCCCCTGTACTGGAATAGACTTGCTTTTTGAATTTTGTGTTCTTTCAGACCCAAGAATACTATGCAGATTTTTTGGTTTTGCTCGCTAATTTCCCATCTTGAATGAGAGTTCAAGTTAATATTATGTAATCTCAGTAACCATGACTGTGGTGACAAGAAGATATTTCTATTTAATTAGAAGATATTTCTGTACTTGTGCAGATTTATCAGCAAGAGACCAGGCCCTTGATTACTCTATGTTGCTTTTTTTTTTTCCTAGAAATCATACTACTTTTACAGTGTGTCATGCAAACACCTTTGCATTTAAAACTTACATTTAAAATTTTTCTGGAAAGAATTGTTCATTTTTTGTCATTTATGCATCAAGAGATACTTGTAGATCACCTGACATCTGCCACACACTGATCTAGGTGCTGACAATATAGTTGGGAATTAAGGAACTTACATGCCCTCAAGGAATTTACTGCCTGTATAGAGACAACAGTAAAGACATAAATGAAGATAAGACATGTCAGATGATGAATAGTCCAGTGAAAAAGTAAATAAGCAGCAGAAGTGATATAGAGAGTGGCAGGGTGTGGGTTGGGGGCAGGGTGGTAATACTGTTAATTTACTTGTGGTCAAAGGAGGATCCTGATAAAGGGAGGGTTGTGGAGAGGCCCAAAGGAAGCGAGGAGATGAGCCATGCAGGTGTCTAAGGGAAGGAAAGGGCATCTAAGGAAAACCACTTTCAGAAAAGTTTTGTTTTTCATATTTGTCAGTGAAAAGAAAATGGGCCTTCTTAAGCTCCTGACTTTTATCTCATTTACGTAAACATTCTTACCTGCTTAGTCCTGGGCAACACATGGTAGCCAGGGACACTTGTGAACCAATAAGCAAAGCCAGAGATCAAAACAGAGATAGCAGCGGAATTCATCATCTAGTGTGCCAACTCCCAGCAATGCCTGGTGCCCTTCTAGAGTTCTGTGATGAAAACTCCGACTTAGGAACTAAGGGTGGGACATCAGTTAGCAATGTCTAGGGGCTAGTGTCAAGTCTGAAGGGTGAGTGACAACAAGGGTGCTCTCTAATTGCCACCCTGGGAGAACTTTGCTTTCTAGGGCACCCGGGAGGTCTCAATTGGGAATTTTAATTTGGAATGTGATAGACAAATGTAATTTATAAATAATCACACACACCATTTTTTTTAAACAATTTTGCTTTTGAAAGATTGATTTTATTTTTTTATGGCATGCTGACCATGGTACTCATAGATGGGTGTAAGAAGAATGAGACTTCTACACTCAGTGAATATATATACTAGATGGAACCTACTTGTCTAGTTATTCTTAACTATAAGAAATATTAATATTATGAGAAGGAACCAATGTATTCCGATTATCAACCTGAACCCAGTTTTGAGCAACTTAAATCCATCTTTTCTAAAGAAACTTTTATATAACTTTTATTCTTTCTATTACTTTTCCAAGTCCAAACCTTTAGGTAAAAAGCAATTTGCATTTGTTGCCCCTGCCAGAATCATAAGTAAAATGAAATGCTTTTATTATTCATTTAATAAGAAGCATTCTTGAACATTGAATTTAACAATGAGTAGAGTTACATTTCATACAGTTAGCATATAACCTTATCTTTAAAACATTAGGGGCGCGTCTGGGTGGCTCCGTCGGTTAAGTGTCCGACTTCAGCTCAGGTCACGTTCTCACAGTTTGTGAGTTCGAAGCCCCGTATTGGGCTCTGTGCTGACAGCTCAGAGCCTGGAGCCTACTTTGGATTCTGTGTCTCCCTCTCTCTCTGGCCCTCCCCTGCTCATACTCTGTCTCTCTCCCTCTCAAAAATAAATAAACATTAAAAAAATTACATTAAAAATTTTTTAAATATATATTAGTGAAAAAGTACTAAATCAAGACTCTGGAAAGCTAAAGCAGAGTTTAGTGAAGCATGAATGCAGTAGCAAATGGTAGTGTCTGCTAGACTCAAAAAGACTAAAACTAAAAGCTAAAGACTAAAACAAAAAGGATGAAGAACAATTGTTTATTTAACTTTGATTCTCAAAAGTAAGCTTAGTGGATTGAAAGTTTACTTTTTCATAAATAATGAAAAGCAATTAACTGTCAAAAATAAGTCATCAAAAAAATTGTGATTAGCAAAAGAATAACAAGTAATCGTATAGTAGTAGCTTGACTGGTGACGATTAGATTCTTTTTCCTCCTGTGTGTTATTAGAAAATTTGAACACATGTCAGTCTTGACTTATTAAGCATTGTGTGGCTGCTGTTTTGAGGAAACTAAAGGAAAAATGTCATTTTAAGCCTTGTTATATTTATTTGCAGTATATTGTCAAGGAAAGATCTATAGCATTTACCTTGTAAATAAACATATTTAGACGATAATAGTCCAGAGAAGCTAGAAATATATTTAATGAAGGGTAAACCATTTGCTTTCATGTAATTGTTAGAAATTGTCTAAATTAGTCACATGTATTTTTATTTTTACTACACTGGTACCATAGAAGTTACTAATAAGTAATAAAAATATTCAGTTTTTCTGCAGGAAACCAGAATGGTTTTATTTTATTTTTTCCTTTGTACTAAAAATTTGCAGCTATCACATGACTTCAAATCATTCAGAATATAATTATTTACGTTTAAAAAATGTTTAGGAAAGAGAATACTTTATCCGATTGCTCTCTAAGGAGTATTGCCTCAAATTACAAATGGTTCACAGTTCACTCTGAGTTGAAAACTTTTAAGACAGTTTTTTTAACTGGGTTTCTGGGGCGCCTGGGTGGCTCACTTGGTTAAGCGTCCAGCTTTGGCTCAGGTCATGATCTCACAGTTTGTGAGTTTGAGCCCCGCATTGGACTTTGTGCTGACAGCTCAGAACCTGGAGCCTGCTTTGGTTTTTGTGTGTATCTCTCTGTCCTTCCCCCATTCACACACTCTCTCTCTCTCAAAAATAAATGAATAAACATTAAAAAAAAATTAAACTGAGTTTCTTGAAGATAACTTTAAAAACATTTTAGGTGATTAAATTCTTTTAGTCCATACCAACAGTCATAGAAAAATTTGAGATGAAGAAGCATTTGAACATTGGTTGCATTGTTTAATCTGTTGAGATGAAATGTAGTGTACTCTGTATCACAACATAGTTTATGCAGTTTGATATACTTTAAAAAAAAAACCCTTCATACTAAGTCCAAGTTATCTTTTGCATTCTCGCTTTTTGTTTTACTTAGTTTGACTCTGAGTCTTTCTAAACATTCTTCTTTGCCAGTAAGATGGGAAAGCAATGTGGCATTATAATTATATTCATATATGGCCATGATTTTTGTCTTCTTAGGAATTTGAGCAGTTTAACAGGAGGTTAAACGAGGTTTCTAAGAGAGTTCGGATACCCCTACCTGTGTCTAATATACTTTGGGAACACTGTATACGGCTGGCCAATAGAACTATTGTGGAAGGGTAAGTTTTCATGAAAGCATTATCTGAGTCTTCAATGATAAATCATAATGCAATAACATTGCGTATTATCACCACTGGAGAGAATAGGTAGAGAATGTCATAAATAATAGTAAATATAATCCTATAATAATTCAGGTTTGACTTTAGAACATAATTGAAGAAACTTTAAACCCCACTGTGGCTCTTCTGTCTGTGCTTTTTTTTCTCTGTAGTGACCTAGAACCAGCTAGTAGAGGAGCATGGAAAGTAGCATCTAATGGTTATCAGAAAGTTAAACTCCTAATAGTCATTATTCCTTAATAATATAATTATGATGATGATGATGATGATTATAGATAACATTTATTGAGCACTGTGTGTCATTTATTAGATCAAGCACTTGACAGGATTATATCACCAAATCCTAACATAATCTCTTTGACAGAAGCATTTCTCTCTCTGTTTTATCAAGGAGAAAATCTAGCTTCAGAAAATCGAGCCCTAGAGAGGTTAAATAACTTATCCAGGTTCACACAGTTTTCAAACACCAAGGTTTATGAACTACTGATTTTCTGATGACAAAATCAGTCCTTATAACCACTATACCTGTTAATGATATCATTATAACATTGTAAACTATATACATCTTTCATATGTTGAGTTTAAAGATCTTTCAGTACTAATTTTCCCACTCGCTCAGAGGCCATGTTTGCATCTAGAACACAGACTCTCTCTGGAAAGCAATCTGCTATAGACTATTCATATGGTTTGGAGTTGCACATCAGGTAAATTTCCACATTATCATTTATCTGATTTCTTTTCAGTTCTTCTTTGTTATAAAGAAGAACGTCTTAGAGAGTGGGAAGGTGACAGTGACAGGCTGACGTTTTGGCACTCTGTATTGAAAAATCAACAGTGCTGTATGTCACAGAATGGCCCTGTCAACAGTCATGACTGAAAAGTATTTTTAATAAATTTATTTAATAAAGTAGAAAAGTGAAGGTTTTATTTCTGTATGAAGCACTTTTTATTATTAAAAAAAAAAAAAAGCCTGGTCACTTCAAATAATATGCACTTTAGTTTCCTTGCAGATTTCCTTAGGGGAAGTACTGCGTTCCTAGGGTTGGAATATTATTGAAGGAATGAGACACTGACTTATGAGTAATAAAATGTTGTACTCGTAGGGTTAATACATTTATTCTTATTACTACTCCACCTTAGAACACAGTTTTTCAGTAGTGTCGGGTGTCAGAATAAGTCTATAAAGTGTTTTATTATGAAAAATATGTATATACCTTCTTTGCTCAGATGCTCACACGTTTCTCTGGTTCGCTGACTGTTCATCGGGGAATTATTACATTTGTTTCCTTTGCACCCAGTAGTTACAATATTGAACAGTTTTATGAAACTAAGATTACTTTGGAGTATTCATAGCTTCGTTTTTTATAAATAATTCTTGGCAGTCAAATGTATTGGAATACCAATTTAACTTTCTTACAGATGATTATGTTAATTGACTGTGGGGAACTGTAGTCTGTAGAGCAGCAAAGAACTTTGTAAGTTATTTGATCTTTTTGGTTTGCATATGAAGAAACTGAGGCCCCGTAGGTAAAATGACTGCTGAGTGACAGGGTCCGGACACAACCCAGTCCTTCTGACACAAGGCTCATGTGTTCTTTTTCTTATAACCCTCTCATTCCTAGAGAATCTGTCCACATACAGGTTAAGAAAAGTTGAAATACCTACAGGTTTCTTTTTCCATCCTCTATTTTTTTATTATTGTGTATCTTAGATATGCCAACGTCAAGAAGTGCAGTAATGAGGGTCGTGCCTTGATGCAATTGGATTTTCAACAGTTTTTAATGAAACTTGAAAAACTAACAGATATCAGACCCATTCCTGATAAAGAATTTGTGGAAACCTATATTAAAGCCTACTATCTAACCGAGAATGACATGGAACGCTGGATCAAAGAGCACAGGGTGAGAGCTGGAAAATAGTTAATTAAGTTTTTATTCCTTTTTCTTTGTGCTGTTCTTGTCTGGTATATAATTCAAAGTCATGAGAGTGAAATATAAAGAAACAGCCAGTTCTTTGCCATATTCACACAGTATCTATGCAGTGCCCTTTGAGTAATCAAATCCTTTTGAGATCTTTCTGAACTGTAATAGTAATTATCTGGAAAGGTAGCCGGAGCCTGAACTTTAGCTATGTTTATCCTTCAACTGTGTTGTGGGAAAAGGCTGAAGTTGGTTAACATCAAGACAAATCGAAGACAGCAACATTGAAATGATTTACAAGCTAAAGTCTATTATATAACTTAAGCCTTCTAGCCCCCAACAATGAACTGGTATCATCCTGACCACACTGACATGTATTAGTGATGATTAATTTAAATATTTGTGTTAATATTTAAAAGACTAAATTTAACTTCATCCTACATTAGACTTTACCTTGAGTATAGATGTGATCATTTTTCTTTCGTGTGGATATAGAGATAAGTAGAGAACAATATTATTTATTATGTGTTATATCGGATGCTGAATTTTGGGCACAGTTCAACTCACCCTGTATCACCAGAGCATGCTCAATATGGGGAGCTTTTCTATGTGATTGTTCTGTCATTTGTCTAGGTAGACAGTATGTGAAGACAGATTTAATGAAAATATGGGAAGTATTAAAATTATCACCAAATTTTATTCCTTCAGTAACTCTGGTGCTCACATTTACTTATGCTGTAACATCATGGGTAAAAGCTAAGTAAATTTTAACTTCATTTGACTGGGTAAGGAAATAAGGAATTATTTATATTTTATCAGCCTCATCCTGTCTGGTTTCAATACTCTAGAAAAACTAAATGAATATTAGCCTGAGTTTTGTGCAAATGTGCCCACTATAGGTCAGTTTCAGGTCTGTAGGAGCAAAGTAGAAATGTATATATTATTTTCAATGATTTTGACCAATACACCAGAATTGTGAAAAATATCACCCCTTTTAGTCCCACTGACATCTGACATTTGAAAACCAGAATGCTAAAGCAGGTGCAGATGAAGTGCTGGATGTTATTGGAATTCATTTAGTAAAGTAAGCTACAAATACTTTGATGTTGCTACTGAGGAAGGCATTTAGGGAAAGAATACAAGTAACTGAGGAGAGAAAGCACAGCTCTTAGATATGCATTATTCGATACAAGAATAATACCTTTCTGAACTGTAGTTTCCTCTTGTTTTTAGTTTTTTAGTTTCCTCTTTTAATATAGTGAGCCAAAATTTTTAGTCTAGTATTTTGTGAGAACTTTAACTGATATATGCAATTCACTGAAATTTTCTCAGGAGCTGACTGTCCTGCCTTCCAGGGAACTCCCCACAAGGTCTAGCCCAGTGCTGATGGCAGTGAATACTTGTTAAGCGTTAACTGACAGAGAGAATTTACCAGATGCTAACAACAGGTGCTCTCAGAGCAGATACACAAACTGAATAGTTTGCTGAATTTTTATTTTTTAAAATTAATTAATAGATTAAGTTTTAAAAATTTTGGTGGTAGTTTGTATTTTTTTGTGTTTATTTTTGAGAGACAGCATAGGAGGGGCAGAGAGAGAAGGGGACAGAGGATCTGAAGGGGGCTCCATGCTGACAGTAGAGAGCTCGACGCAGGGCTCGAACTCACGAACCATGAGATCATGACCTGAGCCGAAGTTGGACGCTTAACTGACTGAGCCACCCGGGTGCCCCTGCTGAATTTTTAAATGAACTCTTTCTCATATTTTTAAATTATACTCTCTTTAGTGGCTACCTCCAGTGAAGACAGATGACTTTTTTTTTTTAAGTTTTTATTTATTTTGAGGGAGAGGGAGACCAGGGGAAGTGCAGAGAGAGAGAGAGAGAGAGAGAATCCCATAGGCTCTGTGCTGTCAGCTTGGAGCCTGACACAGGGCTCAGTTGGACGCTTAACTAACTGAGCCACTCAGGCGCCCCAGATAGATGACTTTTCTTTCATTTTCTTTTAATATTTATTTCTTTGAGAAAGAAAGAGAGAGAGAGAGGAGAACTTGAACACAAGTGGGAGGGGCAGAGAGAGAGAGGGAGAGAGAGAATCTCAAGCAGGCTTCCTGCTGTCAGTGCAGAGCCCAACTTTGGGCTCGAGCTCAAAGTTGAGCTGAAATGAGATCAAGAGTTGGACGCTTAACCCACTAAGCCACCCAGGCTCTCCTGACAGATGACTTTTCTTATTAGATTTGGTATAGAACTCTCTTTCCTTACCTGAACTCTTGCTGTTGATCCTCTATAACCAGATCAATATGCAAACCTTTCTGATGAGTCCCTATTCATTCTCATCTTAGCAACTCATTATCTGAAATTCAGGAACCAAATAGATTTGTACAGCATAAAATACTTGTAGTCTTCATTTTACTTATTAGCTACAATGACAGTATGAAAGATTAAAATCTAGTACCTTCCTGATCCTTGTTACCTTACTTATTTATCGTATCTCAGAAAAGTTGTTCTGTGGTTAGAGATTTATTTCTTTCACCTAAAATGTTTGCAAAATGTGGAGTTCCAGAAAATACTTTACTTAGTAACATTTAAAAAATTTGGGAGGTCAGTGTATTTTAGTAACTTAATAAAGTATCACAGAAATAAGCATAAGGTGTGTAGTTTAAAAGTGGGCATATCAGATTACTTTGCCATAATTAAAAAGATTCCAGTGCTTTCTGTTTCAAATGGATGCTACAGTATCCTTCTTGTTATTACAGCTCAGTAAACAATTTGTCTTCCATATCTTAAACTATAATTTTCACTGCTTTTCACTGATTTGTAGTGCTCAGTTACTACCCACTGAAAACTGAGTGTCTGTTCTTTCCTTGTGTTGATCAAACACGTCTTTCAGCGTACTAAATTTGGATTTTTTTTTTCCAAGCAGGAGTACTCAACGAAGCAGCTGACCAATCTGGTAAATGTTTGCCTGGGATCCCATATCAATAAGAAAGCAAGACAAAAACTTCTAGCTGCTATAGATGATATAGACAGACCCAAAAGATAATGAACGCATTTTTTTTTCCTCAATGACATTGATCTTCTCTCAACATAGATGACATGAAAGCCAATTTTTCATGCACTCCTGACAATTGTCTGCTAAGAAATCTCTGTGCATGTTCCTTCCAACTGGAAAGTGGAAAACACTGAAGTCTGTGTGGTATTCTCAAATGACTTTTATACGCTCTGGTCCTTCTCTTCAACTTTTAGTCTCATCTGTTGTATTCTTTTCCTGAAATGATATCCTTGCCTTGTCATAAGTATTGTTATGTGACTGCAGTAACATATTTTACCGAAGAATGTACTGTAGATATGCAATTAGAAGGAACAGTGGCAGTACATCCACGGGCACTTTTTGGAGAATGAATTTATGTTGGTATTTTTTTTGCCCTCTCTACTTGGTTCTTGAAAGCATAAATGAGAGGTTTTCTGTACAGTATCTCCTAATTATGAGCACTGCATGAGAATTGAAAAGTACATGTAAGCAAAATAGTTGAAAAATCAGTATGCTCTCTGTGTTTTTGAATGTCAGAGTTTATCTTGGGGTTAATTTGGTTAAAACAGTGATCATAAATGATGAAATTGAATAAATATTATACTCTAACACTATCAGCCTATGTGAGACTAAATTTTGATATTTTTCCATGGCAGGTATAGTTTAGGAAGCAATAATGGAATTTTTTAGTATGTTCTAATTGTAATGATCTTATATCCCGAAACCAATGGTGAAAAGTAACTTATTGGGTGTACCTATTCAGTGCCTGAGTAGCACACAGAATGGTGATTGTGGGATTTTTTTTAATGTGGGACATTTTCCACATAAGTGGCTCTCTTTGATTTCAACTTTTGTCTTAGGATGGCAAAACCTGACTTAGCTGACTTAGGGAAAGGACTGTTAGTCAAGAATAAGTTTATGGTCATATGTTCATCTTTCTTAGGTGTCTGCTTTGTATTACAGATGTAAAATAATGTGAGCTAGCTAGTGATAAACTTTGGAACTCAGTTAATAACTATGTACTTTGCTTTTGAAACCCGAGACCTTCTGTCAACATATATGACACGAAAATCAGTTTCCCATGCACTCCTTCCACCTGACTGATCAGGAAGTTTTTTCATGTTCTTTATGACTAGGGAGTAGAAGGCTCTTAGGTTTGTGTGGTGTTGGTCCAGGATTACTGGGCGTGACCTACAACATCAACAGCTCATAGAATCCTAAAGCATCATTTCATGAGAAATGGGCTTTGTGTCCTGTGAGCCTTCTGGGAACTGAGATGCTGAAATGGAGGGCAGAGGGTGGCGTGTGGGCAGGCATGGAGGTGAATAAGGAGGTGATGGCCACTCGGTGTCTGCCAGTCCCTGCAGATTTTCATAACCAGCACATTAGAATACAAAATGCTTTGAGAATACATCTCTGGATGCTAGTATATGTGTCTGTATGATGAGGTTTTTGTTTTCAGCCTCTCCCTTTGCAGTTCATTTACTGTCAATATTGACAGTAAAACTTTCCTCTTGTAAAAAGGTATGAGCTTGGTGCTATTATGGTCTACTTATGGCATTGGACTGTGTACTTGGAAGGCAGATTTTGCCAGGAGCCATTATCCATACAGAGCCGCTGGAAGAAAATGAATATGAAATAAGCTTGGTCCTTGTGTTTAAATGACATATTCAGTTGGGCACATAAAGAGCTAATCAATCTCATTTATTTCTCTGTTGATTGGGAGCCACTTATTTATTCTTTTTTACATGGGCTTTCTAGTTGGCTTTCTTTAATTTCTACTTTAGTTTGCCCTAGGTAGCATGAACAGCAGTTACCTACCTGTTAGAGTGTTTTCCAGGGTGATAGGAATGGATACAAAAGAATTACTTGTTAGAGAATTAACCATGCAATTGGACAGATCTTTTAACTTACGTATACTGCGCTTTGATAAAAATTTTAAAAACTTTTTTTTGTGCATTTCAAGGTAGCTTAATGAGTGTTCATTAACATCAAAACAGTAACCAGATACTTGAGCTGCGAAATTACCTAAAAACAAGAGAGTTAACCAGACATTTCTCAAATACATTATGCAGTGATAATGAGTTATAACCATGTAACATTTTGTGAAACTAACATTAAGATAAATAGAATTGAAAAGCTTGAGAATATAAATGGAATTAATTGTGTTCCAAAAGTTTTACTGTAACAAAAATTTTCTTTTTGTGTCTAAGTTTTCCTTAACCGTGGCATTTGGTATGAAAGTGTCTTATGAAATTCAAGATTTTAAGTTGATATGGGAGCAGGAGAAAATTGCATCCCCTGGGAAAGAATGATTATTTCTACAAATACATTGTCTTGCATTAAAAAATGCTAGAGAGATGCATAGCAATTCAAATGACTGAGTTTGATTCAGTTTGTAAAATCTACAGAGATCTTATAAGTTCACTTTGACTAGTAAGCCCATTTGCTCAACTTACAAAATGAAATCGAATTTTGCTTGAAGCCAGGACCATATGGTATTTTATCATATCTTTAAGCAGAATTTCCTTTGAAAATTCCTGTTTAGCTGAGTGCTAAAGTGAAACTTTAAGTTAGATTGAATAGCTTTTTTCTTTATCTACTCACTAAAATGTAGTCATAAAAAAGGCTTGTAATTCAATTCACTTTGAAAGTATAGTTATCTTTTGTAATGAAAAATTTGACCCGAAGATGAAATACAAATTGTACTCAGAGCAAAATGAACAAGTCCAGGGGAAAATATTTACGTTTCTATATTTATTCTTTGAGGCAATTTTAATACATACATAGTGGTTAACACAAATGATATTTAACTCTTCAGAATGAGTAATGACAAAATTATTAACATTCTGGTGTGATCTTTGTAAATATTAAGACTAGTGCAGCTTTTTGCAGATTTTCTTTTTTAGTATTACAGAAAATATTTGCTCAATTCATATCATCCACAAATTTTTAAAGGCCATCAAAAAGTTTAAGCTACACAACATTCCCCAGGACAAAACTATGTCACATTTTATACATGAGAATTCTTGTTTTTTTTAGTTTTTTTTTTTTTTTAATGTTTATTTATTTTTGAGAGAGGGACACACAGAGTGCAAGTGGGGGAGGGTCAGAGAGAGAGGGAGACACAGAATCCAAAGCGGGCTCCAGGCTCTGAGCTGTCAGCACAGAGCCTGATGCGGGGCTTGAACCCATGAATGGTGAGATCAGAACTGAGCTGAAGATGGATGCTTAACTGACTGAGCCACCCAGGTGCCCCTATACCTGAGAATTCTTGTTCAAACTCAATGGAGAAACATAGTTCATTAACTCTAATACACTTTTCTTGATTGTTGTATCCTTTTGTGAATCTTGCTAAGTATATCTGCATCATTTTTTCAGTTTGAAAACAAACCCACAGTTAGATTCTCTATTTGCTAGGGATGTTGGAGGAAGGGGCAGGAATTCAGGGAAGAAGGATAACTAGTCTCTTTCTGGAATTTTGGTACTTTATTGATATGATTTATTTATAACATTTTTTTGTTTTGCTTTTTGGTTTTGACGAAGAGCCATATTTATAAGTTTCTTTAGTGATCACTTCTTGATCTCAAGACTGAAATTTCCAGATTTGCTCTTTGAGGACTTTTTCACACTGAGCCAAGCCTTTCAGTCCAGAAAAGAGGTGTTTTTGTTTTTGTTTTAATCTACAACCTATATTTTATTCTGTTTCTTCACCATCCCTTGTTTCTTGATTCTGCCTATCAGTAACCAAAAGGAGTTATGTTTTAAAGAAAAGACATTTCCATATTGTGGGCCTTTTGGTCCAGCTACCACAAATAGCATAGCAATCTTTGCCTTAGATGGAAGGGATATTTTAGTCAGGGTTCCCATTTCAACAGAAGTCACTTCTGGAGCCTACACTGAAATGTAATTGCACCTTTGGGTAGCTATTAGAAGACAGCTTTGCTGACTGCCTGCTGTCTACCTTATTTTACTTCTGTTGTCCCTGCTTCCTATCACAATTCCACCTTTAAGAACTCAACCAAGATGCTTTACTTTCCACGAAACCTGTCCTTTACCAGAGTAGGTGCTCTGGGGAAGAAGTGATAGGGAATGGTGGTGATCACAGTGGAAATAGAATTTTAACAAGGAAGATTGCAGAAGATCTCTCTTGGAAGGAAATGAGGAGGCCAGTCATGCTGTTATCTGAGGTGGAGGGTTGCAGGCTGAGGGAGTAGTAAATGCAAAGTGAAGGCTCAGGGTGAAGGCTTCAGCTCTGAGAAGTGTAAGGAGGCCAGCATAGCAGGCACAGTAAGTGGGGGAGATTAGGAATGGAAAGGGTGTAGCAGGATGAGTCACACAGAGTGAAGACCTGTGAGCCTTTGGATTTTACTTTCAGATGGGAAGCATTTGGAAGATTGTGAACAGAGTGGGCACCTCATTTCTGACTTAGGTTTTAGCAAAATCCCTCTACCTGTGTATTTGAGAAAAGGCCGTAGGGGGACAAAGACCGAAGCACTGAGACAGAGTAAGAATCTAATACAGCAAACCAAGAACAGAATTATGGAGGCTCTGTCTGCAGGATATGGTGAGGAGTGAGCAGATTCTGGATGTGTTTCAAAGGTAGAGACACTAGGATTTGTTGATTGGTTGATGTGATGTTTGAGAAAAGAGGGATTAAAGATGATTCTAAAACTTTCGCCTGAGAAAGTAGAAGTCTTTGACAGAACTGGGTTTGTGAAGATCAAGGGAATACTTGGACAGCTGTGTTTGAGATACAACATTGGAGGTGTAGAAGAGGCAGCTGTGCACGTGAATCTGGAGAAGTCAGGGCTGTAGATGTAAATGTGGGAGTCATCAGCATATAGAATAAACCCAAAGCTTTCTTTAGGAGGCGGAAAAATCTTACTTGGTCCATGAATATTAATAAGCATTGGTCATAGAAATTTTATCCCTTTAGGATTGCTATCTTCCTTGAAATTGAGCTCAGGACAGTTTCCATATCACACAGGATAGATTAAGGAATAGGCTTTCTTGGGGAAACTGACAAGCCTGGGACAGCAAAAAGTAAAAAAAAGAGAAAGAGCGAAAGAAAAGGCGTTGTTTCCCCTTCCCCCCCCCCCACACCCCCTTCACCCATTCCCAACATTATCACCATGAGAGGTGAGAGAGGGCTGGGAGAATGCAGAGATTCTGTGTGTGTGTGTGTGTGTGTGTGTGTGTGTGTGTGTGTGTGTGTGTGTATTTGGGGGGGGGGGTTGTTAGCAAGAAATGTGAGAGCAACTGACCACCTAGTGACCTGGGGCCTGTGAGCAGTGTAGTTCCTCTGGCTGGGAAGCAGAAGCCTTCTCCTTTGGGAAGATGAGTTCTGGGGCAGCCCTTTCCCTAGCTGGCTCATTGTTCAGGCAACTGGAGCTAGCTCCAGGGTACTGTCTTGTGTCAGGAGCTGGCTGGTCTCTAGTGGATTGGACAAATAGTTCCTGTCCTCAGGAGTTTAAATCTAGTAGGATAAACAGATGTAAAACAAACACATTTCATTCTGGGGGGTACTCCAAAGGAGAGTTCAGAAGTGGGAAAAACTACACTGAGGAAGACATGTTCAAGTGAAGAAGAACTGGCATGAGGTGAGGAGGCTGAGGGAAGAGTGTGCTTGAGGATCAGAAAAGGCAGTGTGGTTGGCACACACAAGGGGCAGGGAGAGGGGCACAGAAAAGACTGAGAAGACGTGGCAGATATCCTGTGCAGCCAAGCAGGAGACACAAATGAATTAAGCAGCAGATCTTATTCAATAATGAATGACAGGCAGTTTGAGATGTGGACAATGTGGGCCCGGCTGTACCTACAGGCACTTGAATTTGAATTTTAATCTCTGCATCCAAGGGAATGAATGACCTCCATCCATCAGCTTGGGGGACAAGGGAGTCTGTATAGATGAGGGAATTTCCCAGAACTTCTATCTGTGTGTTCCGCTATATCCATCTTGATAGCACTTAGCACAGAATATTACTTAGCTCAAAACTATATGATGGATGGAGTGGTCGAGTGGAATGCAAATAAATACTTTTTAGGGCCTAGTATTATCTAGGCCCTTTGAGCTAGAATTCCTCCCTAAACTGTCCTCAAGTGCTGCTTGGTTCTTTGGGCCTGGATTGTCGCAAGTATATTTCTTTACACCCCAGAGCTCCTTGTACTGGATCAGACGTGTAATGGCTATTTGTTTATTGACTTCTCAGTGTTGTGGAAAAGCATTAATTAGTAATTGTTGAAGAGAGGTGCACACTGGCATTGGAAGCCAAAAGATTAGCAGTTTAAAAAGAAGCAATAACTTACTTCACTTTCTTAAGTTTTTAATGCCTACAGACTGAGATAAAACTTGACATGTTTTAATAGACTGCCCTAGACCAGTGGTTATCAAAGTATGGCCCCAGATCATCAGCCTCAGCATCACCTGAGAACTCATTAAACAAGCAAATTCTCAGGCCCCACTAGAGACCTATAGAATCAGAAACTCTGCAGGTAGGACTGTACAATTGGCGTTTTAATAACTCTGCCGCATACTGAACTTTGAGAACCACTGACTTCAGAGACACTCTGAGACAAAGTGATCCAGAAAAGCTGTTCACCTGGAACTTTCTTTCCCTTCACAGGGCTGTAGGATAGCTATTCCAGACTGACTGCTGACAAGGCCTTTTTTTGTTTGTTTTTTGTTTTTAGACACTATTTTTTGTCCACTTTAGTATAACAATTGCTACTTTTCCATAAAATAAATCTTATAGTGCTGCCTTCCCTATTAGAACCTGTATGAGTGACTACTGTTGGAACAGGCCAACAAACATGTGTATGTCCTTCACATTGACTTGAGTGGAAAGAGATTTCCCAGGAGATTTTTAATTGGTGCAAGAGTCATGTGCAGTGAGACCATGGAACTGGAGGAATAATGTATCATTTTACAGAGATTTGGTCATTGATTCTTTCAGCCACTAATTGAATCAGATGGAGAGAGAAGCCAGTTGACTATTTGGTAAGGGAAGCTTAAAGTGAGCTGGAGTGTTGGTGGCTGGAGTTCTGTTGAGTTCATATTCTTGCACTTTCGCTAGTCTCCAGTTACCCTTCTGTGCCATAATTTTAAAGAGTATTTCTGTATGTCTAAGATGGGAACAATAACAGTACCAACTTAATAGGGCTATTGTTTTGTGCAGATGGTGACTAGGGGCCAGGAGGCTGAGGCAGTTTTCCCAAAGTCACACTGCAAGGGATGGAACCAGAACTTGAGTCCATTGTTCTTACTGTGTGATCCACATACTGGCCACTGACGGACCTCATCACATTTCTTCAGAATGCTAGGCTGCCTGAACTGCATCCTACTATCAATTCCTTGGCTGTACATCTGCCTCCTTCGTGAGGAGTTAATTGGCATGCTGTAGAAAGTGTGCTCGTTCTCCGTGGGATTCCTTACGGTTTTAGTGATTCCAGATTTAATAGCAGAGCCTCTTGTGGGTGAGTGATGTGTCTCAATTTGGGGAAGTGAGAATCATTGTTTATGCCATTATGACAGGCAAATGCTGAGGTGTCATTTCCTTCATGCATTCTCTTGGTAAACCACCCAAGAGACCCTCTTCTGACTTAAGAAATTCAGGTGTGATTCATGTGACAGTGGTGGTGTTTCTGCTGCTATATCAGCTTCTAAGGTAATTCCAGGTGTTCTGTTCAGGTTCCATCTCGGGTGTGGAAAAGGTTTTCTCCATTTGGGGGGCTTACATCTGGGGTTGTCTAGTAGTAGGTGGCCCACAGAATAGAAATGTCCATACTTGGGCAGCTCAGCACTGAGTCCCTTTTCTGCTCTCTTGCCCATGTGCCCTCCCCCCTTTTCTGCTTAGCTCTCCATACCTTTGTTCCCCAACCTCTTTCTCTAGCTCCAATCTTACAATGTTTTGGGGAAAGAAGAAGTAGTTCTGTAAGTGGGCACATTTTCATTCACACTTAAATTAGGAGTTTCTTAGACTCACCAGTTCAGCTTCTTTGAGGGTTGAAAGAAGAAAAGTGGTATTTAGATGTTTAGTGAGAAGCAAAGAAAAGCAGCAGACCAACAGAGGCATTAATGGAGGTAGAACCCTGCCATTTATCAGTATTTTAAGATTGTCAGGAGAGTACTCTCAATTCTCTTAGTAAATTTCTTTGTAGTTTGTAAATTTATAATGCAAGAACCTGATATTTTCCTCTCCAGGCTCCTATGTTCACACCCATCTCCCTGCGCCCCAACTTCATTGACTAAACAAACAAATGTACTACCTGGTATCTGTTTCTTCAGATAATGGGATGGTTATTTTAAAATTTATTAGGGCTGAGGTCCATCAGCTACCTCTTCAGAGTCCTTAATTTTTGAGACAAGGCTTGTTCCAAGCAAACTACCTGCAGTTTAGTCCCTGAGACTTAAGCATGTGTCAGTAATAAAATTGTAAATGAGATTATAATTAGCACACACCAGAGACTGAGATTTGGCATTACCTGATATACTTTATTTCTCAGTAAGTACTTGTCTTTCTGTTTAAAAGCTCACTTGTTGGACGCTGGTTTAAATGATTTTCGAAGCATCTTGTAGAGACAAGCCAAGGTGATCTTTGTAAGTGAAGTACCATTGCTCACCATGAGCACGTACATTACCGCAGTTTTCAACATATTGGTGATGTGAAGTGTTGTTTGGCTGGTATTTAACAATAATAATAGGAACTTGGCTCTTGTGGTTTAAGGCATTTTGATAGCTGCTTTTTTCATTTTAAGCCAAAATAGAGTTTTGGTTTTTTTGTTAAAGGTCAAGTATTCCTCTTTTTCCTTTGACTCTTCTTTTGCCTTTTTAGCTCTTAGATTTCATCTTCAGGAGAGTGTGACGAGGAACTTTGGGAAGAGATTGTGATATAATCAAAATGATGGTGGCATAGAAGTGCAGGGGTTGGGGTGGGCAGGCACAGACCAGTTGGTGGGATGAGCTGCTGTACCCTAAGCTTCAGGGACAATGCATAAATGATAGAACTGTAGTATTTGAAATAGGAAGACTTAGCAGTAACAGCATGACACTAGAATTCTCCATCTGGCAAGGTAGAGTTGGAGAGTCAAAAATACTTTAGTAAATATTGGTAACAGTTGAGCATGCAGAAAAAAGACAAAGCAGTGATCTCTTCACCATGATTTGGGGAGTCCACAGTAGATCTGTATAGAGTTGGGAGAGTGACGAGTAGGCAGGAAGTGTCCAGGAGTCTTTTGTAAACCCAAGTCCAGTAACATCCTATTTCCCCAGGATCCAGTGAATCTGTGTGGAAAGCAGCATACGGGCCTCGCAGCAGGGAGATCAGTATGCAGCCCCAGGGAATAAGAAGACAAAGTACTGAGAAGCTTCCAGAGTAAAATCTGACAGTTTTGAAGCTGGTAGGGAGCTTAAGAGGCCACCTAGTGCAACCTTCCACTAGGAAAGTTATGGATGTCCATAACTTGAGGGTATCCACAAGGGACGATATCCTTTACAACATTCCTACCCAGTCAGTCCTAGCTACTTCCTGAGAATTTCCAGCAACAGGTAACTTGCTTTCTCACAAGTTCTGAACGTCAGAGATCTTCCTGGGTCTGAAACTACACTCCATGGGGCCTACTCTCATTGTCCTCTGTTGTGCCCTGTGATCAGGAAGAATATAGAAACCTGTCTGTTTCCTTTCCATTAACACCTATGAGTAGCTGTGTTGACTAATGATAACCAGATCACATGTAGAATGTCAACTCATTTTGAGCGTATATTCACCTAAAGATCTTGAGTTTATTCAGTGCTATTAAAATCCTGCCGTCTTTAGAAATGCCTGGTTGGCTCAGTTGGTTGGGAGTCCAAATGGATTTCAGCTCAGGTCATGATCCCAGGGTTGTAGGATCAAGCCCTGAACTGGGCTCTGTGCTGAACATAGAATCTGCTTAAGATTCTCTCCCTCTGCGCCTCTCCCTCACTAGTGCTCTCTTTCTCTCTCTAAAATAGAAAAGAATCTTTTTTTAATTAAAAAAAAATGCTGCCCTCTTCAGCATTTGTACAGTAGATTGTTTTAAATGTTAATTCAACATCTTATGTAATTTTCATCTAAAAAAAATACTATTTTGTTACTTTGGACCTTGTTACAGCTATTTGGAATTTTTTGGTTCCGGATTCTGTCATTTAGAACGTGAAGCATGTCTTTGCTGTTCAAGTGATAAGGAAGTATTTCTTGTAGGTCCTTAGTCAAGTAGACAAGAATGTGAGTGGGATAGAACCAAGGACAGAGGTCTCAGCCCTGTAACAAGGCAGCTCCAGTAATCAGAACTCTTTGAACAAGTATATTAGAGCCATGAATGCACTACCTTTTTTCACTTTCCCCTTGTTTTTCCAGTTTGGCCACAAGGTAATATGAAATTTTGTGATATTCTTTTCTAGGAATACAATACTAGCAATGCCCTCAAAATGGAAAGTGAAAATATTTTGGTATTTTTGTCCTCTCTTGAATCCATGCTGGCTTTTGATGAAGACCTTTAAATTTTATAAGTGCTCACAAACTATTTTTAAATATTTTATTCTTGAATTCTGCCAAGTATTCAATGGAAAGCTCACCAGATGATTGTGTGGGAAGCTTAATTGTTTCAATATATTAGAATATTATTCACCTAATTCCACACTTCAGACATCTCTTCTCCACTCAATATAATTGTGCATAAATTTCTAATTCTTACTTCTAGTTCCTTTATGACCACAGGAGGGAAACTTGAACTACTGTAAATTTCTAGGTGTTTGTGTGCTTTGGTATATTATCTGTCTTTGAGTTCCACTTATCTTAATCATGTTTTTTTCCCTTTCTTACTGTAATGGATGGATTGTTTTTTTTTTTTTTTTAAAGTCTAATTAATATTACTCCATATGCTTCAAGCAGCGATGTGTTTTCCTGTTCTTTCTGCTTAGAGCACATATGTAAAAACCCTTAGAGTTGTGGTGAAGTTGCTTTTATCTCAAGCCATACTATGCTTTAACCTCCTAACAGGTCCCTTGTCATTCTTGTATTTGACCCTGATTATATACCTACCTTTATTTTCATTGTTATTTTTGGCAGTGAGATGAGCAGAATATACCTTTGGAAGACACCCTATCATCTTCAGACAACGGTGTCTCCTTCTTCAGAATGATGGCTGGGAATTCCATAAGACTTTCTTTCCTTTTTTTTCTTTTTCTTTCTTTCTTCAAATGTTCTCCTAGAGATGAATTCCCTTTCAGTCTCTGGACACAGGACTGTGATATCTTTTCCTGACCATTTTCTGAAACCTGATCTCTTTTGGAGGACACCATATATAGCATAGTGGTTAAGCAACTCAACTTCAGAGTCTAATATGCTAGGGGAACTTGGGCAAGTTATATAACCTCCTTGTGCCTCAGTTTCCTCATCTGTAAAATTGGAACGATGGAATCATTTGTCATATTTTGTGGAGGATTAAGTGAGGTAAAATCTGTAAAATTCTTAGTAACATTATTATTATTTTCTAGGGGCCATTTATGGCCATGCTGCCATGGATCCTAGGAATTTGGTTCTGTTCTTCCAATATTCTCATCATCTCCACTTTATTAATCAGTATTCCCCTATTTGAAGTTTTAAAAAACTGCCTCCAGGGCTGTAGGTTGTGTCCCACTCAGCTGCAGGGGGCAACACTCACATGAACTTCGCAGGGAATAGTGCCTTCTACTGTGTGCAGTGCGCCCACACCGGTCCTTATTCCTTCCTGAATGACGAAACCATCAGCAAGGCAAAGCAAGAATTCCTCAGGTGCCTCTGCCTTCCTCAGAATAAGCTTTATAGAGTATGTCTTCAGATTTGAGATCTACTTCTATAGTATAGTTTTATTGGAGCAAGTGGGAGCTGAACTGGAAAGAGTCCCTGAGGGAAGGTTGGAGTTGATGAGCGTGAACTGGAATATGGGATATATGGACAGATAGCACCAGCAGTTGGAATTAGATATTTCACCTCCCTTGGGCAAGTTGTCTTCTCCCCAAGTGTGCTTTGATTACCACTTGGTCCCCTCAGCTTTTCACAGTCAGGCTGTGCAGTTGAAGACTTAGGGGATGCTCTATGTTCCACAGTCCTGTTTAGCTGGCTTTGTGTCAATTTCTTAGAATTCTCTAAAAACAATGTGTCTTTATAGGAAATGAGTAAGCCATTATGGTGTTTCTAAGATGTGTTATATTTTTCTAAATCATGTTATAAACACTTTTAACATTAAGCCTGGGTAGGCCTTCTGTTTGTTTTAGGCAGTCTCCATATTTTCCGTTGGAAGCCTCCACCTAGAGCAAGGTGTTCTTCATACTCCACAGTGCACCAGTTCAAAGAGATGACAGGTTAGGACTCATCATATTTGCTCTACAACAGTCATTATGCAATTGGATAAAAAATGATGCTTTAGGATTTGTTCTGAAAGCAAGCCTTATCAGCTAATAAGTTGCTATTATTATTATTAACTCTTAAATGAGTGATGATTTTCCTGTTTTCCCTTTGTTCTGCTTTCTATGTCATTAAACTGGAAAATCGACTTAGTCACTGTATAAGTTGGTAATTTTAACCTTCAATAGAGCTAATAGGTAGCACAAGCCTCTATACCTTGACCACTTATGGTGTCTTAGGAATTTTACAAAGCATACCAAAACCCAGCTCTGAAGTGCCTCTGAAATGCCATTGTTTTGACATGTTCCTAGGGCCTATCAGACAGACTGAATTCTTTCTCCCTAAGATTGGGAACAAAGCCAGGATGTCTGCTGTCAATAGTCTTATTCACTTTGAATTCAAGACTTATTATAAACCTACAGTAATCAAGATGGTTTAGTAGTTCTGTCAAGATAAACATATAGACCAATGGAACAGATTGGAAGTTCCAGAAATAGATACACACATATGTGGTTCTATATTGATTTTTAACAAAGTACAAAGGCCATTTATTGGAGAAAGATAGTCTTTTCCACAAATGTTGCTAGAACCATTGTATACCTATATGCAAAAGAAAACAACAATAACAACAAAGAATTGATCCATAGATTGCATCATATATAACAATTAGCTCAAAATGGATCCTAGATCTAAATATAAAATCTAAAAATTTTAAAGTTCTAGAAAGAAACACAGGAAAAATTCTTAGTAACTTTGGATCAGGCAAAGATTTCTTAAACTCAATACCAAAAGCATGATCCATAAGAGAAATTTATAAATTGGACTGCACAAAAATTAAGATCTTTGAAAGACATTAAGAGAAAAAAACGACAAGTCACAAGCTGAGGGAACATATTTGCAAATCACATATTTGATTAAGGAATTGTATCTAGAGTATATAAAGAACTCTCAAAACTCAATAATTAGGAAACAGAATTACAGTTAAAAAGTGAACAAAATATATGAATGTATACTTCACCAAAAAAAAAGATCTGTTGTTTGCCAATAAACACATGGAAAGATGCTCTAACTCATTAGCTATCAAGGAACTGCAAATGCAATTTATTGTGTCAATTTTACCTCAATAAAGCTGTTTAAAAACTTAAATATGTTAATGTTCCCACTTGCCAAGATATTAAGTTTGATTTCAGTTATGTTTTCTGGGGCCCTTATGTCTACTAAGACCATGGAGGAATTATAGGGACTTACATAGCTTTTGGAAAATAGGTTAAGGTCAGTTGGCTTTGACCACTGCAGATGCTGCTGCACAGTTTGGTTCTTGGGTCTGTGTTCTTGGGCCTCATACTCACATGTGGTGACAACCTACTCACTATTCTTTTATACAAATCAAAGCTCAGAACCAGAGGTCTCCACAGCACCTTAGGGCTGTGTAGCCACCCTCCACAAGCTCCTTGCCTTTATATCCCCATCTGGAGTCTTGTACAAAATTGGACATATAGGGATAGTCTACTCTTTCCCAGGTGAGGACATTTCTTCTTCATCTGCCCAGGGAGTCCTTTCTTTTCTTGGAAAGTCAGCTTTATTCCCCTGCATGAGCCTGACACCAAGCAAAAGTCCCATGAATGTTTGCCTTCTCAGAACCAGCTAAACATGAAGACCCTTTTAAATTTTTTTTTTTTAACGTTTATTTATTTTTGAGACAGAGAGACAGAGCATGAACAGGGGAGGGGCAGAGAGAGAGGGAGACACAGAATCTGAAACAAGCTCCAGGCTCTGAGCTGTCAGCACAGAGCCCGACGCAGGGCTCGAACTCAGGGACCGTGAGATCATGACCTGAGCCGAAGTCGGCAGCTTAACCGACTGAGCCACCCAGGCGCCCCTATGAAGACCCTTTTAAATAGCTTGCTCAGGTCCCGTATGCCATCATGTTGGTATCACTGAAGCCTGTCTCACTCTAGAACTCAAACTGCATCTCCACACCCTTTGGGATTCAGTATTTATTGACAAACTATTTCTAAGTATCTCAGTCTAGTAAATGCACACTCATTGGTAGATAAATGAGAGGTTTTTGTTATTATTTGTTTGACAGTGATCGAATACGTTGTAGTGTCTCAGAATCCTCACTCAGATTTCTCATTATTCAAACACGTCAATATAGGTGGAAGAGATCAACTGTATCTGTCCTCTCTTGTGGGTTGGCATTTTGATTAAATCTCGTGATTTGTGCTGTGTTACCTGTGTTTTGTTTCTTCTAAAAGAAATGTTGGAAAATACTACTTACTCAAAGCTTCTGGTTATTTGAGATTTTATCTTTATTCTGAAGCTGGTCATGGGACATCTAGGCTGTTTGGTTCTTCATGAAGGAAGTTTAACAAGTTTCTTAATATCAAGGACAGTATAAAGAGAATCCCCAGCTTCTAATAGTAAGTCTCAATTGCACAAAATTACATGAGGCATAATCTACATTGTACAAAAAAACTCATAGCATAGAACTTCCAGTATTTCTGATGACCACACTTAACCCTTTGAAAATGCCCCAAGTAGAGCTGTTACTGAACTGAAACTTGCCCATGCACATGATACACAGTAAGCCAATGTGTGAGACACTGGTTTTGAAGCAAAGAAAGCTTTGTTATCAGAAGGGCAGGGGGATCATTCCCAAAGCTGCCTTGCCCTGTTGAGCCTAGGGACAGGAGAGGAGGGTAAAGGGTTTCTTGAAACCTTGGGGGGAGGGGCCTTGAAACAGGAGGTATGCATTCTTCTAGATGATGAAAGCTATCCAGGACCTGGTAAGATCAGATAAGTCAGTTTCAAGACAAATGTTACCATCTATCACCAATAGGTCTCTACAAACAGTAGGCAAACAGAGGGTAGGGATAAAAGGCAAAGTTAATGATTAATTGTGCATGAGATTAAGAGACATAAAACAAGTAGGGAACAAAACAAAATGTGGAGCTAAGTTAATAATGTGACTAATACAACTATAGTTCTGTTTATGCTTTCAAAACAGGTCCAGGAACCCAGTGTCTGGCCTCAAAGTAGGATTATTTTTTGGATGAAAAAGCCAAGCCTCTGGCTTCATAGCCTCCATCAAACAATTATAGTTTTGAGGTATGGCTTAAGATATAATGATATTGGTAAAGATGGTTAATTTATGTGTGAACTTGACTGGGCCATGGGGGTACCCAGATATTTGGTCAAACATTATTTTGGGTGTTTTGATGAGGTTTTGAGATTAGATTAACATTTGAATCAGTAGATGGGGTGATGCAGATTGGTCTTTCTAATGGAAGCAGATCTCATGGAATCATTTGAAGGTCTGAATAGAACAAAAAGGCTGACCTGCCCTCAAGTAGGAGAGAATTTCTTTCTACCTGACTGCTTTTGAACTGGGACAGTGGCTTTTTCCTGTCTTTGGACTCAAACTGAAATATCTGCTCTCCCTGGGTCTTGAGCCAGCAGTCCTCTGACCGGAACTATACCATCACTCTCCAGGGTCTCCAGCTTGCTGACTCACCTTGCAGATCTTGGGACTAGTTAGCTTCCACAAGCCAATTCCATATAATAAATCTTTTATACATGTATAGAGATCTCAGCTGCTTCTCTGGAGAACCATCACGAATGTAGTAAGTTTTCCTTATTTTTAGTATGTCCTCTTGGAGCCTACAAAATATGAATGAATATTGGCTAGTTTCTTTGGTCTCATGTCTCCTACTAAGTGCAACAACTTTAGCATATAAAATTAACAGTTTTAAGAAGAGACTGGTGATTTCAGAAAATCCTTGCTTTGGCTAGAGCCTCACCTCCTATATTAGCTGCAGAACGGGGTTCCTGTTCAGAGTATAAACCAAAAACCTTTTGATTGTCCCCAGGAGATAACACATTTTTCCAGTGCCAGAGAGGATAATATGTGTATGTGTCTGTTTAGACGGCTAACACCATTTGTTTCTATTTGGGGTAGATCTGTGTAATAATCCATTTATAAAGTGAAAAAATATGAACATAAGCATTATTGGAAGTTCCTGGATTGACAAATAAATCAGATCCAATTGGGCCACACCCAACATAGGACATGTTCTAAAACAGGTTTGCAAGTTTGGGAAGAAAAATGCTCTGTTCTGCTTTGTTAAACATCCTAAGAGGGCCCCTTGAAGATTCATGGGTGGGGAGAGAAGGGGCTAAAGAAGGAAATTGGAAGGAAAAAGGGAAACCACAGCAGTTACTGTGGAGTTCATTCAAAGCTTAATGTTAGGGTATCATGTCCTTTTCCAGAGGGATATTCTTTGGGATTTCCTTGGTGTCTCTCAGATTGTGAAGTGAGTACCTCTCTTTTCATGAAAAGCAAGATGTTCAGAAAAGCGCCTACAAAGAAGTGCCATGATGCTAAATCTCCGGGCAGGCCTGTGGTGAGACTTTCTTCCCCCAGCCTTGGTGTTCAGTTTACCCCCATTATGTGAAGCATCCATTGGAGTTAAAAGATCATTCACTGCTAAGTGGGGCATACCTATTTCCCCTGCATGATTCGACCATTTTTTCACACAGCAGCATTGTTCAAGACAATTATGTACAAATGTAAAGAGTTCCAAAAAGCCACAAAATGTTTAGCAAAAAATAATATCTTCAACAAGAGATTGGTTATGTTCCAGTCTTCCAGGTAAACTACCCCTATTATGATAAATGAAGGGAAGAAAACCTTACAGTCAATGTTTAGGGGTTTACACTTGGCTTCTTCATTGCCTTCCAGGCAGATCTGTGCCAAGACTACCAAGGCTATTATTACACTAGCTTCACTTGTTGAATTCTTGGGCTTTGTACTCAAGTTCATGATGTCTCATTATTAAAAAAATTGTTGGGGCGCCTGGGTGGCTCAGTCAGTTAAGCGGCCGACTTCGACTCAGGTCATGATCTCGCGGTCTGTGAGTTCGAGCCCCGCATCGGGCTCTGTGCTGACAGCTCAGAGCCTGGAGCCTGTTTCAATTCTGTGTCTCCCTCTCTCTGACCCTCCCCTGTTCATGCTCTGTCTTTCTCTGTGTCAAAAATAAATAAACGTTAAAAAAAAAATTAAAAAAAAAAAATTGTTTACATGGTGCCTGGGTGGCTCAGTCAGTTAAGCGTCTGACTTCAGCTCAGGTCATGATCTCGCAGTTCGTGGGTTCGAGCCGCACGTCGGGCTCTGTGCTGACAGCTCAGAGCCTGGACCTGTTTCGGATTCTCTGTCTCCCTCTCTCTTTGCCCACTCCTCCTTGTGCTCTGTCTCTCTCTCTCAAAAATAAACACAATTTTTTTTTAATTGTGTAAGGAGGTGCCTGGGTGGCTGGCACAGTTGGTTAAGCATCTGATTTTGGGTCAGGTCATGATCTGGTGGTTCACGACTGCAAGCCCCACGTTGGGTGCTGTGCTGACAGCTCAGAGCCTGGAGCCTGCTTCAGATTCAGTGTCTCCCTCTCTCTCTTTGCCTATCCCCCGCTCACACTCTGTGTCTCTCTCTCAGAAATGAACATTTGAAATAATATATATTTATTTTTAAAAAAGGTAAGAAAAAATTGTTTAAAATGTACAGCAACATGGGATTTGAGTTTAATATAATTAACGAGGTTTTTTTAATGACAATAAATACAAACATCTGAAAAAATATCCCTAGTAGACCACTGTTCTGATACTGTTTTCAAAATGCACAGTCCAACTTGGTTCTCTAATACCATCTATTGAGCATGTCCCGTGCACCTCTCTGATGATGCTCTGATTATTCTCAGTCTGATCCAGCCACACTGCTGTCTCTGATACCCAAACATATCAACATTTCACCCCTTGAGGGCCTCTGCATTTGCTATTCTCCCAGATCTTCTCATGGCTGGCTCTTTCCTATTAGTCAGGGCTCAGTGCAAACGTCAGTTCCTTAGAGGTGCTTTCCTGGTAACCCTACCTCAAGTATCAAAGCTCCTATAGCCATCTAGTTTTTCCCTATTATATCCCCTTTTTTTGTATTCTTTTTCAATGTTTATTTGTTTTTGGGTGGGGGGTATAGAGACAGACAGACAGACAGTGAGCATGGCAGGGGCAGAGAGAGAGGGGGAGACACAGAATCTGAAGCAGGCTCTAGGCTCTGAGCTGTCAGCACAGAGCTGGACACAGGGCTTGAACTCACCAACCGCGAGATCATGACCTGAGTCAAAGTTGGACGCTTAACCGACTGAGCAACCCAGGCGCCCCATGTATTCTTTTTCATAGCATTATTACTATTGGGAAAATTTTACTTATTGTTTTTCTTGCCTATTGTTTATTTTATTCCACTTGAATATAAGGTTCTTAAGAGCAGGGACTCTGTCATTCTTATCCATTGCTGAACTCCTAGACCTTAGTATCCAATAAATAAATTTTGAATGAATTAGAGTGGCCACTCAAAAATAAATAATGAGTTAATGAATTCCAGGCACTATGTTTACTTGGCAGAGGATTTTTAGCCTTGGAAAGTCATGATTTACCAGAATTTCCTCGTTAAGATGATGACAAATCTGAGACAAATCACAGTCTCCCCAGAGAGCAGCAGGACCTGGATGCCTGTTTAGGGAAGCCCAAGTCTTGTAGTCGAAGGATCTCTGGAGTTGGACAGGCCATGGGTTCAAAGGTTTGTGGCCTTGGGTGAATCACTGGGCCTCTCTACACTTTGGTGTTCATAAAACCGGGAATGCTAATGACAGTGGCTCTGACACTGACCATCTCAACAGATTACTTTGCATACTGTGGAAAGCAGTGTAAATTTTAGGTTCTCATTGAGGTTCTCAATGGCTCTTCAGGTCTTTTATGTAACAGGGAGTTTGGTTATAGAGGGGTTTTTTTTGTTTCAAAATTAAACATATGCATATTCTTGAAATAAAATAGCTTCTACTGAGGGCATGGATTTGTTTCTCAACCTTCCAAGATATAGAGAAACTCCTGGAAGGTCTTATAACTTGTGCAGTAACAGGAATGACTGGGCCTATAAGGAATGAGACATAGGGTCTAGACAAACATTTTCTGGTTTGATATTTATAAATATCTAAAGTATTTTAATATTGTATTTTGTTGTAAAATATGCCCCATTGTACTCCCAAAAGTAATTTGAAGCAGTCTATTAAAAAAATGTACATACAAAAATAAATCTGATATATGAGGAGGGATAAGAGATGTAGTTTCACTTACCAGAGAATTACTGAAATGATACAGAAGAATTTGTATCATCTTTTGGCAGCGAAAGAAAAAGGGAAAATAGGTTATGTCATATAGATACCAACTCTACTTTCAGGCTAGTCCAAGTGCATTTATACGTACCAGAATAAAAATGATACTTGTCCCCTCTTAAGAAACTTTTTTTTTTTTACAAGACAGTTTTGTATTGGAACATAACACTCCTTGCCAGCAGGACACATAGAAGAGGCCCTGGAGAACCTGTTCATTAGCATACAGTCACTGCAGTGACATTTGTTTATTAATTTCCTATATCTGCTTTCAGAGATATAGAAGGTATAGAGACCACAATAGAATAGAACTTTGTGATGTGCCAGGATACAAATTGGGAGATCTGCTGTTCAGTTTGCCCTGCCTTCTTTCTTCTTTGGGGAATTCTATCTCTTACCTTCTGGGAACCATTCTTTCCACTTCCATAATGAGGGAGCTTTCATGGTTCCATCCAAGTTGTTGCCTCCCTGACCCAGTAATTGGACTAAGTATGGTAACTAATCCAGCCTGAACCAATCAGAGATCTTTCCTAGGATTTTTAAGCCTGCGTTTAGAGGGTGCCAGCCAAGTACGCTTTCTTGGGTGAGGCTGGGAGAAGTGATACTAGGATCTATAGGTCACCATGTCTCCAGCGTGGAGTCCAGTCTGAGAAAATGAGACTGGTACTCAAAAAGAAGCATGGAGATGGAGAGAGAGACAGTCCTGGCAGTGCCTGAGTCCTTGAAGCCCAGCTATTCTGCTCTGCCACTGGTTTGATTTTCTGACCCAAACGTCTCCATTATCTAAGTTAGAGTTGAGGTTGTTACATGTAGCCAGAGGGTCCTGACTACTTTTGATAGAGATATGTAGGTTTTGCTTGCCCAGCATCCTTCTTCCCTTTTCCAGTAACAGCACTTTTGATTTTCCTTTGAGGAACCACGCCTCCTTAGTTTTAGTCCTTGTAGATGGGGTCACACAGACTCTTGCACCCCCTTCTGGTTACAAGCATGGAAACATGATCCAGGCATGACAAGTGAAACTTATTTTCTGGGTTTTAATTGGAACTAGGGGGAAAGAGAAGCTGGAAATGCTAGGGATTATTAAATGAAGAGGGCCTGCCAGTGGACAAAGCTAACACAGAGTAAAATGAAGCTCAGAGGAGAAAGGGAGATTAAGTCCAGATGATACCTTGAACTTTTGGACCTTTCGATGCCGAAATCCGATTCAACCTTGGCTTTTTCAGCTATATGAGCCAATCCTTCGTTTTCTCCCACTCATACTGGTTTGCATTGGCTTTCTATCACTTGCAACTAAAATCCCTGGGTAGTAACAATATCACACTATTGAGTATTAAGTTACTGGGGAGGGAAGCCCCAAAGCATGTTTATTCCATACACAAATTTAGGAATTTTCTTATGCTGGTTAGTCGCCAATTCAAGGTGAGTCACTAACAGGTAGAAAAACCAGATGTAAATAAATTGTAGTCTAGCAACATGGAAGGTTATTGATTGATGTCTTCCCAGAAATGCTTCCCTAGTGAGAATGCCAGTAAGAGATTAAAATCAGATTGTGCTATTTACACCATCCATGGAAAGAATAAATTAATTGCAGCATGTCTTTTTTTGTCAAAGGTGTAAGAATTACTTTATTTTTTAAGTTCATTTATCTTGAGAGTGAGAGAGCAAGCTGGGGAGAGGCAGAGAGGGAAGGGGAGAGAGAATCCCAGGCAGGCTCCCCACTGTCAGTGCAGAGCCTGACGTAGGGCTCGAACTCACAAACTGTGAGATCATGACTGGAGCCAAAACCAAGAGTCCAACACTTAACCATTTGAGCCAACCAGGTGCCCCTAGGAATGACTTTTTACTCAAGTCTTGCCAGGAGGGTAGTTGGTGATAATCCATTTTTATTATACTTGATCTACCATTTGGTAATGAACATAGAATATTCTGAAATCTTTTGGGTGAAAAATGAGTCAATGCTTCCATTAAATGAAATGAATCAATATTGCTCTTTGGCAAGGACTCACCTGTGATTTATTTTTTTAAAAAAGAGGAAAAACATTCCCTGGCAGATATATTTAGATAAATATTTTTCCGATATAATCTCTCCTTTGTGAATAATTTCTTTGTCCCCATTCACTGTTGATAAATATCATGTTCATTATCCAAAGGTACAATTTACAAATGTGTTAAGTCTCAGCAATTACAATTTTTCCTTGTCACAACATTGCTGCTTATTTTTAATAGTTCTTTTTGTGGTTACAAGACCTTTCTTATGGACTATGTGTTTCCTTACTTTCGGTAAAACATTTGGTCTCTGGTGGACTACTGTTACTCTGTCTCTGCTGCCTGCATGGATAAGAAGGTGTTTATTTGTTTGCTTGTTTTTTGTTTGTTTGTTTTAATGGAACTAGTGGGGTTTTTTTCCCCCATATTTATGTCACAAAGAGTACTTTCTTATTCTTAAAAAAAAATCACTAAGAACATATCCCTTTTTAATTCGTAATACTCTTTATCAAATTATTTTTATTATTTCACATTGCCTAAAGCTTCTAAAATTATATGAACTTCTGTAATTGAAATTGTCAGAAATAGACTAATCACTCTTAAGTATGATACACTTGAGAGCTTCTTTCCCCAATAAAACCATTGAAGACTATGTAAATTTCAAAACACTTTGTTGTTTTGATGATATGTCAAAGCAAAAGGTTAATTATAATGCCTTTTAGTCATGTTTTTAAAAAGTAATCTGTAGGAATTTGTTATGTAAATAAATTTAGTTTGGTACAGTCTAAACAAGATGTCTAATAGGGTATTCCTAGAAGAGTTTATTTTTTGGAAAGTACTTTTTAATTTTCACTTATACAAAACTTTAGTCATGTTCAGATTGAAAAATACTTTTTGAGGGGCACCTGTGTGGCTCAGTCGGTTAAGCCTCCGACTTTGGCTCAGGTCATGATCTTGCGGGTTTGTGAGTTCCAGCCCCAGCATTGAGCTCTGTGCTAACAGCTCAGAGCCTGGAGCTTGTTTTAGATTCTGTGTCTCCCTCTCTCTCTGCTCCTTCCCCACTCACACTCTTTCAACCAGGCTACCTGTCACATCAGGTTTACTTGGCATTGTTTTTTGCTGGAAGAAATCTTACTTTCCAAGAAAATGAAAATGTAATTTGTGAATTGTATTTTTAAAAAATAATAGATACTAAATTTCACTTTTCATGTCTGCTTCCTCCGAGTGATTCGGCTTTTTGAAGAGAGCAGGAGAGTTGGTTGAATATTTGCAGACTCTGAATCAAGCTTGTAGGGCCCTCAGTTTCTTCAAGAGATGAGGTCAACTGTTGTGCAGAACTGTTTTTAACCACTAGTGGGCACTCAAATAGTTGTCAAGCTGAATAAGTCTTTACATAAATAACAGGCTGAAATTACCATTTGCAAAATGCTTTTTTAAAAAAAGTTTTTATTTTCTTTTTACTTACTTAATTTATATTTATTTTATTTTAATCTCTAACCAAATGTGAGGCTTGAACTTACAACCCCCAAGATCAAGAGTCGCATACTCCACCAACTGAGTCAGCCAGGTGCCCCCTCCAAAATGCTTTTTTGATAGAGTGCATTATGAAGCTAAATTTATTCTTTAAAGTTCTGCCAACTAATAATTAATATAACTAGAGAATTTTTGTGGAATCGACAATATCTTTTAGTTGTACTATTGTTCAGGAAGAAAAACTTAAAAACATCTGGATTCTGCTTTCTTGGCTTATGGTATTAGTTCATTGTGTTGCTTTATTTTCTTGTAGGTGTTAAAAGAGTGATTCAAAGAATAGGATAAAATATAAATTTGACTCTTCTTTTTAAGTCCTTACTAATAGAGAAGGGGATCACTTACACACTTTTTTTAAAGTTTTATTTATTTGGGTGCCTGGGTGGCTCAGTCAGTTAAACGTCTGACTGCAGCTTGGGTCATGATCTTGCAGTTCGTGAGTTCGATATCCACATTGGGCTCTGTGTTGACAGCTAGGAGCCTGGAGCCCTCTTGGGATTCCATGTCTCCCTCTCTCTCTGCCCCTCCCCTGCTCACACTCTGTCTCTCTCTCCCTCAAAATAAATACACATTTTAAAAAATTTAAAAAAAAAATAAAGTTTTATTTATTTAAGTAATCTCTACACCCAACATAGGGCTGAACCCATGACCCTAAGATCAAGAGTCGCATGTTCTTCCAACTGAGCCAGCCAGGTGTCCCTCCAGATCTGTAAAGGGCTGGATTATTCAGCAACTTTGTAAATATTTAGGATTCAGTGAAACTCCATTTGGGTTTGGTTGCATACTTATATTTGTAATTTTTGACATTGCATCCCTTTTGGGCTAATGTGAGGTGTATGTTTGATTCATGAGCACTCAAAAATCCACAAACATAAATTAATAAATACGACAGAATTTCAAGCATGAAAGTGTTTCTATTAATAAAGATAAGGATTTTGCCTTCAATAAATAAAGTATGGCATGGGCTTACCTTCCCCAGAATTTGTTCAGAAATCTCAGAATTTGAACACTATTCATTCTCTCTTTTGCTTCACATTCCTTTTGGGAAAATTCCTAGAACTATAAAGAAAGTGAGAAGTGGGCTAGTCTTCTCTTCGGACTGGTTATATTTTCTTTCATTTAGTTGATTTTCAAAATCTTAATTGGAAATAAGAATACCTGTTCTTTCCTAGTCAGAATGTCTCTCGCCACCTACTGATCATGTGTCATTGGGCAAGTTAGCTGGCTGAATCTTACTTTGTGATCCATAAGATGGGAATAATATCTTCCCTGATATGGTATTTCAGGGGATAAAATGAAATTATGTATAGCACTTATCATAGCATGTGATCAAAGTAAAACCTCATTTGTCATTATCGAAGAAACTCTCTGGTTTTCCAGATGAAACGATGTTCTTACCTTTCCTCTGTAAAATACACTAGCAAATGTGGCATGCTGAATGCTCCTGGCTAGAAGATACTCAGGAAGGTGTGGTCAAGGACCAACAGCATTGGGATCACTTGGGGAATCACCTGGCATCAGCTTGTTAAAAATGCAGATTTTTAGGGGCGCCTGGGTGACTCAGTCAGTTAAGCCTCTGATTCTTAATCTCAGCTTAGGTCTGATCTCATGGTCCTGAGTTCAAGCCCCATGTTGGGCTCTGCACTGAGTGGGAAGCCTACTTTAAAAAAAAAAAAAATTAGTCACTTAGTCATTGGTTGGGGCCACTGTGAGAAGAGTGTGTGCTCAGCTCAGAATATAGGGGGGGACCTGGAATTAGCAGCTGGTGGCTGCCAGCTAATCACACATCTGGGCGGCCAGTGCTTTCCTAAGGGAAAAACCAAACAACGCTCGCATTGTCTGCCACAAGCCCAATCTGTTTTTGTTTTTGTTTTTAAATCTGCAAAATGATGGATACATGCCTAGTATAAATTATATGCCTATGATAGCAGTGTCTTATATACTTTGTTGGGCAAAGACTCCTTAGGACAAATGTGAAGGCTTTGAACATCCTGAGTGCAAAAATAATTATGCATTTTAATGATGGTGTTTGAAACTTGACAAATCCTCAATCATGCTCTCTGCACACCGGTCTCTATAAATATAGTCCTCAACAGCCATCCCCAGGGCTATGAGTTAAATCTTAACTGATTTTCAAAGTATTGTGAATTTACTAATGAAAATTCTGAATACAAATGGACTCACTTAGGATGCATGATACATATTTAAACCACCAAGGAAATATCTGAGCAGCATCCACAATTTGTCTTCCACCATCTCTACAGACCAGTTTTACAGACCAGGAATAGCCAGTGGAGATGGATGTTATGTGAAACATCTATTACCATCTCAAGCTTTCTCACATACAGGTAAGCTGATGTGGTGAAAATGGTGACACTTGAAGTATGAAGACCTGTGTTTGAGAATGGCCACTGTCATTTAGCTCCCGACTTAGTGTCCTTAGGAAATGATTGATCAGTCTTTACAAACTGGCTTTGCACAAGGAAAGGCCTCTACCAAATCAGTCTGGTTAGAGACTCTGGTGGTCTCTCAACACTTTGCTTTTGATGTGTCTTTCTTGGATTTGTGTGCATGATTTCTCAATTAGAGGGATTTGCCATTATTCCCCCCCAGGAGTTTGTAAGCTCTTCCTCCCTCTGGTGTCTGTCTGCAGTACTGCAGGCTCTCTGGAGCTGCTGCAAACCTCCCAGCTTTCTTTTGTCCTCAGCAGCCCCCAGGCTCCTAGAGTATTCTGGTTCCTAGTGCGTGAGACAGAAATAAGTCTCTGGGGTATTCCCTGGCCCCAAAAGCTGGAACATTAGAGGTATGCTCCAACTTTTTCCTTTCCCAGGGAGAAGCCTCTAGCTGAGGCTTAATGACTTTCCCAGAATAATTCAGCCTTTGGTTAATTTTCAGAGTTCTGAGAATATTGATTTTGACAGCTTTTGCCAGTGTTCCCATTGCTATCATGGAGGAGCAGATTTTTGGAAGTCCTTACTCTGCCATTCTGAATGTGCCTCTTCTCTATTTTGCCTTTATTCTTAAAAGATCCTTTGAATTAGTGCATAATCTAGATTGATACTAATTTTATTTTATCCTATTGATTCTCACATTCTGTCTTTCATTATTAATGTTGAGAACTAACTCATTCACCCATGAGGAGTTAGTCTGTTTTTTGTCATTGATTGCTCTTTAAGAGTTGCTATTTTGGGAGTACCTGGGTGGCTCAGTTGGTTCAGCGTTAGACTCTTGATTTTGGCTCAGGTCATCATCTCATGATCTCATTTTGGAAGTTCAGGCCCCTCGTTGGGCTCTGCACTGGCAGTCCGGAGCTTGCTTGGGATTCTCTCTCTCTCTCTCTCTCTCTCTCTCTCTCACTCTCACTGTCACTCTCTTTCTCTCTGTGCCTACCCCCTCCTCTCTCAAAATAAATAAACTTTGAAGGAAAAAAAAGAGTTGCTATTTTTGGATTTCTGTGAATTTAGTCTGTATGTCTGAATTTCTTTTTATTTACTCTTCTTGGCTTTATTGGGTTCCTTATGTCTGTGGATTGATGTGTTTCAAGTTTATGGAAAATTCTAAGCCCTTATCTCTTTGAATATTACTTGCAATTCATTCTCTTCATTCTGTTTGGAGTTCTGATTAAATAGATGTTAGACCTCACATTTCTTAGTCTCTCTTTTACCTGTTTCTTCTATCAGTCTGTGTGAACTCCAGATATTATATTCTCACTTTTCTTTTTTCCTCTTCCTTATTATTTTCTTTTTTTTTCTTCTTTTTTTATAATTTAACTTTATTTTTTATTTTTTAAAATTTACATCCAAATTAGTATATAGTGAAGCAATGATTTCAGGAGTAGATTCCTTAATGCCCCTTACCCATTTAGCCCATCCCCCCTCCCACAACCCCTCCAGCAACCCTCAGTTTGTTATCCATATTTATGAGTCTGTTTTGTTTTGCCCCCCTCCCTGTTTTTACATTATTTTTGTTTCCCTTCCCTTATGTTCATCTGTTTTGTCTCTTAAAGTCCTCATATGAGTGAAGTCATATGATTTTTGTCTTTCTCTGACTAATTTCACTTAGCATAATACCCTCCGGTTCCATCCACGTAGTTGCAAATGGCAGGATTTCATTCTTTTTGGTTGCTGAGTAATACTCCATTGTATATATATAACACATCTTCTTTATCCATTCATCCATCGATGGGCATTTGGGCTCTTTCCATACTTTGGCTATTGTTGATAGTGCTGCTATAAACATGGGGGTGCATGTGTCCCTTCAAAACAGCACACCTGTATCCCCTGGATAAATACCTAGTAGTGCAATTGCTGGGCCGGAGGGTAGTTCTATTTTTAATTTTTTGAGAAACCTCCATACTGTGTTCCAGAGTGGCTGCACTAGCTTGCATTCCCACCAACAATGCAAAAGAGATCCATTTTTTCTGCATCCTCGCAACATCTGTTGTTGCCTGAGTTGTTCATGTTAACCATTCTGACAGGTGTGAGGTGGTGTCTCATTGTGGTTTTGATTTGTATTTCCCTGATGATGAGTGATGTGGAGCATTTTCTCATGTATAGTTGGCCATCTGGATGTCTTCTTTGGAGGAGTGTCTATTCATGTCTTTTGCCCATTTCTTCACTGGATTATTTGTTTTTTGGGTGTTGAGTTTGATAAGTTCTTTATAGATTTTGGATACTAACCCTTTATCTGATATGTCATTTGCAAATATCTTCTCCCATTCTGTCAGTTGCCTTTTAGTTTTGCTGATTGTTTCCTTCACTCTGCAGAAGCTTTTTATGTTGATGAGGTCCCAGCAGTTCATTTTTGCTTTTGTTTCCCTTGCCTCTGGAGATGTGTTGAGTAAGAAATTGCTGCGGGCAAGATCAAAGAGGTTTTTGCCTGATTTCTCCTCGAGGATTTTGATGGC
The DNA here is from genome assembly GCF_024362965.1 of Panthera pardus. Classification (NCBI taxonomy): domain Eukaryota; kingdom Metazoa; phylum Chordata; class Mammalia; order Carnivora; family Felidae; genus Panthera; species Panthera pardus. The sequence continues at coordinate 96,447,325 of NW_026527013.1, forward strand.
TTCCTGTCTTACATTGAGGTCTTTCATCCATTTGGGTTTATTTTTGTGTATGGTGTAAGAAAGTGGTCCAAGTTAATTCTTCTGCATGTTGCTGTCCAGTTTTCCCAGCACCACTTGCTGAAGAGACTGTCTTTATTCCATTGGATATTCTTTGCTGCTTTGTCCAAGATTAGTTGGCCATACGTATGTGGGTCCATTTCTGGGTTCTCTGTTCTATTCCATTGATTTGAGTGTCTGTTCTTGTGCCAGTACCATACTGTCTTGATGATTACAGCTTTGTAGTATAGCTTGAAGTCTGGGATTGTGATGCCTCCTGCTTTGGTTTTCTTTTTCAAGATTGCTTTGGCTATTTGGGGTCTTTTCTGGTTCCATACAAATTTGAAGATTCTTTGTTCTAGCTCTGGGAAGAATGCTGGTGTTTCTTTGATAGGGATTGCGTTGAATATGTAGATTGCTTTGGGTAGTACTGGCATTTTAACAATATTTGTTATTTCTCTCCAGGACCGTGGAATCTTTTTCTGTTTCTTTGTGTCTTCTTCAGTTTCTTTCATAAGATTTCTATAGTTTTCAGCATATAGATTTTTTACCTCTTTGGTTAGATTTATTCCTAGGTATTTTATGGTTTTTGGTGCAACTGTAAATGGGATTGATTCTTTGATTTCTCTTTCTGTTGCTTCATTGTTGGTGTATAGGAATGCAACCGATTTCTGTGCATTGATTTTATATCCTGCAACTTTGCTAAATTCATGAACCGGTTCTAGCAGTTTTTTGGTGGAATCTTTTGGGTTTTCCATATAGAGTATCATGTCATCTGTGAAGAGGGAAAGTTTGACTTCCTCCTGGCTGATTTGGATGCCTTTATTTCTTTGTGTTGTGTGATTGCAGAGGCTAAGACTTCCAATACTACGTTGAATAACAGTGGCGAGAGTGGACATCCCTGTCTTGTTCCTGACCTTAGGGGGAAAGCTCTCAGTTTTTCCCCATTGAAGATGATATTAGCTTTGGATCACTTGTATATGGCTTTTATCATCTCAAGGTATGATCCTTCTATACCTACTTTCTTGAGAATTTTTATCAAGAAAGGATGCAGTATTTTGTCAAATGCTTTCTCTGCATCTACTGAGAGGAGCATATGGTTCTTGTCCTTTCTTTTATTGATGTGATGAATCACGTTAATTGTTTTGCAGATATTGGACCAGCCCTGCATCCCTGGTATAAATCCCACTTGGTCGTGGTGAATAATTTTTTTAATGTATTGTTGGATCTAGTTGGCTAATGTCTTGTTGAGGATTTTTGCATCCACATTCTTCAGGGAAATTGGTCTATAGTTCTTTTTAGTGGGGTCTCTGTCTGGTTTTGAAATCAGGGTAATGCTGGCTTCATAGAAAGAGTTTGGAAGTTTTCCTTCCATTTCTATTTTTTGGAACAGTTTCAAGAGAATAGGTGTTAACTCTTCCTTAAATGTTTGGTAGAATTCCCCTGGAAAGCCATCTGGCCCTGGACTCTTGTTTTTTGGCAGATTTTTGCTTACTAATTCGATTTCCTTACTGGTTATGGGTCTGTTCAAATTTTCTATTTCTTCCTATTTCAGTTTTGGTAGTGTATATGTTTCTAGGAATTTGTCCATTTCTTCCAGATTCTGCATTTTATTGGCATAGAATTGTTCATAATATTCTCTTATTATTGTTTTTATTTCCGTTGTGTTGGTTGTGATTTCTCCTCTTTCATTCTTGATTGTACTTATTTGGGTCCTTTCCTTTTTCTTCTTGATCAAACTGGCTAGTGGTTTATCAATTTTGTTAATTCTTTCAAAGAACCAGCTTCTGGTTTCATTGATCTGTTCTACTGTGTTTTTTTTGTTTTATTTTGTTTTTTGTTTTTTGTTTTTTGGTTTTTTTTTTTTTGTTTCAATAGCATTAATTTCTGCTCTAATCTTTATTATTTCCTGTCTTCTGCTGGTTTTGGTTTTATTTGCTGTTCTTCTTCCAGCTCCTTAAGGCATAAGGTGAGGTTGTGTATCTGAGATCTTTCTTCCTTCTTTAGGAAGGTCTGGATTGCTATATCCTTTCCCCTTATGATTGCCTTTGCTGCGTCCCAGAGGTTTTGGGTTGTGGTGCTATCATTTTCATTGACTTCCGTATACTTTTTAATTTCCTCTTTAACTGCTTGGTTAGCCCACTCATTCTTTAGTAGGATTTTCTTCAGTCTCCAAGTATTTGTTACCTTTCCAAATTTTTTCTTGTGGTCTGATAATATGCACGGTATGGTCTCAATCTTTCTGTACTTACTTAGGGCTGATTTGTGTCCCAGTATATGGTCTATTCTAGAGAATGTTCCATGTGCACTGGAGAAGAATGTATATTCTGCTGCTTTAGGATGAAATGTTCTGAATATATCTGTTAAGTCCATTTGGTCCAGTGTGTCATTCAAAACCATTGTTTCCTTGTTGATTTTTGGATTAGATGATCTGTCCATTGCTGTGAGTGGGGTGTTGAAGTCTCCTACTATTATGGTATTACTATCGGTGAGTTCCTTTATGTTTGTGATTAATTGATTTATATATTTGGGTGCTTTCACGTTTGGCACATAAATGTTTACAATTGTTAGAGGTCTTTTTGGTGCATAGACCCCTTGATTATGATATAATGCCCTTCTGCATCTCTTGATACAGTCTTTATTTTAAAGTCTAGATGTCTGATATAAGTATGGCTATTCTGGCTTTCTTTTGTTGACCATTAGCATGATAGATGGTTCTCCATCCCCTTATTTTCAATCTGAAGGTGTCTTTAGGTCTAATGTGGGTCTCTTGTAAACAGCATATAGATGGGTCTAGTTTTCTTATCCATTCTGTTACCCTTTGTCTTTTGATTGGAGCATTGAGTCCATTGATGTTTAGAGTGAGTACTGAAAGATATGAATTTATTGCCATTATGATGCTTGTAGAGTTAGAGTTTCTGGTGGTGTTCTCTGGTCCTTTCTAATCTTTGCTTCTTTTGATATTTATTTATATATATCTTGATATTTTGATAAATATTTTGATATATATATATATATTTTTTTTTCCATCTTTTCTCCCCTCAGAGAGTCCCCCTTAAAATTTCTTGCAGGGCTGATTTAGTCGTCACAAACTCCTTTAATTTTTGTTTATCTGGGAAACTTTTTTTATCTCTCCTTCTATTTTGAATGACAGCCTTGCTGGATAAAGAATTCTTGGCTGCATATTTTTCTGATTCACACATTGAATATATCCTGCCACTCCTTTCTGGCCTGCCAAGTTTCTGTGGATAGGTCTGCTGCAAACCTGATCTGTTTTCCCTTGTAGGTTAGGGACTTTTTTTCCCTTGCTACTTTCATGATTCTCTCCTTGCCTGAGTATTTTGTGAATTTGACTATGATATGCCTTGTTGATGGTCGGTTTTTGTGGAATCTAGTGGGGGTCCTCTGTGCTTGCTGGATTTTGATGTCTGTGTCTTTCCCCAGGTTAGGAAAGTTTTCTGCTATGACTTGCTCACATAACCCTTCTACCCATAAATCTCTCTTCCTCTTCTGGGACCCCTATGATTCTGATGTTGTTTCTTTTTAATGAGTCACTGATTTCTCTATTTCTTAAATCATGCTCTTTTGCCTTAATCTCCCTCTTGTTTTCTGTTTCGTTATTCTCTATAAGTTTGTCCTCTATATCGCTGATTCTCTGTTCTGCCTCATCCATCCTTGCTGCTGCTGCATCCATCCGTAATTGCAGCTCAGATATAGCATTTTTAATTTCATTCTGGCTATTTTTTGCTTCTTTTATCTCTGCAGAAAGGGATTCTAATCTATTTTCGACTTCAGCTAGTATTCTTATTATTGTGATTCTAAATTCTGGTTCAGACATCTTGCTTGTGTCTGTGTTGGTTAAATCCCTGGCTGTTGTTTCTTTGTGCTCTTTCTTTTGGGGTGAATTCCTTTGTTTTGTTATTTTGAAGGGAGAAAAGGAATTAATGAGGTAGAAAAATTGAAATTAAAAAAATTAAAATTAAAAAAATATTAAAATTAAAAATTAAACACACACACACACACACACACAAATCGAATAGATGATCTAGATCCTAGGTATGTTTTGGTCTGGGTGTAGAAAGTGGTTTGACAGATTAGAGAAACAAACAAAAACAAACAAACAAAAAAACCAAAACAACAAGAAAAGGGGAAGGAGAGAGAGAGAGAAAAAGGAAATAGTTTGAGAATTTGAAAAAATGAATACACTAAAGTAGAATAAAATACACAAAAGTAGAGAATATAGTAGAAAAAATTATAGAAAAATATTTTTAATAAAAATTAAAAAGAAATAGGAATTTTTTCGTTTTCTGTATTTAAGAAAAAAGAAAAGAAACAAAAAAGAAAAAAGATAAAAGAAAAGAAAAGACAAAAAGAAATCGTTTGAAATTTGAAAAAGTGAATACACTGTAGTAGACTGAAATAAAATGGTGGGACTAAGAAATTGAAAAAATTTACATAAAAGCAAAAAATATAGTAATAAAAATTAAATAAAAATATTGTTAAAAGAAATTGAAAGTAAAAATGAAGTTTTTCTCTTTCTGCATTCAAGAAAAAGAAAAGAAATGAAAAAGAAAAAAAAAAGAAATAAAAAAGGAAATTGTTTGAAAATTTGAAAAGGTGAGTACACAGAAGTAGACTAAAATAAAGTGGTGGAAGTAAAGTAGGATTTGAAAAAAATTTACACACTCAAAAAATATAGTAATAAAAATTAAAGACATATTTTTAATAAAAATTGAAAATAAAAATGAGTTTTTTCTCTTTCTGTATTCAAGAAAAAGAAAAAAGTGTAAAAGAGAAAAGGAAAAAGAGAGAGAGAAAAAAATTGCATAGACAAACCTGGTAACAGATTGAAGTAGGACTGAAATTGCTTCGTTTTCCCCTAGAGGTCAGTCCACGTAGCTCTTTACAGTCCATAAATTAAGCCGGTGGTGAGGTTTGTGTTCTTGAAGTGTGAAGTTGGCCCAGTTGGGCAGGGCTCAGTGTTACAGCTCTGCTCTCCACTAGATGGCGCTGCTAGCCTACTGGGGTGGATTGTTGCAGTGCTGGTCAGTGCGCATGCGCATGCGCGGGAGCGGTAAAAAATGGCGTCACCCAGCTACCCAGTCTGTTCTCCCGATCAGCAGTCGCGCACCGGTCCTCCGTCTTCAGCTCTCGTCCACTCCTCGCTTTTCCACTCTCCGTGACCAGGCCCAGGCAGTACCTCTCTCCCAAGTTTTGTCTCAGATGCAGCTGTTTTCCCCGGCCCCTTACTTCCAAAGGACTGCGGCTTTGACCCGTTCTGCCCCTCTGCGGGAGGCTCTCACTGAGCAATGGCCAAATGAGCAATGGCCGAATGTCGCCTGCACCCAGGAACGCCCACTGGACCCTGCTGTTGCCAGTGCCCCGGGACTGCGGCCAGGTGCCAGCCCGCCTCAAAAAAAGATTGAGAGACAGTGTAGCCTCAGCATTTCAGGGACCATGGAAAATCACAACACACATCTGGCACCAGGCTTCACCCTCAGCAACCTTGCCCCAGCACCAGCGAATGTGGCTGCCTTCCGGGGTCTGCTGGGACCAGGTGTCTTCAACAGTCTCTACCAAATGTCTTTCCAGCAGTGAAACCGCTTTTCCCCATGTTGCCCGAGAACCTCCCGGACCCCACTCTGTTCCTGGGGATTCACCTTTCCCACCAGAGCACTGCCAGGTATCGAGCTGCAGAGTTGCAGCCTTTGAATTCCTCTTGTTTACAGTCTTAATGGAATTTAAACCCTCTCCTTTCTCCTTTCTCCCTTTTTAGTTTAGTCCCTGTGGCTGTTTCCAATTTTCCACTTTCTCTCCAGCTGCTATTGGGGAGGGGTGCTTTTCCCGTATGCTCCCCTGGTCCCCAGTCTCCATCCTCTCTCTGCCCGCAAAAGTGGTTCCCTACCTTCCGGGGCTTCTTGCTCCCCAAGTTCAGCTCTTCATGTCGCATACCTGCTGAATTCTGTGGTTCAGGTTGTGCAGATTGTTGTGTTAATCTTCCAATTGGTTTTCTAGGTGTGTCGGATGGTTTAACGTTGGTCTGGCTGTATTTCATGGATGCGAGACACACATAAAGCTTCTATGCTGTTCTGCCATCTTGGCTCCTTGTATTCTCACTTTTCTTTTAGTCCATGAATCCTCTACACTTCTGTCTTATTATTGTCCATTAAACTCATATACTGTCTCCCAAATATTATTATATTTTTCATTACAGAAATTGTATTTGATTCTTTTAGCATACTACTTAAACTTTTTTTTATCGTTTGCAGATATCTTGTCTTTTTTGTATGTTTAACATAGCAGAATTATTTCATAGCCCACACACACAACAATTTAAATATCTAATGTGTTTGCAAGTCTATTTTTTTTCCTGCTCTTTTCATGTAGCCTTGTTCCTACGTGCCTAGTCATTTTTGACTGTGTGCTGCACAGGATATATATATATATATATATATATATATATATATATACACACACACACACACACACACATATATATCTATATACACTTTTTTTTTTACACTTTACATACAATTTTTTTTACTATTGGCAAAGCTTACACTTACATTTTTTAAAAATAGAACACTTGAGTTTGCCAGGACATTTAGGTTTTCTTTGCTAAAGCACCAGTGGACAGCACAAGTATTTCTGAAGAACTTAAACTAAGTTCAAGAGTTGAAATTCCCTAGTTTATCTTGAAGAGTGGGATGGAATGTAATTCCATAAATTATTTCACTTTAATTTACCCTCTTTCTGAATCCTGACAGGATTTTGGGGATGATAGCTTATTGGGGATTTCTGTTTTAAGTTGTCTGTCTTCCTTATCTGTCAAAATTAAGGTTCACATCAACAAATGCCCTCAATGTGTGAGTGACTTCTGGGAGCACTCATGATTCTGGATTATTATTTTCCATCCACTTTTGATTTTGTGCCTTGGTTTTTTTCTTGTTTTCATTTTTTGTTTTTAAAAAGATGATTTTAATATTTTATCGAAGTTCTTGGTTGGTTTCTGAAAGAATCTGAACTACCTAACGAACCACTAATAGAACTAGGAATTCCAGCTGTGCACATTTCACGAGATACATAATGTTCTGTATCTTACTTAGAGAGCTTCATGAATACCATGCTGATTTCTTTTGATGCTCTTTTCCCCTTCCTCATTAGGTCCACTGTTGGTTTTATAGGCATATCAATGATTTTTCCATATATTCTCAATATAGTATTCTGGTCTTTCACTTGTTTGATAGTTGAGTTAAAAAATATATGTATATAATAAAACTTATGTGTTTGACATCATTATACACATTATACACATACATGCAGACATACACACATGACATCACATCTTTCTATTGCTGTTGACTCTCCAACTTTCTGTAACATTCATGTGACAGTACTCGTCTATTTGTGTTAATGTTTCTGATTCACTTTGTTACTACCACACTTCACATTGTCATATAGATTTGTAGGATAGAAGAATTATTTCTGACTTTCTTCCCAGATACTTTTCCATGAAACATTCCCTATTCTTCTTCGGTTTGCTTTATCTGGCATGCTGGGGCCCTCCAGAGAAAGTTGTGGAGCAGTATCTGGGCACTATTACTCCTTTCGTCCTCATTTTTTAGTTCCAAAAACATTTTTTTTTGAATTTTACCAGTAAGTTTTCTGCCCAGTAGAATCCTCTCAGCCTTTAGGTAGAGCCGGCAGCTCCTCAGCAGAGACTCAATGTACTATTGTAATAAAATTCAGAAAACCAAATTCTATTTTTCACTCATATCCTCAGCTTGGACTCCTTTCATTTTATCTTCTTTCCCTGACAAAGCTACTACCATCATTTGGAAGAAGAGATGAAACCATCTGTGCTTCCATGACCCTCCGCTTCTTACCTAAAACCCTCTCACAGGGAACATTTTTTTTATGACATTACTATTCATTCCTATAGGAGTAAGAAGAGTATGTCTGGTGCATTTAATTAGCCTTGGCAAGTTTTTGTTCAGGGCTTAGACATATGTTCTAAGAAGCCAATTATCTTAGTCAGGGCACATTGTGATATTTGGACAGGAATCCACTGAAAGTATTTCAAGAAAAGAGCGATTAATTGTAAGAATACATGGCAATATTATAGAATCCAATTGTTGGAAATACAGCCAGGTCTCTTCAGAGATAGCAATCAGGCAGCTATTTTTGCCATTTCTCTCACTCTCCCTCTCTCTCCCCTCATCTCTCTCTCTCTCTCTCTCTCTCTCTCTCTCTCTTTCTCTGTTACTCTCTCACTCTCATCATAGCTCTTTGTCTCTATTCCCTCAGTCTGTCTATTTTGTTCTCCAGATTCTCATTATTTATCATTGTATTTATGGCTAAAAATGGCTACCAAATCAGGATCTTTGTGGACTTTTATCTCCAAAGTCCATCACCATGTAATTAATAGTGTTTATGTCTCTTAGTTAGGATTCCTGAGAGAGAGAATTTTACTAGTTCAGCTTAGGTTAGGTGTCTGCTTATAGTCCAATGTGCTGTGGCAGACAGTGAGATCATCTGGCCTAAACATAGCTGCCAAAGCATGGGTGGAAAACAGATTCTCTTAGATGGTGGTGTGAATGGAGAGGTGATGATTGACTTATCAGTACATCAACATACTCACTGTTCTAGAATGGAGATTTATTCACTTTTTAAACGCACAATGTATTTTCTCTGGTTCAACTATTTTAGCATATACTAAGTCCAGGGGTTATTTCTTGTTATTAATTGAGTTTTTTATTGGTAGGGTTTTTGGTTGTCATTGCTGATTAAGTGCTTTAGTTTCACCCTCCTTGACCACATAGTTGTCATATAAATCAGGTCGAGAGTTACCGCTTCTTTATGTATTTTTCTAGTCACTAAGTTCCAAACGTTGGTTTGCTTTTTTTCTAGTCTTTCAGAATTTTTTTTCTCTATTCTTTCTAGTCTCCCAATGAACTGGAGGAGGATTGCTTTCCCCTGAATATGGATACCTGTCCAGTCCTAAAATATATATCATCTGTGAAACTTGTTTTTAAAAAATTTTTTTCATAATTTTTTTTAACGTTTATTTATTTTTGAGACAGAGAGAGACAGAGCATGAATGGGGGAAGGTCAGAGAGAGGGAGACACACAATCTGAAACAGGCTTCAGGCTCCGAGCTGTCAGCACAGAGCCCGACGTGGGGCTCAAGCTCACGGACCGCAAGATCATGACCTGAGCCAAAGGTGGACATTTAACTGACTGAGCCACCCAGGTGCCCCTAAAAAAATTTTTTTTTCTTGTTTTATTTTTTATTTTTTTAAATTTACATCCAAATTAGTTAGCATATAGTGCAACAATGATTTCAGAAGAAGATTCCTTAGTGTCCCTTATCCAATTAGGCCATCCCTCTCCCACAACCCCTCCAGTAACTCTCAGTTTGCTCTCCATATTTATGAGTCTCTTCTGTTTTGTCCCCCTCCCTGTTTTTATATTATTTTTGTTTCCCTTCCCTTATGTTCACCTGTTTTGTCTCTTAAAGTCCTCATATGAGTGAAGTCATATGATTTTTGTCTTTCTCTGACTGACTAATTTCACTTAGCATAATACCCTCCGGTTCCATCCATGTAGTTGCAAATGGCAAGATTTCATCCTTTTTGATTATATACACCACATCTTCTTTATCCATTCATCCATCGATGGACATTTGGGCTCTTTCCATACTTTGGCTATTGTTGATAGTGCTGCTATAAACATGGGGGTGCATGTGTCCCTTTGAAACAGCACACCTGTATCCCTTGGATAAATGCCAAGTAGTGAAATTGCTGGGTTGTAGGGTAGTTCTATTTTTAGTTTTTTGAGAAACCTCCATACTGTGTTCCAGAGTGGCTACATCCTAGGTGTGTTTTGGTCTGGGTGTTGAAAGTGGTTTGACAGATTAGAGAAAAAAAGGCGGGGTTGGGGGGGAAGGAAATTGAGAATTTGAAAAAATGAATACTGAAGTAGACTAAAATGAGATGATGGGAATGAAACAGAATTTGAAAAAATTTACACAAAAGTAAAGAATATAGTATAAAAATATTAAAGAAAAATATTTTTAATAAAAATTAAAAAGGAAAATGAATTTTTTTCTTTCTGTATTCAAGAAAAGAAATGAAAAAGAGAAAAAAGAAATCATTTGAAAAATTGAAAAAGTGAATACACTGTAGTAGACTAAAATACAATGATGGGAGTAAAATAGAATTTAAAAAATTTACATAAAAGCAACAAATATAGTAAAACAAATTAAGAAAAATATTTTTAATAGAAATTGAAAGTAAAAATGAAGTTTTCCTCTCTCTGCATGAATTCAAGAAAAAGAGAAGAAATGAAAAAGAGAAGAAGAAAAAGAAAAAAAAAAGGAAGTCGTTTGAAAATTTGAAAAGGTGAATACACCGAAGTAGACTAAAATAAAATGATGGAAGTAAGATAGAATTTGAAAAAAATTTACACAAAAGTAAAAAATATAGTAAAAAAATTAAAAATATTTTTAATAAAAATTGAAAATAAAAATGAATTTTTTCTCTTTCTGTATTCAAGAAAAAGAAAAGTAGTGTAAAAAAAACAAAAATAGAAAATTGAATAGATGGATCTGCTAACAGATTGAAATAGGACTGAAATTACTTCGTTTTCCCCTAGAAGTCAGGTTATGTAGCGCTTTATAGTCCATAAACTAAGTAGGTGGTGAGACTTGTGTTCTTGAAGAGAGAGGTTGGCCTATTTGGGCGGGGCTCAGTATAATGGCTCCATTCTCCACCAGATGGCACTGCTAGTCTACTGTGGTGGATTGTTGCAGGTGCTCGTAGTACCTATGAGCATGTGCAGGAGTGGTAAAAAAAATGGCGTCACCCAGCTACCCAGGCTCCAGTATCCGAATTCTGTTCTCCCAGATCATCAGTCGCACACCCATCCTCTGTCTTCAGCTTTTGTCCACTCCCCACTTCTTCACTGTTCGTGACCAAGCCCCAGGCAGTACCTCTCTCCCGAGTTTTGTCTCCGATGTGGCTGTTTTCCCCAGCCCCTTACTTCTGAAGGACTGCAGCTTTGACCCATTCAGCCCCTCTGTGGGAGGGTCTCTCCAAGCAATGGCCGAATGTCGGCTGCACCCAGGAATGTTTGCGGGACCCTGCTGCTGCTGGTGCCTAAAGACTGCCGCCAGGTGCCAGCTCACCACAGAAAAAGTTCGCGAGATAGTGTAGCAGCAGCTTTTCAGGGATTGTGGAAAATCACAACACACATCTGGCACCAGGCTTCACCCTTAATGACCTTGTTCCAGCACCAGCGAATGTGGCCATTTTCTGGGGTCTGCTGGGACAGTCTCCACCAAATGTCCTTCCATCAGTGGAACCGCTTTTCCCCATGTGGACCGAGAACCTCTCGGATCCCACTCTGTTCCTGGGGATTCGCCCTTCCCACCAGAGCACTGCCAGGTATGGAGCTGCGGAGTTGCAGACTTTAAGCTCCCCTTGTTTACAGTCTTAATGGAATTTAAACCCTCTCCTTTCTCCTTTCTCCCTTTTTAGTTTAGTCCCTGCGGCTGTTTCCAATTTTCTACTTTCTCTCCAGCTGCTATTGGGGAGGGGTGCTTTTCCTGTATTCTTCCCTGTCACCCCCAGTCTCTGTCCTCTCTCCACCTGCAAAAGTGGCTCCCTGCCTGCCACCAGCTTCTCTCTCCCCAAGTTCACCTCTCCGTGCCACGTACCTGCTGAATTCTGTGGTTCAGGTTGTGCTGATTGTTGTGTTAATCCTCAGATCAGTTTTCTAGGTGTGTAAGATGGTTTAGTGTTGGTCTGGCTGTATTTCATGGACACGAGACACACAAAAAAACTTCTATGCTGTTCTGCCATCTTGGCTCTGCCTCTAAAATTTTATTTATTTATTTACTTATTATTATTCTATCATCCTATCCTATCCTATCCTATACTATCCTATCCTATCCTGTTCTTATTTTAGAGACAGAGAGTGGAAGCAGGGGAGAGAGGCAGCGGGAGAAAGAGAGAGAATTTTAAGCAGGCTCCATGCTCAGTACAGAGCCTGATGCAGGGCTGGATCCCACAACCCAGGAATCATGACTTAAGCCAAAATCAAGAGTTGGACGCTCAACTGACTGATCCATCCAGGCACCCCTCATCTGTGAAACTTTTGAATCAGTAAAAAATAATGCCCACTTTGTTTCCCTTCTCTCACAAGATGAGGTACAGACCTTGGTGGTTCCCCCTGGAAATAGTCATGTTCCCATATCTAATAGTGGCATTATTGTTTTAGTGAGCACTTTTCTGCTAACTAAGGATTTTGTGCATATCTGCATATACTATTTAACTTTTTGGATGACCTCTTCTGTAACCTGCTTGTGCTTATCCCATGCCAATATTTTTCTTGTTGATTTGTGAAAGTTCTTTTTATGGTCTAGTTATTAAATCAATGTTATCTTGCTTCCTATCATTTGCCAATTAAAGATATCTATTTAATAAGGAACACTGTTTCTTGTTGATTAGGTATCTTTACTTTAAAGTAAACAAATTCTTTTTTTTTTTTTTGCCTTTTGGTTTATGCTATTTGTTTAAGAAATATTTCCCTGCCATCAAGCTATTTGTTTACATATTCTTTTTGCATACATATATATGCATACGTATATATGCATATGTATTTTTAAGTTTATTTATTTTGAGAGAGAGAGCATGGGAGCACATGTGTGCCTGCAAGGGTGGGAGAGGGGCAGAGAGCGAGGGAGAGCGAGAGTTCCAAGCAGGCTCCATCTTGTTAGCACAGAGCCTGACACAGGGCTCAATCCTATGAACCGTGAGATCATGACCTGAGCCAAAATTAAGAGTCAGATGCTTAACTGACTGAGCCACCCAGGTGCCTTATAAATGCATATATTTACCTTATATCATTAGAAATTTAATATCCCTGGACTCTTAAGAAGTGATCCAATTTTATTTTTCTCTATGTTGTGATCCAGTTTTTCCAATACCATCTATTAAACAAATCGTTATTTTCCCCTGATTTGTGGTATCGCCTTTGTTATATATTCTGGAAAATCTTGTATATCTGGAAAATATTTTGTGGCAGAAATTAACAATTCCTCAACAAATTTGATGGGACTTATCCATAAAACCATCTAAGACTGGTGTTTGACTAGTTTATTGAAGTTTTCTGTTTTTTGTGTCCAATTTCTCCCATTTATATATATATTTTCTAGATATTTAGTTTCATCTAAGTTTTCAAATGTATTAGCATATGGTTGTATAGCATACAGAAATTTTAATGCTCTTATTGCTTTTATAATCTCTGTGGTGTCCTAATTATTCATCATTTTATTATGTATTTAAAATTTTTTTTAAATATTTATATTTGAGAGAGAGAAAGAGAGACAGAGTATAAGCAGGGGAGGGGCAGAGAGAGAGGGAGACACAGAATCTGAAGCAGGCTCCAGACTCTGAGCTGTTAGTGCAGAGCCTGATTTAGAGCTCAAACTCATGAACCCTGAGATCATGACCTGAGCCAAAGTTGGACAGTTAATCAACTGAGCCACCCAGGCAACCCTATTATGTATTTTTACAGTAAAAGCATCCTATCCTCTTTTTTTCTTGATCAGTCTCATTAGAGGCCTTTTTCCTTAATAATTTTTTTTGAAGAACTAAATATTTGGGTTTGTTGTCCTTCTCTTTTTTGTTCTTTCTTTTTTATTGACTTCTGCTCTGAAACCTATATCCCTTGAAGTACATGTGTGATGAGTTATTTAGAACATTTAATTCTGCTATAGAAGACAAAGAAAGTAAATGAGAAGTATGAATAATAAGTAGATTAGTAACCTGTGAGCTATATTAGATGTAGAATAATTTGAATGGAGCATATGTGTGTTTAACATAGACTATAAGATATGGAGGGACGACAAGGCACCAAGTATTTAAGATCACTAAAGATACCAAGGCATACAAACCCCAGTATTAGTGATACTGTACATATACATTAGGCTTCTAAGACATTCAGTGGTCATGAGATTAAATATGCCATCAATGGTGACATCTATTGTAGTTCCTGTTGTCCTCTGCCCAAGAAATGAAGATAAAACCCATAGCTGTTAATTATGGTAATTGGCAAGCTACAATTGTAGCCATGAGTACTTAGTCTTGCATCTGTCTGGTGGATCAAGTACCATATGTTGGCTCTAGGCATCTTTCCTCTTCTGTGCCTCACTGCTCAAACCTCAACTCTGGTCTTCATATCTATGGGAATATATGGCCCAGAGAAGAAATGCAAACACTAAGGATTCAGGTAGTATGGTTAGTCTATTTTGCTGTACTCTATTCTAAGATCTTCTTCTCTAAATTTCTCATTGAGTGTTTTCAGTTGATTAAAAAAAACTGCATGATTTGAGCAATCTTATTTTGGCCTATAAACCTTTGTGGGGCATGAATTCTGAGATATCTTGCCTGATAGAGTACATGGAAAATACCATTGCCTCAAGGGACTTTCTCACATAACATTTTCTTCTTATGTTGTTTTGCTTTCATTCTGTAGCTCACCCTCTTATTTCTTCTTGGATAAATGTGTCTAAAGTTTAAGTGTCCTTCCCATTACCCAGTGGGGACCACAGCACTGGTTTGGACCATGACTCTGCACACGGGCTAGAAAAGTATATGGGACCTTATGCTCACCTTCCTTACTTGTATCAAATGATGACCAATGTACTGATCTTCCATCCCTTTGCTCAAGGAAGGAGGTGGCTTAAATAACTAATTTAGGTTGGGAAAAAAAAAAAAGTCTAAGTGTCCTTCAAAGAACTGCTTTAGGTATGTCTCATAAATTTAAAAGTAATATGATACTAATATAAGTCAGTCACCATTCTATAATTTTTAAGACGTTATAGTAAAATATTTATTATTTCCAACATCAGACTGCTCAACCTATAACTTTGTTATTAATTTCTAATTATATTGCTTTATGGTCTGAGATCTTCTGAATGGTATTAATCATTTGGAATGAATACAGATTTTCTTTATGATCTTAAAGATGGCTATTTTTTGTAAACATTCTGTCTATACTCAAAAAGAATGCAGGTTTCCTGTTTGTTGAGCATAGCTAATATATTTTCAATAGGTTGAGTTTGGGTAGTTATATTTTCCAGATATTTTTGTAACACTTGTAATATTTGCTTTACCTATCAGATTCTGAAGCAGGTGTGTTAAAATTATCAACTACAACTGGTAAATTGCCTATTTCTTCCTGAAGTTCTTTCAGTATTGATGTATTTTGAAGCTGTATTTTAGGGTACATATGAGTTTATGATGGTTATAATCTTCTTGTGCAATTATTTCTTTTATTAGTACATAATTTTCTTTCTGTTCTTTATGATTTTTTTGTTTTGAATTCTATTTAGTCCGTTATTAAGAGATGACCCCACATTTCTCTGGGTTTATATTTCCCTAGCATAACTTTTCCCACCCATTTCCAAACTTTTGTTTTCTTTTTGTCTTGTGTGTGTCACATTGTGGGGCTTTATTTTTTTAAATCTAATATGAGATTCTCTGTTATTAATTGGTGACCACAACCACTTTATTATAATGTTATATTATGACTATTTCATACATTTAGAGACCCATACTCATGTTTATTTACCCATATTGCGTTCTTAATTATCCCAATCTTTATCCTCCCTGCCCCTTCACAGAGCACCAATAAAAGAAAAAAAGCTTTAGCTTGTTTGATTATAATGTTGATCTTGTCCCAATCTTGTCAACATCAATACGGATTTTAGTGTGGGGTATTTATTTGTTAATATTTAACTTTTCTTATCTGAGTCTCTTATCTTTCTTTAATTCTGGAGAATTAAAAAAATATATTTCTTCAAGTATTTCCTCTTCCCCATTATATGTTTTTGGTCTCCTTCTGGGATTCCTGTTGTCTAACATTGGCACTTCTACCTCTGTATCTCAGTTTTTCTTTTCTATTTTCTATCTCTTTATTCTTTACTGCATCCTTTGGGGGAGATTCCTAGTCAGATCCTCTTACTTACTAATGTCCATCTTACTAATTAACTGTTATTCATTTCAATTATTGCACGTAGAGTTATTTATTTCAGCTATTGCATTTTTCATAAATAGTATTCCCCTGGGTTCTTTTATATTATTTCTTGTTTCTTTCTGTATTGCTAATAATTTTTATTTATGCCCATCAATATATGTTTTCAAGCTTATTTGGAATTTTTCATCAGCATTTCCTAATCACTCTGTATACTATTGTATCTCTATTGTATACTTTGTTCAGTTTGTTGGCCTTCCTTTGGAATGGTTGTATTTCTGAGATGTCTAATTGTCTTGGCCGAGGAGTTCCTGTTTTTGGAGTAAATAGTCTCTAATGTCTTTTGGGGAGTAGCCAAAGACCAAGTCATGGCTTTGTGGATCCTGGTGAATTTAAGGAGAATGGAGGGAGTGAGCCCCAGGGTAAAGATCTAGTCACCTTGGAGTATCCTAGATACTTTCCTGTGCTGCTACTCTACCTGGACAACTTATACCTGGTCACTGCCCCTCATCCCACCCCACCCCCGTGTTATAACCTGCCAGTCTTGTGGTGTTGGAGAAGAAGGAAGGGCAGGAGTGAATGCCCAGTTTGGCTGCTTAGTGCATACTTATTTGTTTTCATGAACTCCTTACTCCTTTAGGGCTTTTGTGCTGCCCTGAGAGTGTTCTGTGGACACTGGTACCAGCAGGGGGCCTATTGCTGTAGGTGATGTCCCAGAGCGATGAGAAGTTGAAGACCAGAACATAATAAAACTCTTTCCTCTATCCTATTCTTTATTGCAGTGGCCTCCAGCTGTTCTCTAGACTGCTCTCCCCCCCTTCCTCAAAATATACACTCATTTGAGAAGCCTAGAGTTTCATTTTTATTTTTTTTTTCCTTTTCCTTTTTCTCCCCCCACCATTAAATACTAATTCCTGAAATGCATGTGTCCCCTCTGTTTCTGTAGCTTCTCCAGGGTTGATGTCTGGAGTTGGAGCTAGCAGCCCCCCTAACTAGTTTGCCCTCTTGGCTGACCCTATAGTTCCCCATGCCTCTATCTTCCCCACTCTTTGCCTCCCTTCATCACCTAGCACTGAGTTCTATGGGTGAATGTATGTTCATGGTCTTTACTGTCCTGTCAGTTCAGGCCTCCATTCTTGAAAATCAGTACATGGAAGTCTGCCTACAAACAGTCTGCAGACCTCAAGTTAGGCCTGGTGTGTCACTGAGAGTTTCCCAAAGCATGTTTTGTCTCCCAAATATCTGAAATGGAAAAGCAACAAACCAGCACTGTATGTGAAAAAATCTCTGGATAGAAAAAGAAGTCATCACTATAGAAAGAAACCCTTTAAACTATAGAAATATGCACTTCATCTAAAATCCACTCATATTTGAAGGAATCTGTGGACCATGAATTAATTTTGGACCAAAGAAGATACATATTGTGAACTGTTTCCATCCTCTCAATCAACAGGAGACAACAATCTGGTAGAGTTAAGAGGGAAAGAGTCTTACTTTGGTAAGTGTAGGATGGTGCAGTAGGGCCAACCAAGACGACCATTTAAAAAGCAAAGGCACTGCGCACTCTGGATTCAGATCCTAGCCTGGCCACTTAGTAATCAGGTGACTGTGGTGGATGCATGATTTAACTTCTTTTTCACTTAGCTTTCTCATCACTAAAATGGGGTTAAAAACAGGTTCAGTTGTTACAAAGAGTAGGTAAGCTAATGTCTGTAAGTCTATTCTTTTTTTTTTTTTTTTTTGAGAGAGAGAGAGAGAGTGTGTGTGTGTGTGTGTGTGCGCACGAGCAGGGGTGGGGAAGAGAGAGGGAGAGAGTGAGAATCCCAAGCAAGCCCCATGCTGTCAGCACAGAGCCTATCACAGGGCTTTGATCCCACGAACTGTGAGGTCATGACCTGAGTTGAAATCAAGAGTTGGACACTCAACCTACTGAGCCACTCAGGCACCCCATAAATCTATTCATATTGACTATAGTTTTTCAGTGATTGGTGTTCCTTTCTTTTCTTCTTGTTCTTGTCCTTCTTCTTCTTTTTCTTTTTCTTTTTTTTTTCATTTTATTTATTTGAGAGAGAGAGAGACCGTGTGAGCAGGGAGGGGCAGAGGGAGACAGAGAATCTCAAGCAGGCTCCATGCTCAGTGTGGAGCCCAACATGGGGCTCAGTCCCACAACTCTGGGATCATGACCTGAGCCAAAATCAAAAGGTGGATGCTCAACTGAATGAGCTCAACTGACCAAGCCACCCAGCCTCCGCTCTTTATTCTTTTCTTCTTAAATCATCTCTATGCAAGGAATGTTCTCTATAACATTAAGCCCCCATGACAATAACCCTCTTGTGATGACAGCATGCAGAAGCTGTAATGCATGGGCACAGCAGGGAAATGCTTGCAGCCCTGGGAGTAACCACCCACCCTGCTGTACACACATTTCAAGAGTTTGCAGCTGGGTGTATGTTTAGATGCAGGGTCTCTGTGTGAGACTGGTGCACTAGTTTTGATTAGCCAGTCTGGCAGGAGTGGATGGAGACAGATTTCCTGACATTATATTTTGAACATATTTTTCCCCTCCCCTCATTAAAGACATCTCAACTGGTTTTACTGAATTTCTATTCAGCGCTTCACTTGTAATACTCTGAGATTTTATTTGGCAGCAATTTCTCCAAATAAAATAGGAAGTCTCTTCAGTAAAGGAGATTACAGGGACATGCAGTGGCATTGCTGGTCAGTCAGCCAAGAGCTGGGGCACAGTTTGAGTCTCAGTGAAAGCATTTCTGGAAAGTTAGAGAGAAGGCATTGAATTTCTGTGAGGGGAGGAAATGGACACTATTCAGTGACCTAAGAGACTGGCCAATGAGACTGGTCAATGCTTAAGATAATAAAAAATCTCTGAAATCTTTCAGAGATGCTCACTAATCTCAATGGGGCAATAATATATGATGTTAGAAAATCTTCCCAAGTTGAACTGTGTTTTCTCTCCTTTGAGGCTTCATATTATTCATAGGTATTAAACACATGTAAATTCTATATCCAGAAGAACAGAAATAATCAGAAAGATAGTTCTTCATTTTCAAATGTCGGTTTTCTACCTTGCTTGACTCTCACAAGCACACATTATCATTCTTTCTTTTATGCTTCTAGTTATTGTTACCCCATGTTTGCCCCACTGCTGCACATACACACAAGGTATCTATGGATTAGTTCAGTAAAATCAATTTTATGTAAACTTAAACTAGGAGGGAGGCATCTTGTCTACTCTTTCAAAATAACAAATGGACCTTCCTTCTGAGTTTATCTGCTTGCTTTTCTAAATATGGCTTCTGATTTTCTCTCTTCATGAATATGCTTATTTGAAAGTCTGAAGTGTTAACTCCCCGATAATAAGTCTAGCCAATGGAAGAATCACTGTTTTAGACCTGGTTCTTGAGAAAATGAGTCCTTGCTAGGTATTTATGCAGAGATCTTGTTCTGAGAATGTTTCTTGTAACTTGAGCTGTCCTGCCCAGTACTAATAAGGAGGAAAGGTCACATTCAGCTACCAGTTCCAACCACATTTGTCCCGTTGTTCTCCCACCCCAAAGATATCCATGGTTATGGTTTTAGGGTCATGGTTGACTTGGCAGGTTTTGATACATACCATTGACCCAGGAAAGAAGCAGTCACCACTGCAAAGAAACTTTGCCCTGATAACTATGATAAATAAATATTTGTCATAGAGTTAAATGGAAAGTGTGTGAAATGCCTGTTGAATCAATGATAATGAATGAAGGAATGAATGAGAAAGGCTGGAGCCTCATGACAATAGCATTTCTGTTATTTCTTTCTCAACATCTTTCCTCTTTTAAGAACCATGATATCTATGTGTACCCAAAGGCCTATTTGGGATCTTTTTGTAGTAGGGATCAAAGCAGGTGGGCAGCTGACCACCTGAGTTCAGGTTGCCTGCTGAAGAATCAGGTTTTATGGTATGATGGAAAATTCCTTTTGTTTTTCAGGATCTCAAGGGTAATAATATTCATCTGTATTGCCTATTGGGACACAAAGAGTAAGATATAGCCCTTATGTATCTTTTCTGAAAAAGTTCTCAAGCTCTTATGAGGACAATAGTTGAACTGCACAGAACCTACAGATGGCTCCTGTCCCCCATTATTAGTCTGTCACAGTTCTAATTTCATCCTCATCTTTCCATTTCATGCTTTCCAGATATGAAAACCTTTCCAGTGGTGGCCTTTATGCATTCTAATGACATGTAGTTAGTTGCCTTTTATCCTGCCTTAGTCTCTCTCCAAAACTATATTAAAAATCAATGATCGTAACAATTCTAATGATCTGATGTGATATTGGACAGTTTCAAGTCTCATCCCAGAATAATGAAAAAAAAAAGTCAAGAACAATAAAAGGATTTGATACTTTTTGCCCTAGATTTCTTTGCTGTGCTTCCCAAACTTATGCAATATAGATCAAAGGTTGTGTGTGGTTTTTGTATTATCAAGGGAATGAGAGCTGTACTTTGGAGTTTATAGTCAAATTGAAGATGTTAGATGATCACACTGACAAAGGCAATAATCTCGATGTTTTTGCACATAAGTTTTCTAACCTATGCTTTTGGATTATCTTTCCCCCTCTTGTAACACAAACTAAATGGGATGTTAGCAGCCCATGGCTGAAATGAAAAACAAACAAACAAAAAAACAAAAAAACCCACAAAACTGAACATGGAATGAGGAGACAAGATGAATGTAATGAAAGATGAAGAATATATTTCTTTAGAAAAATAGGCACATATACATCTTTTTGCTTTTAACATACTCTGTATTAATTTATAGATATACATAGCGTAAGCATTTCACATCATTTTGGCACTGTGTACAATTCTACGGAAAGCTGTGTTGTTTTTCAGCCCGTACTATAATAGCACAATAATGTCTAGAATATTTAGCAATATATTATCACATTTGTACTAGAGCTGCCTCAAATACTCTGTTTTCCATGTTTGTAAACGAAAATAGGAACACCACTACATAAACACTGTGATTGAAAAAATACCTTCTTTTCAGTTCCTCCTTTACATTCAGTAAAGGAGGCTTAAGCCACTTTAGTATCCAAAATACATTTTCACTGAAGGAATATAATTTTTCTTCGGGTGCACTAAATATGTAACCAGAACAAATCAACTTTTTGTTTTCCCACAACTAGATCACCTCTGAAAGGCAGTGGCATCAAGGACATAGATGAGACTTGAGATTTGGAGGGTTTTGGTGGATCTCTTCATTTAGCACAAAACTAAATGATGGTGACTCGGATTACTGTTGCAAATTCACAAATGAATTTCAGGTGCCAGCAATGATAACTGGTTTATTCAGGGATTTTTAAGGATTTTATACTGAGGAAGTGAAGAGAGACGTGGGAATATAATATTGGGTTTTCAGAAGAACCTCTACTTTCATTTTAAATGAACTGGTAGATGGTCAAACTTGTAGCAGTTACTTTTCCTCCTCCTGTCTTGCTAATAGCAGCAAACAAGAGGTCAACTACAAACTGATTTCTAATTAGCCCTACTGAATCTTCCCGGAAAAGTCGGAGATCTTGTTAAGCTTTGAAGCTGGGTGGAAGGCAGTTAATGGATTTATATGGAGTCTTTTAATTACCAGTCTTAAACAAATTTATCTTTTACTGCTAGATAGCACCCAAGGGCAAGAGGTAATCTGCTTTATAAACCTTAGAGTGATTTGCTTTATAAATCCTGGAGCTTAGGAAAGTGGAAAACTCTCTTTAAAGAGAATATTCTCTTCCACTAGAAATTATATTTTTGGCAGTTTTGTGAAAAATTTAGTGATGGATTCTTTGTGACCTCCCAGTGGATAAATGTCAAGGACCAAAGCATATTCAACATGAAGGCCAGCTCCTTCAGCAGTTAGACCTGTTCGGTGGACAAGATTATCCAAAACCAAACTGAGTGTATGATATTAATAAACCAATTAACAAGGTGGCCCATCTAATGTTTTGAGCAAATTGACTCTAAACTTCTTTTTCATTCAGAGCATTACACCTTCCTGCCAAATGCAAGTCTGTCCCCCGACATTCTTAGTCATCTCTATATTAGAAAGCCACTCGGTCTTGCAGAGGTCATGTAATTTGTGCGGTTTACATTGTGTGGATGGTAAAACATCTGAGTAATATTGGAATTGGTTGAAATAAAAAAATTAAAAATCAGATCCATAGCCAAATACGGAAATATTCTAATTCAAAGTCTAGAGTTAAAAAGAAAAGTAGTGACCGTGATTTTGATTTTTCAAAGTTATAAATGGCTCAAGATTAACAAGGAGCACCCTGTTTCTGAACTAGGTCAATTTAGTTGTGTTTCTCTTGGATACTTTGCTTGCATTACTATGACATCTGCATCTCGGTCCTAGATGAAAGATGGAGATCACAAGTGATGCAGTGGGAGACCCCATTCCTAGACTGTCTCCCACAGCAATAGTACCAAGGATAACTTTCTCCAGATTTACTATGGACAAATTCACTTAATAATTCTTCACGAATGATATGCTCAGCTCCTGGGAGGATGGGGATCACTTTAAACACATGGTCTGTCTGTCTCCCAGGAAATGAAGGCTCAGTGATCACGATGTAAGCTTCACATTCAAGCGGATGACTCTTGCTCAATGATCTCCAAAGCGATGACCTCTGCACCCTCCTCGCCCAGGTTGTTGGCGGCTTCGTTCCTGGGCTCCTGATGGCAGATGTAAACCGGGATGTCGCCGGCTTCAGCTGCGGCTGCGGCAGCGGCTGCAGCAGCGGCTGCAGCGTTGGCAGCAGAGCGGCGGGGGTTCCTGCTCCCCCAGCGCTGATCCCACTGGGTTTTGAATTGGGCCCAGTGGCGCTTCACGGTGGTTTGGACCTGGAAGAGAAGAGGTGACCTTGTTTTCGTATAATTGTCAGAAAGGACCTGAGCTGTTTATGAGTGAGCACAATTCTAGGAGCTCATCAGAGGTTAAAGGACATCGAATCGTAATTCTGATCCAAAGGACTGTGCAGGATATGCTCTGGTTGGGGAACATACCATCTTGGCAGAAGAATTTACAAACTGGAGAAGTGAGTTGCTTGCCTAAGCTACCACTGGCAAGGTCATTTGCTCTTTTGAGTAAAAGTCTGTTCTTTAGCTCTTCTACCCAATCAATGAAATTTGACTTGGTTTCATACCCAATATGGTATACATGTCATATCAGAGGAAAAGATTTTGAGAAGTTTTTATCTGCTACCACCTCTGGTAAGGCAGAAACTTTCATCTAAACCTACACATTATTGGTCATGATGGAAACCATTGCACAGTTCTGGGTTTTATGATAATGACTTCATACTGTTGATTTTCCTTTCTCCAACATGGCTTGAGAGCGGATGTGCGAGGTAAAACTCTGGTTAATGGAGTGACAAGCTTTTAAGAATAAAATTTCAATCTCTTTCTATTGAGAAACTTCTAGTACGTAAATAAACTCATCAAACATACTTTATAAATATGATAAACTCTATCTTGAGCACAAGGGAGAAGATGCTAAAGTCAGAAAGTTCTAAATTTGAAAATTACAGTAAGCATAGCTGAAAACAACACAGACGATAATGTTGCTTCCCTAGCTCTGCATTCTACAGAACTGAATTCAATTTAGTAGTTAAGTTAATCTTTTCTGTTGTCTTCTAGCATACAGTGTTTACACATATGCTCCAAAGACTGTGCTCTTTGGGTTTGAGTTCCAGTTTGTTGACTCCATGGTTATTGTTGTTGTTTTTTTCTTTCTTAGGCTTTTCTCCTTTTTAAAAAGGAGATCATGACACTAATTCAGAGTTATGAGTAAGATTTATTGGGGTTATTTAAATCACCTAGTATGGTGCTGGTGCATAGCAGCAGTAATTCCCTACTTTTTCTCCTGTTCTGTCCCCACGTTGACTCCTCTCCTATACCCACCATCTCCAAGGATTTCCCAGTCAATGTGGCTGGATTTGAGAGAGTCAAGTGTCTCTCTTAATATTATCTAGCACTTAATAAAGACCTAGCTCTTTATTAAGGCTATTTGCTGGTTGAAAACTGATTCATGTAAGTGTTTTGCCTCCTATGGTTGTAAGCAAATCAGTAGAAGAGGTACAAATGTCAGCTGTAATATATATAGAGAGAGAAAAGGATGGATTGTAGCCATGGAAGAGGTACAGGTGAGGAAGAACAGAACAGTAAAGAAGAAAAGCAGTTAGGACAGTGCTGAATAACTGAGTATTGACTAGTTTGTTAACCCTCTGAGACATTTCTGTCTAGAGGTCAAGACACAAAGAGAAGACGAAGCCTGAAAGATTAGGTCCGTTTATTTCTAATTGAAACCATATACTCCTTCACACACTATGGTTTCCTGCACTCAGCTAGTGCCATTCAAAATAGCAGTAGGGAGACATGCTCCAGATAGGCTGAACTTGATCACGGTTATTCTTTTCAGAAGGAATTCAGTCCACACCCTAGGTGACCTGAAATCTTGGCCTCATGGGTTTGTCCTTTAGCTATTTACCAAAAATGCCTCCATTTCAGTCACTCGGCCAGGCACAGATAGAAGGGATTCTGGTCCCGTAAGAGCACTCAGACGCCAGGAACAGAGCTGCCATCAGGCAGAAGTGGAAGATTCCCATCCATCATTCTACTGCGTTTGCCTGAGTTGGCTCATCTCTCTGCCAAAGTGGTTTTAAGCCACTTATTGCTTTGACCCTGATTCTCCAATATTAACAAACTGCTGGTCTCTCTCCACCAGCTATATGGTTTCTTCCCATCAGGCCTCTATTCACTGTGTTCCCTCTGACTGGAATGCCCCTCCCCCCACCCTTCACTAACACCAAAACTTGTGTTTTCAGGACTCAATTCTGTTTCCCTGGAAACTTTTCTTAACCCCCTAATACAGAGTTAGGAGTCTCTTCTGTGCTCTTGTTGCACTCATTCTCCATTCATTATTGCTCTTGCTACATTATATTATAATGCTTGGTATGTCTCCCTCTCCTCCTGTGTGTGTGTGTGTGTGTGCATGTGTGTGTGTAGTGTCTATTAAGTCTAGGTCCTTAAATGTTTTAAATGCCAGGTTCATAATCTAGGAACCATCAAATGCCCTGTTGAGGAAATAGGAAATACATTGTTTCAGCATATTTTTGGAGAAGCGATGTCCCCAGACAAAGGGAACTGATAGTTTCTGTGGATTCAGCATCTCTCAAATACCAACATTGTCTTTATAGCTAAAACTTACACCAATATTTAGAAGTATCCAAGGCAGACAGTGTAAGTTTAGAGTGAGTTTGTAAAAGTGCCAGCAGACAAAAAAAAAAAAGTCTTTGTTTTTTCTCACCTGTTCTTTTAAAATAATCCCCTTTGGAGTGCCCATGCATTTTAATGAAGTACCCTGCGTAAATGAGGCCAAAGGGTTTGAGACCTATTTCATGTTTTTAATATTATTATTACAGAAATGTTCATAGCCTTCTATAATTGCATTCCTGAATTATAAACCTGTTCTTTTGTGTGAAGATGACAATCTGCTTCAATTTGTAAACCACACATATAAGAATAGGCCCTTAACAGGATGTAAAAGACACTTGAATAATTATAGTTTAATAGGGCAATTATCTCCTACAATACCACAGGTTAGGCTTGATGCTGCTTTGATCACATGAATAAGGGCATTGAATCTGATTGAAAAAAACAGGGAGACTTTTCATTGCTCCTGAAAAGCATCAGAAATGTTAGAAGAGGCCAATGGGATAAATATACAAAGTTTGAATTGTATAAATTCATCACTCATTCTAAAAGCAATTAACACAGATCACTTTACATTTTCCCTAATTATATCAATTTATTTATTGCCACCTTTAAAAATAGAGCCCTGGACTGAGGGTTTGAAGACATAATTATTGCACCTGGCTCTACTATTAACCATCTATATAAGGCTGGTACATTTGGGCCTCAGTTTCTACATTTGTGAAAAAGAAAATCAGGTTGCAATCTTCATGGTTGGACTTAAATGCTTTTATCCTTGGCCTTGGTTTTGCTTAAATTCAGTATAAGCACCAGCAGTTATATACTGTTGAATGGAAGGTGGGATTTCTCCCAGGGAGTTTTGATTCCATGGATGAAAAGATTTTCAAAATTCCTCCCTCATGCCTTCCCTTGTTGATGCCACAACTGAATAGACCTGCTGCCATCTAAATTTAAGATTAAAAATCATGAGTTTTAAAAACACTTTAAATCCACTGGGAAGTTAAAAAGTAACTATATGCTTTAAATGCTTTTATATGACTTTTTGAAGCTGGATCTCTATTAAATCCTGTTAATTAGATGCTGAGGGGGACTTCTGAATATTATTCATAAAGTTGCCACTGATATTTTTTTCATCCTTTGGGAGCATTATCTTTACTAGTCTTTATCTTACAGAATTTACATGTTTTACAGTTTGAGGTAATTGGGTACTGCAAGATTATAAGATCAAGGTTTTCTAATTCCCTTTCACTACCTACTTTCCTATGTTTGGGGAAGCTTTCCTGTTCTAGAAGGCAAAAATAAATAAATATCATCTATAATAAGGTTAATATTTTTGAAAATATTTAACTATTGTGTTTCTTAAATAACATTACCCTACAACCCTCTCATTCATTAAGTGAAGGTCATTCATTGCTTGAAGAACAAATTAGATTTTGTTTAGAGTAGGTTCACCAAGTGTATTCTCTGATCAGCAGCATCAGCATCACCTGGAAAATGGTTATAAATGCAAATTCTCAGGCCCTATTCTTGTCCTACTAAATAGGAAACTCTTCTGGTTGGGGCCAACCACTCTGTGTTTTAACAAATTTTCCAGGTGATTCTGATGCACACTTAAGTTTGAGAACACTGGTCTGGAACAACAACAAGAAAAATCATTGCTTAGCTTTGAGTCTCCAAGCTGACTTTCTTGAGTCTCTAGAAGGACAAGCTTTGAAAACCAGGTTTTATGGAGTGAGAATTTCTAAATAGAAAAGCTTACCTTTGCATTGAAGTGCAAGCCTTACTGCTCTGAAAACAGAATTTTACTAAAAGCCATAGTACAGAGAACACACAGGATGTGACATAGGGAGAGTTCCTTGCAGACAGGAAGGGGAGTGGGGAGCCCAAAACCCTTCTAAGCCCCAGAGGAAGAGAAGAGAGAGATACAGAGACACAAAGGACCTTGCATTTCCCCTTCATGGGGGAAATACCTGGGGACATGGGGAGAAGAAAGAAAGCAGGAATAACAGAAACACCCCAATATAATAAATCTTGCTCTTATGATTTTGAAAGCACAGTTCTAGAAATTGATAACCCCATAAAGAAGTCCCACATTTGGCTTGGTACCATGTCCAACTTGGTGCCTGAGCAGTGGCTATGACATTAGCTGAAGACAGATTCACAGGCCCTTCTCAGTGTGAAGAAAGGAGGCGGACTTCCCAGGCTCCTCAGGTGGCTCCTCAGAAAACTGGTGTAATCAGAACAGGGGCAGGGCCTGGTCAAGGAGACTACAGAGTAAAATGATCTCTAGGGTCCTCAGTAGTGAGGGGAGCCACCATGAGTTTCAACAGGGGGTGCTAGCATAATGTCAGTTTTCGCACACTCCAATCTTAAACTGAAATCTTCCTCATCATGCTAGTTTGATCTACAAACTATTTTAGCCATAATGCATGGACAATAGCAAGAAACATGAAAAAGGGAGAACATTCACTGTGTTGTTAGTGCTCTCTCAATTTTTAAGCTGTGGCTTGGAAACATTTGAGTATCTTTATAGCTGTGATCATCTTTTTGAGGTCCCTTAGATAGTTAATAATTTATTGAAATTGGATGGTCAATGTCCACACTCTTGGAAGACTTGTAGGAACTATTTGATCCATAAGCACGCTCTCATGGTTACCTCCTGATTCCTACTACTGTAATTCTCCAAATTCCTTTCCTGCTTCTAGTCTTTTCATCCTATCTGATCCATTTGCATAACAGGAATCGCTGATAACATACAGATAAAAAATAAAAACGAAAACTTCAATCTTCACAATCTAACTGACATATTAACCCCGGAAATCTCTTAACATTCTGGTAGGCAAAGCCCAATCCCAACTCTGTCTCAGATGCAGCTGCAAGAATTTCCTGCAGGTTCAAGTGCCCTGCCTGTGTTTCAGGTTGTTCACAGAGGGCCTTGCTGAGATCCACAGGCCTAAAATTCATGGGGCTGTGACATTACATTTGACACAGTAAACAATTTCTATCTTATTAGAAATGTCACACTTGTAGCTTCTCCTGGTAAGAGAATCTTAATTAAAATGGAGACAGTTTCTTTACTTCAAAAAGCAGAGATAACATACTCAAATGAACTAGAAACATTCAATTGTTCAGGAGCACTCCTCAGCTTGCTTTCTATGCCTGACACTCCCAAGACAGCATCATGGTTAAAACATAGTAAGTACTGAGGTATTTTTACAAACTAGAGGATTTTGCAATCCTCTAATGTTTTCAAGGCATGCCCCTTCTGAATATGGTTTTTATATTAGCCCTATATGGGTATTGCTTTAGATGGGAAAATTTATTTTGTATGGCACCTGTAACAACTCAGAAGACAGAGACATACATTCACAGAAACTGATTAAAGATAAGGTGACCTAAGCCCTATTTATTTTTTTATTAGTTTTTGCTATTCTTCAAACAAATGAACAACAAAACAAAACAAAACAAAACAAAAAACAAAGGAAGAGAGACACTTTAACAGCTGGCAGCAGAAAGATGTCTTTTCATTTCTATCCCAGGCCTTCAGTCTAGCCCACAGCAATAGTGAATACATAATATATTTTTGTTGAATGAAGGAATGAGTTTATGGATGAATGGACGAAGGGAGGAATAAAATGTACCAATTAAAAAGGAGAATGAGAATGACAAAAATCCCATGATGCAATGTCGAGGTTGGAGATAAATAATAGGTCACAAAACAGCAAAATATTATAGGTGCTCACTATTTAACTGAAGAAATAAAGAATGGAGAATCAATTAAATGTTAATTGATTATGGTTAGAAAACCATTCTCGTTTGTAATAGAAAAATAATATTTTTGTTTATCTCTTAACAAAATCTGATTTGCCTTGGTATAGAATTATTCTTAATAGGAATTAATGTAAAATTATAAAAAATAATTGTGCATTAAAATTCATGTGGTATATAACTAGAGAACATACGCCAACAAATCTCCAGGGAGGAATCATGGACATATTATAGAGCAGTGGAAGATGCAGTTCATTTAATTAAGAATCAGGAAATTTGGGTTCTAGTCACCGTTCTACAATATACAACTATGACTGTGACATTGTGCGAGTCACATGTTCTTCCTGGAGTGTAGACTTCTCACCTAAAAAATGAGGGAGCTTACAAACCATGTTTCTTGAAGCCCTGGATATTCTGTGGTACAAGTTTAAGCAGCTCCACTTTTTTTTAAATTCAAGTATAATTAACATATGTGTTGGCAGGATTTCATTCTTTTTTATGGCTGAGTAATATTCCATTGTATGTATATGCCAGATCTTCTTTATCCATTCATCCATCAATGGATACTCAGGCTGCTTCCATATCTTGGCTATTGTAAATAATGCTGCTATAAACTTAAGGTTGGACTTATCTCTTTGAATTAGTGTTTTCATTTTCTTTGGGTAAATAGCCAGTAGTAGAATTACTGGATTATATGATATTTATATTTTTAATTTTCCAAGGAGCCACCATACTGTTTTTCCACAGTGGTTCCACCAGTTTGCTTTCCCAGGGACAGTAAGCAGGGGCATTTTTATGCTTTACAGTTGGGGTCCCAGGAGAGATTTCATTGGAAGAAAGGGAACTCTGACTAACTCCCCCCACCCCTGAAAACACTGGCCATATGGATCTCTAGATTTTACTGATCTAAATATTCAGATAATAAATTACTTATTTGAGAATGCTTTTTGAGTCTTAACTTCAGGGTTGTTTTCAAAATGTTGAATAAGTGATATGACACCGGCACCAAACAATGGGAAAAAAAAAAGTGATGAAGCAGGACAAATTGGCTGGATATTGGTTTTGCTTTAGTGAGCAGTTGGGTTTTCCAGAGGAATGGGAGCATGACTTCTCCTACTATGGGAATCCAGAATAGCTTTCACGATTCCTGCTCAAGGAACTGACTAACTTAAGGTGCCATCCAAGGAAATCAGAACTTAGCTGCCTGTCTGGATAGTATCTGCAATTGTACCATAGAAACACAGATAAGATGCAGCTTCAAGTAATGGAAAAAACATGATTCCTCAAGTCATGAAACCCTGCGAGGTCAACTGTAGAAGTGAGAGCAAATGAAATGTGTACAGAAATCCTTTGGGAACTGTAAAGTGCTGGCTTTATATAAATGAGTGATGGTATTATGTGAAATGCATGCTTACCTCGTTGTTGCAGAAGCAGTAAATCACGGCAACGAAGAATCCCTTAAAAAAGGAGGAAAAATAGAATTGAAGTTATTTTTCTGTGCATTATGTTATTTAGGAATCAATATAAATAGCCTGGAGAGGAACATTTCACTGTTGCAACAGCAAGTGAAGGCTCAAGAAAAGATAATTACAGCACTCATATTCAGTGTTTTATTACAAGAATATTCCATTTTAAAGGGATATAGCTTCCAGCTTGGGGTCCAGTGGAGGCATTTCATACTGATATAAACATGTGCTTCTCTACCCTGTGTTTTCTTGGCATTGGGGACTATGATGATAGAAATCCAGGTTGGGAAACTGACTGACATTGGTGATGTTGATCTTCAAAACTCCCCTTCATGAAGGAAAAACAAATGTGGCCCTCAAAATACTGGAGAGGGGAAGGAAAGGTTGAAAGGATGGTGGGAATAGAAGTTCTGTCCTCAGTACTGTGCAGTGGGCCCATCCCTGGACAAATGTTTGTCCTTAGGAAGATTTGTTCTCAAAGCTCATACTCCCCCTATTTCCTTCTTCAGTTTTGGGATTCAAAAAAAGGGGAAACAGGCAGTGAGAAAGACAGAAGCTGTATCCCTTCCAGGTTGCATATATTTGAAAAGGTCCTTCTAATCATATATGAGGCCTAGAAAAGGGTTCACCTTATGTCAACTAGCTGAGCAAGTAGTTGAATAAATACACTATTGGCTTCTTTACCTGGAAATGGATCAGAGAGTGCATCAGGTAATCATAGATCTTCCCAAGCATCTTGTTGGATGGCCTCCAGGGAAAGACGACAAACTGGATTCCCAGCAGGGGCACCAGGATCAGGGTGGCCCTCACAGCCTTCAGGTACATATGCGATTCTGCCTCTTGGGTTTCCCTTAGTTTGCTCACAAGCACGCGGACAATGTTGAGCAGGAAGAAGAAATTGACCTGCAAAGATATGATGTTTTGAGGAAATCATCTGTGTCAGTACTACTGAAGGGTGCCCACTTTCCTCAGTTCTTGTTTATTCCTGGGAGCAGATGTGACCTCTGCAGGACATGAGGGATGGCTTGTGACATGGTGTAATTTGCTAAGCATTGCTGGGAACATCAGTATGACCAGACCCTTTCAGACCTGAATTAACATTTCTTTTTTTTTTTTCCAAATGAGAAAATATTATTCCTGCATATGTAAATATATTAGGTTCAATTCTAAGGAGGGTGGTTTATTCTTTACTTTGATTTTTACGTTTTTACAAAGGAGCATCATAGATGACACTTTTCGATCTTCCTTTTTGGTCATTGCATTATGAAGATTTTCCCTGTAGGCAAGACTACTTAACCAAGGCTGAAATGAGGACCGAGACATTTATTTGTAAAGTATTTGTAGTGGAGACAGCGAACCCAGCCTTCTTTTCTCTTTCATAACATCTTTTTAAAGACAATCACTTCATTGAAGTATAATGCACATTCAGTAAAATGGAGATTTTTAAGTTTACATTCCAGAAGTTTAGAGAAAGGTATGCACCTGTGTAACAACCACTCCAAACAAGAAAAGAGCATTTTCATCACCCCAGAAAGTTCTCTCCTGCTCCTTTGTGGTCAACAACCCCTCCCCTCCACCTCAAGCAACCACTAATTTCTATTACCATAGAAGTGGAGTATTATATAGTATGTACTTTTTTTGTGTGTGTCTGGCTTCTTTGCTTTGACATATTATCGGTGAGATTCATGCATGTTGGATATATTAACATTTCATTCATTTTTATTGCTGACTAGTACTCTATTATATGGGTAATACAGATAATTTATTAATTCTACTGTTGATGGAAATTGGCATGGTTTCCACAATTTGACTATTATGAATAAGCATGCAATGAATATTTTCATACAAGTCTTTGTGTGGACATATGTTTTCGGTTCTCTTGAACAAGTACCCAGGAGGAGAACTGCCTGTTGACATGGTAAGCATGTATTTAACTTTATAAGAAACTGCCAAACTATTTTTCAAAGAGGTGGCTTCATTATATGTTCCCTCCAGCACTAGATGAGAATTCCAGTTCTCCACCCTTGCCAACACTTGGTATGGTCACTCTTTTTAATATTAGACATTCTAGTGGCTGCCAAACTACTTTTGGCTATGATGATTAGTTTTGAAACCAAAGTTGTTTTTAAAATTTAATTGATGATTTATTTTTAAATGATTAGAATGATTCTTCAACCTGGAAGAGAAGTAACATGATTACCCCAAAAAAATTCAGTAAAGGAGAGAGACCTTTATTAACAAATAAACTCTTACGAGGTGTTGGAAATATTCAAGACCTACATCGGTGGGTCTTTGTGAGGACTGTCAGGCTGGTAAGTACATCACTGCTCTGGAGGAGGGCAGAAGAAATTGGCTTTGGACTGGAGACACTGGTTACTAATGAATACTTCTTCAGTATGGGAGCAGAACATGGTGTATGACTCAGACTGTTTTTATTTTTCTCATTCGTACCCCAGGAAAATACTGTCTTTGAGGTTGGTGGGAAAACTAATGTCTAAATATTAAATTTGGTGGTTCTGACACTGGTCACCATATAGTAAACGTTGGGTAGAAACAAAGAGCTTGGAAATAGATGCGGATGGTCATATTCTCCACTACCCCAACTTCTTACTAGCCTAGGTGATTTGGGGTGAGTTTACTTGAATCTTTGGGTCTAGTTTTCCTACTGAGTAAGGGTTGCTTTTTGAAGGGTTGCTGTTAGAAACAGCATGGCAGCGTATGAGAAGTGCCTGAAATACGTTAAGTGTCTGCTGAGAGGGAGTTCCAACGATGGCTCATGTACCAAAGATGAAATGAAAGATGGTTTTGTTTGGCAGAGACCAGGGGAAAAGGTGCAGATGGACTCTGCGGTTTTTCACTTTCTTTATCAGAAACATTTTTTATCATTCCTCAGCCCCTTGATCTTTACTTTTAACTAGAAGCATTTAGTTATAGAATTGTTTAAAGCAAAGTTGTAGCATTAAAAACTATATTTTTGTTATTGTGGGTGTAAAAATGAACTTATGCCCTTTCCCCAGTTGTGTTAAATGTTATTTTTTTCATTTGAAGACCCTCAAATAAAGTTGTTACAGATTATCTCACTATAGATTATCATTAAATTAGCCTAATTTTGAAGTTCAAATACACATGCTACATAGATCCGTCTTTACAGAAATCCTCTCAAAGAGGTAACACTTAATAATGGATTTAAAAAGCAATTCTCAACAACAATAACAAAATAAATAAAAAAGCAATTCTCACCACCAGTGCTGCCATGACGGGGCCGTGGATGATGTAAAGCAAATGGGTTTCCACACTCAGCCAGCAGCTAAAAAGAATAAAAAATAAAAAAATAAGGAGGGAGGGAATACATGAATATAAATGCATTTTATTTACAAATATGTTCACTTAAAAACCATCAAAATACTTACTTGTCATTGAAGTACAGCGCCCGAGTAATAGCATGGATAGTGGTCGGAACCAGTGGGAACCCTAAAAATGTGAGAAAGCAGAAATCACACCTAGTGTCTTGTCATAAGCTACAAGTAGGGTTGCATGGAAAATGGTAGTTTATCTTCAAAAACAGTGGCAAATTTTAATGTCTCTGTCAAAAGATTTCCCTGATGTTTTTGCACAAAGTATTGTTGGTCAAACCAGATAAAAATGCTCTTGGTTAGAACATCATGTGTTTTCAGAATTTGGTTAAGAGCATTTCTAGGTAATTAAAAACCTTGTATGAATTATCCAAGATGGTAGGTACATTATTACTCTCACTATGACTATTGTATCATTGTTGTCTGTGGTGGTGGTGATGATGATGATGACAACTATTAGCTGAGACCAGAAAGCTCTTCACTGAGTGTGAACTGGATTCTGCTATAGAGAGGAGTTGGGTCACCATGGAGGGAAGTGACCTGGGACAGCTTATGGAGGCAATCACCTGAGTGCTCTGAATGCCTCGATGATGTTCATAGTGTTTTTTGTAGGTTTCTTGTGTTTTTGTCTGTTTATATCACATGCATTGATCATGTTTTCTTTCTGTAAGAATACTTCAGAGCAGTACTGCATTCCCTACCCTCTGTAAGTTCTAGCTGCAGAACCCTTATTAAGGCAGCTTACCATCCACTTCCCTGAATAAACTTGAAGGGCTAATAAAAAACAACTTTGAATTTATAAATGGAACAATGGAGGTCGTGACTGGCAATGCATTCTGTCAGGGTACATGTTTTCAAAATTATTTTTCATTCTATCAGTGTAATCTAGAATAAAGTTGTAATTCTTGTAAAACAAAATTTTTTTTTCCTCAGAGGTACCCCTGCCCAACAGAATATTGTTTGATTTGGTTGAGACATTTGTGGGAAGACTTTTTAAAATTATCATCAGATTAAGAAATGTATCTGAGAAGTGGGTTAGACCTCCACACTTTTTTTAATTTTTAAAGAATGCTTGTTTTTGAGGGAGAGAGACAAGAGTGTGGCCAGGGGAGAGGCAGAGAGAGAGAGACAGACAGACAGACAGACAGACAGAATCCAAAGCAGGCTCCAGGCTCTGAGCTGTCAGCACAGAGCCCAATATGGGGCTCAAACTCAGGAACTGCGAGATCATGACCTGAACTGAAGTCGGATGCTCAACCGACCAAGCCACCCAGGTGCCCCTAGACCTCCACACTTATTTTCTGTGAGTTATATGCAAAAACAGCCTCAGCTTCTTAACCCATGAAGCATATAATTCAATAGGGCTACTGATTAAATGCTTAGCCTGGGAGAACTTTGAGTTAGACTATTTGCACAAAATATAGTTGTATTTTATTCACAGCAGTTCTAACATAGCATTTCCCCACTTGGGTTTTAAAAACAGAAATTCATTCTCTGGATTTATTCTGAAACTTACGTTTTAGAATTAAACAGCAGAAGAAGCATATGGAGATCTCACTCTCACCACATCATTTTGGAGAGAGGAAAATGTGTTCCTTAGTGTACAGAGGAGCATAGACCCCATATCTGCTGATTCCTGGTGCTCTTTGCCTTGCTCTAGCCACTGATGTCTCTTTTATGCAGTTTGTTTTCTCCTTCCTCTTCCTCTCATCCCCCAGGCCCCAAGAGCTGTAACAACCCTTCCTTCCACTAAAGTTGGTGAGAGTAAAAATAATCCTTTCTCCCTAGGATTCTTTTTCTAGGGAACTAGATAAATTCTGTGTGTTCATTGTAAAAGTCCATGGGGGGAATTCCTTCTTTGATTTATAACAAGAGGAGAACCAGCAAGGCGAAGAATCAATTTGAAGAGGGTTGTAAAATAAGTAACTTTTCTGAGAGCTAAACTTCACTATTTGAAACTGCTTCAATTTGAGAGAAGTCAACTAGTAAGTGGTCCTGTGCAGATTTGTAAGGGAGTAACCACCAAAAGAAGCATTCTTTCACTTTCTCTTGTAGAGAACTGAACGACCAGGTACTTTTGTCCCAGAGGGTGATGTTCATTATGTCTCTTATGATTTTTAGGATCTGTTCCAGATCCTGGAGTGGTAATATTATTCACAGCTGAAATGAATGGATGGGGTGTGCGTCACCTGGAAACAAAGTTAGGTCTGAGGACATAGCTTTCTTGGGCTAAATCTTCGCTGTTCCACTTTCATACTCTTTTTGAAGCACAGGTTATGCCTTATTTCATGGCATTGTAAAATTTGGGATCTATCATACTGTTTAGGTGTGAAATAATTTCAAAAGGACAATAAAAGTAATATCCAGTGGAAATGCCTTCTCTGCTCCATTAAATTCTTTAAAGATTCTGTGACACTATTTTTCTTGAGAAGTCATTTCAGTTGCACTTTTACTTGTTTTACCCCGACCAAAGATAATACTTGCCTAAAGTTCTAAGACAGAACTATTGCTTTAAAATGCATCATCATGGTTGTCTCTCAGTTTTGTTCTTAGAGATGGTGAAGAGTTTGGTGGAATTATGGAGTGTGTGTGTGTATGTGTGTGTGTGTAGGGGGAGAGAAAGATAGATTTATGTCTGGCATGCTAAAAAATAATTACATTTTAGAACTTTATTGGTTGACTATCTGTCTTTCCAAACATCTATCTATGGGGAAGTGCAAATCCTCATGCTTTTAAATTGATGATTCTATGCTTACCTTACTGAGTGCAATGTTCCTTAGGATTCCACTTCAATCATTCTGATAAAGTTTTAAGTATTTTCTGATTAAGAAAGGTTAAGGTATTCCATAAACATTTTACTTATATTTATTCCTTTCTTTTTGATACAGCTGAACAGCTTGTTCCTTTTTCCCCTTGAATTGTTTATGCGTGTTAAGCAGATGTCTTCATCAAGCTGTCTCTGATGATGTCAAAAGTTTTATAACTAATTCACAATGCATCAGTATGGAAAGAGTAGTTATAAATTGTTCCTTCCAGGGTGCCCTCATCTCTGCTGAATGTCATGGGCAAGAATAAATTTATAGCCTTTTGCTTCCATGGAAAATTTTCTGAGTATGGCAGATAGATGTTTTTGAATAGTCAAAACCAGTACAAGAAATATGCCATACATTTTATTTCATTGGAAATAAGTAAAATACATCAGACAGAAATGGTCTGCGTGCGTGCGTGTGTGTGTGTGTGGCAGGCTGGGAGTATAATGTTATTTTCAGGTCTTCAGTTGGAAGGCATCTATCTGACCAGCACCAATCATTACTATTGTGATGATCAGAATTACTATTGGGGGCATTAAACTGTATCCAGTTGATTCCTGGTATGATCATCTTTGGAGGACTAGAAATCTCTGACAAGGTATGTGTGAGGCTGAGAAGGTCAGGGAAAGGTAAGGTCAGCCTTCTGTGGAAGGACACAGCTAAAAGAAAAACATAATAAAAGGCTATTTTGACCTTTGTATTCTGACCTGTTTTGAGGACAAGGAAGAGTAAGAGAACCTAGCACTTGATGTGGGACTGGCAGGATAGTCACAAACTTTCTTTCTAATCTTTCTGGATTTTGTAAATCACAGAATGAGGGGAGCATGAAGGAGTAGCCCACAAGATGAGGTGGTTTGGGGTGTATTCTATATGGGCTTTCTAGTGCAAAAAAACCCCTCTCCCATTTTTTCTGGATGGGTCACCATCCCCAGACATGTCTGCACTATGTGATTAATATCCCTTTCAAAGTCTTTGACCATGGTTTATTGAACCATGGCTGGCCCCCTAACTTCAGCTGAACCAATCAGATTTTCTTGTCCTGCTATTCACAATTGGGACTTAGAGACGAACATGTATCTAGTGTTTCTGTGTACCTGGAACAGAAAAATGCGAGCTTGGGAAAATTTGGGGTGGCTTGTGTTTACCATGAGGACTGGGGGAGCAGAGATCTTGTGATCTATGTTCTGTAGACAAAGAGAAGTGTTAAAACATATACTTAGAAAAAAAGAGACAAAAGATAGAGGGAGAGTGTTCCCGGTCTTCTGGTCTTAGTGTATAGTTCGTTCAGTAGCTGAGCTGTGTTTCAGATCTTGACTTCTATGAGGTACTCTAGATTCTGATAATTTTTCTCTTTTTGTTTAAATTAGAAAATTGTATTCTCTGTTACTTGCAACCAAAGTGTCATAGCATTATTAGCTCAACAATGAGACTGCCCAAATATCTGCCCTACTAATTCACCATTATAGACTTATTCCATTGGTTTTGGGTCATGTGTTTTGTTAAAGTCCATATACTCCTATTGGGGAGGGTGTTATAGAAACAAATATTGCATAGGGCCAGTCCTGGTGTAGATTATAGAAGATTTTAGGTCACTTATATGACTTCCCAGACACATTTCCATACATTGGTGACAATGCCTGTTGAGTAGGGGTTTAAATACAAAGGGTCATGTTTTTAGAAAGCCTTTGGATTATCTTCTCTCCTCATTAAATTTTTCCTCTCTTATCAATATTTTTAGGGGTCCCCCAAAATGCTGCATTAAAGGGCAGGTTTAATTGAGGACAATCCACAGCCCCTGCTCCAAGAGCCATCGTCACCCTATTAGTGGAGAATAAGAGTAAGCCTTTAGCTCTACAGTCAGGATCCTCCTCTGGTCTGGGAGGTTCACAGGATGTGTCTTTTTTTGATAGCACTGCATGAGTTTTTGTCCCAAAGCTTTTTCCCTCTTCCTGCCTCACTACCTACCCAGTTTCCTTCCACCAGAGTGAGTCATACCTTAGCATACTTGGTGAAGGGGAGAAATTTTAGAGTAGCCTCATGGACCTCAGCACCCTTAGTCAATATGTACAGAAGTGACCATGGTTTAAGCAATCAACCAGAGGCTTTTCAAAGTCATTGCCATGCACTGTGGTGTCAGGTGGCTCCCCTTGGAGTCCCATGAAATTATTTGTGTCTATTGTTCAGTGGGGCTCTTCTACCTGACTTTTCACTGGAGGAGTTGTTGATGGATTGCTAAGAAGGAATGTTTTTGAGGAAGGGGAGTGGTGCCTGGATGGAGGAGATACAGAATTCAAAATGTGAGACTCTCTACAAACAGGTGATAAATAAAACTGAAGGGAGGATCTAATCATATCTCTCAATCAGAGCATGTTTGTCTGTCTGTTAGCTGGTCTGTTCCCACAGAAACACATAATCATACTCTTCCTTCTCTGCACTGACCCCTGTGCTGGCCACAGTCCATATGAACTTGTTGATGGGCTTCTACCGAGCTCTCTTGGAGACTGAACTCCTGCCCCCACCCGTGTCCCACCATTCCTCACAAGACCTAGGCCCCTGACTCTTCTCTGAGACCAAGAGTAGAAGAAGATTGTAAATATGCAGACAGAAGGGAAGGTGGCTGGAAAAAATACATACCCCAGCCCAAGAGATAATACCAACGCAGGTGTTGCTCCTCAGTGAACACAGCCACCACGATGAGTGTGTGCAGGTAGATTCCCTCACAGAGCATCCAGAAGTAGTTGCATGCCATCATGTACTGGTGAAAAAAGTGCAAAATCTTGCAGCTCAGCTGTCAGAAAGAAATGGAGAAAGTCAGTGGAAGACACTGGCAACGGTCTGACAGTGAACAGAGGGTAAATGCGAAAATGAGCCAAAGTATTAACATTCAGTCTGCAGGGCGTCTCCCCAAGGATCTGTGGACACGCGCCACCTCTATATCCACAAGTCAGAATGATAGTGTGCAGAGCAGTAGTATTACAGGTAAACAGCCATCCAGGGCGATGGAAGCCTACTCCTCAAAATGCTCTTTTCCTATTACATTCTGGTGACTTATATAGACTAGAGAGGTTGATTTCCCTGCAATGTTTCTGAGGCCTATAATTTTTGAGAGCATCCAAGGATTTTTCACGTGGCATTTATGGCCCTTTTTCTGTGGCCAATGAGGCAAATAACCCAGAACTTGTTAGTGATGTTCCTAAAGTTCACTGATCTGTTGGTGAGGTCTCGTTAGCAATACAGAGGAGAGAACCAAGTGATACATTTCTCAAAAATAAGCCAGGAGCTATGCTGAACCCAATTGATGTGAGTGATTTTGTTTTCATATGGGAGGCTTAGCTTCTATATTGAGATCCAAATGTTTGGTGCACAGAGATTAGGATAGCAATCTTATTTAGTACTCAGTGCAGATGTAGGAGCCATACCTCTGGGGGAATCAGAGCAGCTACATAGTGTTGTCTGTAGAGAAATAATCATTGCTTCAACTAAATAACAGAATACCCTAAATTATTTCATAGTCACCTTTAGAATAGGGCTTTTCATCTTGGCACCACAGATATTCTGGACTGGATGATTTTTGGTTGTGCTGGCGCTGTCCTATGCGTTATTTGGGTATTTAGCAGTATTCCTGACCTCTGTCCGCTAGATGCCAGTAGCATCCTCCACCCATTCATGAAATCAAAAATGTCTCCAGACATTACCAAATAGAGGAAAATGCCCCTGGTTGAGGAACACTACCCTAGATACCTAAATACCTAGAGTATTTAGTGGTGTTTAACTCTCTCTAATAACAATGGCAACAACAACATTTAGCATTTAAGACTTGGGGCATTAGAGATGATTATCTGCATTATTATCTTACCAAATGCCCTGCTTTACATATCGCATTTTGAATCTGACCAATTTTGGGCCTTTTTTCACTAAGGAAGGTAGTCATAGCATGACTGTCAGTACTATAGTAACCTTCTTAGGACTACACATTTCTATTTAATGCATAGCAGTAATAATTTATTTACTGACAATCCAATGTGCTCAGTCCTTTTGGGACTCATAGAACATAGGGAAAAGCCAGCTGGGTCCACAAAAAGGCAGATATTGCATTTTCAGAGATAGAAGCAACTTCTGATTCTGTCCAAAGTGGAACAGTAATGCAGAGAATTCAAAACATCAGGTAACCCAAAAGTAATTAATATTTGGCTTAGGAAGGCACTGACTTTTTTTTTTCCATCTGAATGGCTTCCTGATTGGAATTATTTGATTTAATTTTATATCAGTTTGTATTTGCTACGCAAATACTTGCTATATGCACACGAGACTCAAACATATATTTGAAATAAGAAATTCAGTTGACTCTCACTACTCTTATTTAAAAGCCCTATACCTTCTGGGTCAAGAATTCCAGTGGAGATGTTTTGCCAGCCACCACTTGTGGAGGAAGGGAGAGGAAGAGAATGAATATGACAGCCCTGTGCAAAGATGTGGTTCTGTGTCATCCACAGCAGCTTTGGCTTCAGGTTTTACATACAGTCAATTCTCATTACTCACAGTTAGTTATGTTCTATAAAATTGCTGCAAAAACTGATTTAGCAAATGCTGAGCCATTGCTCCTAGGGGAAACACAGGGTTAGGTTCCTATAAGCCTCTGGTCAAAATATTTTAATCAGCCAATCAATATCTAACTTTGTTTTATATGTTTCTGTTTAAAGACACCTTATTTAATATATATTCTTGATTTGTTAACATTGAACTTATGACCAACAGCACTATAACTTCTGCCTGAGGGAAACTCATCTAGCATACCTATTTTTTCTGTAAGGTGTATCACAGCCAACTTGTACTTAGGAACATGACAACACTTTGGCACTATGCTTGGGGGCTATTTTAAGCAGTGAAATCACCCAACAAAAGCAACAAAGTGTGAAAAACATGGCATTTAAATAGACCATGAAAAGGACATTTATGCTATGAGAGATGAAATAAGAAGACAGAGTGTTGCCTTGTTCAACCTCAGCTGGGAATGTGTACGTCAAGTGACTCAGTGTTTTTTTGCTACTTCGTGCATATCTGTAAATGGCCATGGAAGCACTGAGAATATGGATTTTGGACTTATAAATAAATTTTAGCAAGTAGACAAATTTGCAAATATGGATCTGTCAATAATGAGGATCAATTATATTTGGGTTCAGGGTAAGATATTCTTTGGAGGGCAAATGGCTCAAAAGTTCACAAAAATTCTGAAAATGACCAGTCTATTATTTCCCCCCCCCCAACTTATCATGGACATGATTGGATATATCTAGATGATGAAGTTGATTATTAAAATTTTATAAAATTGGTTACCACTTAGGTCAGTGGTTCATAACTAGGGTTGTTTATCTGTATCACCTGGGGGACACTTACAAAATATGCATAACCAGACCTCATCTCCCTTCTGTATTTTCAAAATATTTTAGGAGTTTCTAATGTAAGTTCCTACTGAAGAATCATGTGCCTGAGATATTCAAGGTCATTCTGTTGCATTCCACAAACATTTACAGAGCACCTAATATGAGCCAGGAACTATACTAACTCTGTGAATATCAAGATGAATAAAGTGTAGTCGTATTATCTCTGACTTGATCATAACCTTTCCCTCAAGGATGGGGTGAACCAGGTATTCAACAGACAGACAGGGCTTCTGCTGAGGGTTAGTGCTTCACATCATTCTGGGATAGTTTTCTGCTTAGCAGAATGAGGTATTAAAAGATTCACTCTGAGCTCAAATAAGCTAAATAGCTTTTTGGCTATTTTTCCAGGCTGTGGTCACAATACTATAATTTTGGTTAGAGTAATGATTTCCAAAACTGCAAGACATAATCTATATTCAAATATAACTAGATCACTCCCAAGTAATACAACAAATGT
This sequence comes from Panthera pardus, assembly GCF_024362965.1. Taxonomy (NCBI): domain Eukaryota; kingdom Metazoa; phylum Chordata; class Mammalia; order Carnivora; family Felidae; genus Panthera; species Panthera pardus. The sequence continues at coordinate 96,489,962 of NW_026527013.1, forward strand.
TCCAAGCCAGAAATGTGTGGAATTTGTGAATTATTTTCTATTTTATTTTCTTCATTAATATGGACTACAAAGAGATAATTCCACTGTGAATGATATGCATTCTAAGAAATAAAAGCAATAGTATCTGCTTTGGCTTCAGATAAACCGTTATCACCATTTAGTGTCATTATCTGCTCATAATTCAATAGAACATAAAATTTGTTGAGCAATAATGTCACTATCAAGGGAACAGATCCTACAGTTTTCTTAATTGGGTATACTCATCAGACAAATCTATGTTTCCCATCAAATAGCATGAAGATATTTTATAGTACTGTGATTAAAAATGGAATTGGAATTGCAGAGCAGAAATTTTCTTTAGTCTAATAAATTAAGTCAGCCTCAAAATCCTATAGAAGATACTCAATTGTGGATTTTATTCCAATTGTATCTTTCTTTTTTTATGTTTATTTATTCTGAGAGAGAGAGAGAGAGAGAGAGAGAGAGAAAGAAAGAAAGAGAATCCCAAGTAGGCTCCATGCTGTCAGTGCAGAGGCTGACCGCAGGGCTCTGTCCCATGAGCAGAGAGATCATGACCTGAGCCGAAACCAAGAATCAGAGGCTTAACCCACTGAGCCACTCACGCGCTCCTCCAATTTTATCTTTCAACACACTTAAGAAAATTCTTCCCATATGTACAGCCTGGGAAATATTGTGTGTCAGTGTGTTTAAGAACCATTCAACGGGGGAAAGAATGCCTCCATATGAAAACTGCTTTGGAATTTTTTGTTGTTGTTTTAGAAAAGACCAACCTTACAACAGGTAGTCAGTGTTTTTGAGATGTTCTATTGTGCTGGGACAGGGGAAGGGCTTTGGGTTGAGAAGTAGAAAGGAAATCAGCTATTGCTCCATGGAAGCAATGTAAGCAACAGTGGGTCACAACCTATATCCTACCTTTAAGCCATTGAAAAATCTACCACGAATGAAGAAATCAGGAGACTATAGATGCTGGAGAGGATGTGGAGAAACAGGAACCCTCTTGCACTGTTGGTGGGAATGCAAATTGGTGCAGCCGCTCTGGAAAGCAGTGTGGAGGTTCCTCAGAAAATTAAAAATAGACCTACCCTATGACCCAGCAATAGCACTGCTAGGAATTTATCCAGGGGATACAGGAGTACTGATGCATAGGGGCACCTGTACCCCAATGTTTATAGCGGCACTCTCAACAATAGCCAAATTATGGAAAGAGCCTAAATGTCCATCAACTGATGAATGGATAAAGAAATTGTGGTTTATATACACAATGGAATACTACGTGGCAATGAGAAAAAATGAAATATGGCCTTTTGTAGCAACATGGATGGAACTGGAGAGTGTGATGCTAAGTGAAATAAGCCATACAGAGAAAGACAGATACCATATGGTTTCACTCTTGTGTGGATCCTGAGAAACATAACAGAAACCCATGGGGGAGGGGAAGGGAAAAAAAAAAAAAAAAAAAGAGGTTAGAGTGGGAGAGAGCCAAAGCATAAGAGACTGTTAAAAACTGAGAACAAACTGAGGGTTGATGGGGGGTGGGAGGGAGGGCAGGGTGGGAGGGAGGGTAGGGTGGGTGATGGGTATTGAGGAGGGAACCTTTTGGGATGAGCACTGGGTGTTGTATGGAAACCAATTTGACAGTAAATTTCATATATTAAAAAAAAAATAAACAAAAAAAATAAATAAAAAAAATAAACAATATAAAAAAAAAAAAGAAAGAAAAATCTACCACGAACCATTCCTGATACCATTTGCCCTATGGGTATGTTACCAGGTCTAAAAGGGAGCTAGGGAATATCATCTTGCCTCTGAGAACTTATTCCACCATCTTCATGATGTCTGAAATGCCACATAATTTCATTTCTTTAGCTTACGATTGTTTTCCTTATTAAAATGTCACACCTCTGGAAAGGATTGCACATTTTAATCCTATCATTCATAGAAAATTTAGAGTAGAAGAATTGAAGAAATGAAAGGGAAGGAGGGTGGAGGATACTAGGAGGTGCAGATTTGGAATGTGGCATAACAAATGCTTATTACTCTTGTGCTGGAGGAAGGCATTAGGCTGGAAGATTACAGCTGTCAAACATAGATCCTACTTCCAAGAAACTTAGTGTCTTGAAGGGCCAGGGAAGGGCTGCCAAAGGTAAGATTTGTCCACTGGAAACCTTTGGCAAGGGCCAAGCCAACGCATACTTCATTCTCATAATACATTTTATATGTGACCAAAAACTCTCCTCTTTTACAAAAAAAAATACTTGCAATTTCTCTCTTTCATTGATAAAATGGAATATCAGGTGAATAGGTTCAGCTTCTATATTAACTCTATCAAGTCGAAGTTGGCAAGTTTATTCCTAAGTCGTGTTTTAAAGTAGAAATAAAGTTTTGCAGTAGGTTCAGAGTGATTTTGAGTGATTAAGCATGATTATTTATATTTCCCTGAAGCTTCTAAAAATGTTTTCTCATCAGTTCATTTTAGCACAGAAGGAAGGGTGCAAAGTTATATTTACTTGAGCCAGGGAAGAGGAATCGATAAGCAATCTCTAGATAATTTGCTTGAAGGAAAAGACATTAAAAAAAAACAAACCCTGAATAAGAAGGATTTGTGGCCTATATTGGTTAAATTTACCAGGTTAATCTTTTATTAAATTTTACTCAGTGGTCATTTAGATTACATATTGAGTAAACATGTAATTACTGTTAAATATGTGTCTGCCTGATCATCTTTTTGTCTCTGCTGTTTTTTCTATCTCTACCCACAGGATTTAAACCCAGTGATACTTATACAGTAGGTGAGCAGTAGGTGCTAATTAAATGTAAATGAATATGGCTTTGGGTAGTGTTTATAATGTTGTTCATCTGAAAGTATTTTAATTCCTAATTTATTTCTCAAGTGCCCAAACAAGAGCTGCTTAATCAAGATTTAACAAATAAATTCCAGGGTCCTTTTTTCCTAACAGACCTATGGTTCTTGCAAATGTCTGCAGGGGTCAGGCTATTGATACCAATAGAAAACTTACAATGCTGGGTGGGATCCCTGGCGGGGTGTGGGGTGCCCTCCTGAACCTGTGATGTTCTTCAAAGTTTTGGGATTTTTAGAAGGTAGCATCCCCAAGGTCAACTATTCCCTGTCATTTATACCCATTAGCCCTGGTACAACAGAGATCTTCAAACTGGGCACAAAAATTCTTTCTGAAAACGCTACCTTTCATCACGATTTGCAGTTTATCTTAATATGTTCCCAGTCTTGAGATAATGTTTCGATAATGTATTTAAAAATATAGTCACCTATAAACGCGGTAGTTTAGTTTTGGTAATATACCTGCTTGTTACTCTTTAACAATGGTTCACAATTTTCAATTATCTACACTACATGTAAATCATCCAGAACTTTTCAAGGCCTTTGAGCTTATTAAAATCCATAGTCACTTGTTTTTCTCATAAGGGAGAAATGCAAGACTTATTTATCAGCTAAATTGAGTTGCATGTGACATTAAGAGGGATGCTCTCCATTGAAGTACTATTTATGGATGCAATTGAAACATTTTTCTACAATGGCCATCTTTCTATGAGACCTATTTAAAAGTATGTCTTTTGCTGCTTCCCTTATCATTTCAATTAAAAGAAAACAGGCTTTTGTCTGAGTCAAATATACTCAGTCTTTTCTCCCCACCCCACCATTCCAAACAGCATTTCTTTAGAAAACACAAAATCAAGAGAAAACATGCTCTCAAATGATTGAAAAAGGTCCTACTTTATGGGCACTTCATCAGTCTACCCCCAACTTTGAGAAAGAATTTTGATTTCAGGATAGTTTTATTATTTTTATTTTTTTATTATTAAAAAAAATTTGGGAGGGCGCCTGAGTGGCTCAGTCTGTTAAGCGTCCGACTTCAGCTCAGGTCATGATCTAATGGTTCGTGGGTTCAAGCCCCGCATCGGGCTCTGTGCTGATGGCTCAGAGCCTGGAGCCTGCTTTGGATTCTGTGTCTCCCTCTCTCTGGCCCTCCCCCACTCACACTCTGTCTCACTCTCTCTCTCAAAAAATAAAGCATTACAAAATTTTTAAAAAAATTTTTTTGACGTTTATTTATGTTTTGAGAGACAGAGCGCAAGTAGGGGAGGAGCAGAGAGAGAGAGGGAGACACAGCATCTGAAGCAGACTCCAGGCTCTGAGCTGTTAGCACAGAGCCCGACACGAGGCTCAAACTCACCAACAGTGAGATCATGACCTGAGCCAAAGTTGGATGCTCAACCAACTGAACCACCCAGGGACCCCTGATTTCAGGATAGTTTTAAAGTATTATTATTGAAGAAGGGTTTTCATAATTAGCTTTTAGTTTTATGTGAAAAAATTTACAAATGTTCCCATTCTCTGTGATATGATTGGAGGTATGTGTTTATTTCTCATTCATTGTAAACATTATTTTACCCAGTTATAGGACCAAAACAAAATGGGAGATATTGGATCTGATGAGATGAGGGATGTCGAGAAGCATTTTATTTCCCTTACTTAATCATTTGAAGTTGTGGATTGTGTGTTGAGACATATTATGGGAGAATGAGATATGTGAATGTTTTGGTATATAATCAAAGAAAGGTAAATTATTTTACATTTTTAGAGTCAAGGACTTACTTTTTCATCTTTCCTATTGCTCTTCTTTCCTTCTAAAGCAATATCAGTGCTATAAAGTTTCCAAAAAGGCTTAGCGGAAAATTAGTGATGTTATTTATCACTGCCATTGTCTCCCTTTTGTAAGTGGTCCCTTATCATTCTGGAAGCTATTTTTAAGCAAGGAATGAGTTCCCAGCAGAGAAAGACGACCAGAAAAACAACCCAAAGTGTCCTCAAACTTTCATGTGCATAAGCATTTCTGTACAGGAACGTATGTTGTACTTGACAGATGAATTAAGGGTTTTTGGAGCATAATTTGATGATTTGCGAATTTTATTTTAATAGGCTAATGTTAATACCCAACACCCCTACTATGATACAACTCCACTATACTGCTTCTCTCTTTAGGCTTTCATTTTAAGGAGAATAATTTGTAAATCTCTAAGTAAAACTTCGTATTCTTTAAATCAATTTCTTTATTAGGTGACTGATTATTTTGTGCTATTAGACATGTCTTCTGTTTCCCCAACCTATCAACCATGGAATTGCATTCCAAATGTGCAAAATTTAGAGGGAGAAATGAGAATGTGTCTCTAGAATGTGATATAAATTATTTATTTTAAAGGTAGCTTACATCTGGCCTGACCCCTCATGTCTTCAAATTTCAGGTTTCAGTGAAGATTTTCACCTTCTTGTTTTTACCTGAGGTTTTTCCTGCCTATAATATGTCTGCTTTTCAAACTAGCATTTACTTTGCTCTATCACAGGAGTGCAAATTTTCTTTTCTGAGGTGTTTTCATTTCTTTTTTTTAAAAAATGTTTATTTATTTATTTTTATTTTTGAGAGAGAGAGAGAAAGAGAGAGAAAGAGAGAGAGAGAGAGGGAGGGAGGGAGAGAGGGAAGGAGAGAATGAGAGTAGGGGAAGGGCAGAGAGAGAAGGACAGAGGATCCAAAGCAGGCTCCATGCTAACAGCACAGAGCCCAACGTGGGACTCAAACTCACATATTGCGACATCAGGACCTGAGCTGAAGTTGGACGCTTAACCGACTGAGTCACTCAGGAGACCCAGGTATTTTTATTTCTAAATGATATTTCTAAATAGTCAAGGTCTCAGTATCTTCCCATGAGGGTGATTTTTGATTACTTTTTTCAGGGCAACTTCTCCGTAGAACTTTTTGTGTAGCTGCAATAGACCTACTCCAAAGAAATGTTTTGTGTCATTTGAGGGTGTGTTTGGATGTGTGGATCAGGAAATACTGGAAAGGTCTGCTTCTGGTTTCTCCAGGGAAACATGTCATATTGGGCCCAGGGCCATTGAAAGAGGGATTTTATACTTTCAGAGTCAATGTGGGGCTTCCTTGGGAGACAGGAGTCAGACCTGTAGGGGCAATGCAGTCTCCTGTGAATGGCTCCCTGGATTAGAACTTTGTCTGTGTTCTAGCCACTTCCACACAGACAACCAGAACTGTTCACAGATGAAAACTGGGGTGAAACCATCCAGAAGAAGTAGGAGATGGGAAGGAGTGATGAGTAAAAATGCAGAGAAGAAAATCTTTGTAGGAGAGAAATAGGCTAACCACATCTAAAAGTCAAAACAAAAAGGACTCTGATCTTCTAGTTAATTTTGTTGGAGTCTGATAGGTTTCTAGAAATCACATTTCTGTTCTTCTCTGAATGTTCCAGGAAGAGCTGGCCAACATATATATGTACGTCAACAGGGCACCAGCCGGCACTGCATCTCTGGCTTGTTCTGCCTCTTGTAGATCATTCTGTCTTGTGTGGGCACAAACTTTTGGGAAATGGAGGCTCATCTCCCTGATCTTCCCTGAATTATTTGGAACTGGAGTGAACAGTGCTGTGAATTTGTGGGCAAAGTTTTGTTTGTCTACCAGGGAGGATGGATCAAATAAGACTGACATTCGTTTAAGCTGGTAATTTTCCCAGCTCTCTTCTCTTGAAGTGAGAGGGTGATTTTGATACATGGAGAACTAGAAAAGGAATATTGCTTAATTTTTCCTCTTTATCCCTTCATATATCTTACAAGCTTGAAAATTCCCTCTAATCTACTCCTTGATATTGAAGTCGAAAAGGTATGGGTATGAGTTCCTGAAAGCCTCTTATAGTGTACCCCTCCAAAATAGGTTCAGTTCAAATGTAATAACAAAAGAGTATACAGTGGTGATCTTCCTATGGGGGTGATTTTCTCAAATTTTAGCATGCATCAAAAAGCACTGGGAGGGGTTGTTAAAACGCATGTTGTTGGGCCCTACTAATAGAGATTATGATTCCGAGGGTCTAACATAGGACCTGAGATTCTGCATTTCTATCAAGTATCTGGGGATCCTGATGCTGTTTTTCCATGGGCCCCTCTTTGAGTGGATTTAGGGTATAGATGTAATTTCCTCAGTATCTGACTCCTGTTTTAGTTACTTGCTGGCCTTCCAGTGCCGATAATCCTAATTATCTATGTTCCAGGAGACTCACAATGCGGTGGGAGAAGTCCCGACTTTGAGTCACATGTATACTAAAACCTCATGAGGAGAAATTACAGTACTTTTTGTCAAGATGCCAGTGCAGTTGATAAATGGAGGAGCAAAAAGGCACTCATATCAACTTGAAAACTGTCAACTTGTACAGTCTTTAAAGCTAGCTGAATGAAGGAGAAGAATCCCCCAGTCAGAAAGTCAGCATTAAATAACTTTGTAAGGAAGTACCACAATCTTTCTGCAGAGGAATTTCAGGATGTAACATTTTCAATTAAATGCGAGTCTGTCATGCAATTCTGAGCTGATTTCTGATAAAGCTTCAGAGAAAATGAGCTTGAATCTGTGGAACTATAGTCATGATTCAGTGTGTTTAGGGGGGAAAAAGCACTGGAGATAAAAGTCCCATCTAAGATAAGTACATTGGAAGATGACCCACACATTGGCAAAGGAAGTGCTCTGGAAGTATTCAGAAAACAAAGCCATAGTAAACAGAAAAGCAGGATACACACATGATGGAAAAAAAAAAAAAGCCTGTTAGGAATGTGACGAAGGAAAACAAATTAACAGCTTGCTACGCTCAAGGGTCTTTCTCTATATGATATAATGAGGATATTATGTCACTCTTCACTAGAAGTTCTCAAGCCATGACTGAGTTAGTTTTATTTTCTCAGACCACCGCTCTTTTGGTTATTTCTGACTTACTAACCTCTAAGTATTTTTTGCATTTGGCTTTTACACTTAGTCCTTTTGGATTTAAGCAAAATTTACAAATGCTCTGTGTTTCCAATCTCCTATGCTATATAACACAGAAATGAAACTAGGTGCACAGTTAGAAAATGACAAGTACTTAAGGCCTCATGGCTGTGGTAACAACTATAATATAAGTAATAATAGATAACATTTGACAGTTGTTATGTGCCAGCCTGGTTTTGAGCATTTTAAGTGTATCAGTTCATTTAACCCTCACAACTCTATGAGGAAGGTGCTATCATTATCTCCACTTTACACATTAGGAAAGTGGGTTTCAGTAAATTGCTCAACATTACAGAATAATCTCTAAGTAAGTAGAAGAACTACAGGATTTGAGATCCTCTAAGATCAGCAAGACCAATTTGGAGCAATCCAGCTAAGCACAGCGATTCTAGCGATGAACCAACAGGGTTGGTTCAATGTACAAACTCCTTCATACAACCAACAGAGTGGTTCTATCTCAACTAAAAGCTTTTGAGAATAAAATCTATAAGCAGTTCTGCATAAAATGCATGATAACCTTCTCAAAGCAGGGGAAACTAGCTGTAAATGTTGACATGAAGCCTTGCTACACAAACCACATCACAAGGTACCATTTGTAAGTCACTGATTTCCTGTGCAGAGGAACCACCCAGATTGGCCAGATGAGAGAAACTGGAGGTTGGGTTGATGTTTATAGCCATTTTAGTAGTAAATGCTTCAAACCCATATGGGAAACCATATAATCTTGGTTAAAATATCATTTATTGATTTGATGTGTAAGTAAAACAAAATGGCATAAATGACCAGAGTAGGATATTTCATTTCATTACCACATCTTGGCAACATGCTCTCTGCATCATCCCTCAAATCCATCATACTTTTTCATTCCCAATCTAATTTCTTCCACAGGCTACTAAACTGGATAATTCCAATCTAGTTTTACCTGCATTGACCTCTCATCTCAAAAACTCTGCTGTCCCTGTCACCTCTCTCACATGGAGATGCCCTCCCTTGCACCAGTCTCCTCTGGGCTGGGTAGGAGGGTTCTAGTTTCCACCCTGGCTTTCAGCTGTCTCTGGTGCCTTAGATCTCAGCAATCATTCCAAACCTATCTTTCTGTGACTATGATGAAGTTCTGACATAGTCTGGTGGCTCAACTGTCCTGAACAAATTAGAATTAGAAGAAATCCACTTTGTTTTTCAGACTTTGCTTATATAAGAGGCTATAGAAAATGTGTCTCGATTATTTTGGCTTTTGAAGTGCAAAATGCCCAGATTCCCAGTAAAAACTAATCTCCCTGTATTGTCCCTTTCAGACCCAGATAAAAAGTTCAGAGAGACATTTCTTCCTAGAAAATGACAAGTATGCTGCCAGCTTCCTTTAGATGCAGTAAGAACAATGCTTTTAATTCTGCCTCCTGACTCTACATGAAGATCATCAAATAAGCAGATGGAACAAGAAAATGAAATTTTAGGTATTATGGAAATGAAATACTCAAATGACACAAATGACAATGGGCAATTTTCACATCACTCAATAAACTGAGGCTCTATTCAGCCCTTATTTGTGCCATGAGTTATTTTGAGTTTAACTTTTAAAAAAAGAATGTCAAGGAATGAAATTCTCACCCTTGGTTTTACAGGAGAGAATCTGCCTAACCAAAAAAATTCCAAGGAAAGAAACTAGCTACTTTGATGGGAAAGGGGCTGCAAGTCCGTAGGGATTCCCTACTGAGGAGTGAGAACATTGTTTGCTTTTGCCCCCCAACGAAATAAACTCTTCTAGAAGTAGTGCAACAGCATTTGGGATGATGCAGCCTCCTTTTACAAGAAATAACTTTCTTTTTAATATATTCCCTTGGGCACTGGGAAGGAAAATCTTTTTGCCTCTTAACTGCTGATTCGGTGACCTGAGAATTGGGTCAGAATGAAAAAATAATCTACAACTCTGCTTTTAGTTTGCTTAAGAGAAAAAGTGGGTTTAAAAATTACATATTTTGTTGTTGTTGTTTTTTTAAAGGAGACATACACCTGAATCACAGATAAATGGAATGCTGGCAAATATACTTTAATTTATGACTGTGGTTATTTTTTTATGTTAGTTGTAATTTCAATAGATATATGTAATTGACAATGTCCAATGACTTCTTTTTTTCAAAAATTTCTTGTGCTTTTAAAAATTTTTTTTGGGGGGGTCTATTCTTGGGCTTTTATTATCTCCAGTCTTCTTGGCTATGGAGAACCATAATCTAGTGTTTTCTGGAATGTCACTCTTTCAAGAAAAATGCAATATTTCAAATGATTCATTTAAAGTAACATTTAAATATACAATTTTGCATGTGACTTACTAATATATTGATGACCTGATTCTCGGTGTTTGGATGCTATTTTTTCTGCCTTTTTAAGCAGTGAAGAACTTTACTCTTAGGAAAGATGGGACTTTCCTAGTCAAACTTCTCCTAGTTCTTGTTTATCCCCTGTAAATGTAAATATATCACAATAGGGAAAATTTCTCCCTTCTCAATTCCAGAATTTATAGCTTCAACTGCAATTCAATTTCATTGTCTTTGGATGGGAAACGATACTTAAGAAATTGGGCTTCTCTGAGTGCATTAATGACGGAATATGTGTTTTCAAGGTGAGGTACAGCACAGATTTCAAGACTGTTGTCTCTCTTGGAAATACTAAATAAGCAGTTTCAAGGATGAATAAATAACATAGAAGACATGTCTACTTGAAGGTTGTTTCTTGCCCTTTCTTGAACTTTGCTTAGACAGAGCAGCCCCAAGTTTTGCATACAGAGAGTTGGAGAAAAGATTTAACAAGATCTCACTGAAAAACAATGACTATTTTCAAACAGAAAACGTACTAAAACCAAATGACCTAGTTTTTGGTGGGGGGGCAAGTGTATGCTTCACAATTTACAAACATGAATTAATTTTTGTTGTTGTAGTCATTTGTGTTTAGTCTACACTATTTATATATATTTGGTAAAAGTCATGAATTTCCAAATTTTGTTTTATGGAAGAAACAGACTTTTGGAAATGTGAAAGAGGGCACATTGTGTTCACACATTATGACGTTCCCTGTTTCCCACTGTCAGTGGCTTGTTATTGGTGGCTTATTCTCATTTTGTCTAACCTCAGAGGAGAGGAGGCTTCTTTTTCACCCAGACTTTTTGCTCCTGTGTTCTCCGTTAAGAAACCCCACAAACACTTGGAAATAGGTAAACAAAGGACTGAACCCCACATGTTTGGTTGCAATACAACAGCAATGGCTGTTTCCATATGAGGCTTAGTCTATTCGTAGGCATTGTGAAGAAGACGTCATAAATAGCCATCTTCCCCCAATTCTATGAATGTAGTTCAGCTTGAAGACTAAAATTCGAGTTTTGGGTGATCGACAACACTTGATTGATTGGATTAAATTCTGCCTTTCAAGATTTTACAATTTTTCCCTAGGAAGTTTATTCTTGCATAGCTAAAAATAACAAGTCTGTTAGGTTAACAATATATTGATTGGCAGAACCAGGTGCTAGTCATGTCATAAAGATAAACTTCTTTCCATTTTTCAAACTTATGTCATTTTGAGATTGCCTAATGTGTGCAACAGAGCCACCCTCACTCCTCCATACCAGAAGAAAGCTTCCTGTTAATTTCTCTGGCTCTCCTATGCTCACACATTCTCCCAGGAGATGAGCTGTTGAACTGGGTCCCTAAACATCTGCTTATAGGCTTTATTATAGGTTTCTAGGCAAGAGAGAAGCTGCAAGGCAGAGCTGGGCTGACTTGTTGGCTAGGAGGCAGCCTATGCATGGTAACTGGCAGAGCAGATAGACATGTGTGCCCCTAAAGTAGCCTATGAAAGTGAAAACATCCACTGTTAAGAGCCATGAATAGACTAATAAATGGACCAGGGAAGCCAAGTGCAGAGACCTAGGAAGTCAGTTATAGGGCAAGAGTTAGCAGCAACTGTGTGAGCGATCATTTGCAATACTGTGCCTTTGGGAATTTTTAAAAGTTTTCTGCTTCGGGGCATCTTGGTGGATCAGTCAATTGAGCATCTGACTCTTGATTTAGGTTCAGGTCATCATCTCACAGTTCATGGGATCAAGCCCTGTGTTTGGCTCTGTGCTGACAGCATGGAGACTGCTTGGGATTCTCTCCCTCTCTTTCTGTCCCTTCCATGCTCATGTGCGCATGTGTGCTCTCTCTCCACCCCCCACCCCCCACTCTTGAAATGAAGAAAATAAAGCTTAAAAAATTAAAGCTTTGTGCTACTTTTGGGACTCCAGGACAAGTTCTTGGAAGTAAGCAGGGCAGTTTTTATTTTTCTTGTTGATGGATAAGGTTAAATGGCTTCTGTAATTCAATAGTGAATCCAGAAAAATCCTGAATTTAGACTATTTCAGGAAGATAATAGGTTTAGTATGATTTCACAATGGATGAGAAGCCCCCTACACCCTAGGAGCCAGAGAGAGGGATGGTGGAATGATACAGGGGTATGAAACCCTCACAAGAGAGATGGGACAGAGGTTACTCAAGAATTTACAATACTTCATAACGTGACTGAGTGTTGCTCCCATGATTATTTAGTGACTAAAGTGCCATTTCCAGGCCTACTCCATACAGACTGTAATTTGTCAGGATTTCCACACTTAATGTTGTATGGGAAACCAAAAATTTGAGCCTTTTCTGATGAGAGATGCTTAGTTAATTGCTTTTACATTTTAGTAGGTGTCAGCTTCCCTAATGAAACATAGTATACATGCCCAATTATGGGCAATTACCACTTGGGAATGGCTGAGACTATTTCTTTAAGAACACATCTTCTTAAGGAAATTAATCAAGAGCTCCATGTGGTATATAGGAGAGAGGATGGGATTTGTGTGACACAGGTCTGGGTTTGAATCCCATCTCTAACTAACCACAGTACAGAGGACACGTCCCTTCACTGAGCCTCAATTTATTCAGTTAATAATGAGAATAATATCCACACTTTCCTGGGGTCTTGGGAAGACTAAAGGAAATGAAATTATGTTTATTAAAATCAGTTGACATTCAAAAAGTAAACTCATCAAGATGAACCCATTGGGTCACATTCTGTAGGTAAGATAAGACTCTCAGATAACAGATGCCATGATCTTAAGAGATGGACCATCATACCTTTCTGGATATATTCGCACTGCAAAAATTATTAACACTGTGGATTCATTAGAAGCCAAATTAAGCTGCTTTCCCATGCCATGCCACTGTCACACAGGATGCATGCTCTGGGCAGATTTCACGCATTTTTGTCTTTGGGTTGGCAGAACTGTCAAATGCCACTTTTGAAAGATGAGGCTATCTACAGATGCTTGCATAACACAGTTAAGCAGAGAAACAAAAATAAAAATATCCCTTCGTCATTTACTGTGGGCTGAATAGCTTCTGTTCATGCTCTCAAATGCACTCTCCACCCTGCTCCCACTGCCCTGGGCCCAGAGAAACACATCTGTACAACTCCATCCTGGCCTCCTTGCCTTCTGGTTTACGGCTGAGCTCTGTTAATAGGGATCGGCGGCAGAGATTGGGAGCTGAGAGTGAGTGAGTTAGGGGTATTTAAACCCTTTTCACGTTATGCAGACATAGAATATGACAGTATTTATGTGGGTTACTAGAGTAAATGCATAGCAACCCATAGCTAAATTGACTGGCGCAAGCCCAGCCTGGTGTCAGGATGCTAAGGGGAATTACTTTTAAGGACACCTGTAACCCATTAGTGACACACTGGGGCATTGCCTTAGTACACCTCAAATTGCCCATGTTCACAAGATGTGCTCAGTAAACTTCCCACAGATGTGAATGAATTTTTAATTCATAGTAAAAACTCAAGATTTGTTGTATAATTCTTGTTTGGTTATGACTGAATTATTCCCAGCCCTTTACTACTGCATATAGCAATTACTTCCAATAACTATATAGAAGTGATATGTCATGGTTGATGCGAAACTCAACTGTAAAAGTAAATATGATCACACATGTAAACAGTTGCTTCAGTTAAACACAATAGCACCATGTTCACTCTTCATGTGTACTACATCCTTAAGAACAAATCAAAAGCAAATCATGCAGTGTTTACCGGGTCCCTTCTCACAAGCTCTCCGTTGGGTACTACTTCAACCAGGTGGATGATGATAATCATAGAATTCAGAATATAAGTCAGAAACATGTTCTTGTGCAGAGTTACCCTTTGGCAGCCAAGGTTCCTGGAGGAAAAAGTAACAGAAAGCATTAACCGGTGCCAAAAATATTGACATACCTGGAAAAAATTTTTTTTGGTAATATTTGTATTATTTCCTTTAGCAATAGACGAGAGACATATAGAAATAAGTGAGGCTGGTCCCATCTTTAAGACTCATTACTACTTTTCTGCCTGATTTTTAAGAACAGTTTTCTAGTCACGGTAGCTCATAGTTTTCAGTCCTCAGGGTGACTTCATACAATAACTGAAAGAGTGAGTGATAAAATCACTTTTAATTATACCAAATGTCATGAAATTAATTAAGAGAAGGACTCTTACAAGAGAAACCATTAGGGTTTGGAGTGTGCTTCAGATGAAAAGTCGAATATTCATTGATGTAACCAGGCAGAAATTGTGTGGCAAATGGGATAACAGAGCATGAAGTCAGAACCAAGGCTGCCCTTGACAAAGTACTGAATCTGTGTCCTTGACCCATCACAGACACAGACTTTATTAAGTCTCCGTCATTCTTCTCTTTTGCTATTTTTTCCAACGTCTTCGTATTTCTCATATTCCAACTGGAATCAACTCTGTGGTTCTCCCTTTCCACATCCTCCTGATGGTGGAGCTCAGACACAGGCACAGAATTCTACATAGGCTCAAATTTGATCTCATTATAAGGCATATTGTGGTTTGGATCTGATGAAACCCATCCACGTGCCACTGCTTGTTGGCATAGCCATTTCCCACCTTTTGGACACTAAAGAATTTGTTGGAATTTTCATTCCTTTCTCCTCCATTTCATAAGCTTGTACATACGTATTTGTGTGAAGATCACATAAATAAACATTAGTTTGGATATCCTATTCCGCTTTTTGATGCAAATGGAGAGAGTCCTGCAGGATGGCTGTAACAAAATTGGAATGATTATCCAAGAGGAATAAAAATCTTGCATTTACCATAACTGATCCAGTCAAAAAACATTTAGCATAATGTGAAAATCTAAAACATTCAATTAATGATGCCAATGACTGATCATAGTAATTATTCCTAATTCATGGAATAAAGTTAGGATTCCAGGAATTTTGAAAAGGAAATTCTGGGGAAAGATGGAATATGAGAATGGTCTGGCTTTACTTTAACAATGCTTTCCTAAATTTCGAATCAAAAGAAAATGCAATTACCTGTTGTAAAAAGTCGATTTAAGTAATAAGGGCATCTGTTAAAACATATTTTGATTATTGTAACTACATCTTTCAACATTCAGGAAGCACAACCATTAGTAAGTAGTTAACACAGGATATCTTAAATTTTTCAACTTGCTGAGCAGGGATAGAATGCAGAACTTTATATCCAGGAAGGGTTTAGAGAAGAACTTAAACACACGCATGTGCACACACACACACACACACACACACACACACAAACACACCCCTGTACTACTTTATTTGACAGCAGAAAACTCTGTTAAATAAACCAAACATAACTTGCTCTATAATAGTACTATAAAAGTAGGTTGCAAATTTAAGGCTTTAAAAAGAAAAAATTACTTATGGGAAACATCATACCCATTTATACTGCATAAACTCTTCAATATTGCAACTGGTACATTAAACCTGTGACCTGCCATTTTCCATATAGTCATAATAGCATTTCATAATTCTTCTCACTGGGGGGCAAATATCTGTGGCCTCATTACTGGATTCTGCCTGCCTTAAACCAACGACACTTGGCATTATCCAGAACTAAAGAGTATGGATAAATGCATCACACAGTGCCGCTGTTCTCATGCCTGGTTTTCTTCTGATCGGGTAGAGTTCAATAATCTGCTGATATACAACATTAGTTTAAAGGACTGGTTAATGCTCAATCTTCTGTGTAAACCAAAAATCGACTTCTTCTACTTCTAGCTTATTACTCCCTGGCCCTTTTATCCTTACTTTATTATTTTTTTCTCTTAAGACCACCTTCTGACATATCATATATTTGTTGATTGCCTGTTATTTTCTCCGTTTCTTTCACTAGAGTGAGAGTGCTAAAGGATTTGTTTTGTGCACCTAGAACAGTGTTTGACACCTTGTAGGCTTGATACTCATGTTTTTTAATTAAAAATCTTTACATAAGAGCAATTTCCTTCTTCAAGCAGTGGCCAGTAGTTTTCCATTATATCAGAGAATTACATTAAGTGCTAGATTGTGTAATATCTTATACTTTGAATCATACTGAACATTTGCCAAGTTCTTACTATAGGTATTAACTACCTAATATTGGACATTATGCTGTTGTTCAACAGTAGCTAAAACCTGTATGTGGTACGGTGTTAATTATATAATGAGAAAATGAAGGTTTAAAGCTGGATAAACTATTAGACTCCAAAGGAAGAATATGACTAGTATATAATAAGAGTTTGTGTCTTAAAGTTTCAATATAATTTCTGCTTATTGAGTTTAAAAAAATTTTATTACACTTACTTGACAACATTTAAACTCAGCTTTTTGAAGCAAGTTAGAGTTACTTTAAATTTATTAAAATTCCTTCAGTAATCTAACACATATCACTGTGTACCCATTTAAAAATCCAACACACATTACCATATGGTTCAGACCTTTGGTAGATACTAGGGATATATGGATGAACAAAACAGCCTCTGCCTTCAGAGACCTTATATGCTAAATAACTGTTTATTTACTCTTATTATGATTACTGCTCTGAAGGAGAGGTATAGGATGCTAAAGAGGGTAACTGAACTTAACATGAGTAATTATGCGCTCAATTGTTCTCAATGCAAATATCTTGTTGCTTGAATGAACATGATCTGTCAGATCTGAAAGGTCTTAAGTAGAAAATAGCACAACCCTGATGTTAGCTATACTTCGTTCCTCTTGATTAAAAGAAACAGTTATTTAGATAGACAGAACATTGCTTACTCTTTGCAAGACAAGGAACCCTAAGTACTATAGATTCTCTAATAGCAGGAGGATAAGAGAACATAATTGACATCTGTCTTGGCCCAAAGTGTCACTCAAATGTGAGGAAGAGATAATGATTTACCTAGGTATGAATCTCAAGATGTCATACTTTAAGACTAAAGCTAGATGTTATTTTCATGGTTTTAGCTTACTTGGGGTAAATCTGCCACACTATTTGTTTCAAATAATTGGGACCCTATGTATGTATGTGTGTGCTCTTGGGGAGCTTGTAGTCATATGAGAAAGCATTTATATTTGCCTTGAGTTTTGCATATTGCATAAAACAGTCTGATATCAGAGGATAAGGAAGAGCAGTGTTCAGTCCTTTATAAGACAGTGTAATTATAGTCACATTCAAAGTAAATGAGGAAAGACGCAAGCAATGAAAAAAGTAAAAGTTGTTTTGAATTTACTGATGCATGAGAAAATGTGCATTGGAATAACTGTTGTGATTAGTACAAGGAGTCATATCTTTCAGTGTAATGCTAAATTTTTCTTTACCTGGCTATCATATTTTGTTCACAATAGACCAGACAAGTGAGGAGAAGGGGAGGGAATCATGGAATGGACTGCATTAAAACTCCTAGAAGAATTTGAAACCCAATACTCTTTATATCTTTCCCCTCTGACAAGAGACTTTATACCTTTGGATTTAGCACAAAATCTTTATCCTTAAGGAACTCCCTTTTGATCATAATTCTTGCTTCTTTTCCTACTACCACTATTCTATGAGTGAACAGTTTACCAAGATATGACTGGCAGTTATCTTTTGTGTCCTGTTGTGTCAAGGGTGGGTTGGGAGAAAGGAGGTTATCTTTGGTGCCATTGATTTAGTGGTTTCTTTGGAGCAATAGGAAGGCAGCTGGAGATGTATTATAGTGGATGCTATAGAAGATAAAGTGTTATCTATCCATCCACTATCTAGATGTGACAGAATAATAGTGAATGCTGATGAGTAGAGAGGAATCAGTATTGCTTCTGGAAGGTCCCAGTGGAAAACCTCCTTTTGTGCTGATATGGCCAATGTAATGTAATGTAGACAATGTAATGCAATAAAGACCCCCCCCCCATCTTCCAACATATATCTCTATTAACTTTCAGGCAAGAGTAATTAATATTCAAAATTTAACAGTAAGTAAGGCATGAGTATCAAGCAGTTAAAATGGATGATAATGAATGTTCTATTACTGTGCTTTCCTGAGAAAAAAGAGTTAGATATTTAGTAATTTAGGATTCTTCCACAGAAATGTCAATTGATAATTCTAACTGGAACTGATGGGATAAGTGAATTTTATTGCAAACTTGCTTAAAATGGTCAGGAAATGCACACAAATAAATGTCCACTTATGTGGCTTTCTCAAGCCTGTCTCCCCTCGGGGTATCTTCATCTTAACTCTCTTGTTGACATTTACTATTGGCATGTAGTAGTGAGGAGTCTTGCTGAATAAATTTGATGTTTCTATTTAATCCCTCTCCATACTGTTGCTCCTAACTATTTTTCCTGCAAAGAAAATGAGTATATATGAGTAGTTTCCCAGATTTTTAGCAGCTACGTATTGGCAGTTCCACAGCCTCCCGTGTATTTAGTGACATTAAATTCCTCTGCAGGCTTTCTTAGCCTGCTGGTTTGAGGAGGACACCTGCAGGGTTATTCCTTTTTATAGATCCTATAAGGCACATTTGATGAGTTGAGAGTGAGTTTCAATGGGATGATTATGAATGGGGCATTAGGTCTGAAAAGTGGGGCTGGGTGTAACTTCTCATTTTGGTTTCATGAAATTTTTATGAAATTGATTGTTTGGATTTTGCAAAATAACTCAACCCTGGGAATGTGGAATTAAGCAAGGGAATTATGATTTTTTTTTTTTTTTGCTCAGGTTTACACAGATGATGCATCTTAAACTCATAAATCATAGAAGCTTCCACTGTAATATGAAGTAGAGACCTTAAGGGTGATGTTGAACATTGAGAACAATTTGGGGAAAATGTTGCTAATTAAAAGATAAAATCCAATGATAGATCAGAATTACCTTCTTTTAATATTTATGAAATGCAAATGTAAAGAAAAAAATCTGAAGATTCAGAAACATACTTTAATTTTAAGAAAAAACACAAATGCCCTGGATATTTTTAGTTTGAGCAGGTTTAAGACAAAATTAAGAACAAGTATAAAAATCATGTGTGACTGCTTTTAGATCTGAATATTTGATATCTCAGCATGTGTGTTTTTCATATCCTATTTGTCTCTTGTTGTATGTGCTTTGGAGAACAAGCTATTTCGGTTTATGTCTCCCCATTATCACACTCAGATTATAAATCCATAAGAGCTGGTTTTCCTCCCAAGATTAAAGTTGCTGTTTGGTAGGCTTTTGGAACTGAGAGATAGTAGGACAATATTAGGTGCTTTCTAGTCAATCTGCCCCCAAATTCTCTCATGGGTTCAGCCAGATTAATTGTGTTCTGGGTCTAACTGGAGTTGAGAAATATTTTACTTTACTTATGTGCTGTACTTTTAAACACCCATCTTCAGTGGCTTAATACAGCAATGAGTGTTGAAAGAATACTGCTATTTTCTTTGCTGATTTGGCTCTCACATCCTATCACTTATTTAAGTGACTGGAGAAATGTTCCCTGGACATTTTTTATCTTTAAACTCCTGAATACACTTATTAGTTTCACCATTACAAACTTGGGGGCTTTTTCTTTCAATTTTTTTATGGTTACATTAAAAATTTTAAAGGTGAGACTTTTAGTTACAGACTTTTTAATCAAAGTTGTATGGGAGCCATGATGATGTATTTATTCACCGTGGTCAAGTGCAGTTGAAAAATGAATAGACATTCCAAGATTAATCATGCTGTGTGTTTACTCTGTTGTATTCTGATCATTATAATTGAAAATACTCGTCTATTCTAATTCTAGTAATTGATCCCTTATGTCTTATTGCTTTGTTTATATCTTTCTCCTGTTAAACCATATATGGAAAGAGCTCATTCTGTTTATTTAATTTATTATTTATTTATTGTTATTTAATTATTATTATGCAGTTAACAAAAAATTGCTATTCAATTACGTTCCTTTGTCAGAATAAGAATCTTGACTATATAAGATATAGACATAATATGATAATGGTATAAGATAAAGGCAAAGATTAAAAAGGATCAAGGAAAAAAATAATAGTAGTTGTGTTAAGGGTGTGTTTACAGGTGATTCCCCCCCTTGGGTTAGGCTTCTTTAGTATTATCATGATAATATTTTAACAAAAAATCAAATTAAGATTCTGTTATACTATATATGAATCACTGTATATTTAGTTACATAATCACATCTGTAAAGTGTGGAGGATTATTTGTAGTCTGAGCCTATGAAGGAGCTTTTCTTTACCATTTATATAATACCACTGCAACTAAAAAAAGTATTAGTTGAAGGAGACAGCCCTGTAATGTAGAAATTAGAATTCTCATGAAAGGGTAACGTAGCGCCTCCTGCCTTTGATTTAAAGGAACTACACTAAATTTAGGATGTTTCTAGAACTGACTTTAACTTACGTTACTATCTCACGTGCATTATGAAGTCATTCCTGAAAAAAACAGATTTAAAGTTTCAAATTCTCCATTAATACAAAATCAGTAGTTATACCAATGTTTTGTCATATATAATGCAATCAAGTACATAGACACAGCCTTGGAATAGAAACCTCATTGGGATTTTACTCCTCACAGTGTCTTAGGAGATAACTGTGGTGGATGATGCCAGGTTTGCAAGGGCAAAATACTGACACTTGACTCTTCTTCCAGAGATTCTCCTTGGTCTTGGATGAGTGAGTCAAGGCCAGAAGGGAGCCTTACCTTCCTTCTCTGACTAAACACTATCATGGCCTCAGTAGCCACACTTCTCCACCGGCCAAATCCACTTGTGATACAGCTCATAATTAGGCAAGGTGCATTTGAACTTCTGGCCATGACCTCCATATTTTAGGATGGGGGTAAAAGAAGGAAGAAGAGCCTCTCCTCAATACTTCCTGCAACCTTAGCGATGGTAAGTGGAGCCTTTAACATGTTAACAGGATACCTATGGGCTCACAGGACTGTTTCATTTTGGGAAAGGCATATTGCCTTTGAGAATTATACGATTCCACCTTATTTTTCTCAGAGATAGGATTAAAAATTGTTTTAATTAATTTTATTTTCCTTGCTACTTCATGACTCTTGGTGGTGCATTTCTCTTGTGATTTGCAGAAGATCACCCTTCCCCCAACTCTTGCAGAGTTAACCATTTATTTCAGTACCTTAAATAAGAAAATAAAAAGCAGATGCTATGAGGGTACTTACTTGAAAAACACGAAAATCCCCAGCGAAATCACCAAGGTGAAAATCGACAAAGAATGACCCACAATAGCCAAGTAGTACAGGACATATGCGCTCTGCAACAAGAGCAACAACGATGAAACAGTTATAAAAATAAACAGGCAGATAAATGATAATAGAGGAGGGAAAATAGTTTCTATTTTTAATATAAGTGTAATTCAACAATTGTTCTCCTTTAAAAAAATCTAAAATTATAACATATTTCAGAGAAATTATATTGAATTATAATATTTGGGGTTAACAAGTTAAATGATATAAGATTATCAGTTATACTAGAATTTGCATGATGTGGTGGGAAGAATGTAAGACTGGATTCATCAGAGCTGTTCTTTACTCAGAGATTAAGTCTTTGTGTGACTCTCATAAGTCAGCCACTTCACCCCTCTAGATCTCAGTAGTTTTTATCTGTAAAATAATTTGGTCAAACTAAATGATTTTTAAAATAATTACATACTACTTATAAGAAACATAATTAAATACTGGGATACAGAAATACTGGACATAAAAGGATGGGGAGATGATGATCTAGGTAAACACTAACCACAAGAAAATGGGTGTAATATCATATAGGTCCAGAGCTCAAGTCAGAGAGATAAAACAATTTGTAATTTCTATTCACCTAATAATATCAGTTCAAACCACATAAACATAAAGCAAACGCTG
This sequence comes from Panthera pardus, assembly GCF_024362965.1. NCBI lineage: Eukaryota > Metazoa > Chordata > Mammalia > Carnivora > Felidae > Panthera > Panthera pardus. Next base: position 96,512,036 of record NW_026527013.1, read on the forward strand.
ACACCACTTAGTAATCAATAGAACACACAATACAAATGCAGTATAAATAAGTTGGATAATTTCTGTGAAGTTTTTTAATTCCTGGTAGAATGTGGCATTTATGTACAAATCATGACCCTTCTGCATTTGATTCTTGTCACTTTACTCGTGAAGAGCCTGATATTGAAGTACTGATTCCACTAACAGGCTCTCAAAGCATGCAGAGTCCTTTGTTTGGTTAAATGCATTATTGCTGAACAGAAGCAAATATTGCTTTTCTAGGAGTTTGAATTTCAAAATGAACTAATCAACATCTCCTGAATTGTGGCTGTTCACCACTTGACCGGGTATTTGCATATTATTTGCCATTTTCATTGATACTACTCTCCTAACAGAATGCTTTTTATCTTTGCAGAAATGATAATTAAGGTTGGAGTCGTTGGTTTATATCTAGAACTTATGATAAAGACTTCAAAATAGCCTATAAGCCCCTTCTTAGGAAGTATTTAGGAATCTTTGCAAAAAAACAGATACTCAGCTGCTGTCTTTTCTCCCACCAATTCATTTTCTGGCTATTTTGTTCACTTTACCACTAGACAAAACCAGGAGTGGCATTTTCTAAGAGTTCTTCCTTTTAAATAGTTCACCATGTAGAATCCCCTTGTCATTGAAAGTACTGTTTTTAATTTAGATATATGCTCATGACCCATCCTCTGTCACTATTTTATTTTTATCTCTGTATATTTTTATTTCTAAGAAAATTTTATATAATTGATTTTCTTTCAGTTGCCTCCAGACTACTTTAAAAAATATTTATTCTTTTGAAATAAAGTTGTCTAAATGTGTAAGCTTAAACCAACAGCTCATAATTTAGTTGCCATTCTTGGTGTCATTCTTAAGACTGAGAAGTGCTTTTTTTTTTTTTTAATAAATGCTAAGATTCTTTCTTCAAAACAAAAAAAAATTTTTTTGCCTGTATATAGATGGAAGATTTGTTCAAAGAATTTCAATCATTATGTTAGGTGCCCAGAGGGGAACATTTACTCTTAAAATCCTTTCTTTCTATCTCAGATGTGGTTAGAATGAGAAGGTCAAATATGGCAGCCTGAAGAACTACTTACTTGGATATGTACTCCTTATAACAATTGAGTTAACAGGATTACAGTTTTTTCATGTAAAATCATAATTAACACTCATTCAGGTATTCCTTACTTGGTGACATGTCATCTCAGTCAGACCTTATTACGTAAATAGCTCTCCATTAGGATGTAGACATGCATCTAATTCTCAGAGGTGACTATGCAATTTGTAAAGCGGTAACCAGCGTTGGTACCCCCAGCCTACGCCTGTGACAAGATGTCCTTCTGGTCTCTAGTCAACTGGTCTCAAGGCTACCTGTTCATCTTGTTTGTTTTTTGCTGTTGTTTTGTTTTTAATAAAAGGAAAATTTTCTATACTCCTAAATCTTCACTGTAGCAAACAGAAGCACTGATGAGCTTTTAGCTTCCAACTCAGTAATTATTTAGCATGCAGGCCTATCTTTGAAGGAAACAAAAGGTTTCTACTGCTGTGTGGTTAAACACTGACTGTTTCTCCCAGCTCAGTGGGAAAGAGGAGGCTGATTGTGGGTTTAGTGATTTTTTTTTTTTTCAGATTTCTCATGCATTTGGAGAGTAAGTATCTGGGTTTTTCCCATTGGCTTAAATGTATCCAAGCAGAGATGATACTAAAAATATTTAACAGGCAGTAAGACAAAAGTACTTCCACTGAAAATAACCTAAACTGCCACACCTGTATCTACAGGCTGATGGGCAGCCCCATTCTAAGGGTTCCTTCAAGCCCTGATAGTAAAACTCTAACTGGCATCTTGGGGGCAGGGAAGAGGGGAAACTGTCACTTTGTGGCTTGAGGAAAAATCTCTAATTTTGGAATTTTTCTCACAGAAGAGACATCTTAGAGAGTCCCTGGAAATGCTGCCTAATGTCTGAATGGGGAATCCCATCATCTTTCCCATGGACACTATTTGCCTCATTATAAATGGCCTGATTCTATATGCTCATGGAACTCTTTGACACCAGGTGCCAAAACAAGAAGTAGAATGTCATTTTTTTCTAATACTACTTCATAGAGTCCCTAGAAACTTACAGGCCATTATCTGATTTCCTTCTATAAAATAGGTTGGCTTCTTGGTAGCAGGTGTTTCATAGTGATGCATATATTTCTGTGTAAAAATAATGGCATTCTCACCCAATACAGAAATTTGAAATAGAACCTACCTTCAGTTTCTCAGGAGTGAAAGCATTACACATAGTATAGTTGGACCAGGTTCGATTGTTCTCAGGATGTTTATACCAAACCCCTTTCTCATCACAGTATTTTGTAACCTTTTCTGTTAAGGAAACACAATTATTACATTATTATCTCAAACTACCAAGAAGGAAAAATAAAGCTTAAAAGCCATGCCACAGTGTTAATCACTTTATATAACTTGAATGTGAATATAGGTCAATGGAGACCATCATGAAGATGTATTGTGCACAATGTTTTAGCATGCGTTGTCTCATTTTATCATCAGCGAAGCCATGTAAAACGGATGTTGCTATATCTCCATTTTGTAAACAGGAAGCAGAGAGTGAGAGAGGTTATAGAGTTTGAAAAGTCACTGGATAGTGGGTCAGCTAGGATTTAATGTCCGGTCGGTTGCACTAAAAAGTGCTACCTATACTGTACCTCATATTTTTTTAAAACCACATTACATTTCTGATTTTAGATAGAAACTATATGAGAAGAGCAAGACCACATCTTCATTTATATGCAATATTTATTTATTAGGTTGACTGTATGAAACCACAGTTTTTGTGAGTCAGATGGTCAAATATTGGCAATTTCATACAGTTAAATCCAAGAGAACAAAGAAGTCCAAAACTAAGAGGTGTATCAAGAAATAATTTTTGTGCTTCTCAAAAATATTTCATTTAAATCATCTCTTTATCCCACAGAGGGCATACTAGGGGTGTATAGATTTAGCCTTCGCTATTTATTTCTTTAACCATCTCTCAGGTGATAGTGAAATTTGCTGATTTGGCTGGATTGGCATTTTAAAGATCTCCACCTTGCTATGGGCCAGGCACTGTGCTAAGCACTTTGCAGAATTATTTTCTTAAATGTTAATAATGACCCTTTAAGATGGGTATTGGTCTTCCCATTGTACACATGAGGAAACTGAGGCTCAGATAGATTGAGTAAATTCCCCATCTATGGCTAGCAAGTAGGAAGGCCAGGGGTCAAATCCAGGTCTGGTCTGCTTGATTCCAAAGCTATTGTGCAGCTAGTTAACTCTGTATTAAGGCTCATAGTTCTGTGGACAAGTTATCTACACTCCATTCAGTGACCCAAAGAATCATAAATAATTTGTTGACTGTAAGATAGTATTTAAAATCTAATCTGATTGGCTATACAAATGGAAGAAAAAATTATATTGAGTTAAATAAAATAGAAAATAATGAACAAATGCACATTGAAATGAATGCACTTGCCAAATTTAATCTGAGTTATTCTGACTTCCTCTAGTTCTCCAGAGTACCTCTACAATGCACTTATTGCCTTAGATATCATAAAGCAACCTCAAATTGGTATAATATGCAAATAGGTTTTACCAGTGTATTTAGAACCCTTACAAAATTTTGATTTTTGATAATTTCCTGGGAAAAATATTTTTGAAGCATTTTTCTTCATTGGCAAAGGCAAAGAGCTGTCCCACCTGTGGATAGACCTTTTATTGTATCACTTTTGGGGTTTTTTTTTTTAGCTCAGGATGTGGGAGTCTGAATCACATACTAATATTTGGAGGAAACTGTTATTGTTTTAAATACTAAGAAAACAATTCATGTAAAAAAAAAACCTTATTTGTCTAAAACATCACTGAGATCTCATAATATTTAAAATAATTTTCTATCAGTATTTATGGTTAGTCAATCAATATGCTAAGAGCTAGTATGAGAATTCTTTTATCTTTGGCAGATTTTAAGGGAAATTAAAAATTTTTAATTATAGAACTGAAACAGGTGCTATCAAATTAAACACAAGATTCAAGCTTAAAACTGTAGATTTGTTTGTATGTCTACTCTAACAATTATTTCAAGTGGATGAAAAAACACATTCTGCAAGCAAAAGATGTTTTCAAGCAACCTATGAGACTCATCATTGCTTAATGTAAATTTGTTAGAAAGTTAAATGGAAAAATTTTTAATTGTAGATTTGCTGAGATAGCCATTGGACAAAAACTATATAAAGAATCACCACTGAGGGGTGCCTGGGTGGCTCAGTTGGTTAAGTGTCCAAGTTCTGCTCAGGTCATGATCTCATGGTTTGTGAGTTTGAGCCCCGTGTTGGGCTCTGTGCTGACAGCTCAGAGTTGGCTTTGGATTCTGTGTCTACCTCTCTCTCTGCCCCTGCCCTCCTCATTTTCTCTCTCTCTAAAAAATAAATAAGCATTCAAAAAAAAAAAAAAAAAAAAAAGAATCACCACTGGACACCAACAATATTTCAAAAAAGGGTTAGCACTAATCAGCATAGAAAAATTGATATTGACAATTGGTCAATGATTTTGCTAATGCTATTTGTTGAAGCTTCTTGCAATTTTTAGAAAAGTGGCTTGCAGTGCAGCATCTTATCTTTATTATATTGTCAGAAACTAGCTTATTACTTTATCAAAATGAATACAATCTGTTTTAACAACATTATTTAGCTATGTAAGGCAAAATATATTCTATGGAGGAGGGAGGGGTGTTCCTCCTCAAGAAGTCCATTCCAATCATGGACAAGACTGTAGGAAATATTATTTTGTTTTGATGTCACTAAAGTCTGGATCTAAGCATTTCTTGCTTCTACCTGTTACAGCTATAAGAACTTGTCCTCCCCACCTGGCAAGTCTTTCAATATTCAAAGAAAGGATATGTCTACTCTAACTTCCCTTTCCAAACCAAACATCCCTATTTACTCACACTACACAGTTTGCTGTCCCTTCATAGTCTGGAGCCACTCTGCATGTGCTCTGATACTGGTATTTCCCTAAAATATTTTAAATTTGGACTGCCCCATGAAGAGGGCAGCATGCTTATTTCACTTTAGATTCATATGGAGGTTTTACAGATGCTCAGCTCCAATCTCCAGAGATTCAAATTTGATTAACTGGAGAGGTAACCAGGCATTAGCATTTTTTAAAAAGCTCACCAATTCCAAAGGGTATCAGGGTTGAGAATCATTGTCCTAAACCATGTTGACCATCTTGGCGCTGTGCCATTAATGTTGACTGAGTGACATTAAGATCAGGGCCTTAAGCACCTCCTTATAAATCTGCTTTTTACATTCTAGCATATTCCTTCAGGCCACCAGCCTCTTTTGAATTTCAGTGCTGTTATTCACTCTCTCATGACCCGTCTTTTACCAAGCACTTTGTCTAAAATGAAATCTCTGTCATTTCATGAAACTGTTTTGTTTATCATCAAGGTGTAGCTTTGGGTCAATGGTAAAATCCTAAAGAATTTACGTTTGGTGAAATAGGTATTTTTAACATGTGTTTTTCTTTTGAAGTGGATTTGTCCCCCCATTGAGAGGGTTCTTTCTACAAACCAGGCTGATAAGATGGATCTATGCCTGGAAATCCCTGTTTTGCTGACCAAAAACTTGCCTTTTAGTCAGTAAGTATAGCCATTTTGGCAAGAGCCCATTGCTGCTTTGGAACTGGCCTTGTAGTCTCAGTTGCAGAAAAGCTCTTTGTGCCAATCAAGTTACTTCTAATGTAGTTGTCAAGTCAAGATTAATGAAGCATCATTTACTGGGAAGAGTCAATAAAAGATGGAAAGATTATCATCAAATAGCATTTAGTTAGAGTTTACAGGAATGTAGTGCTGAGCAGGGGCAGAGCACTAAGCCCTTCCTCTTTTCACAATGAGAATTTTCAGCAGTGGCTGGCCTGAACTGGTTTTTAAAGCAGTCCCCCGTAATCTCATTTTCACTATCTCTGTCTTACTGGGGTGGAACTTTGGATCTCATCCTTGCTAGATGCACGAAAAGCATCTCTCAAACATTGATACAGGGACAGACTAATTTCTCTGCTCTAATCTGGATTCCAGAGACTTTCTTGACTAGATTTTACCATTTGACTATTGTTTCTATCTTAACTGATGATCTCACTTTCGGTCTGTGCAGCAGTAAACTCTTGCCATTCATTATCAGTGAGTAAAGGGAAACAGATGGGCTGGTTGATCCCAAAAGATGGTAGAAACTCTGACCAAACAACTCTTGGAAAAATTTGAAAGTTAAGGTTGGTTTTTTCATACATAATCTCTTAAGCATGAAACAAACACTGATTCCTCTTCAAAATGCTAGTTCAATGAAGATCCTTCCTGTCAGGACCTTGGCATTCCCTTCCACTCACTGAATATTCCAACTCTCTTCCACTGAACCACTCCCAAAAGGACACAGAGGAAAATCGGCACTGTGAGGTGCGGAGGGATTACTGTGTTCTGTTATATCACATCTTGTTAAAAGGGATCAGGAGCTTGAGATGGAATGAACTGACTACCTGGGGCCCTGACTCCCAGCCAGCCAGTTCAACACCTAGAGCCACTTAAACACAGTCAGCAGACTGGGACTCAGGCACACCCAGGCACACTCTGCTCTCAGGCACAAACCTCACCTGTTAACTGGGATTTAAATCGTGTGTCTGTAGCTTAGTTTCAGCATATGGGTCTCTTTTATAACTAAGATTTATACTCCCTTTTCAGTATGTTAATCCCATATAGTATTTCATTAGGGCAGATTTTCTATCTAGTGTTTTGGAACAGAATTTTTCTGGCCCCAACACCTGCAGTCCCTGAAGCTGGGTGGCTACTGCTTTTTACTCCTCTGGTACAGTCTCGTTGGATACTGGGCTCTCCCTCCCATGGGCACAGCTACTTAGTGTATTGGTTGAGCTTTCCTGGTACCAGCCACTTTCTTAACTGGACTCTCTTTATTATTTAACACATTTTCATCTTGGCTATACATTTAATCACAAGCAGAACTTTAAAAGATCATGCCCAGGTTATGCTCCAAACTAATTATTTAAGAATATCTGGGGTGGTACCAGGCATCAGGATTTTTTTAAGTTTCCTAGGTTCTTAGCTAAGTTGAGAATCACTCATTGCTAACACCTACCCAAATCCATTCCCCTGATCCCCACGTAGCTAGTCTCTGGATTGAGGCTGTTATACAAACTCAAACATCTCTTTACACATTCCTTGCACTGCTCCTGACCACTAACTACCAGAGCATCTTGGATTCCAGATCTCCAATTTATTTGGATAGCTGACAGTTCAGAGATACATCTTGTCAGCGCTCTGGCTTCTCACTCCACTTGGTAGCTGGTACTCCTCGACCTTTATCCTGCCTAAGCATCCTGACCCAACTTCCAGTTACACCAGTGTGGCTAGATTAAGGCCTGAAGGAAAAACATGTCTTCCTTAGAAGGTTCTAAAGGTACTTCAATCTGCACAAGTTTGTATGGAGACTTAGAAATATTGCTTCCCAAATGCTTTTCCAAGACTGTTGCACTTACTTATATGTATTATATATATATAAGAGAGAGGGAGACACAGAATCTGAAGCAGACTCCAGGCTCAGAGGTTTTAGCACAGAGCCTGACATGGGGCTCAAACCCACAAACTGTGAGATCATCACCTGAGCTGAAGTCAGATGCTTAACCTACTGAGCCACCCAGGTGCCCCTGCATTTACTTACAAAGAGAGGGTTAGGTAAGAGCTCTAGGGACTTGGTACACTTGCAATTTTGTGTCAAATATTGTGTGAGTATAAAATGAGATAATATATATGAAAATGTTTTGAAAAGTTAAAAATGACACTCAATGAAAAGTATTCCTGTGTTACTTTTATAACTAAAATGAATTTGGTGTCACTCATTTACTTAACACACATTTATTGACTGCTTATGTTGTGCAGGGCATGGAGCTGGGTATTAGTATGATCCATTATAACAGCATTAGTCTTATTTACTGAACATATTTTAATAATCTACTGTTGGAACAGAAATCTAGTAGATGTCTAGAGTTACCACCTTCTGGTTTATTTTCCTTTAGACATGACAGTTTTATATAACTCTCTTTTTTTAAATTTTTTTAATGTTTATTTATTTTTGAGACAGAGAGAGAGAGAGCAGGGGAGGGGCAAAGAGAGAAGGAGACACAGAATCTGAAGCAGGCTCCAGGCTCTGAGCTGTCAGCACAGAGCCTGACATGGGGCTTGAACTCACGAACCGTGAGATCATGACCTGAGCAGAACTCGGGCACTTAACCGACTGAGCCATCAGATGCCCCTATATAACTTTCAGTGTTATATAAAATTTCCATTATGCATGCTATATCAGCCCAGTAGACCCGAACTCTAGACCAAGCATTTGCATAAGTTGCTAAATGTGACACAATTGAAAACTTAAGAACAACCACATTTAAGTAAAACTTCACAGTTTAAAAAAATTAATTTAGGGGTGCCTGGGTGGCTTGGTCGGTTAAGCGTCTGACTTCGGCTCAGGTCATGATCTCACGGTCCGTGAGTTCGAGCCCCGCGTCGGGCTCTGTGCTGACAGCTCAGAGCCTGGAGCCTATTTCAGATTCTGTGTCTCCCCCTCTCTCTGCTCCTCCCCTGTTCATGCTCTGTCTCTGTCTCAAAAATGAATAAATGTTAAAAAAAAAAATTAAAAAAAATTAATTTAAAATTTTACTAAAATTTAATAACAAATATTTAAAATATATAAAAATTTAACTTTTATTTAGAATTTAAGACCTAATGTACACAACTGACCAGTAATGCCACTTAAAAAATAAGGAGAGCTTGTAATATTTGTGCAACTGGGTAATACTTCAAGTAAGAAAATTCTTCAGAAAATGCTGAAACACAGAGTATGATTAGATAGATATCTTTTATATCTTATTTTCTTTTCAGAACCATGAAAATTCTAAAAGCGAAGCAAGATGTGAAATAAAAAGAAATATTTTACCTGATGGATCAAAGTCTGGAAAATAATCTGGGCAGTATTGATGGGACAGTACTCCAGCCGGTGTATCATCCCAGCACAGCCATCCATCCCAGGTACGGTTGCAATACGGACCTGATTATTCAGAAAGAAATTAACACTGTATTTGGAAAAAGTTGCAGAATCATCAGCAGGGATTTGACAGTGTTAAACAGGATCTATCTATTTAATAGATGGTTATTTTGGAGCTCTGGACATGCATATGGAAATATTAAAAAGAACAGCAACAACAACAAAATAAAGATATTCACTTTACCAACTCTTAATAGAGTTTACATTTTTAGAGGGTTTTCTCCATTTGCTCCTCAAAAGACATACATGTCATCTGTATGGAATCTTTCCTCTAAAATCTTTCCTTGAAAATGTCTCCAGAAATGCTGCAAAGAAATCTTGTGAAAGGTATATGCAGTATCACCCCTGGATCAGAGGCTTACCTTGAAAAAACTATATGTTTTTGTAACATATGGATCCTACTAGCCATTAACCTTCAAAGGGGTTGCCTTGAATAGTTCTATTCTTAATCCAAGGGTTTAAAATTCAATTGTTCAAAATTCCTGTGGGAGATGCATTTGTCCACAGTAAACAGGTCACACAGAAATCTAGTCTTATTATTTTAGAATCACACTTTGTTAGTAGCTAAAATAATGCTCAGTTTGAGTAGTTTATGTATTTATCAGCATTGGGTCTTAGTGGTGTCTCACTGCTTTCAAAATTTAATGTACCCTAAAATGTGAAGATTGACCTCTATAAAGCTATTCAAAAGAATAAGCCTCAGGCTTTGAAGGCAGTCCAAGAACAAAAAAAAAGGAAGGAAGGAGGAAAAAAGGAACTAAGGAAAGAAAGAAAAGAAGGAAGGAAAAGAAAAAAGAAAAAGAAAAAAAACAGAAAAAAGAAAAGAAATGATCATAGCACAAAAGTTCAGCCTCCCAAAATGATTAAGACTGAAGTGAATGAAGGAGTCTGCTCTCGCTTGGTCTCTGAAAATAAATGTGTTTCTATTGTTTCACTTGCTTCAGAAGAAATGATTTCTTCTTTGGGCAGAGATGCATCTAATGACTTTTCAGTTTCTTAAAAAACACTGAAACTACTGGAGACCGAAGAATAACATGTATCTATCTTTCTACTGTCTTGAGTTTTGTTTAAAAGAAATATTCTAAAAATAGGAAGTAGAAATTAAGTAGAAATTTAACTATTTAAAGGCAAACCATGTGTAGTAATAGAATATAGTTAACTGATATTCCCCCTCACCCCCAACACACACACCAAGCAGTGTTATCTTAGAATATACAAGGGTGTACAAGATCTTGTTGGGTCTTTTCAAATGTTTTAGGGGACAGGGAAGAGAACTGAAATGGATGTAGTAATGCTTGGCCATCACATAGCCCTCTATGGCTAAAAGAATAGGCTTGGCCCTGAAAATATTTGAACAGTCACATAGAGCATTCTAGAGAAGGTGACAGATAAACAATGCCTGCCTAGGAGATAGCTTTTTTCTAATTTCTCTGGGAACTGGGGCTAGAAAAGGAGAAGGAATAGCAATAGTTGCCAACGAATTGACAGTTAAGGGAAGATACTGCCTAATTAACCCAAAACAAGACAGGATTTTGACAGGATTCACCTGAGGCAAATTCTCTGCCCACCATTTTCCCATTCCCTTCCTATCATTTTCCAATTCTTCTCCCTCACTTCGTCCTGCATTGTCCCTCTTTGCCAGGTGTGAATACTGAGTTATTGTAGTAATTTTGTCATAAGTGTAGATGTTAGCCCAAAACCAGTTGGGTGGACTTGAGCAAAGAAAGTAGGCATGTGTCCAGCATGAAATATACAAGCATACCATAGTTTGAAAACCACCGTTAAAACTGCTGGCATATTAAAACTAGTCAACACATATTTACCCACTGAAGCAAAAAACCTTTAATGTTGTTTGAAACATATTTGCATACATCTTTCTTCTTACCTTCTCCTTGGTATGGGGGTAACTGCTGCATGCGGTCATAGCATTTGTACTGCGCATCCGTCATTTTCTTACGTCCTAGGACGTAGAGAAATGGCTCGGACTTCATATTTGGAGGATAGGTGTCATTTGAAGTGGCAGGAAGAATTGGGGTTGGGTGCTGTATTAAAAAGAAAAATCAGTCACTTATAGAGAGCAGGAGCCGGTGTATACAGAAATAAATGAGACAGTCAAAAAGTTTGAAAACATTTTCCTTCCACGAGCAACAATTATATATGGTCTCCAAGTGGAATATTTTTCTTCATAACTGAAAAGTGTATTTATATTTCATCTACAAATTCTACCTACAGATTTCATATATGCATTCTTTCCATTCACTACTGAAAATGTATAGCCCCCACTCAAACTCATGCACCTCTTTATCATATAAGATTGTTTTAATTTTGTTATCACTGTTAAGTTTAGAGGTAAACAAAACAAATAACCTGATTTCCAAAAAATACCAATATTAAATCAACTTTGCCTTCTTTGGAACTTCTAATAATCATGAATCATGTTATTAAAAATAGATATATTAGTGCAATAAGTAAACTTTTATATTAGATTCTTTCAGCTGATTTTTATTTCTGCTTAGATTACGTGCACTGCCAAAAATTCACTCCAGGTAGTCACAGAACAAACGAAATCTGTTCCTCTGAGATACTCTGCATTGGATAATTGGCTTTAATATCTTTAAATAGGCTTCTTCAGCAGGTGACCTACACAGGATAATTTATTTTCACTGCTGGAAATCAGTGCAAATCTTAAATATTTCTCTTAGTGCTTCTGCACTTTTGGTACAGGCTGTCACTGGTCATGATCACAGACTGACAAATTATCCTAAGTCATGTTTATATAGATTTCAATTTCTTTTGTGGCCATGATGTTTTTGGTGGTGCTTGAATCTGTGATTCTATACCCATGTTCTGCATAGAGACTTGTTCAGAGAAGACTGTAAGCTTCAGCTTGCACTGGCTTTTTCTTCTTCTGAAGTTAGAAAGTTGCTCTCTTTCTATCACACCTGTTAAACACATTTTTTTATTTGGCCTTATTCTGTCTAAATTATTCTAGGATTGAAGTTTCCCCAGCTGTATTCATGCCAGAAACAGTGTTGCATACTTTTCTCTATTCCTCACAGTCTCTAAGGCAAACTCATTTTTATTAAGTTGACCTGTATACCTCAGGCTACTCAGAGTGTAACCACACTGTTTCCCAGTGTATGTCATTGTGTGGATGTGGCATGCTTTCCTATCAGATAGCATATCACTAGATGCTAAATTGTACAATGCATAATACAATAAAAATTCAGAGTGTACAGAGGGCATGGTGCAAGAATAGTCAGTTACCATTACAGATACAAGGTAGAATTTCAACTGGACTTTGAGTATATGCAGTGTCTACATAGGCAGAGAGGAGAGGGAAGGCTTTCTGAATGAAGGGAAAGGAATGCGTATAGGTCCCAAAGGTAGGAAATGGCACGTATGAGACACAGTAAGGAAACCATTGTTCCTGGAGAGAAGCATATTTGGGGGTTAGTAAGAAATGGAGTCAAGGAAAATAAGATAATATAGAGCCCTGAGAAAACAAATCCAAAGTGCCTGGTGCAATGAAAGGCTCAATACATTTTAGCTAATATCATTAAAACATGACAATAAATTAAAGATGTACTGTAGGCTTTTGACCAGTGAAGTTTGTGAAAGGAAAATGTTAGTAAAATTCATGTGGTGGGCATCAGATGTTCACAGATCAGAGCTGGGGAGGGAGCCAGGAAGCTGAAGGCATGGACTAGAGCACTGCGTGAGGGAACAGGGAAGCACAACCCTCAGCACTTTCTCAGATAATAAAAACATATATTTGAATATAAGGACCGGAGAACAGTAATAGTCAAATAGCTCAGGTATTTTAACCTACATAATGGACAAGAATGGGAATACCTGAGAAGGGAGAAGTTACTAGGGGGAAGAACGTAAGTTCTCTTTTGTTCTTGTTTTGAAGGTGCCAGCAAGGCATCTGAGTAGAAATTGCTTGCAAACAGAAGAGGGTGAATACTTATTACATACTGTGATAACTCTAGATGGACACTTACTGTGGGTATAGTTGATACTACTCTTTAAATATTAGGATTGTTTCTAATTTTAATGCTTCTTGAATGTATGACAGAAAAAAAAGAGACATTAATGAACTCACAGAAATTATTTCAAATGTACAAATCCTTTACCAACATAGTTGAACACCATTCTGTTGTCATATGATCCTTCCCTACTGGTTTTAAGATCAACCAATCAGCAAATAGTCATTGAACTTTATCAGCCAAGCATTATGCTAGTGCTGAGTAAAATAAACATAGATCCTGCCCTCATGGAGCTTACAGTCTAGCAAGAAAGATCAACATAAAATATTTCCTGACACCAGGAACTGTGAAATGTAAAGAATCATTAATAATTGAATGCTCAGTATTCCTTCAGGAATTGGAATGTGGTTTGGGAGTAAAAAATACATATTTTTAATAGATTTCATGTTAAAGGCTTCGTTGTGGATTATACTAGCCTACATTTGTATGAATGCATGTGGCTGTGTGTGTTTTAACAATCTGACTAAAGATCATAACCATGGTCTTTAATAGATCATTGTATCTCCACAATAAGAGATATCAATTATAGGTTAACTTTATGCATCTATTTTAGATTCTTTGTAGCTCTATTCTTAGAATCTTTAATTGATGTGAGAATTATCATTTGATATATTATTTATTTATGGGTAATTTTCTCACCATATTCAAATGAAATTAGAAGCTGGAATGTGATGTCCAATATAAATATTTTCTGTCATTTATACTAGGTGTTTTAGATGTTAGGGAGCATCCTGTTTAAGTTTGGCATTCTTTCCAAAAGTAACATTCTGAATTCTATCTTTAATGGACTGGGTAACCAATTAATAAATGTTCCTGCACTAGTTGGAAATTCTTGTAAGCCGTGGGGAGTCATTATGTGCAAGGATACCAAGAGGAAAGCCTGGTACTTGTGTTTTCAATTACAGCATAATTTGTTTTAATGAAGTTTTAACATCAATAACAGTGTAGATATGACCATCTGAAAGAGCATGTGTATTTCATGTAGATGATAGGAGCATCAATCTTACCATTCTTGCAATATTGAAACAAACTCCAGTGAACTTGGTTTGGAGCCTGGTTCTATAGAGATTGTTTCAACACTGAAGGAATGAGAAATTAGAACTTCTGTCATAGATAAGACATAGTAATCTGAGTCCACTCCTTGTCTGGTTGGTGTGTGAGCAATGACTAGAATGTTTGCAGTGGTAACTGAATGTTTCAGTGACTTTCTTCTGAAAATAACATATATTTGAGGCATTCTGTCATATATGTATATATAACACATATGAAGATATAGACAGATAACGATTATATATATGATTCTAATAATGGAATTACTACTGCTTAAAAATAATACATATACAAATTTCATAAAGCTCATGAACATAGAAAGGTTTTGCTGGTGATTTTGTACCAATAAAAATGGCTAGTGAGGTGGCATAATTTTCAGCAATATAGAGACAAACAAGAAGCAGTAGTGATTAGATAAGACTACCAAGCAATGTGAAACACTTAAAAATATTTTAGTTATCATAAGTATTATGTTTATATTATACATTTTGGCACATAAATATTTTATGCTCAAATGAAGATAGAGATGAGATATTAAGGGCACATTGATGTTCTGGATAAGGATTCATGTTCAAAGTTTTTCATACAAGCCATCTTATATGATTCTCCCAAAGCAAAACAAAAAACAACCTCTTAATTGTTGTCCTATGCAGCAGTTTAGCCGCCGTATATGTGATGTCACTCCTAAAGGTTCAAGTAAATGGCGCCACACATACGACCACCAAGCTGCCACCAATACCTGCAGTCCGTAGCTGAAACACCGTTGTTCTTTCAGTTAATAAATACTTTGCTTCCCCCATGCCAGTTACTGTTCTAGGTACTGGAGATTCAGCAGTGAACAAGACTGGCAAGGTCCCTGCCCCCATGGGGCTCACATTCTAGGAGGTTTTGTGCACACTAATCATGGAGTCCGGTGGAAAGCAATCTGGTTTGAGTGGACATGTACTCAAGCAATTCCTACTTTGATGTAAGACAATCTTCCTACTTCTTGGTTTCTAGAAGCACAGAGACAAAACAATTACAGGACCATTCTGTGTAGAGCTTTAAGAAATGGTGCATCACTGCAGTGGTTCAAACGTAACGAATATGGGAACTCATGCTACAGTGCTGAAGGGAGAGATTCCTATTGATTTCCACAGACAGAATTTGTCTAAAAGGAACATGATTCCAGAATCCACAACTTGATATAACCAGCAGGGTTTTGACGTCACCATCCTTAATACTGACAATGTACATGTTGGAATTGTTTGTAGTTTTCAGTTACTTATACTTTTCAAAATAATAAAGGATAAAACAGAGCTTTGTAAAGTGTTAACCTGGTTCTTCCAGGTAGGATCAGATGGTTGGTATCCTATGTTTTTTCTACTTAAGCATTATTTAAACAACAAAACTGCTCCATAATGATAAATTCCAAGCAAATAGGGGAATACAGATAAGTTACCAACAACGAATGCTTCTCAGAAGAATATAGTTTTTCTGTGTCTTCATCATTGTTGCTATAATTATCATCATCACTACCTTTTTTTTTTAGAACTCACTATGTGCCAAGCACTGTTCTAAGCCAATTGCACTATTACAGATAAGGGAGAGGAAATGAGTAGGTGGTTTTGCTTGATGTAAATTGAGGCTCATGGAATGTGGTGACCCAAACTGATACTTTAAAGACCGTTTGGAAATCAGGTTGGTAGAATTCAACAAATATACTGACAGTGATTTTTCACAATAATGTATAAAAAAGTAATATTTTATAGTAATTAAAATCAGTACCACTTTTTAAAATAATTTACTTTTCTTGAAGGAGTATCAGTGTGGAACACAATGTGTGTTTTAGAAGGAAACTCACATATCAAAACTTTTTTTATGGAAGAATCCTCCAAATCAAATATATGATCCAAATACAAGACAGAGAAGCAAATTTCTGTTTATCACAGGAAAGAGAGCACAAAGCCATTTAAGTGCCCTGTACAGTATGTTTACTAGTAAAGAGATGCCCACAAACCATAAAATATTTCTGCCCATGGCTCAAATATATGAAATTATTTTAATCTTTGAATTTTGTAAAAGTTTTGAATAGAATTGATCTACTTTAGTTTTTTAGCACACCACAAATTATCTGTAGTCTTTATAATAAAAAAGGTGGAAACACTCAAACTGTCTTATATCTAGTTAAAGTTACTTTAGTTTTTCTTCTGTCAATGTTTAATATAATTATATACTTTATAAAATAAAATTATTTAGAGATATTTACATACAACTGATCACATAGGATTTAATTTAAGCTATAAAAATAACAATATCAATCATGAATAGAATATACCAATATTTCTGTAGCTATAGAATCTCATATAAAGCTTGATCATTTACAGACCAAATAAAATGTGCTAATATTTTCTACAATATTCTTGTTCCAGTGTTTTTATTATATTTACAATGGCATGAAGTTACCTGCATTTCCAAATAACAGATTACTTTTAGCAAACTATGTTGTATTTTATCTAAAGATTATAACATGATACTTTTACATAATAAAATAGACTATACTTAATATCCAAGTAGATGCAAAAGGACTACATTGACAATCATACCCATAAACCACTTATTTGATGTATAACATTACAAAATAAAAATTTCCTTAAAAATAAGATTTATGTTTATGGAATATTAGTGATATTTTCCCCTGAATAATGTTAAGAGAAACAGTTTATACAAACTTGTAAGCCCATGACTACACATTAATTAACAATGTAAATCCTGGAACCCTGGACTAGTTTTGTTTGCCTGAGTATAATAGGATCAGTTATTGACTGAATTTTATTGCCAGGTATCATTCATTGGCCAGGATAAGGATCAATACAACTCCCAATTTGTTTATGTAAAATTTACTCATCTCTCTTTCATGTGCTATGGAAGTTGATGTGATGGGGAGTTAACAAAGTTAACACAAATAAATAGGCAGGCACTGGTAGTATTTTCTAAGATAATTGCAGTTCTGACTACTTGCTAACCATTTAGGAAAAAAACAATATAAAATTACAGAAATTGGGCATGATTTACAAGGCTAGAGAAAGAGTTATGGAATGACATTGGTATGTTAAGACCTAAGATTCTTAGTTTTTTAAAAAATTTTTTTTATCAGAAATGCATTTAAAATCAATAGCCAGACTGAAAGAGTTCAGATGTTTGAAAAAGACAGAAGCCTAGAAACTGGTTCAGATCCACATGTTTAAGATGAAAAACATTTTATCGAAGGACATTATTAGCCTTTGATGTTAATTTCCAAGATAATGTGGAGATGTCTCAAGTTAACGCTAAATTTTTATAAACAAAGCTCACATTTTTCAGTGAACTATAACACAAATCTAAATTGTGAAAGTTGGGGGGGGGGGATCTGTTAGCACAGTATCAAGGAAATGATAGTTTTGGCTTGTGGAATGTAGTTTTGGCAAGACCTCTCCCTGTGTGAGTGTCTACTCAATCACATGCTCTGTGTCAGCATTCTTGATTAACGTGGCTTACATAATGTTTTACTTACATTTAGGAAGATGAAGAGTACCAAGCACCGGCGGGTCAGTGTGAACTTCATTTTTGGTTTTTGAAGACGATCTTCTAAGTCCTAGAAAAATATAAAAGTAACAAAGACATTTACATTAATATAGGTTTAATACTGACTACAGTCAATTTCCTTTTCTTGTCTTTCAGTTTGACTTGGAGAGGATCATGTCCCAAGACATTCTAAATAAATTCATGTAAGTAAACAATATGCTTGTGATGCAAATGCAGTTGCATGTTCCATTGCCCTTCCTTTCAGCCAGGAAGGACTGGTGTCTGGTTGTTGTCTAAAGTCCTCCTATTAAGAAATTCCAGAGCCACCTATACATATCAGGATCAAAATAAAGGATTCAGAGAAATCAAGAGCAATCAATGTGGGCTTCAGTTAACATGTGGTGTCAGTAGAACTGTTGAAAATTTCAATGGAAACGTCCAGAAAGAAATCACTTCATTAGACATGAACAAATACAATCAATGATTTGTAAAGGATCACCTAGGTAATTTAAGGCAACTTTTATTTAAGCAGTCTTATTTAGAGCCTTGAGTATTTTCCTTTCCTACAGAATTTTCTACAAGCTTCAAGTTGCTATTAAGAATAAATTTCCTCAATAGCAAGGATAGAATATGTCAAAATATTTTTCTTTCCTACAAAATTTTCTACAAGCTTCAAGCTGCTATTAAAAATAAATTTCTTCCACAGCAAGGATTGAGTATGTCACCTAACAGCTCACCATTCCTACCCAAAAGCATGTAATCGTCAGAAACATGCTGCTGTCACAAATATCAGTTTTTCATGACTGCCGATAATTTTACACAAGGAAAGATAATAAAAGAGCAAAAAAGTATATATGTATATTTTTCATCAGTGGGATTTGCGTGAAAACTGTATTTCACCTAGGGGTGAGTGGCTATGATCACATCATATATCTTACACTTACATATTCTGCTAGGTATGTTAGTATCTGCACTGTCTACCTAATACACTTGCTCCCCAAAGAGCAAAAGTTGTATTCCATTTACATATCAGTACTACAGGAAACTGAGAATGTAAAGTATAATTTTCAAGTGTCATCCTATATGCGGATTATTATTTATGGCTTGTGATTTACCTCAAGTCCACTAGTAAATTAAAAACACACGTGGGTGAGCTGGATTAGACATGGTCCCATTACAAGAAACTGAGCATTGGGGTGTCTGTGCAATACACTAGGTATGAATGATACAAGACATGTGCTAACACAACTATAACATAAAATGGGTAAAATGATAAAAAAAAAATGGTACAAATACAGACCTTCATAAAAGGGAGAGCTTCTGAATAGGGGAACCAGGGCAGGATTTGTATTTTGACTGAATAGGATTTTGAAAAGCAAGACCTATAGGCAGTGAAAGCAGATGAAAACAAGATATGAAGATAGGCAAATTTAGGGGTAGCTGAAGAATAAGGAATACAATAGTTTAATTTAGCTGGAGCTTAGAGCTCCTCAGGAAGTGAAAATACACCTAGAAAATTAGGGTCTGAATACCTAGGAAATTTATTACCCAAACCATTCTTTCGGCACTTTATATGTCAGCTATACGTTTTCATCTAGATACATACATAACCTGACAACCTTGCCTGATGCTAAACCCCTTTCAGATAAGAATTACGTTTTAGCTATCTTTATCTCTCACACTTCACATAATCACTTACACATGATTATTATTATTATTGATAATGATGGGTGTTAGTGGTCCAATGAATCAAAGGAAGCCTAGAACTCTGTGATTTTTAAAAACTGCATCTTCTCTACATGACCACATTAACAAATCTGAATACTGTATATCCTTTTCCCTCTCCAATTCCTTGCCTTCCCGTGTCAGTGACTTGCATAATTATCCAGGAATTGTCCAAAGGAGAAACCCAAATCATCCTTGATTCTGCGCACTTCCTCGTACCCAACATCTAGTCTCCAGGACTCCAATTCTATCTGTGTTGGGTATCTTTTCAGACATGTCCACCCTTCTCCACTGCCTTAATACAGGACTCTGTCTTTCTCATCAGGACCCCAAAACAGCCTCAGGATGTTTCCCTACTTTAAGTCTTGATCTCTCCAACCCATTGTCTATATTAAAATGAGTGTAATTGTATCTTCTTTCAGTGATTCCCTACAAACTTTAAGTAAATGAATAAAACCCTCAACTAGGACTAAAATATAGGGCCCTATTATAGCAAGAAGCACCAATATGATTGTGCTGAGAAATAAAGAAGAAGAAACTAAAGTTGTCTCTCAGATTGCTAGCTTGGATACAAAGTTAGATAATGAAGAAATTCAGGAAGGGGAAATAGGTGAAAGAAAAAGAACTTTTGATTTGTATTCTCCTTTAATTAAATATATTACTACCAGAATCTTGGATGAGTCTTATTTCCTGGGCTGAAAGGCAGGACTTTTGAAATGTACTGTGTGTACTCATGAAATTAACGCAGCTTTGCTTAACTAGATCCTGCTTTTTTTTTTAAGAAGGAAATCATAGACATACATTGATTTTTTAAAGTCTGCTATTAATGGTAGCCCTATGATTTGGCCTCTGAGAGAAAAGATGTGTGAGTGCCAGAATTAAAAGTCAGATCTCTTCTTCAGATGAAAGTCCTACTCATTAATTCTAAATGTGAGAGCTACGCACAGTGAGAAGCCAGCTTCTCTATGAAGGTGAATATGGGGTGATTAGGCAGTTAATTGGCTTGTTCTATCCATGTCATATATTTGATGTCATTTGATATGTTATAAAGTATAAGTTGCTAGGTTTTCGCTCAACAGTATCATTACCATGAGGAGCATTAGAGGCTGTGGGAGAACTGTCCCCCGGAAGGTGAATGAGGCTGCACATTTTGCTGTAGGAAAGGGGAGCCCCATGGTTTCAAAGCCCCACACACTGCTTTTACGATTGTCCCACGACCAACTAAAGCAAACGAAAATAGTAAGGACATGGATCTGAGAGTGAATGTTCGGAAATGACAGAGGGGTTTAACCAAGAAACAAAGTCCTTTCCTTTCTCCTATTAATTGGACATGTCTATAATTTTAAATACTCTTGCATTATTGTGGACTATAACAAATTTCTCATGTGCAACTTTATAGCAGATCTGGACTGTACCGAATCTGCCTCTAGTCAGGAAAGATCACTTGTAATTGTTCAAGGTTAAACAGTACTTTGTAGATATGCCTCTCTTTGAGAGAAGTATTTCATGATGATGTGTGAAGAGGAGAGAAATAACATATAAGTAGAGTTGTGAAGAAAGACAGGGATTTATGAATTTAAGGGAGAAAAACATGGCAAAGAAGAGCAGAATCAGAATAAAAAATGAAGTAATTCAGCTTTGCTGAGATTCTTCCAAGGGAAGAGAGAGACAGAGAGAGACAGAGAGAGAGAGAGAGAATGAAGAGGAGTTAAAAAGAATGATGGATGTGGAAAACCTAAGTCTATAGCTTAGTTGAATAGATGATTAAAGGATGGATAGATTGCAGGGTGGAATCTAGGGAAGGACTAATGTGGAATTTCCAAAAGGCAGGATTCAGAATTCAGTGGCCGTGAGGAAAACAGTTTTGACCTAAGGCTTAGAGAGTTAAACCTGCACCCAAACAGGAAAGGACAAAATCAGGCAAACAGCAGCTAATGGAGATAAAAATGCAACTTGGGAACGTTTAATTTGGAATGGGTACAGATGAGACAGGTAACCTGTGATCAGACAGGTAACCTGTGATCTGGTATACCTGGAAGATGACTCAGAGAAAACCAGAACAAAGCTTAACTTTGACATTAGATTATTGATTTGTTTACTTCTTAATGTTTTCCCTATTCCTTCTGTACAGCAAGGACTTTACTCATTTTTGTAACCCAAGAACCTAGAAAGGAATCAGGAACATTGTAAGTGCTCAGTAAATGTTGGTTGCTTAGTTTAAGGGATGAAATTTTACCAGATTTTGGTAAGGTAGGAAGCATTATTATCTCCCCAAAGAGCCCTAGTTGGAGAACCAAGAGATTCTAATTTCTGCTTTTAATTTTTTTTATGTTTCTTTTTAAAAATTTTTTTAAATGTTTTATTTATTTTTCAGAGACAGAGAGACAGAGTGTGAGTGGGGGAGGGGCAGAGAGAGAGGGAGACACAGAATCTGAAGCAGGCTCCAGGCGCTGAGCTATCAGCACAGAGCCTGACACAGGGCTCGAACTCACGAACCGTGAGATCATGACCTGAGCTGAAATAGGAAGCTTAACTGACTGAGTCACCCAGGCGCCCCTAATATTTCTTTAGTGATTTAGAGAGAGAGGGAGAATGCAGGGTAGAGGCAGAGAGAGAGGGAGAGACAGAATCCCAAGCAGGGCTTGATCTCACAAACTGTGAGATCATGATCTGAGCCGAAACTAAGAGATGTTTAACCAACTGAGCCACCCAGGGGCCCTAATTTTACTTTTATTATTTCTTTTGTTTTGGGCAAGGAGCTTCATCTCTATGTCAGTTTCCTGTCTATAGAAAGACTCCTTAGCCAATCCTCCTTGACTAGGAGAAGAACACACTCTCATATGTGAAGCTTATGGATTCCACTGGATCTGTCCAGCAGTCTTCTTAGGATAATGGTTTCCAACATGTCTTTTAACCACTTTTTTTTTTTTAACAAAAGCTCTTGTGGGAGCCCCATATATAAACCAGATGAATGTGGAGTCTAAAAGCTTGATTGTGGAGCTGGACTTAGAACATGTATATGAAATAACCCTGGACACTGGTTCAATTAATGGGTGAGACAATACAATCTGCACTACTTTGAATCCACAAATGAACACTCAACACTAATCTCTTCTCTAGAAGACTGTATTCCTTTGTTGCAGGGATGAGTTGGTCAGTGGAAACCACTTCTATTAATACACAGAGTCTAAATCACTAATTCAATGATGGTGATTGAATAGAATAATCTTCATTTAAGGAGAACGAATTTCCTTGACATGTAAAGTTTTTTTATTTTTATTTATTTTTTATATTTTTATTTATTTTTATTTATTTATTTTTTTGTGGAAAGAATATGAAATGTCACTGTCTGAAAATAATGTGTCTATTCTCATAGATCAGCATTTCCAAAAGTGTATTCCATAGAATAGCAGTAATCCCATGAGAAGCAGCATAAAATAAAGTTTCCATGGCCAAAAATGTTTAGGGAAATTAAGCATTTCCTATATTATTCTTAGAGATCTACCATAGACATTAGCACTTTAAAGTACCTAATTTTCTTGTACCAAAAACACTAGTCTGACTTTCCGTCTTCATTCTCCAAACTCATTTGACTATGAAAAAAATGTTTTTGGCAATAACAATTATTAACCCATCTACAGCATATACTTTGGAAAATGCTCTTTTGGCTCAATGGCAATTTCTAACCCACCATAGTCTATTAAGTTTGCAAGTCATGAGAAAGAGCTGCCCTTTTACTTAAAATTTTCTTTTTTTCTTCTCCATGGAGCAAAAGTGGAATTTCTGAGGTCTTAAATATTCCCCAGCCTTGGTACAAAGCCCAAAGCTATAAAAGGCATCTCAGAGGCAATTGCTCCTTTGGAGCATTATTTGTTAAGAACCTCTCCTCTAATACCCTGGCTATGAGAACAAGTAGTATGAGGGTATGGGCATACAGCAGGAAAGAGAAGAGACAGACACTGCTTATCTCAAAATAGCTGTAGCCTTTTGTCACCCAAGGCCTAGAATCTGCTTCAAATTTGAAATTTGACATTTCTTTTGAAAAAAGATCTATCTAATATGTTTATGTAGATATAGTCCAAGTGAACAGGTAAAAAAGTTTTGTGAAACCACAGGGTATACTGGTTTGTTGCCTCAGCAATGCCTTCTGTTTGGATAACTCCTTTATTACGTGATCTACTGGAAAATCATTCTTCATTACTCTAGGCAGCTTGCCAAGACATAGTGTTGTCACTATGTCATTCCTTCATGTCATTATTTATGTTGACATATTCAGCAAAACAGACTGACTTCTTGCTCTTCATCATGAGTTTAAAGTGCTCATCTAACTCTAAGCTCCAAGTTTAAGTAGTAAAAACTGGCATTCTCTGCAGTGGAGCTCTTTTTGGTAAACTGGTTGGCACATCATGCAAAAGCATCTAGATGAGAAGGGAAGCAGAATAAAAATGATGTCACATTGAAAAAAAATGACTTTATCTTTCACTCTTGTCAATGATCTGACATAATAAGTGTTCAATAAGCATATATTGAATGAAAAAGATAGATTGCCTCTAAGCAGTTGGCTAGGCAACACTAATCAGTGGGAAATCTTGGAGAAATGGTTCAAAATCACGTGCAGTTCAAAAGTGTGCCATTACTCAAATGGATGTTATTAATGAATAATCAGGCAGGATTTGGTTAATTAAGACTAATTTGAGGAAATGGCATTGTGACCTCATGGTACTGGATCTCCAATGGCAGTCATGATAGAGAAAGGAGAGATAAGAACTGACTGGTTCAAATCAACTTAGTTAAAAACACATCATGCACTTATTATGTGTGTCTTAATACCATCTCAAGATAAAGTTTAACTTCAATATGTGAGAGGTTGGAAGAAAAACAGTCCAGTCTAAAGCGTCAGCATGAGCAAAGACAAGGATGTGGGAATCATTGAATGTATTGAGGAAACTCTAATTGGGCTGATTGTGAAGTTCATGTTCTTGGTCGTTACCTATGTACTGCCATCTGAGATGAAAGGAATAAACTCAGCTTTGGACAAATGAAATTGGAGTTGTCAGCAGGGTCTTCTATATGGAGAACCTAAAATGCACCTGGTTGTAATTAATATATTCACTGCTTCTGTATAAGCTCATAACTTTATAGTCTTATGGGTTCTGTGAGACCACCTATGGTGAATATGGGAAGAGGAGTCAGTACAGTGTAATGGAAAAAAGATCTTGGGCTAAGGAATAAGGAATCCATAGTCTAATCCTAGAATAACCTCAAACTCATCATGTGACTCTTAAGCATGTTACTGCACCTGTCTGGACATAAATTTCATTATCTATAAATTAGACAATAGAGCTATAATTAAGGGTTCTTCTCACTCCAACAGTGGCTCTAAGTTGAGCTACAACAAAATATAAAAAATATATTTTGAAGAAAGAGAAAGCATAGTAATTAGATACATATTGGGTCTATTTGACTGTCCAATAGAAAATAAACAAAAACAGCATTTTCCACTTTGTGTTCTCCAAAATATGATACCTGTGACCACTCATTTAATAATGAAAAAGGGAAAGAGTAATTCACTAGGACAAAGTTGGAGAAATGTGGAATATTATGTGCTCTTTTCTGGAAAAAGCATTATGTTGATGTTAGGATACTAAAGGTTCTGAGAAGTCCTGCATCATTTAACTAAATTCATTTAAGTTAGCTCTTGTTACTAATTACATTTATCAATAATAATGTGCAATTAACACTCTAGGACTGAACAGGCAAGCTTAGCTATTAGTTGACTTCCACTAATTTCAGTGAATGAAAGGTGTGTTTCTCTTTTTTATTACCAGAAGACTTATTAGCATTTCTTTATTATATTGGAATAGAAATGACAGGACTTTGCCACAACTTGTCTGGATTACTGCAACTCACCTGAATAGATGACTGAGTTAAGTATATTGGTGCTATTATAGCATGGGGAATATAGTCAACTAAAAAAATATGTTGGTGCTTTTTTTGAAAGTGCATTTTCACAACTACTGATATATGAAAAGTATCCTCTCTTATCCAGGAGACATCCTGAGAGGCACTGCACTGGTCGATTCAAATTACAAACTCTTTTAAGTCAAACTTTAAAATATTTATATAGAATCTGGGGCGCCTGGGTGGCTCAGCTGGTTAAGCGTCCGACTTTGGCTCAGGCCATGATCTCACAGTTTGTGAGTTCAAGCCCCGCGTTGGGCTCTGTGCTCACAGCTCAGAGCCTGGAGCCTGCTTCAGATTCTGTGACTCCCTCTCTCTCTGCCCCTCCCCTGCTTGTGCTCTCTCTGTCTTAAAAATAAATAAAACATTAAAAAATATTTATGTAGAATTCAATGTCGTACACACATCAAACTATTCTATAAATACCAATAGGAATTCAAACTTGTGGGTTTATGATTTAGTCTGTACATATACCTTATTGGGCCCTTATACACACACTTTTGACCAAATCTTCTTTCAGAAAAAGATAAACCTGATTTCATTGGATGCTAGAACTGAAAGAGATTCTGGAATTTAAATTTTCCAAACCTCTCATTGTACAGGTGAGCTCATGAAAACCTACTGAAAGAAGGTTAGTGGAAAAGGTCTAGTTAAACCCTTATCATATTCCCAGACTAGTGTGTGCTCAAAACTACTACCTTGCCTCACACCAAAGGTTTTCCCTTGTTGGTTTCAACCTTCTGCCCATGAAGCCTGTAAGGCCTAGTCTCACTGGGATAGAAGTAAACAACAACCACAATCATCCTCTTGATCAGTTTGGTTTCTCTTAATCACCTTCAGGAATTCTGTTTGGTTCTGATTTCAAGGGTATCTTAGGGTAGAAGATGTTTAGGCCTGAATAAAGTGGGTTATATAAAGGAATATCTATCCTGTGGTGTTATTCAAAATGCATAACAATGGCTGCCACTTAAACATCCACTGATCAGAACATTTGCTCGCTGTTAACCGCAGACTCTGTTGTGCCAGTGCTCACCAGCCCTGGAGTTGTCCACTTTCTTCCCCTCTGCATAACCTTGGTGTTCATTATACATGTGTCTCTGTATGTTTGTGTTTACAGAAATGGAGGTGAAGTGGAATGAGGCAGAGAGCACTTAGTTATAAATTCACTCATTAAATATATGAGTCAGATGCATTTTGCTCTTATGAGCCATTATGTACTACAGAGAATGCCTGAGTGGAAGCTACTCTTATGTACCCCTTTTATTTATACATGTTTCCCAATCCTCTCACCATTTCTGAGATTCCACACAAAGATATTTCACTGAGAATCTTACAAGGGGCAAGCCTGCTCCTGTTTTTCCAATTCCAGTAGCATATATTTACTAACAGAGAAAAGTACTATCAAATATAATTTAATCATTACAAAGCTTTCTTTTTCTTCCTATTAAATTATTTAAGGGTCCATTTCCCTGAAATTTGAGTGCCTAGGAAATTATCTTTTTTGCATTGCATGGCTGTGTAAGCAGTTCAAAAGTTTCTGTAAAATTAGCTGGATTCCCTTGAAAAACAGCGATTAAGTGGGATTAATGACATCAGGGATGGTCAGCCAAGCTGGAACCCTCAATGTCAGCCATGATGATGCAGATAGTCTTCATTATAGCAGTTGTTTCCCACCATGACCCTAACAGCTAACATTCAAGGCCCTGATCTAAGGGATTTTTGTCTAAAATTATGGTGTCAAAGTCAATTTCAATGTGGCAGTTTAATATTTCAGAAGAAGCCAACATTTTGCAACCTGCTTTATTGAAGAAAGAATGGTCCTTTCTTTACTTGCATACGATTCACTTTGCCAATTCATTTTTTAAAAATTATACATGTAAAGAAATTATGGTCCATGAAATAAGACTTAGCCGATCATACATTTAATTAGGAACGCCAAAGAAGTGTCTTAATGCATGTGATTTGATTTGGGGATATAGATGGGATGATAACTGAGAATCATGGAGACAAGTTCAGTGAATTCAGAATGTGTCTGGGAGATATCTAGATAATCTCTATCCATAAGTAATCCCTATTTGTATTTTCCCAATCTCTGACTGAATTTCTATGACAGCTCTTTGTACTTCCTGCTGCCCTTTGGTGGTTTGCATTCAGTGAGAGTAGCTAAAGGAAGCACTGCAAAGATATAGAGGGAACCTAAAGTTTATCAAGAAAAAGTTTTTAAAATTTTTTTAAAGTTTATTTATTTTGAGTAAGATAGAGACAGCATGAGTAGGGGAGGGGCAGAGAGAGAGGGAGAGAAAGAGAATTCCGAGCCGGCTCCGCATTGCCAGCACAGAGCCCGATGTGGGGACCTAACTCATGAAACTGTGAGATCATGACCTAAGCCGAAACTGAGAGTCGGACACTTACTTAACCGACCGAGTCACCCAGGCGCCCCAGTCAAGAAAAACTTTTATCCTCAGGGGCTTGTTGATACATATATAGTAGTCTTTAGCTAAATTAAAACATGTCTTAAAATGGACTTTTTTTTTTTTTTTTTTTAAGAAAGAACTGGAGGTTGGGAAAGGAAGGAAGGAAACTAAAATGAATTGAGTGCATACGAAGAGCCAGGTAATTCTATTTATTACATTATCCTCACATTAAATGCAAATAAGCGTTATCTCCGCTTTATGCATAAGGAAACAAAGGTTTGCTGGTGTTAGGTGACTATATTATGATCTCATAGTCAATGAGGGGCAAAGACAAAAATTTGAAAACGCTTCTTCGAACTATGTTCTTTCCATATTTCACACTGGTTCTAGAAATACGTACATTTAAAATCAATATTAGGCAATGGCACTTTGAAAATAAGTTGTCAGTAATTTTTCTTTTTATATTTTTAAATGTGTATTTTGATTTTTATAATGGCTAATATGTATTGAAAAAAAAATTTTTAAATTTACATCCAAATTAGTTAGCATATAGTGCAACGATTTCAGAGTAGATTCCTTAGTGCCCCTTACCCATTTAGCCCAACCCCCCTCCCACAAACCCTCCAGTAACCCTCAGAATGTGTATTTATTTTTGAGACAGAGAGAGAGAGCATGAGCAGGGGAGGGGCAGAGAGAGAGGGGGACAGAAGATTCTAAGAGGGCCCTGTGCTGACAGCAGATAACCTGATGCAGGGCTCAACCTCATGAACCACGAGATCATGACCTGAGCCGAAGTTGGGATGCTTAACCGACTGAGCCACTCAGGTGCCCCTCAACAATTTTTCTTTTTAAAGGAGAATTCTCTGTGCTTTAAAAAGTATGTAAAGTTTTACTTTGGAAAAAAATATAGAAGTTTGGTAAAGATTTATTGTCTCTTAAATGAACAATTTGAAGAGTGTTAAACATGTTAAATATATTTCATTCTTTCTCTTGGTTAATACGTATTTTACTTTGTATTTTTATAGAATTCTAATTTATCATACATTTTTTATAATTAATTCCAAATAATGACAATACATTTCCATGTAGGGTCTCTTCATGAACATTCCTTGTTGAAGGGTTATGGGCCAATGAGGATTCTGAGCTTTCGTTAGCAATCCATTATAACCACCAAAAGCTTCCAACAAGGACCAAATCTAAAAGGCATTAAGAGATTTATGACTATTCATTTTAAAAACATTAGACAAATGTTATTTTCTTAGGTCGACTGTATTGACTATATTGAATTTTATCTAAATCATGCATGTAAAATAATAATCATACTTTGAAATGATTGTTGCTTAAAGACAGATGTAAATTATTTATATTCTTTTTTCTAACTTAACTGTATTGAAGCAATTATTCACAAGTGCTTCAATGTCAGTTTCAAAGTTGCTCTCTGTGGAATTGTGCTAATTCTGGAGTTGGCCACCAAGGTGAATACTGGGCTAGATTACAACTAATACTCCTTGATTAACTGCTTCAATATGCCTACAATAGGTAATTTAAAAATGCAGTGCTATATTTTTCTCCTTCTGTTAGAATTAAATGCAGAGTCTATACAACCAAAGATAATTAAGATCAAAACCAAAATACTCAATTCATCAAGGATCTTCTTAACCCAGTATCAGTGGTGAGGCTAATGTTGATCCCTGGGCTCTCCTAAACCAAAGAACTGTGGGAAATAGAGCCAGCCAAATGTTTCCATCTGGTCCATATCAACTGCTGTTTTAGAGTCAGCTTAATTAAGCATTGGCAAGTAAAATACTGAAATAATTTAGAAAGGTGTAAACAGAAGCCCATTAAAACAAACACATAACAAAGGAATTTTCAAACATAAAAAGTAATACTTTTATGAGTAGTTTGCTTATATTGTCATCAGTTAATACTTTGTTAAATGCCATGGATGTTCATAGTTCATGGCGCTGGTTTAACTGCAGTTCAATTCTAATTTGTCTCCCTAGAACAGAGATGCTTCTCATGGAGTTTTGTGTATATAACAAATTCACCACTTGAAATGGGTAGCAAACATCACTGTAAAGTGCACAAGCCCACCCACCACACTCATCAATACATACATATACCTAGTTGACACAAAGGTAAACCACATGAGCCCATGGGCTGACAATATTTACCAGAACAGGAAACAAAATCAATAGCACAAATGGAAACATAGCCTAGGAATTGTTTCTTTGATTTATACTTAAGACCAGGATATTTATCACAGTCATTCAGAAATGTCTTTAAAGTTATTTTTTAATTAAAACTCAGTGTTTCTTGGGGCTTCTGGGTGGCTCAGTCGTTAAGCATCTGACTCTTGGGTTCAGGTCAGGTCAGGGTCTCACAGTTGGTGGGATCAGGCCCCACGTTGGGTTCAGCACTGACAGCACGGAACCTGCTTGGAATCCTCTCTTTCTTTTTCTGACTCTCCCCCTCTTGTGCTCTCTCTCTCTCAAAATAAATAAATAAACTAAAAAAAATCAGTGTTTCTTGAAAAATAAAATAACAAAAGTCCTATTTTATTAAAAGAAAACAGTATAGAAGAATTTGATTGTCATATATATGAGTCCTATGGCAAAATGTGCCTTGCTATTTTTATACAATACTATCAAAGACATAAAATTCAACAGCACCTGGTTTAAGAGCAATGATAATATCATGCTCAGACAGCACATTTTTTCCTTGTATCAACATAAATATTAGATACTTAGAGAACAAGTCAGAATATGTATTTTTTTGGCTAAAATAATTCAGTAGAAGTAGGAAAAAATACGGCAACATAAGGGTTCATGCATTTTAACATAATTTCTTGATGGGATTTTACCACAGTAAATCTTAAATACTATAAGCATTATAGTAATAGGGATATATAACTATCTTCCAGCAAAATTCTGCTTTATTAACTGCATAAGTTTGTAAACTTAAACAGTTTTGCAGTATGTGTCAAAATCCTTAAAACATATAGACCCTTTGACAGGGTTTTTTTTTTTTTTCTTCTCAAGATATAATCATAAATTGGCTCAAATTTGAGCCCCTAGGTGGTTCAGTAGGTTAAGCATCAAACTTCAGTTCAGGTAATGATCTCATAGTCTGTGGGTTCAATCCCTGTGTCAGGCTCTGTGCTGACAGCTCAGAGCCTGGAGCCTACTTCAGATTCTGTGCCTCCCTCTCTTTCTGCCCCTCCCCCACTTGTCTGTGCTCTCTCTCTCTCAAAAATAAGCATTAAAAGAAAATTAAAAAATAAATTGACTCAAATTTAATTATAGAAATATTCATTATAATGTTGTCTACTGTAGTAGAATTTGGAAGTAATCTAAATGCTCGAAATAATGGATTCGTGAAATAAACTTTGGTCCATCTACCCTATGGAACACCACACAGACATTAAAAATTGTGTATTAGAATATTTAATTATCTTATTAGAATATTTAATTATCTTATTACACAGATAGGTATTTATTACATTAACACTTTAAGAAAGGACTACAGATTAAATGCCCAGTATCATCTTATTTTTGTAAATATATATATGTGCACAGAAAAAAAGGCTTGAAGAATTGAAGAATACAATAAAATTAATTTTCTGAATTCCTTTATGCAGAAAGCACTATCAATGTATTATCTTCCTGAGTCCTTTCAGTTGCCTTAGATATTATCATTGTTACTGTAATCCTGTAGCTATGGAAACTGAGTCTTAGGGGGCTTGGTAAAATATTAGTCAGATTTGCTGTGTAACAACCAACCCTCAAATCTTAGTGGCTGGAGAGGTCAGATCTTTATTTTTTGCTCAAGTGACATGGAGCTACCGGGCAGCTGAACCTCCCTCTGTGGATCTGTGTCACATGACTTGTTTTCCTGTGACCAAGACTGAAGGAGCAGCACTAATCTGGAGCATGCTGTTCTCCTGGCAGGGGGTTGTCTTGCCAGAGGAGTCAAACTACAAAATGGCATTTCAAGCTTTGCTTAGGTGGGGGAAGACACAACACTCACTCACATCCCATTGACCTAAGCAAGTCACAACATGAAGCCTGAATTCAATGTATCAGGAACAAACAATTCTTTCCTGAGTAAAGAGAAAGTGAATAGTTAGAAACATACATACACACACGTACCCACGAAAACTGCACAAATTTCCACAGCTGAGTAAGTGGCAAAGATGATACTAAAACCTCTCCAGGAGGTGGGATTGCAGGTGATTTTCTTTTGCTTATATGCATCTTCTAATGTTTACAATATATAGGAATTGTTTTTGAAATATAGAAAAGGGAAAAAAAGAAGAGACAGAATAAACCAACTTGCCTTTGTTCCGGGTTTTATTTGGTATTGCTAATAGGAACGTTCCCTGTGGTGTAGCTTTGGAGCATAGAATAAGAAAGCCTTACAGAAGGGGAGGGAAAGTTATATTCCTCTCACCTTAATTGTGTGGCCCTGCTTTTAATCTGTCTTCCGGTAACTGGAAGAATACTTAAAAAAATGTTTGACAATAATCCCCAATAAGGAATACCCCACAGATTAAAAGAGGGCA
The DNA here is from genome assembly GCF_024362965.1 of Panthera pardus. Taxonomy (NCBI): domain Eukaryota; kingdom Metazoa; phylum Chordata; class Mammalia; order Carnivora; family Felidae; genus Panthera; species Panthera pardus. The sequence continues at coordinate 96,544,486 of NW_026527013.1, forward strand.
CTTAAAACAAGAGAGTGCCATTTCAGAGAGGTCCATTTTCTATAATTAAAGCTTCATTCATGATATCAACAGCAAGTTGCAATAAAAAAAATGAGTTAGTACTAAATTAGCAATACGTTTAAGACAGAATGTCTGATGGTCTTTCTAATTACATCTCTTAAGAGTACCCTGGTGGTGATTAGCTGTTAAAAATATATTTCACAAATGTAATTACTAAACTATAAAGGGAAATGAATCTCAGTGGCCAATGAAGAACAGTCATAATATACCCATAAAAACAACTCCCAACAAAATACACACAAAGATGGAACATGTTCAGTGATATTATAGAAAACTGTCCAAGTTTTCCATTTTACTTCTTATTGCTGTTTTGCTTCTTTGGAATTCCCACCAGCAGGGGAAAAAAACAACATATCCTATCTCACATTTCGTAATTGCCTTTCCTAATAAACACTATGATAACATTACTTAAATGTAGCTAAAAATAGTTAAAATTTGCAACATCTGCGCTTGAAATAAAGGTACCACCCAGCTGTAGAGTAATAGACCATAAGATAGTTACAATATCTAACCTCAGCAATATCTGGTACTCAAAGAATGCCAGCAGGAATTCTTTAACCACATATTATTTTCTCTGTTCAGCAATATCTTTTCCTTTCTCCCACTGTGTGTGAAATCTGTGATCTGCCATTTTGGGCAGACACTCAAATAATACTTGTAAATAAGATAGGCCTCTATATCTACCACAATCTTTATGGGTTTAAGACCAAAGAAGAGAGAAAAATGTTCAATGACTAGGCTTGTGATATATATTTGACCAAAAAAATATGCCCCCTCGGCAACTCTGTAAATTCCACCCCTGCTATATCTTCAAATGGCATTTTTTTAGTGTGACATTTCTCAGGAAGAGAGAGGTGTTGTATAATTTATAAAAAAAACTACCCCCCCCCCATCAAAAAACCTCAAGGACACCACAAAAAAAACTACATTAAAAAATAAGCAAAAGACCTGAATACAAATGTCTCCAAAGAAAAAATGCAAATGGCCACTAAGCATATGAAAAGATGCTCAACATCATTAACCAAGAGGGAAATGCAAATCAAAACCATCTCAGTGGGAATGGGGGCAGGTGGGGAGGTTACTGTTCAATGGGCACACAGCTTCAGTTGTGCAGGATAATAAAACTTCTGGGGATGGATAGTGGTGATGGTTATACAAGATGAATGTACTAATTGCCACTGAACTGTGTACTTAAAAATGGTCAAGATGGTGAATTTTATGTTTTGTGTATTTTACCACAATGAAAAATAAAAAATAGTAAAAAGACACCAGAAAGAAAAAAAAAGAAGCTCTGAATGACTGGTATCATTTAGAGTTCATCACTGACATGGTGGAGAAGGATAAAGTAACTGGCTGGGGTGGGGCTGCCGGGAAATAACAAGTGCCAGTTTGGAGATATGGATTCAAGTCCCAGCCCTGCTGTTGGCTACTTATGGGAATATGGTGAAATAAGGACCAGGGCTGTGTAAAATGAGAAAGTGCACTATAAGCTCTCTAAGTCCAATAACCCTACAACTCTATGAAGGAGGAGAATGATGAATAGAGAATCAAGTATTAAGCATGGCAGTACTCAGCAATCAGAGATGAAAGAAGGAGGGAACAGATTGCTTATGCTTAAACAGAGATTTTTTTCAAATGTTTTCTTTTCTTTTTTATATATTTACTTCTGCTTGAATTTTTTTAAATATGAAATTTATTGTCAAATTGGTTTCCATACAATACCCAGTGTTCATCCCAACAAGTGCCCTCCTCAATGCCCATCACCTACCCTCCCCTCCCTCCCACCCCCATCAACCCTCAATTTATTCTCAGTTTTTAAGAGTCTCTTATGGTTTGGCTCCCTCCCTCTCTAACTTTCTTTCTTTTTTTTTTTTCCTTCCCCTTCCCCATGGTCTTCTGTTAAGTTTCTCAGGATCCACATAAGAGTGAAAACATATGGTATCTGTCTTTCTCTGTATGGTTTACTTCACTTAGCATAACACTCTCCAGTTCCATCCATGTTGCTACAAAAGGCCATATTTCATTCTTTCTCATTGCCAAGTAGTATTCCATTGTGTATATAAACCACAATTTCTTTAGAAAACTCCTGTGGTCCAAACAGTCGTCAGGATCATAGGGCCTAGAGGATACACATTTCATCCTTGTCTCTCTCCCTTTGGGGCAAGATTACTTCTTCCCTCTGGAGGGCAGCAAGCCAAACAATGAAAACTCAGTCTAATGACACTGCTTAGAGAGAAGCAGATGCCCTTATTTCATTACAGAATTGTTTGGAATGAATCATGAGGACATCCATTCCTGGATAGCTCCAGAATGTGGCCAAGAAATAGAGGATGTTGAATCAGGGCTATTTGCTATTTTAATAGCTCTTCTCTTTTCCTTGTCTACGTTGTGAGGTTCCTCATGAAAGTGCAGTGACAGCTGCCTTGAACTACCATCACAAACAGTGCTGCGCCATTGAAATGCTTCACTGGGGTGCTTTTGCCCACTTAATAAGCATATCACTGGTGAGTGCTGAAATTATCATAAAAAGGCAAAAAGAAAAAGCATAAAACAAAACTGAATCATAAGCTAAGACAAACAAATAATAAGATTTTCAACAGAAACAAGTCAAATGGCCAGAGGTCACAAATAACCTTACCAACAATTATTACAGATGTATTGCCAGTGTGGGAACTAAATAAAGTGTATCATTATGGGGCAGATACCAGATTTTGGTCACAACTAGAGATTTCTTTGTTAAGTCTTTGATTTCTTAGGATTTTAGAAAGTCTGAAAGGTACATCATTTCCTTATGCTGATTTTGTTTGCTTGGTCATTTGTGTTTGTGAACACAGTAAATTCTGGGAGTCATTTCAACCAAACAAAAAATTGTATTTGTTGAGCTTTTATATTTTGTGCCAAATCATGTGCTAGACCTTGGAAATACAGTAAACAAAAATATATGAGATCCTTACCAACATGAAACTTGAAGTGAAGTTGAGGTAACAGACAATAAGAGGATTGGGAGAATAAATGCACCTAGCATGGGTAACAGAAGATTCCTGAAATAATGTAGGTTGAATTAGTTGTGACAGAAGAGTGGGAGTTTACCAAGCAGAGGAAGGAAGAGCTCTCCGACTAAAGCAATATGTGGAGTCCTATCATGTGGGGGAATGTGATGAATTTGACTCCTGTGAGCTACAGGGAGACATGGGGCTGGAAAACTGAGTTGGGATTAGATTACACAAAACACACACATCATGGGGCCAAACTGTGTCCCCCTAAGATGCTTATGTTGAAGTTCTAACCCCTAGTGCTCCAGAATGTGACTATATTTGGAGCTAGGCCTTTTAATAAGGTAATTAAAATTTCATGAGGCCATTAGGCTCCTTGCTGTCAGCACAGAGCCTGACATGGGGCTCAAACTCACAAACCGCGAGATCATGACCTGAGCTGAAGTCGCTCAACCGACTGAGCCACCCAGGCGCCCCCAATTTCCCAGTTTCTTATCCATATTCTCCTAGAGACGTGTTTCTTGGGGGCACACTTAGGGCTATATACCAACTCATAGTGGCTTTAAGAGCAGTTACAGAGGGGGGCACCTGGGTGGCTCAGTCGGTTGAGCATCTGACTTTGGCTCAGGTGATGATCTTGCAGTTTGTGAGTTCGAGCCCCGCATCAGGCTCTGTGCTGGAAGCTCAGAGCCTGGAGCCTGCTTCAGATTCTGTGTCTCCCTCTTTCTCTGCCCCTCCCGCACTCATGCTCTGTCCCTGTCTCTCAATAATATAATAAACAAATGTTAAAAAAAATTGAATAAATCTCTGCACTACAGAAGAAAATTGCTAAATAGCCCGGTAGAAAAGAAACAGGACTCTGTTGTTATGACTACATGCTACCAAATATCCAGCGAGCTCAGCTGTTTGTTAAATCACTTGGCCAAAGAGTTGTCTATGGTGATTGGTTTTTCCCACTTTAGTTCAAGTTTGAGGTGTAAGGTCTGGAGAGTCTCAGCATCCTAGCTTTATCTCCTAGGCAAGAACTTCTCCTCCAGGATGTGGCTAATAATTAGAAAAGTATAAAGTCCCAATGAGCCAAATTAGGGTTAATTTAGTGAGAATGAAGAGTAAGCAGCCTTAGTGTAATTAGAGGGAAAGCAGAACACTTCTTTGTCGAACACACATAGTGAATATACTAATGGTGTGAGGAAGTGGTAGAAAGGGGGCACATTAAGCTGTTATAAGCTGACTGAGAAATTAGTAATGTAACAGCAGCATTCCAAAAGGACAACCAGCTGGCAGGGCAGTGGGTGGGAGGTAGTAAGCCAGGATTAAAAGGGTCAGGGGACACAGTCAGGTAAGGTGGCCTCTTTTGGGGCCTTAATATTGGGGTTTTTTAGACAGCCTGAAAGTTGGGAATCAGGTCACAAGAAAAGGAACAACTACTGAGAAACAAAAGTGGAAGAAACCAAAGAAACCATCCCCTACACCATTGTACAGGACTGGAATCAGGTTGATAGAGTCTGCATTCCCTTGTGCAATTGTTCACATAGACAAGATGAGGCTGACTACCTCTTCTCACTTTTCATGTACAAAAATTGATGTTCCCAAGCTACCAAATCTTGAATTTCTGGTTAACTCGTGCTTGCCAGGAGCCAGTCTACAATATGTCATAAGATACCCTCATAGAATCTTATGGAAGCATTGATACTACATATAGTTAAAACCTGGATTGTCATGTGGTATATACACAAAGATAGGTGTACATGTACTGCACAAATATAGACATAAGAGAATTATGACATATATATTGGGTATTTTACCAAGAGCAAATCTCCAATGTAATTAGTTAATAAAAGAGAGGAAAAAAATCAAAGCAAAATGTAATATACTTTCTGGTTGGATATACTGGAAGTGTGACTGTTAGAAGGTAGGTGGATGGACAAAGGAGGGTGGCCTTTTTTAACTCCAATTAAAATGGACAAAATTAAAGCATTAAGTGCAAGTGTTTTTGACACAATTTAACTGAATTTAAATCTTAATTCTGATTCTATGGACAGTGAGTTTTCATGTAGCAATAAAACAAAATAAAAGTCATGACTATAAATAGTAGTTGAATGGTCTAGTGGGTAGGGTCATTGAAATATTTTTAATTAACCCAATATGAAATGAAAAGTCCATCCAGTGCATTACAGGTAGAGTGCTGCCCTTGTGATGAGCTATTTGTAAGATAATAACTGTGTGCCTAGAGCAGTGCTCAAAGTAGTTATTCTCATCACCTAAATTAATCCACTCAACAGCCCTAAAAGGGGAGGTTTGCAGGTGAGGAAGTGGCAGATCTGGGATTCAATATCAGATCTTTCAGATCTTACAGTCCCTGTACCCAGTGACTATGTCTCCCTGATTTTAATTTCCACAGAGCTGGGTTAAAGGTTGAGAATTTGGGTTCCTCTTTCCTGCTCCCTTGCTCAAAATTAAACAAACTAGGTACTCAATACAGAAAAAAACTGGCTATGGCTTTTCTACTTTCATTACCCACAAAATGACTGACATAACCTGTGCACTCAGCAGTTAGGCATATTTGGAGAATTAATTTCAAATAGACTGCAACTATATTATGCCAAAATAGGTGCCAGGAGAGATTAAATCAATTAGTGAAGGGAAAATTTCAGACAAACTAGGAGTTAGATATTACATGGATAGGTGGTTCTCACATTTTCAGTTTATGGATAACTTGAGTGGTGAACAAGTTTAAGAATAATGTCCCACCATTTATGCCTTGCACTGCATGTATGTGTATGTGTACTCATTATATACTGACAGGAAAAGTATGTCATTAGTTCATGCTAAGAATGAAAGTGCAGGCGGTGATTATAGACCAAAAGTTCATAAGCATCAATGCTACAAGAAAGAAGTTCATGAACCATCTAAAAAGCCTTGTGATCTTCATTTATAGACGAACAACACTAGATATTTTCCCAAACAGGCCACTAAAATTTAAATACACCATAATTATAGGGAACTCTGATAAATAGGTGAGAAGAAACATTTGATATGATCCAAGATTTTCATTTTTATAGGATATAATATTTAAGTTATCATGATTGAGTAACATATAAATCTTTCAACATTGTCTTTATAATATTATAACATCAAGAAAAACTTATACATGTACTTCTTTGGGGATGTATTTCAGAATTAAGTTAGTTTTAAAGGGCTCTTCAGTTGGGGTTTGACTTAAGTGTTATTCAGTTAATTATACTTGAATCAAGGACTCTGTCCCAGCTTCATTTTTAATTCAAGGACTATGTTTTAAATTCTAAAAATGCTAGAAAATGATTTCCAAAGTAAATTAATAGAACTTTCAAAAAGGACTTAGACCACCTACTTGTTTAGTGGTTAGAAAGGATGAATTAATAAGGATGTTCTTCCTTTGAGACCTATACAACAAAATAACTTTGACATTAAATTGAAAGGATTAGAGAGGTTTTTCATCTTATTTTTTAATACTGTCTTTATGCATGTATTTAAGTTATTATATGTAGTATGAGAGACAGTTAGCAGTGGCTCCCTGAGTCAGTAACTAAGATTGGTAATAGCATGTAAAAAGTATTTGAATCTACTAAACTATGTTGATATTTGCCCAACTATATCAGCAACAGTCAGGCTGAAAAAAAACAGACTATTTTCAAAAACAAGGTGTCATTGTGGTAAGTTTAAAAAATAAAAAGTAAGACTAAGGTTTTCTATCATGAAATCAAATTTTAGATGATTTAAAATGTTTTAACTTTTCCGGTTATTTTGCATTAATCACAGTGGAAAATAATATCCTATTGGGGTTCGAGTTTGTCAATGATTCTTATCTTTCAACATTCAGATATATATTTTTAATATTCTAAAGTAATGAGAGATTTTTCTAATATACCTTTATATAATAAGTTTCTTGTGGGTTTGGACTATGAACTTACTTATTCATATTGGAAATAAACCCAGTAAAATTCTACTTCTCTCCCATGAATAAACAGTAGGAAAAATTACAATGATAATAAAAAGAAGTCTTGATATTTTTCAGCATGTACACACTCTGTAATGTTTCTGATGAAAGATTAAATGATTCAATATATATATTGACATATATATGTTGACATATATCAACATACATACATATTGTGCTAAGGGCTATGCTGGCACTAGAAATGCAACTGTGAGTGAGAAAGGCACAAGCAATTCCCTCTCAGAGCTACATTCCATATAAAGATACAGAGAAGGAAAGAGGAAGTTGTAAAATATATGCTTGGGAGGGGAAAGTTCTAGGCTCCAGGAGACATTTAGTTGCCTTACTCCACTCAATTGCCCAGATATATTGTAATTTTTTCCTGACTTCTTGAGAGTCCGTATATGGGACTGAAGTCCCTCTAATTTTCCAAGTGCTGTGGAAAATAATAAAGAGAAAATTTGTTCATTGTCTTACTACCATCACGTACACAGCATTAATAAGCCAGAGCATGAAGCTAGAGCATAAAATCAGAACACTAATTGTAGGAGGTATATATAGTGTGTATGTGGGTTTTTTAAGGGGATATATTGTTTAAGCATGATTTGCTTTAGGCTTTTCAGAGATACATTCTTGATGGAGTTGTGTTCTCTTGCCTTATTTATATAAAAAGTGATAGCCATGGTTTTCAGCTTGTACCAGGCTCCCATAAATAATCTCTGACTTGAGGCAGATTGTTTTCTCCCAAAGATGGTGGCTCTGATAGGTATATAATCCCACATTATCTTCTTACAATGTGATGTGGACACTCTTCCAAGAGGTGGGGGGGCTATAGTCCCTCCTCTTGAATCTGGGTACCACAGTAACTGACCTGACCTTCAGAGTGTGGCAGAATAACTCTTTATGACTATCCAACTCAGCTATTTTCCCTTGGCTCTCTCTTTTTATTGAGCCACTTTCTCTTGGACCCAGACACCATGTTGTAAGGAACCCAGGCCATAACACATAGAAGGGCCAAGTATGGGTGTTCTGATCAACAGTATGAGCATCAGCTGCCATACATGTAAGGAAATAACCTTCAGATGAGTCTAGCCCCCTACCTATAAATCTTCCACTAAAGCCCCAAACATCAAGGAGCAAAGTCAAGTTGTTCCCACTATGCCTGGTCTAAATTACTAGCCCAGAGAAATGGTGAGATAAAACAAATTACTTTTATTGTTTTAAGCTACTAAATGTTAGAGTAATTTTTTGTGCAACAGTAGATAGCCATATTAAAATATGACTCAAGGACTTCAGGTATAAGATTAAGTAAGAGTATTTGTGTTTATTTTTAGCTATGCCACTAACTAAATGTTTTAGTCTAGTGTAACTAGTCTTGAATAAGTTACAGTACCCTCTGGGTCTCAGTTTTTCCATATTCTAGTTGGGAAAATCAGAATAGATCCCTTTTAGCCTTAGCATCCAAGATTCTGTGATGGAGGCATTCTAAATAAGGGAGTATCAAGAGATATATACCCAATGGATATTTGTTGAATGAATGGATTTTATTTTAAAAATAAAATTATATAATAGCCATTATCTAAATACTTTAGTACTTAGTAACTGTGACAGAGTGAGTGGACGGGAATCAATATATTATTCACCCTAAACACAATGGTGCACATTTACAACATCCTCAAACAGAACAAAATGCTATATGGAAGGTAAATGTTTTTGCTTGTGGTATTCATTGTGAAAAACAAAAAATAGACCAGTCATCATTACTCACCACCTTCAGATAAAAAAAGAACAGTATAGACAATATTAAAAGTCACACAAGTAATATGTAGTAGCAAATGCAAGGTGTGGGGGACAAAAGAAGTATTCAATATTGTTTTGTGATCAGAAACTCCAGGGCTTCTCAAGCCTGGATACAGATTGGAATCACACGGGGGAACTTTAAAAGCACACTAGTTTCCTGGCCTCTCCTTCAAGGCTCTGATACACTGGGGGGTGGCCCAGGTGTGGCAAGGAAACATACCCTTAAGTTCCTGGGGAGAAGTCTGGCTAGATCTAAATTTAACTTGTAGCTCCTCATTCTACTCTTCTCTTTTCACTCTTCCTGAGATCTCTACCTGACGAGAAACAGAAGAAGGAAAAGGGAACTTCTCTGTCAGGAGGCATTTGGTATCTTTTTTATTTTTAGAAACAAAATGATCCTTAAATGAAGGAACTAGTTAATTTAAGGGAAGAAAATTATGTGAAAATCATATGATTCCTCTTTCTTGATCACAGAAAACCCCACTTCTATGTTAAAAATCCTGTGTGGCAGAAATGAACTATGACACTAAAGAAAATACCACGCTGTGAGGCTGTGACTCAGCTAAACCATAATGAAGATCTATGCCAGGTAAGTGGGCATCAATTTGTCATTCTCAGAACCACCAGCCCAGGAAATATGACCTTCATCAAATTAGACTGAATGTTTTTGCTTAAAAGAAAACCTGGTTTTAGTGAGAGAGAATAAAGTTTTGGTTCTAGGAGTTGGACTGGCCCTTGGGAGATGTGAGACTGAGGTCAGGGCAGAGCAAGGCACAATGGTACCCTGTTGGTTCAGATTAAAGCATGGCAGAGAGGAATCCTATAAGATGCCTAGGCAAAATTCTTTTCCCCAAATCTCTTAAATTGTCCCAATAATATTCATTTTCAGGTAGGAAATCATGAAGTCTTATCTTGCACATTTCTGAAGATCTAATATGGGGAGCCATTCTCTCAAGAGTTGCTGGCAACTCTGAGACTCAAGTTATTAGAAATATGATAATGTTATCAGGGTAAGAGAAGATCCTAATAGTGTATTTAAGAGCTAACAGGATTCCTAACCTCATATCATATAAATAAACTAACGCCCTAGGTCCTTTTGGACCTTTCTGTACATATGACAAAAACAAAACAAAATGAAAAAACTTTCAAGACAACTCAGCAGAAAATTCCAATTTAGAATCAATCTAAAACTTTGGAGGTCAACTGCTTTCAAAGCAGAAACTGGCTTTTCTAAAGACTTTGGTCAAAGCAACATTTGGAATACTCACATTTGGAGATTAACTTTCTGCCAAATACAGAAGTTCCCAGTCTATTTCCTCAATGGAAATCATCCCATCAAGTGAATCTTATTTAGTCTAGGAACAGTGTTACATTTGTAGACTATGTTCCTAAGGACTCAGCATCAAGTAAGTTATGTATATGACATCAGTATATAATGAAAGTTTAAATACAAAACTAAAAAATCTCTAAGATAAAAGTAGTAATATTAAATTCTAATTAGAAAATGTGAATACATATAGGCTGAATACATAAAAATATAGTTTCCCTACATCACTTGTTTGACTTAAAGCCTCCCTATAATCATATTAATGCGGCATTGTATTTATAATACTTTTACTAATTTTTTAATATAGAAGGGGTTTTCAGAGATGCATTAGAATGATCTAGATCTTAAAACAAACAAAACCAAATCAAAAATCTTTTCTAAAGTCTTTTGAGTTTTTTTTTTCTCCCTATAAATTTCCCTGTCTGTAAGCAAGGGCATTTTTTAAATATTACTTCAGTCATCATAGTGGAACTCAAAGTAGAGTCATGAGTATTCATAGTTATTTACATGGATGATATAAAAATGTGTCTTCCCCTGAAAATATATTTTGACTTCAGAGTAGGTCTGCATTTCTCTGCTCCACATTTTCCATGAGTTAAGACCTTCCAATAGGAGGCATCCATCAAGAGTAGCAGGGCTTTCCCAAGGGAGCTGTGATCAGTCTTTTCAGAAAAGTTAGGAATCACACTGCAGGTTGCTTATGTTGCATGAACCCTTCATCTCTAAGCCTGGACCAAGAGAACTGGGGAGCCACTAGAGTGTCAACTGGGAAAGTGACAAGGTTCTATTTTCAGACAATGAGTTGGGGAAAGGCAATTTTAGCGGCAGGGACAGTCAGGGTGGAGCCTGGGGGGTTGGGGGAAACTTCATGGAGGAGGTGACCTTAAGCTGAGAAGAGTAAGTGTAAAAATATGTGAAGCAAAAGAAAATTTTTATTGCTTAAGGACACAAACACATGTGATTAAGAAAATCATGGAAATAATAAGTAGACATTTTAGAAAAAAAATAATAGTTGCTTCTGAGTGGGAAGGGAATGGAGTGAGATTGGGGAGGAGTTATAGGGTACTGCAAATGATCACCTTAAACTCAAAATCGCTTGAGACCTAATATGGACAGGCATTATGCTAATTACCTCCCCAACAACCCTGTTTGGCCATGGCATCTTCATTTTATTGAGGAAGAAACTGCATCCCAGAGAGATTAAGAGGTTTGTTCAAAGTCTTCCATTTAGTAAGAGGCATAGTCTAAGTTCAAACTTAAGTTTTTCTGACTCTACAGGCCCATGTTTTCATTTTTACCATACCTCACAATGGTTTCATTTTAAAAAAGCATTTCTTTTGTTTTATGACACCACAATTTGTAATAAAAGTAATCCAGAGCCTTAAAAGTATACATGACATGAGACTTTTTGTGAAATTTACATGGGATTGACAACCATTTGGTAGTATAAACATGGAGGTACCCTCTTGCTTAATTAAATCCAGCTGGAGATCCAAAAATATTTAAGATAATTATATTTTTGATGGTATGAATTACTATGACTTATACAGACAACATGAAAAGTCTAATTAAAAAGCAGCTCTCAGAGTGGAAAAGGCTCTTCAGCAATTCTTAAAGGGCTCCATGCAGTTTGGCAGCACCTGCCCCTTACATACACAAGAGTATCATAGGATTCCAGAGAATCACAGGATTCCAGAGAATCATAGGATTCCAGAGAATCATAGGAGTATCATAGGATTCCAGAGAAAATTATCCGGTTCTAAATAGCGCTCATAAAAATTTTTTTCCTTGATAAATGATAACACTGACATAATTTATGATAACTGCTTTCATTCCAACATATGATTGCTGCACTTAGGAACTGGCATCTAACTGTAATCAGGCAGTAAAAACTGCCATGTAACAAACAAAATATTTAAGGCAAATCAGAGGATCCATGGAGGCCAGGAGTGACCATTACTGCTCTCCAAATACATGTCCATTCCCAAATCCAGACACAGAAGCTGCTCCCCCACAATGCTCTGTGCTCCAGAAAACCCCAAGACTTTCCTTCACGTGCATATGTATCCTGACTCCCCACCTTCTGAGTGGTGCTTCTGAGATGGTGTTAAAGTAGTACTGCTTTCAGGGAAATTGGGGTATGAGTAATCCCAAAAGACCATTAGAAGTCTCAGATATTCCACAGAAGATGTGAAAAAATTATTTACTTTCAAGAAAGAACAAACTGATCATTCATGTTAATACATGTTAAATGGAAAAAAAAATCTTTGTAACCACATCTGCTCAGTGTAAAAGTATATATGTATTTATTTGCTGGGATACTCTGTTGAATACTGCAATATAGAATCACAGGTTTCTTACAGAACAGCTGGTTTAAAAGCTATTTCTTTTTATATTTCTATTCATTTGAATTGCTCACTTACATTTTATTCTTAATATTTCTATATATGTAGAAGGTAGTATTAAAAGGTAGTATTTTCTGGAATGTTGTTTTTTCAATAAAACTTTTCAAAATTTCTGCATGGCATCATGAAATGATCAAGCTAGGGTTGAATCTTTGCTATGGCATTTATGAGCTGTGTGACCTTGGGAAAGTCAGTCAATCTCTCTGAGGCTCCATTTTCTTATTTGAAAAATGGGGCTCATAATGCCTGTCTTGCAGTGTTAATGTGAACTTCAAGGAGGTTGGGTCCATAAAACATTTGACATGCAATAAGCATTCAGTATATAGACACATTTTTATTGTGACCTGAGCCTGTTTCATTTCTCTTTGAGAATAAACTATAATTTAAGAATGTAGCCTCTAGAAAGCCTAATAAGTCAGGGAGAAAAGGCCCAGATACAGTCAGAGAAGTAGAAAGTCCTTAGAAAGCATATAAAATTGAGATAATAATCTTTATCTCTTTGTGCAGTAAGATTATTATTTTTTAAATGTTTATTTATTTTTGAGACAGAGAGAGACAGAGCATGAATGGGGGAGGGTCAGAGAGAGAGGGAGACACAGAATCCGAAACAGGCTCCAGTCTCTGAGCTGTCAGCACAGAGCCTGACGCAGGGCTCGAACTCACAAACCGCGAGATCATGACCTGAGCCGAAGTCGACCGCTTAACCGACTGAGCCACCCAGGCGCCCCTGTGCAGTAAGATTATTAGGAGAGATTAACACATTTACAGAATTGTTTTTACATATTCCTAGTAAATTTTTTCCTTTCATAGCTGAATGTAAAACTTTACACATTAAAAAGAAAAGTTCTGTTCATAAACATACTATCCTTTATACCATCTTATGTCATTGTAATGATAAGGAGCAAATTTCAATGGGATCTTAAAATTATTCTACAGTTAGATCAGCCTTTTAAACTAATCTCAGATATTCTATTGAGGCTATATAGCCAGATTTTTCCATGTGCCTTATGAATCGCTCTCCTACCTTAAAAAGTGGGTTGAGTCTCTGACTCTTGATTTCAGCTCAGGTCATAATCTCTAAGTTCATGAGATCAAGCCCTGCATTGGGCTCTGTGCTAACAGTGTGGAGCTTGCTTGGGATTCTCTCTCCCTCTATCTCTGCCCCTAGCCCCCCTCAAAATAAATAAACAAGATTTTTAAAAAAGTGGTATCTTACACTGAAGAAAGGATTTAGCAAATAACAATAACAATGGTGAAAATAATAGCTAATGTTACTAGCATTTGCTATGTGTTAACAATGTTCAAAATTTGCATATGTTGTCTCATTTACTTCTCACAGTAATCGATGGGGTAGGTACTACCGCACTCCTATTTTGCAGATTTTTAAAAAATGAGGCACAGAGAGATTAAGAAGAGAAGAAGGAGTAATTGACATGGTATGTCCTGAGAACATCAATATTAAGGCATGTTGCTCTAGACATCCTCAAAGCAAATGAGCAAAGACCTTTCAAGTTAAAGATAAGGAGAAATAAAGAATTAATGAAAACCATGGAATCACAGCATTCCTATCCCTCTTCTTCCTCTCTATGGAAAGCTTCCTTTGAGTGTATAATCCATATGTGGAACCAGTTCTATATCCTGGGCAGATGGAGAAAGCATTTTAGGGAGGGCCCTAAGTACTCATGAAGTAGTATTTATAAGTAAAATTAGAAGGCACCTTAAAAAGTATAAATAATTACTGGAATTACAAATATTGATATGCAAGTGATATTACTGATCCATACTCTTGTCCTGGTTTTACCACTTACTCTACCTATACCATCTCAGGCCAATAAATACACTGTTCTTGTTTCTCATCTATAAAATGAAAGGGCTTGATTAGCTGATATCTAAGGTTCCTTGAAATTTGACATTCTCTAGTTCTTATAACAGCTTAGGAAACTTCATCCTAGTCGTTTATATGATGTTCTGATCTTTAATATATTTTGAGACCAAGGTCCTTATCAAATTGCACTTGACCTCTACCTACAAGGTCAGCTTCTTCTCTTAGTCATTGAAACTAAGGCATGAGAGATTTCATTTGCCTTGAAAACAGAGAAAATGATACTGACATCTTATAGATCTAATCTGTTCCACTCTGTTTGCTGACTGCATTGTTTCTGCTGTGATACTGGCCTAATAAAAAAATTAGTAAGTTCCAGTTGTGGCCAAGACAAAAAGGACCTATCTTAGGGGAGTTATGCCTACCTTTGACATGATGAGAATAAACTATTGGTTAACTTATAGTGCAAGGGAAGGGATGGAAAACTTCTTTGTTATTATATGTTATTAGGGAATTTTTATTTTAAAGGCCCAATGTTTCTGTGGAATAATTAACACATTTGCTTGTGCCAATCTCAATAATTTTATGTACCAAGAGTAAATCCTTCACATCAACAGAGACCAGAAAGGTACAAACAGGATTCATATGAAGATTAGCATCCCTAAGAATGCATTGCTCTGAATCTTTGAATCTTACACATTTTATTTTGCAACTGATTTCTACATACATGATCTTAATTGTACTTCACAACACTTAATGGGGACAGCAAATGGGAATATAATTATTGTATAGATAAGAAAATGAGGCTTAGATAAATGGAAATTGCTCCTGTTTTACCATATATATAAAGGCTAAATATAGCCATTATTGCCCAACTTATAAATGCCAAAGACAGTACTAAAACCTAGATCTTTCCACTCGAAGGCCTATTTTCTTTTTGTTCTTCATACACATATATATGTGTGTGGATACACAAAGATTAAGATTGTTTATCTCTTATTAAAGAAGGATGGGTGAAATTTCCCATAATGTACCTATTTTCCAAAAGGAACTATATATTTATTTTATAGCAAAAAAGTAATAATCAATTACTAGAAGTCTTTCATAAAGTATAAATGGCCCCAAATGTTGCATCACTCTTAAATTATCATGGGTTTCTGGAGACCACTTTAACATGCAGAGCTGTAAAATGATAGCATTGATAATAAAAAGGAATTTGGAATCAGAGCAGGTGAGTAAGTCCAAGGAGGACAGGCTTGGGCAGGACATGGGGATGTCTTCTGCCCATTAGAATCAGGAGAACATTAAATGACTGGTGTTTGAGAAGAGGATACTAAAAACTTGCCAAGAGGGTATCAAGATAAGCCATTATTCACAGCTTTGCCTCTGCCTAGCTTATAAGGGGCTGCACACGTCATTCTACCTTCACATGGGAAGACAGAACTGAAGGTTTTTCTCTACCACCCAATGCCTTATCATAGTGCCAGGCACAAAGGTCAAACTCTGAAAATGCTTCTAACCTTGGAAAATTTGAAGTACTGGAAAGAGCTTTGTATTATTACTCTGAAAAGATCTGGGTTTGATTTGAGATCTCTTTTTGTTATTTGCTAGCCACATATAGTTAATGGGTTAATGACTTGTATCTCTAAGACAGGTCTCAATCCTATAAAATTCAGATGATATTAATAATTATCATGCCTCTTCACATAACTGGGGAGATTAAATAATGATATATTATAAACTATGAATGATTACTGTACATACATTATTACTATTTCTATTTTTCAAAAAGACTTTTTAAATATAGTCTAATAATTCATAACAATGCTGCCATCTTTTTAGAATTCTGAAAGATTACATGATGAAGAACTAAGAACAGATGAAACTATATGGCGAAAAGCCAACTTTAAATTATTCTTCTATTCAAGCTACTAACACTTTAAGGATTTGAGATATAAAACACACACACACCATACTTCTCTGTACATAGTTATTGTGAAGGCAGCCTGACTCATCGACCTCTTAGGATTACCTTCTATCTTATAGCTATAATGAGGATATATTTTCTATCCAAGATAAGGAAACCTTGTTGAGTAAAATACTGACCCAAGGAGAACTTTAAAAGGGATTTGTTCAGTCTAACTATATAGGATACCCAGAAATAAGCCCAGCTTCTCATGGGAATTTATTATAGGGTAAAGGTGGCATGTTATTTGGTAGGGAAAAGATGGATTACTTCATAAATGGCGCTGGAACCACTGCAAAGCCATTGGGGGGGAAAAACACTGGGTTTCTTCTTTATTCCCTATATCTAAATAAATTTTAGATAAATAAAACAAGTAAAGCTAAAAACATGAAACATTGAAAATAGTAGTTAAAAATACAAATATTTTTATAATCATGGAATAGGAAAAACCCTCCAAACATATCAAACTCAGGAGGCATAAAAAATAAGACTGGTAATTCGGACAAGATAGAAATTTAAAATTTCTTTATAACACCACATATACACAGCAAAGCATAAATAAGCAACTCATAAATCAGGAACTGGGGAAAATATTCACAACATATGTGATAGAAAATAATCTAAACCTTTAACAAAAACAAAGAACAAAATGAATAAGACAAAAAACTCAATAAAAATGGACAAAATAGAATATAAATGACCAACTCAAATATGGTAAAACTCCACTCATAATTAAAGAAACACTTAACTCATTAGTAATTCATTAACTTCATTCATAATTAAATAAGTGCAAATGAATGTGAAGAATTTTCTCACCTTTAGTTCAGCAAAGACTAAAATGCCTTATTATCCAGCATTGGTATTATCCGGCACTTTTCTTAGTTGGTGGGAGTGTAGGGGTGCAATATTTTTGAAGGGCAATAACTATAAAAATTCAATCCATCTAGTTTCAGGAATTCTTCTGTAGGGTTAACCACTTCAAGAAATACACTAGCATGTGTAGAGCATACAAGGATGTTTGGTTACAGCAGTTTTTGAAACAGATGAGTTTGGAAACAGTCTAGAATAGTTGTTTTTCATCCATGAAATGGAGCATTAACTATCAAAAAGAAGGAGATCACTCTCTATGGGATAATATGGAAAGATCCTCAAGATGCACTAAACTAAAAAAAAAAATCTATATAACAGTGTTTTTATTTGATCTCATTTAGCATAAACATATATTTGCATTTACCAAAAAAAGTATCCGGAAGGATACAAGGCAGGAATCGCTTGCAGTGGATTGTTCTGGGGAGCTGAGTTATAGAATTGAGAGAAATAATACTTTTATTTTTTATGTAAATCCTTAGTATTATTTAACTTTTATATTTTAATTTTTAATTAATTAATTAATTAATTAATTAATTTTTAAATGTTTATTTTTGAAAGAGAGAGAGAGAGAGGCAGAGCGCAAGTAGGGGCAGAGCAATGAGAAAGGGAGACACAGAATCTGAAACAGTCTTCAGGCTTAAGCTGTTAGCACAGAGCCAGACACAGGGCTCAAACCCATGAACCGTGAGACCATGACCTGAGTTGAAGTTGGCCGGTTAGATGACTGAGCCACCCAGGTGCCCCTTATTTTTTTATTTTTAATGTTTGTTTATTTTTGAGAGAGTGCAAGTCGGGAGAGGCAGAGAAAGGAGAACAGAGGATCTGATGTGGGCTCTGTGCTGACAGGCTGACAGCAGAATGCCCAATGTGGGGCTCAAACTCACTAACTGCGAGATCATGACGTGAACCAAAGTCAGATGCTCAACTGACTGAGCCACCCAGGTGCCCTTGTATTATTTAACTTTTAGATAATGATCATGCTGATTTTATAATAAAAAGCTTAAATCATGCTAAATAAATAGTGATTTATGCTCATTAACTGCTACTCATAATCTTGTAGGTGTTTTAGAGTCTTACATGAAGACCTTCTCTATAGACTTTAAAGACTTTCAGTCTTCACTCATACATACCAATCTTTTCCTCTGTTCTATGAATTTAAGCTCTATAAATGTGGTTGTCATATTATCTAGAATTCTTTATATTGTCATAATCATCTGATTGCTTTAATATAAATTAGCTTAATTTAAAAAATTGGTATCTATCACCAATATAATTTTATTGTTTTTATTTTTTATAGTTTTATTATTTTTAAGCTTATTGTTTTTTAATTTATTTTATGAGAGAGATACAGAACAAGTTGGGGAGGGGCAGAGAGAGAGGGAGACAGAATCCCAAGCAGGCTCCAGGCTGTCAGCGCAAAGCCCGATGCTGGACTTGAACTCACGAACCATGAGATCATGACTTGAGCTGAAACCAAGAGTCTAATGCTTAACTGACTGAGCCACCCAGATGCCCCATAAAATGACCGTCTAGGGCAATGATTCTAGAATTAGACTTTCTGGATTAGTCTATCCAGTTACCCAGCCTCCATACAACACGGAGTACTTAGTGAGAAGATTTATGTCTGGTAGAGTAGCAATCAACCACCATATCCTCTGGACATGAGCAAAGAGTAGACTGTTCAGATCCTACTGGTAAGTAGGAGAAATGTCAATTTCATATGTAAAAAGCAATAGGCCATGTATCAACATATGTGTATCTGTATTTCTCAATTTTTAAAAACATAACCACAAAAAGCTAAGGCACCAAAAAAGTAAATCCCCTAATCAGAAAGTGAGGAAGAGAATCTGTTGCTGACAAGTCAAAATTAGGGGGCTGCATATTTCTTTTCACCCTAGATTCTAGATTGTTTTCCAGCCTATTCTTTTTGTATCCACATAAATTCATTGTTGGGAACTCTTTCCCACCTAGAACTGTGCAGAACCACAGATATTAAGATGTATAGATATCTCCAAACCTATTACATACATATCTATTATATGCTCTATTATACAGTCACCTCAAATCTGCATTATCACAACTCTATCAAACTTCTGAAGGGTGCAATAGTCTGATTGCTAAATTTGTGTCATGTGACTAGGCTCTGACCTTATAGTACCAACTTGGAGAAATCAGAAAGCCGTAAGTACATTCCTGGAGTTTATAAATTTCAGCGAATTCTGCCTCTCTTACCTCCATAGTTTTTTTTTTTAATTTTTAGATAATAGTTCCAAGATAATGTCCCAAGTATATCAATGGGACATTGTATGTTTGTAGTGCATATCTGAGCAGGGATTTTTTTTTAAGTGGCACAAAGCATAACACTCATATTATGGAGGAAGCCAGATACCTCATCAACTTAAAAACTGAAGTATATAATTCTCTAGGTGGTAGATCTAGCAAATAAAAAGAAAATAACTTTAAACCTCTTGATGCTGCTATTCATTTATTGATTTGTAAAGCGTTTAAAACTACACAAGATTTATTGTCTTTCACTGAACTGGATAAAACATGACTGTTTACTTTAGATAATGTGTGAATATGAAGTATTTATCTCCTTCAGTTTTTTTTTTTCCCCACCCTCTGGGTCCTTCAAGGACTCTCACAACTGGAGATTGGGAGTGTTCGTGTGAGTACACACACACACACACACACACACACACACAGTATTCCCCGAGTTAGTGAAGATATCTGTAAATACCTGCTCTTCTTTTCATTTCAGAACCTACAGTATTGATAAAATATTAATGATTTTTCAAACAGAAAATCTTGCAGTCTGTCCATGCGAACAAAAGTGCAGTTTTCTGGAATGACATACTAAGTCATTTTCAAAATTCATCAGAAACTTTTCAAACTCTGCTTTGAACAATACAAAAACAGATCTCATCGGGGCACCTGGGTGGCTCAATAGGTTAAGCATCCAACTTCAGCTCAGGTCATAATCTCACGGTTCTGGGTTCAAGTCCCACGTCAGGCTCTGTGCTGACAGCTCAGAGCCTGAAGCCTGCTTCGGATTCTGTGTCTCCCTCTCTCTGTACTCCTCCCCCACTCATGATCTGTCTCTCTCTGTCTCTCAAAAATGAATAAACATTAAAAAAAATTTTTAAGTGTTAAAAAAACAGATCTCAAGTCCAAGTCGTTAAAAAGAGTCAAGACAGATTATTGATCATTAAGTTGACATGTATATACCAAGGGACCTTGAGGAAATAGTACAACTAGGTATTTGCACTTTGATGAATTATCAAAACTTTGGAGATTTAACTAAACACGGTGGCATTCACTGAAAGCATTTAAAAACTGACATCAGAAGGCTTAAATTTTCTTTGAGGAGATATTCCAAGCATTACAAGAAATGAGAAAATAGAACATGCATCAGAAATAAGCCTCAAATATGTTTATGGCTTTGTTTTTACTGATATATATGCATGTGTGTATGTATTTATATGTGAAAGATGTGTGTGTACATGTAGAGACTGAAAGGCAGAAAGAGAAAGAGCAACAGAGATAGAAAGATAAAGAGGGAAGGAGAGAGTTAAGGAGGGAAAGACTGTTGCCCTTTTCAAGTAAATTTTTGGTAGTCGAAGATATACCTTATGAAACTGAAGTATTATAAAGCAGAAGGGCAATTCTTTTTACAATTTCCTTCAGATTTTCCCATTTTGAAGCTGAGTGAACTGAGTCACAAGGAGATTGAGAGGTCTGAGCAAGATCACATGTTGACCTAAGGCCTAGCCAGAAAGAGCCCTGAAGCTGCCTGAGGCCCACGCTTCTTTTAACTCCAACATCTTACCTTGTTTTGTGCTCTCCTGTGGTTGTGAAGATGCGAGTGATTAAGAAAAGGGACCAGTATTTAAGTAAATATCAGCAAACTTTTAAAAAAGTGTGCTTTCTTATGCTACTTGCAAAACTTTTGGAGGCAAAAAACAAAGGATAGAGCATCATCAACTTATTTTTAATTAGCTTATTCTTGTTTTGTTTGTGTAAAATAGGTTAAGAAAATGGAGATGACTCAGTCATTACATTATTAATGTTAATGTTTTAAATTAGCATTACTAAAAATGTTGCTTCCCAGTAGTGATCTCTTTGAAATGTAATAGAACATGGCAATTTAAAAGTTATTTGTTAAAATGAATGCTAGAGAATACTTCATCCATGAATGTGCCCCCGGCTTAATCAGGTTCTTAATCTATATCCTTTTTTATCACTTAAAATCTAGAAAAACTGCTTTGAATTTTCTCTCCAATAGTTTCAAATACAAACAGTTGCCTACTTCATTCTACACAGTAAATTTCCCTCCATATGGACTTAATTTTGACATGGTTCTATAGCCCTCACTTTTGTTTTTGTTGTTGTTTTGGTGCTGCACGAAGAGTGCTTAGTGAAAGCTTTAAAAATGAACTAGAAATAAAAGGATGGATAAATGAGTATATTTGTCTCATAATCACTGGATTTCTCATCTAGCTCCTCTAAGTGACTATGATGTTATTTATGGCAGAGACTGCATCCTGTTGACCACTGTATCCCATTACCTCCTAGGTACTCAATATTGTTTGCCGAATGAACCGATGAATCCAAGTCTATCACTCTATATCTTCAATTTTTTTTTTTTCAACTTTTATGTGGGTATATGTCTCATGACTTCAACTATACTGGGAGCTCTTTGAGTGTAGGACACATATTTTACTGGTTGTGGCAAGCCCCAATTAGGGATTAGCAGAGTGCCTTGCATGAAGCAACACTTCAAAAATCAATGGGCGAAACATTCCCTTTGATTGCTTTTTTAAACCTAGAGATTGTGCCTGTATTTTTAAGCCGAAACCACAACAGTGAAATAAAATTTAGATCAATATAAAGAAGTTTTCAATAAGTAGGTATTAAAAATCCAATATCTAGCTCCAGTACCTAATATTTTGATAATGAGGTAGGTTTCCTTTTGAAGTAGTTTGTTTCTAAGATCTCAAATCTAACAAATATGCATATTAATACCTAGAAATTTCTGTAATGGATGCCCTTATTTTATAGAAATTTATTTTAGATAATATATTTATACCTCTAAGACTGTCTGATTATAGCAACCTGTAATTACGTTTCATATTTTCATACTTGAATGTCTTTCATCGTAGAGGAAACAATCATCCATTAAACAAAATGGAAAATATATGTAGAATGAAGAAAATTGGCTAGAGTCCCACCACCCCAGTACAACCACCTACCATATTTTGGTCTATTTTTTCTAATTTAGTTTTTGAACACATATTTATAATTTCCTCTTCCAAGTTATCAAATTACATCTTATATATTTTATTTATTAAGTTTATTTCTGCTTAAGGAAAAAAATGCTTTCTAGTACTAAGTAAGCAAATTTACTTCCAAGTCATTCCCCAAACTTACTGATTGTGTTCTCCTCTCCCAAGGAGCTCATATATGCAATTGGTCTCACAGAATTATCAAACTATTAGACAAACAAAATTTAAATAAATGAAAATAAGGTATGTGTGTGAGAGCATGTATAATTTTTATAGATAGCTGTATCTTTAACACACTATCCCTAAGTAGATAATGAGACTACGTGCTTTTTTTAGAAAATTAATTCCAAAGGCACTCACAGTAAAGTATATTTTAAATAAAGTGAATTTTGTGTCCCTATTGGTTTCCACTATAAAACTGAAATTTTTAGGGCAAGTCATATTAACCTCTCCATCAGTCTCGTCATCTTTAAAAATAAAAGTCTAATATAAACATTCACCGTATAGGGTTGTTTGGAAAATTAAAAGAATTAATGCTTGTAGAGAAGTGTCCAAACACATAGAAAGTGCTTCGTGTATGTTAATTATAATTATCATTACTGGGAAAATTTTGTGGCCAAATAGTAATCTCAGATTTTGAGGCTGAAGTTTTTTCTTTTCTTGGCTTCAATTAAGTAGAAAATTCTAATTTTTTTGTCATAATAATCTTTTAGAAATCACTTAAATATTTCTATCTTTTTCATTCTATACATTCCTATCTTCTAAATTTGACCAATTGAAAAAATATTGAAAAACATGACCTTTTAACACTGACTCTCTGCTCTACTTTTCTCCAGTTATTTGACTTTCTGTTTTAATTTTTTTAATTAAAAAAATGTTTGTAACATTTATTCAATTTTGAGGGACAGAGCTTGAGCGGGGAAGGGTCACAGAGAGAGGGAGACACAAAATTTGAAGCAGACTCCAGGCTCTGAGCTGTCAGCACAGAGCCCAGTGTGGGCCCGAATCCACAAACCATGAGATCACAACCTGAGCCGAAGTCAGATGCTTAACCAACTAAGCCACCCAGGTGCCCCTCTGGTTATTTGACTTTCTTACAGAGTCTGGATTTAGTATAATAGAAATTGCTAGGCTACTAGGGATTTGTAAGCTATCTCAGAAGCTACCTGGTTGGATTTCTCAGAACTATATTCAAACTAATAACATGAAATTAGTATCCTATCAAAGGTAGAGAGCTTTTCAAATTAAGGTTCAGACCAAAAGATGATGTAGAAACAGATCATAGTGTGTTTGCCAGACACGAAGCAAGAGGAACCAGGAACCAGGAACCAGGAACTCAAGTTTTGGGTCTGCTTTGCCAGATGGCAAGTTATCTCTTCTGTTATGAGTACCACATTATACTCATTGATACCAAGGCTTTGATTTAAGTCAACAAGCTTGTTAATTTGAAAGTTTAGGAATTTAGGCCAGTAAGGAATTAGACTGACAATAGTCAATCAGTGTTAATCCTTAGGTTGTTTTCCTTCCTTTCTCCTTTCCTCCCTTCCTTCCTTCCTTCCTTCCTTCCTTCCTTCCTTCCTTCCTTCCTTCCTTCCTCAGAAACATCTTTATTACAAGTGTTTTTAAACACTTCTTTACATGCACTGCAGAATGAGTATCAACTTCCTTTCAGATTATTTCTTTGACTATAGAATATTTCCTTAGTGGTTTCAATATTTCTTTTGGATAATTTTTTGTTTATGTTTTAGAGACTTGTTTCATATTAAGTTAATTTAAAAGTGAATGAGTGCTGGGGTGCCTGGGTGGCTCAGTTGGTTAAGAATCCAACTTCAGCTCAGGTCATGATCTGAGCCTGTGTTGGGCTCTGTGCTGACAACTCAGAGCCTGGAGCCTACTTCGAATTCTGTCTCCCTCTTTCTCTGCCCCTCTCCCACTCACATTCTGTCTCTCTCTCTCTTTCAAAAATAAATAAACATTTAAAAAATTAAAATAAAATAAAAGTGACTGAATGCTCTTTGGAAAAGAATTATTGTGTATACAAAAAAAATCAGTGCTTAATCTTAGTGGAACATGTAAGCAAACTTGGAATTCACTTTTTTGCTTTCATTGTCAATTCTAGACATAGGAAATAAACTAGGGCAGATGAAATGTGATTAGAATCAATGTATATTTCTCAATGAACTATTTTGATGAGGAGTCAATATAAAGATTATAAACCACCATTCCAAAAAGATTCACTGGCAGTAAAACACAGAAAGAGCCTTTAGCATATGTCTGTGTGAATTGGATTGTTTTTTGTTTGGTTAGATGAGAAAACATGGACCCTGAGTGATGAAGCAATTTTCCCCAAGATGACACTGGTAAACAATAGCAGAGCATGGTAGAGACACCACCTCCTATAGCATTTATTCTTTTGTTTGTATCAATTCATCACACTATCATTGTCCTTTAGAAATAAATGATCAGTACTTTACAGAACAGTGTAAAGAAGGGGAAAAAATAAAGTGTTACTGATATTGACTCAAAGACAAGATAAAGAAAAATTAGGTTGTGATTTATAATGAATATTTTGAATCAGTTAGATTTGTGTATGGGTTATTTAAGAATGGTCATAAAGAATGTTAATAAGAATTTCAGGATATCTAGAGGATACAAAATAATGTAAGATGATAACTTATTAAAATCTATTTCAATTAGGCAGATCATATAGTTTAAACAGCAAATTATTCCAAAAAGAAATAAAATTATTCCATGTATTTGTCAATAGAGAGATAATACAAGATGTTAGTTCTTATAACTATGTGAGTTTTAAAAGTTTATTCAACAACATAGTTCCTTATGACTTAAACAAAACTTTTTCTAAAGAGTAGACAGAGAGTCTCTGTTTGACAGTATAAATTTATGAACAAGCATAAGATACCAAAATTCTAGCTTGGGTCATTCATTCCCAGAATACATCTTTTGTATTTGTTAGATATCTTTTGATACAAGATGAACTAAATTGCTACAAAATCATAAAACTATGAATCAGAATAAAAGAGTTTTGAGAAAAATATCTATTATTCATGACTGCTCTCTTTTTCCCAAATTTGGGTTTGTATTATGAAATATATTTTTATTATAAGGAGTGGCCATATACAAAAGTAGCTCTAAAGCTGTTAGCAGAACTTCACATTCACACAATAACATATCTTCCTTATTCTGTCAAATAGCTGGCTTGGCAAATTTTAAAATTTATGATGTAATAGAAATACGTTCTAAAATAGTATTCTCAGTATAAATATATCAAAACTGATTGTTTTCTTTGAAAAGATCTAATGGGAAAAGAATTAGAAATGTATTTTACTCATATTTAGCCCTTAACAAATTAAACCCTAAGGAAAAGCTACACTGAAACATTCTATCCGGAGTTCTATAATACTAATGTTTTATTTTACCCTAAAATACTTGCCC
Source organism: Panthera pardus (assembly GCF_024362965.1). Taxonomy (NCBI): domain Eukaryota; kingdom Metazoa; phylum Chordata; class Mammalia; order Carnivora; family Felidae; genus Panthera; species Panthera pardus. The sequence goes on from NW_026527013.1 coordinate 96,570,443, forward strand.
TGAATAAGGCTTCTGATTTACCCTCACTTAAGTCGCTAACTTAGCCTGAAACTGATATGCGGTATTTAACCAACTTTACTGAAGAGTTTGTGAAATGGGAATGTTTGACTTTATTTCTGTAGAAAACCATGATCTTCAATTCCTCGTGGAGTAATGTTGTGTTTCATAGTTGTAGGCACTGGCCTGGAATATGATTATAGGAAAATTAGTTTATTTTAATGCCTATTGCATGCATGGATGACTCTATTAAGTGAATAAAATTTGATAAGTAGATATATGATAAAGATATGAGTATGATTTCACAGAGTTTCAAAGTAAAGCAACAATTTGAAGAACAACAAAACTTCACATTTGATCTGATTTTTCATGTATTTTTAAATCAGCCCATAAATGCCAGGTATCTTCATGTGTCTAATTTCTTTTAACTTCATGTTTGAATATTTTGTATATGGGACATATATAACTTTGATTAAAACATAGGGTCAAGGCACAGATCCAACCACAGTTCAGAGAGAACGCTAGGTATTTGTTTAATGAATGAATGAATCTGCGGAAAAAAGATGAAGGTGTGGGCAAAGTCAGTGATTACCACACTAAAATACTTAGTCATTGTAAAGACAGTACAATAAAATTAACATTAATATATATGAAGATAAAATTTTCCTCTAAGTTTAGATCAACAGTTCAATATATACTTCCATTATAATAGCAAAACCCTCTACATGTAAAACATAGTTCTTTTTTTTTCTTTCACTACTCTCTATCAGTACTCTTGTTTTACAGCATGAACTTTCACGTAAATTGGTTAATCAAATTGAACAAAGATACAGTAATAAGTACTTTGACCATTATTTATATTCTAGAAAGTTCTAGAAAGGAGCTTTTTTCTATTAAAAGTGTTCTCACAAAACTATGGAGCAGGTCAACATAATTTTCCCTCATTATGTAACTGGGGAAATACAGTGATCCTCAATGGCAGTCAGTGGCAGACAGAAGTTGTAAATTTATAAATCAAAATATTCAGATTTTTGCTTAGTTTAAGCTATGACCAATTCCATTTTCATAGAAACATTAGATATGTGCTTTCCTGCCAGCAGGGAATACTCCCCAGTCCCTAACTGCTATACCAAATGGGAGACTCAGCAGGTGGACCAGGTTTTTCATTCTAGAAACTTGTGTAGATTATGTAACTATAGACTTTATTCCCACCTTTTAATTAACTTTAATGCCACATCACATAAAAGAGTTGGCTCAGTTTCATTTCTTTGGATTCATATAATACATTAGACAGGAGGTCCATAATTTCCTTGACATAAAAAGTGCTTAAGATCATCCACAAGCAGTGCATTTTGAAATTCATTAAAGATCTCTGACATGTTCTTCTATTAGCAAGGTTCCAGAGAGCACAGATGGCAATTAGTCACACAGGTGTTTGGTGGTTAACTTCTTTGATTGAGGAGAGCAGCACCATCTATGAAAAGAACCTCTGAATCTCCAGAAACATAGTATTAGATGCTATTCAGAGGATCTCCTATCAGTACTCTAACTTTACTCTATTCTTATATAAATTCTTTGCTCGTTAATTAACATATTATCCATGTTAAACTTATACGATGTTATATGTCAATTATATCTCAATAAAGCTGGGAAAAAATAAAGTCTTTACTCATATGAGAGCTTTCAAAATGGCTGATTGATGGAAAATCCAATCCTGGCAGGATGGATGGTTCTTTTAGCCAGTGGTTCTTCAAGTGTAGTCCCTGGACCAGCATTATCTGCATCACTTGGGAGCTTGTTAGAAATGCAAATTCTTTGGCCCCACCCCAGACCTACTGAGCCAGAAACTGGTGATGAGGCCTAGCAATTAGTGCTTTTATAAACCTTCCAGATGATTCCCATACAAGTGAAAATTTGAGAACCCCTGCTGTAAGCTCATTGGAGGTGCCTGGATAAAGGGCTCTCCAGAGAGAACACAGTGGAATGTAAAAATTAAAGTATTATTACAATTTGTATTATATTTAAATTATAAAACACTATTTGGTCATGGACAGGATGTTTAATTCTTATTTTTAATTTCTTCATTTTGAATTCATTAGAATTAATGTATTTGAATTAATAATTTATAGACGTAGCACTATATGGATGGTAATATGACTTTACTGTATGAGGAATTTGCTGTAGGCAATGGTGGGATGGAAGTTAGTGTGGGAACCTAGATGGAGTTGCTTTTGCAATGTGCTTTGCAAATTGGAAGGGATCTGAGATGCCAAATTATCACCTTTGGTGTTCCATGTGTCCTTCTCGCATGTCCTATGACTTCAGGGTATTTCCTCCAATCACACATTACCTTTACACATCACAAAATAGAAGTGAAGAAAAAAACCCAACATCTTGAAAGATGGAGACATTAGCAAATTACCAATCTAGGGAGGCAATGTGGAAAATATTTCTTTTCCTTGAGTTTATTTTCATATACTCTTCAAAGCAATTCCAGAACTGGCAGTATGAAATATGTGTGTCCGTACAATTATATTTATATTCTCTTAATCCTTATTTCTTTTATTCTGTTCATTCTTTATACTGGTTTCCAGGTCAACAGTGCCAACTGTGAAAGCCGCTGCTATTGGAAGCTTAAAAACAAACAGAAAAAAGGACTCCTCTAGTTTTAGGATAATTGAAACAACTCCAAAATATGGTGGCCAAAGTGTTAATCAAAATTCAATGTGTAGCTAAAATTTTAATCTGATGAAATCATCATCAACAAATTACCACAGAAGTTTTTAAATTAATAGCTGAGGGCTATTTAATACACTGAATAAATAAATCAACAAAATTCATAATGCTGTTAACACTCACACCAAATTAAAAATATCATTATTTCTGAGATGTTAAAAAATAACTTATATGAATTGTAAGAAGAATATGAGTTTTGTTGGTATGGTCACTATTAAATATTCTCAATATCATCTCTGTAGATAGCCATGTAGAAATAATTATCACAACTGTGTGATATGAATAAAATAAAGTAGCGGTAAAATAACCAATGTTCTCATTACTTCGAAACGTCCCTCCTCACTTTCAGGACAGATACCGCATGATTAAGTCTATCTAAAGCCACGTGCAGGCTCTGTAATAAATAGCCTTCCCCACAAGCCCTGAAGAGATTATGTGTGTGTTGGATGGGTTTAGCTCCAAGGTTGGGTTGTTGCTGAAGACAGGAAGGGAACTCTTGTTAGTTTTTCACAGACGCTTCCATTATCCACTGGTCACTAATCTATCTTTATAAGTCCTTCTGTTGCATATGTTGCTATTTGCTGCGTCTCCTTTTACTTTAGGCAGAATAGAATAATATTCAGGAGGCTAGGTTAAAAAAGACCCCAAGCAGCAGAGAATGTAGTTTATTGACAGGACGCTTTACAGATGGATAATGATAGTAATGAAAAAGCTGTGTAATTGCTCTTTGTGGTGGGCCAAAACCTCAGTCAATGGCTGATACACATGGAACAAAATTATTAAGGCACTTTATTTGAGAGCTGGAATGGTTCCCAAATTAGAACAGACCCGCTAACAGTCCATCTGGCTACGTTTTGGAATGGTAGACAGATTGTGGCCTATGGACGCAATTCTTTAGAATAAAAACAAACGGCAGAGGTGCTTCTTTGCCAAAAGACCCAAAGGATTTCGCAGGAATTTTATCCATATCACAGAGCCTTGATTGCTCATCTCCAAAGCAGAAAAATCTCAGGAAAGATAGGAGTATTCAATGTCATTGGTGTGAAAGATAATTTCCCATTTCCTGGTAAATGCAGAAATACTTGGCAAACTAGATGTGAGATCAATTTATTTGGCTGGTATGCTTTACAAAAGATCAACATACTGCCAAACCAGTGGGAAAAATGGCACTCTGGCTTTCCTTCATATGACTCTGGTATATACAAGAGCCACAGAGAACCAAGACTTGTTTGGATCATGGTTAAAATTAGGACTGGCCTTAAATTTAGGAAGAACATGATCATACGTTCCAGTTGGATAACTATCAACTCCTTTAGTTAGTTTTGCCAATTTCAAATAGTACCTTTCTGCTCAAAGAAAGATTACAGAATAAAAGCCTCCAAAGGGAGAAGAACTTTGGTGTTTTTGTTGTTGTTGCTGTTGTTTCTCTTTCTTAGGGACATGCAATCTAACCCACAGGGGTATCACCCAGTATAGACTAGGGCTCCTGAGCTTTGTGGGTACAATGCAAATTGGAGAAACCAAAGCCCATTCCCTCTTTGGTCAACTCATGGCATTAGTGTAATGAAGGTTGTATAATCCCTTTTGCTCTGCCATACCAAGGCCAGACAGAGATGAAAGCCTGCAATAACAATGAGGGAGGCCAAGCAGCACTGAATGGTAGGTGACCTGGCTCACAATAGGCATTCAGTAAACAGTCCACTGAATAAGATAAATTAATTCTAGCCTCAGTTCTGCTGATAACTACCTATTCAACCTTAACTACTTTTCTTTTCTGAGGTTTCACAAAACAAGGATGATAATGGTGCTCCCAGGACAAGTATGAAGTGGGATAATACCCGGAAACACGTCTTAAGAAATCTGAGGGATTATAGATGATACTTCTCTAAATGTCGCCCAGGAACTAACATTTTAGAGGATAAAAGTAGTGCTGATTTTCTCATTTTTATTCTTATTTTATTAAAATAGGTAATCTAAATTGAAGAATACTTTTTTCCCATGGGACTCAGTTATGTGATTTTCATTTTGAATAAGCCAAAAGTATGTCTGATAGACATTTTCATTTTTCCCAAATTAACCAAAATGCCCAAGAGATCGCTTGGCACCAATTATCCAATATGACTTCATTTTTGCAGGAAGTTCTAATCATCTTCCTAATCTGCCACCCTTTCCTCCAAAAGCCTGACATTTTTTTTAAACAAATTATGCTTCATGTTTTCAATTGAAATATTGGCCTTTGACTTCTCTTGAAATGCAAAGCCCAGCGTGCTAAAAAGCATTAAGCTGCTCTTGGTTTTTAGGTTTTTTGTGTTAATGAAACATCAGAGGTAAGGTTTCAATGGGGGAGGATACTGAAAAAAAGATAAAAAAGACTTGGCATTGTTGGATGCTTAAACATGTATTGGGAAGTCAGAGTGGGTAGACACACTGAAATGAAGAACTGTTCATTTCATCCTTTCACTGTGGGTTTACTCTGATTGAAGGAGAGTGGAAAGATAGAGTCCTTTGCTCACAGGTTAAGTGGCCAAGTACATCTGGAATTGTGTACAAAGATAAGCTATTAGCATTTTAGAGTCTTTTTCCTCCTTGCCCAGTAAAGTCAGAAAATTCTTTCTCTTTTGTTTTGCTATGTTATTTCTTTGAGAAATAAATCTGGAGGTCATGGCTCACGAGTTCAGGAGCAGTCTGCTTTGACCTACCTGATGTTTATTTAACTGCTGGTATACTCTTATCTTCCTAGAGACCTGCTTTCAAGTAGAAAACAAATCAAGTACCACGGGTGAACAAAAGATCCCTTTATCTAACAGAGGGATGACTTTGAAGATGCTACTTTTAAAAGAATGATATAAAAGAAAAAGCTAACTATGAACATTTTGTCAAGGTCATAAAATTATGTATCAAAATAGCTAAAAATAAAACCAAGAAACATGATTTACTAGACACCTATCAAATGTTTGGCACATGTTGCAAAATACCTCTAATATTTTCCACAGCCCTAAAAGGTATAAATTAGTAGTTTCTGTTGAAAGAGTAGAAAGCAAAGCTGAGCATAGTTAAAAAGCATGCTCCAAGTTGCACAGGGAGTAAATGGATGAACTGGGATTTGTAAACTAGGGGAATCTACCTCCAAAGCCCATTTGCTTCCCACTAACCCATGCTGCCTCATATGATATGATCTGTTTGGTCCCAAGTGCACAGATTTGCTCAGAGATTGCAAACCTAACTCATTCAAAAATAACTATCATTCTTTAGGAGCACCTGGGTGGCTCAGTGGATTAAGCATCTGGCTCTTGGTTTTGGCTCAGGTCATGGTCTCACAGTTCATGACGTTGAGCCCAGCATTGGGCTCTGCACTGACTGTGTGGATCCTGCTTGAGATTTTCTCTCCCTTTCTCTCTGCCCCTCCCCTGCTTGTTGCCAGCACACTCATGCATGTGCTCTTTCTCTCTCAAAAATAAATAAACATTAAAAAATAACTATCATTCTTTTGAATAAAGATGCAAATGTAGGTAGACATTATTTCTGTTTCCATCCATGTTAGCATCCCTCCCAACAAAACTCCAAAGTTTTACAAATTATGGTATAAAAAAACATTTCTTATGAAAAGTTTGAATTTCTTAGAGTGATAATGAGGAAGTATTAAACTCAAATGTAACAGTGGTTGCAGAACGGAGGATAATATTTTTGTGAAACAAGTTTCATTATATTGTCTCTTCCTCCCTCATTTTTCAGTAAAATTATATCAGAAGGCTTTACTGAAGACAGATACAGACATTACAAGAAATATTTACCTTTATCCAAGTCCAGAGAGAATACAGTGTTTAGAAATATATAAATAACCCCATATAGAACTGTTTGGATACTCATACAAAAGAGATAACATTTACTGAGTTATACTAGGTATTTTATACATAGTGTCTCAATCTATATAAAAACCAAGGGAGAGACTGTTTACTACCCCTATCTTACAGATGAGAAGACAGAATCAGAGAATTAAAAACTTGCCCAATATTACTAACTCAGTCAATGATAGAGCTGTTACGCTAATCCTAACTCGGTAAACTATATTGCTGCTCAACATTACTTACAGATTATTTTATGGCTATTCACAATAATTCTCCCATAATTATTCATGTGAATATTCAGGAAAATGAGTGTAAACTTCACTATCATTGAATCTTTCTGACCTATAATTTTTAACTCTGTACTTATGCTCTATTTTTCTAAGTATGATCAGCATTTCTTCTAATCATAATATATGACTTATATGAGACCCGGGTAACAGTTGTATAACTGAAATCTACTAGATAATTCATACCAAACAACTTTGAAGTGCAAATTTTATTCTTTATATTTAATGAAAATTCCATCTAGCTGAGTATTTTACCTGTAACCTTGAATTCCCTAAGTGCACAGGGCTGTCTTGTTTAACATTTTATTTTGTAAGCACTTAAGCAGTTTCTTGTGAAATGGAGACATTGAGAACCTTTGTCTTATAGCAGTAAGTATGAGGATCATTTGACATTATGTATGCTAAAAGTCTTATAAACTGAAAACTAATATACAGATAACTATTATCTTGCTGCTGCTTCCATCAGTAAGCTAAAGTCTACAGCTTTTGAATGAGTGAATGACTGAATTAATGTTCTCACAAAGACCAAAAAGTATCCCTCTTTGGCTCAGTAGTTTTCACTTGAGATATACAGAAAATTGCCAAAGAATTTCAAAATGGAAAGAATTTCATATTGAAAACCAGAAGTAAATAAACTTGGCTTATCTACTCAGGGCTGTAAATACTATTTAAGCACTTGCTCTTGGCCTAAGAGGCAGTGTGATCATTTCTCCGACCTAATTATGAAGTTCAGTGCAGACTGAGCTACAGTATGGCCCTTTTGGAACTACCAAAACAGCCTGAACTCTGTTCAGCTAGCACTCATGTTAGCATTTTTCTATTCTATCTAAGAAGGAATGAGTTAATTGGTGAGGCTATCCAGAAGTTTTTTCTCACTTCTAGTCATCGATTTTAAGCTGTGAGTGCACGGAAGAAGTATAAGAGCATTTTTAAAGTGCAAAATAAATCCTGATAGCTGTTTTCTGCACTAAATGCTTTCTGCCCCCAGACAGACACATGCTATTTCATGGAAGTGAGTGGCATACTTTGTCACCAGTCCTGGGCATTAATTTTGTTCCTGCTCTATTGATCAGCTTAAAGAAATCTATCTTATTATGCCATGCATTTCTATTTAAAAAAGGTTAATGTTTGCTGGTTAACTGGTTTTGGAAAGAAAAACCAGAGACCTTATAGAAAAGTTTGAGCTCTTATTCCATTATGGAAAAAGTGACATCTCTAAAAATTTTAGAGAATGGAAAAGAGCATCATCTTTTCTCTCTCTTTTTTTTTTCCTAAGAGGAAAGCCTTAAAAAATAAGTTTATTGACTTCTTTATGTTTTAGTATATTTTCATAAAGTTTCTTTTGGGTCATTCTTGATATTAAAAATTAGTAATGGAATTTAAATATGGACTGTGGATTAAATAATAGTATTGTTAAATAAATGCCATTTTTTAAAGTTTTAAAATTTATTTTGAGAGAGACAGAGACAGTGCAAGTGGAGAAGGGGCAGAGAGAGAGAGAGAGAGAATCCCAAGCAGGCTCTGCACTGTCAGCACAGACTCTCATGTGGGGCTCGAACCCACAAAGCCGTGAGATCATGATCTGAGCTGAAACCAAGAATTGGATGCTTAACCGAATGAGCCACCCAAGGTGACTTTGTGACTTTTTTGTAAGTTTGAAGGTCTATTGAAATAAGTGAGAGAAATACACTGATATTAAGAAAATGCTGTGAAATAATTTTCTTCATTTCAAATGAACATTTATAAAACATTTTTTAAGCCGTAAGTAATGCAAAGCTCAGTGAGGTAAAAAAAGATCTTTCCTCTTAAGTTCTGTTCCATGTTTTAGGCTAAAATGAATTTCCCTCGTTGACAACACCTTCTAATATGTTTAGTGCTTTGGAGAAGAAAACTGTAACTGGGCACTTTGAAGGGGAAAGTGCTCATTGGGTTACTCAATAGAACCACAGTGTATCAGAACAGATGAAGACAAACAGATGAAGACTTCTACTGGTGGTGGAAGTCAGAGTAGAACTCAAGTTGCACCATGAGTTATTATTGCCCCTTTGCTATGCTGCAGTGGATAGGGTCCTGGGTGTTTGTGTATCATCGAGTATAGGGTTTTATTAGTCTAGTTCTATATCAGACATTTTCCACTTTTCATTCCAGTTTTCAACTTCTCTCTTTGATATTAATACAGTTAAATGAAATTACATTTCAAACATTCTAAAGCATAAATGAAAACTTATAGATATAACTATACATCCCTTATCCTTTTCTTAAACTCTGTAGAATTCCATAGCTTTTCATTTTAACAGTGACAATATCTTCTCCATTTTTTTTTCCTACTACGAGCTTAAGGTTAGTCTACTAAGAAGGTAATTAGCTTATTATTTGATCATTGTTTTAGTAATTTTATTTTAAAAATTAACAAAAATAATTCTAATATCAATCATGAAACTTTATCATTCTATGAATCACTTTTTAAAATATATATATTTAAATCATCTGAATGAAAAATCAATATTTTTATTCTCTTGCATAAGGGCAAACAACATGTTTGATAAATTTTATTCTTACCAAATTAATGGAGTTGACTAGTTATTATGGGACTGTTTTAGCCAAAGCCCAAGACACTTTATAGTATGCCACTGATAAATGTACACTTACTCTATTTAGAATGGGTGCTATTGAATATAAAACTTTTCCCATCTTTTTCTAGTAGAAAATTAGCCAGGCGATATATGCCCAACACATGCCTTTTAAAATATCACTAACTGATCCACTAAATTGTAGCAGTGATCATTTTGCTATGATAATGGATAATTAATGAAGGACACAGAAAATATAATAAGAGACTGACTTAAAATTTAATTTTTAATAAACCTAAACATTCAAAATACCTTAAAAGTCATAAAGTCTCTCCCTTTATTAGGACCATTGTGGTTACTGTGATAACAAAAGGAGCCAAAAATGCATAATTCTATTTTCTGTTGAAAAAGCAGACAGACCCAAATCATCAATCTTTTAGTGTGTCTGACTTTCTGGATGGGCGACTATCTAGTTTATACCCCTACCCTCTGGGGTATTCCCAGCATTTTAAGCGTGAAAAGTGTTTATTTCCTGTCTCAATTCCTCTTGTATTATGATACTTATTCTTCTTCAATAGAGGTGGTGAGCATGTGGTCAGCATTATCATCCATTTAAGATCGTTGCATGCTAAGATCCACCCTGAGGTTAGTGTTCTATCCTGGGCTAGACAGTTCTGATCCCCTTCACATGGAAAACATCCTGTTTCTCTTTCTTTAAAATGACTTATCCCTCTTTCCTGTATTCTAGTGATTCTTAATATTTTTTTTGATCAGAGACCCTTTTGAGAATCTGAAGGCAGCCAAGGAGCTTCACGCCAGGCAGATAGGCACAAGTGTTCACGACTTTGTGTGCTGTTTCAGGATATGCTCTGCCTCATAGCCTGTATGCACACCCTTCAGGAGAGCAGTTATTGAGATAAGAATGTACTCAGGTTGTTCAAATAGTGGGTTCTTCGGACCAACTCTCTAAGATATTCTTTTTTTTTTTTAAAGTAGGCTTCATGCTCAGTGTGGAGTCCAATATGGAGCTTGAACTCATGACCCTGAGATCAAGCCCTGAGGTACAATCAAGAGTTGGACACATAACCAACTGAGCATCCAAGTGCCACCCAACTCTCTCCGATATTAACTGAGTACAACTGAGAAGAGATTTAGTATTTGCATTTTAACAAACTCTAAGTGACACAGATGTATGAAGAGTGTACCACACTCTGAAAAAGACTCCTTGAGAGTCTGGGATCCTCAGATGAAGACTCTCCACTCTGTGCCTTCTCCAGGTTTTATGTTTCTTAGTTCCTAGAAGAATTTGAACTTAGAGACCTTACATACTTTATTTAGTTTACAAGTTACAACATGTTGTTGTGTTATAAAGACTCCCTAGATAATTATCTTTTATATATAAAATGTTCATTTAAATCCCCAGCATAAGGATTTATGAAAACCCAATCACTTGCATCAAAGTCCCATTGTTTTTCTAAAGTGTTCTGTGAAATTTTTACTTCATAATGATCTACATTTATTGATTGTACCACCTGTTTGGCAAGTGTATTATGTTTTAGTTATTCAAGATCTTAATTGCTATTTAGGGGAGGCATATGGTTATCTTATTTCTCCCATTTTTAACTGAGATATAATTGATATATAACATTATATTAACTTCAACAGCATAGTGATTTAATATTTGTATACATTGTGAAATAATCACCACAATGTCTAGTTAACATGTATAGCCATTCATAGTTACCATTTCTTTTTCTTCTGAAAAAAACTCTTCTGTTTTTTTCTGAACTTTTAAGTTCAGAACGTAAAGGGAACTTTTAAGATTTACCCTCAGCAATATGGTAAACATAGTTAATAATATTGTTGTATATTATATTTCATATTTTGATCATGAGCTTTTGAGGACAAGGAGCTAGTACAGATCTATATAACTACTGATTGCTCAGCCCAGTGTCCCAGGAAGTAAGGAACTTAATAAATCTTTACTGGTTGATAATTTCATGACTAAAGAAAGAAATGTTCCTCTGAAATCAGTAATTCTCCTTAAAAGTCTATGACAATGTACTCTTTCACTCTCTCACATCCAGTGAGTCATTTCTTCATGGCACAGGTCTCTGGGATCAAACACGTCTTACGTAGGATTACATCTCAACTCTGATACTCGCTTGTTGTGTGTTCTTGGGCAAGTTAGTGAATGCCTCTAAAAGGCTCAGCTTTCTTATATGTAAAACAAGAGTAATAAGAGAATTTCCTCCATAGAATTGTTGCTTCAAAATGAATTAACAGAAAAAAATGCATAGAATAATGCTGGAATATAGCAAGTACTCAGAGTTAATTATTTGATTTCCTGGTAGTGTTGGCCCCTTGTGGCATGTTGTAGGCAAAACTCTAAGATGACCCCCAAGAATCTTGCCCCCCTGGTGTACTGTCCTACTGTCTCACTAGAATACATGCCCTTTAAGTGTGAGCGGGACTGTGAATATATTCTAATCCACTCCCATGATCAGACTGTGTTATGTGACAGGAGTGAAGAGTTTTTGCAAATATAAGGAAGGTTTCAAATCTGCTGACTTTGATTTAATCAAATGGAAGATTTCCTGGGTGGGCCTGAGTTATTCAGAAGAGTCTTTAAAGGAACTGGGCCCTTCCTGAAATCAGAAAGTGTAAGAGTACAAGGGCTGAAGACAGGGGCCACATGGCAGGGAACTTCTGGCAGCCTCTAGGAGTAAAGAGGCGTCCCTGGCCTATAACTAGCAAGAAAGTCAGGAATTCAATCCTATAACCACTGAGAAAACAGGAATCCTTATCCTACAATACCAGGAAATTAAATTCTTCCAACAACCTTGAAACAACCTTGGGAGAGGACCCCCAACTCCAATGAGATCAGAGTGGGACGGATACCATGATTTCAACCTTGGAGGACCATGAGCAGAGTAGAAAGCTAGCAGTAGAAAGGTGGTAACATTGCATAACAAACTTATGAATGCTGATTAAAGTTGGATAAACCACAAATTATGCCTGGAAGTTTTCAAATCTGAAAAAAAACTTACATATAATAGAAAGAAATAGGTAAATGGGCCACTTTCTGTTTTTGTATGCCACTTTAAGATTTCTATTATGATTTGGCATTATAAGCTGGTCTTCCTATTGCCACAACTGAGTACATGTTACTCATTTATTGTATACAACAATATCATAGTGTTCCATTAGGAAACAATTTATGGTCACCTTTTTCTGTGGCACATAAATAAATTTTGAAACATTTTTGTATGTTTAATATGTTTTCATGACTTTCAGAATCAAACATATTTCTGAAAACACTTCTATAATGGAATCATGACATTTCTTAGCCGTGTGGACACAGTCTGTACTTAAAAGTTTCCATTCTTTTTCAATGTATTACAGTTAATAAATTTTCTAAGTATACGTCATTACATATTATTAACCATGAAAACCAAACTCAGGGTTAAATTCTTGCTTTGCCATCTCAGTGATTTGCATTTAAAGGGAGAAAAATAATCAGCCAAACAGGACAGCCAAGAGTTTGTCTTCCACATTAAACTGAAATAAATTAAGGTTGGGAAGTGTTGATTAAGCTTGCACCGACCTTTATGAAGCTTTCTGAGAAGCCATCATCTTTTAGAAGGGAGACAAGAAGCAAGGAAATGTTAGAATGTATAGCAGAATGCCTGATGTTTAGTGAAATGTCTCTGGGTTCTTTGCCCATGTAAATTAAGGTGTCACCCCCAAAGTAGAATAGCTGCAATTTTAACTGAGTCTTTTGAAAAGATAGAGTATATAGGTGTAATTTAGAGCTCTGGCTAAATATTTTGGCCATTACTAACTTAAAAATCCCTTTCAGTGTAGCAGAGGAAAGCATTTACTATGTTTGACTTTACTGAAGTGCAACATCACAGTGCACTGACAAGTACCTCCCCAGGGAGCTTAATGTATAGTTAGGCTACAACTGAGGTATAGAGTTACACCTTCATTCTATTTGCTCCTGCCTTATCAGATATCGCATGCACACCAAAAGAATGCAAAGAATGTCATCAAAGAAAGACCACAGAATGGGGCACCCAGCTGCATCAGTCAGTGGAACATGCGACTCTTGGTCCCAAGGTAGTGAGTTCAAGCCCCATGCTGGGTACAGAGATTACTTAAAAATAAAATCTTAAATAAAAAAAGAAAGAAAGACCACAGAACCCCTAAGAATTTCACTATGTCTTTTAATTCTAATTATGAAGAAAAACAAAAAACAGGGTATCTATGTCCTTTATATAATTAAGCTAGAATAGTTTTGTATGACTCAATTTGAGCCTCCAATTCAGCTCAGTTTTAATTCTGACCATTTTAAGTGTCTGAATTGGTATCATTTTCTTTGTTTTCACTTGTAACTGACAACCGTCATTTTAGGGTATTTCTCAAATATTTTTGCCAAGATTTAATTATTAGATATAACAAAACATTGTGGTCTTTTATTTTTTTTATCATCGGGCAATATTTTTTTCCAAAAAATGCAACTGATCATTGATAGTGAATGGTCACAAACAATCCCAGATGTCACTAAAATCTCATGGAGGAACAATAAGGGGAAATGATAGGAATTTCATTGATAAAGAAAAATATTACACAGGATACACATAGAGCTATGAATAATATCTATGTTTTTAAAAAGTATAATTAGCTATAATCCTGAAAGTAATATTATTATTTGTATTCAAGTGTTTTATAGGAAAAGTTATCACTTAGCTGAGGTATGTTAGACTTAGCTTTAAAAATTTGACAGACATTGGCTCAGGTATTATTAAAAATATATTATTTGTCCAGATTAGATGCAGAGACTACATCCTGAATTAGAATTTTACTAAAACAAGTAAAGGCAGCAGATGTGGCTAATCATAATGATATGGAAACCTTGTATGAAAAGAAGGAAAAAAATCAGTAATCAATCTCAAGAACATATGTATGAGATTGAAAGAAAAATTTAAGAGCATTTCCTTTAAGTTATCTCTTTATAATTTTTTTAATGTTTATTTATTTTTGAGACAAGAGACAGCGCACGAGTGGGGGGAGGGGCAGAGAAAGAGGGAGACACAGAATCTGAAGCAGGCTCTGAGCTGTCAGCACAGAACCCCATGCAGGGCTCGAACCCACAAACCATGAGATCATGACCTGAGCCGAAGTCGGACACTTAACCGCCTGAGCCACCCAGGCGCCCCGCTATCTCCTTATATAAATAATTTGAGAGCATTTACTATCCAGAGAAATAAAACGGCCAGCCTTCAATAAGGCCACTGCAGTTCTCATTACCATCTTGAGCTGAATTCTATAGCTCCAGGATTCCATTCAGCTCATTCCACTCTATTAGAACCTCAAAGATTTTAAACATTTCACTAGGTGTTTCTGCATATCCACAGAAACAGAATGTGCAACAGCCAATTCAATTGTTTCCAGCACCTTCCAAATTGAATCCTGGGGACTGGCAAAGTAGCATAAATGTCTGAATCTGGCCTGATGTAAGTGTGGAGTGTGGAGTGCTGCCCTGCCTAATATATTACCTTTTACAAAAAGATAATCAAAACCTCTACCAAACAAAATGTGCCTGCAGCCAAATCTAGTGTGCAGATTACTAATTGTTCCCTTCTGTTCTACCACCTTTTGAATGGGAGGGGGGGGTGTTGATCTCATTTTCTATCATGGCCACTCTTCTAGTTCACGTTCTCAGTGTTTTCAGGGACACTGGCCTTCTTTCAATTCTTTAAATGTACTATAGAGCTGGTACGTATTCTAAGTCCTTTGGATCAGAACCCTGACTTCTTTTTCTTCTGAGAACTCAGTTGAAATAACACTTCCTCAGGTAGACGTTCTTTGACCACCTGAGCTCCTCCTATTATTCTTATCTTATTGCTTTCCTCTATTGTATTTATCATAAGGCATACTTATATATTCCTCATAGACTATAAGCTCCATGAAGGAAGAGACCAGGGTTTATCCAGTACCCAGTGCTGTGTGACACATAGTAGGTACTCAGTAAATATTTGTTGAATGAATGAATGAATGAATGGTCTAAGAAGTAAGGGAGGAGGTAGAGGAAATGATTTTTAAGTTGAAAACCCAAGGATACCTGAGAGTTAGCAAGGCAAAGCATCCTGAGTGAGGAAAAGGGGGATCAGTTCCATGGCAAAGACTATAATAGGGAGAGAGCATGGTGTGCTCTGGGAACTGAAAGCTGCCTTCCTATGACAAGATTCTAGAGAGTAAGAAGAAAGAGGCAGTCTATATCTTTTCATGGCCTGAAATGGAAGCCCCATGTCAAAGAAGGATCTGTGGAAGCACTACTAGGCATTTATCCACAGGATACAGATGTGCTGTTTTGAAGGGACACATGCACCCCCATGTTTATAGCAGCACTATCAACAATAGCCAAAGTTTGGAAGAAGCCCACATGTCCATTGATGGATGAAATGGATAAAGAAAATGTATACACACACACACACACACACACACACACACACACACACACCCCATGGAGTATTACTCGGCAATCAAAAAGAATGAAATCTTGCCATTTGCAACTACGTGGATGGAACTAGAGGGTATTATGCTAAGTGAAATTAGTCAGTCAGAGAAAGATAAACATCATATAACTTCACTCATACGAGGACCTTAAGAAACAGAACAGATGAACACAAGGAAAGGGAAGCAAAAATCATAAAAAACAGGAAGGGGACAAAACATAAGAGACTCTTAAATATGGAGAACAAACTGAGGGTTACGGGAGGTGTTGTGGGAGGGGGGACGGGCTAAATGGGTAAGGGGCACTAAGGAATCTACTCCTGAAATTATTGTTGCACTACATGCTAATTTGGATGTAAATTAAAAAAAAAAAGGGATCTGTGGGACAACTGTCTTCTGCCATGGACATCACAGATTTACAGTGAAATGAAGCAGATGAGCAGAGAGCAGCAGAGATGAGAGCTAGATAGAAAGTACTGCCAGGCTTCTTCAAAGCTTTCAATGCCTAGTTTCATCCCTAGAGTGAGGGGGAAAGGCGGGATTATTCTCTAGTAGCTGCTTTCAGTTTCTCTAAGCTGCCCTATGATCCTTCCAACAAAATACTCCTTGTTAAGGTGACTGCAAATGAGTCTGTTGTGTGAAATAAAAACACTGATTAATTCAACAGGATTTGAGGGGCAGGTAGCTCAATTTTGGACTTGGTGAGTCTTCAGTACCTGTGAAAAAGCTACATGAGTACATTAAGTAGGAACACAGGAGTCAACTGTTAGGATATGGTTATGGTTCTCTTGTACGAAGGTTCTACTTAAATACAGTCACTCTATCTTTGATAAAGTCGGTTGAAAGTATTTTGTGCTGATGCCTAACATTTTTCATACATGGGTAACATGATCAAATTTTGTTTGAATTGAGATCCAGTAAATAGTTTATCTTGGTCAATGTATTTCCTAAGTAGTTTAGTCTTTATGTAACTCAGTGTGTTTCTTTATTTGTATTTACTTACAGGAAAATTGGATGCAAATTTAGTACCCAATGGTAATCAATTTATTTTAAATGCCCAGTAAATTCTACTTTTTCTTGTTCCTTTTAAACAATTTGTATTGTTTTATCCCCAACTGTCCTGTTTTCAAACTATGCTCAAACTTTAAGACAACTCTAAAGATGTATGTATTCATTATATTTAAGTGGTATAACAGAGAATAGGAATATATAAATATTAGCATTTCTCTATAAATCAATTTAGTTCAACTTCTCTTTCTCCATTTATAATCAATCAGGAAGGATTCAATAAAAAATAGTTCAATACTGGTAGCAAAAAATTCTATTTCATTAAGAAAAATGACAAGTGATTTGGCATTAAAACTCACTGTAGCCTTATAAAGACTGTAAAATTTCAGATGTGTTTTGAGTTTATAATTTGTACCTATGATTGCCATGCAAATTCACTCCAGTGGGCTGAACAATAGATACAAATTGGATTATAAACTCCAAAGTAAGAAAACCAAATTATGGCTTTGTAAATGAAACACGAAACTGAGCACTGAATTCTTTTCAAGATAAAAGAGCAATAGAATTGAAATCAAGTGATAGAAACTGGGGAAGATACATTCACTGCTTCATTTGCATTAAATATTGACTTCAGAACAATATATCACAGTTTTGTAATTAAAAAATCAGCTGCTGGAGTGTTTTGTTTTATGTTCTTTTGGTATATGTTAGATAATCTACGGGCTACAGGACATCTCAGGGTTGTGCTTTGTATGCTAACATACGAGAACAGCTTGGCAGATTGCAGGACAAGTTCCATTCCATCCATTTGTCCATCCACAAATATCAAGCTTAATGTGTGGCTGGAACTAGCCATCCTTCTTAAAGGGCTTGGCTTAGGGGCACCTGAGTGGCTCAGTTGGTTAAGCATCCAACTTTGGCTCAGGTCATGGTCTCAAGGATCCTGGGTTCAAGCCCAGTGTCGGGCTCTGTGCTGACAGTTCAGAGCCTGGAGCCTGTTTCAGATTCTGTCTCTGTCTCTCTCTGCCCCTCCTCTGCTTGTGCCCCTGTCTCTCTCTCTCAAATAAAAATTTTAAAAAATATATTTTAAAAAATAATTAAAAAATAATTTTAAAAAATAAAGGGCTTGGCTTGGACCATGCATTGTAAACTGGGTCTCTGGACTTCTAATTAATCCTGATAATCTGTATTAGAAGAATTTCTGTTGTTTTAACTTTATAAGAAGTTCAGTGATAAGCAATTTAAAATTCACTTTAGTGGTTATTTTGGGATTATAAATATAGTATGAACTCATTACATGTATTTGGAAAAGTTTTCTAAATGTAGTAGAGAAAAAATATCCATAACTGATAAATAGGTGACAATCATTGTTATCATTTTGATGTATTCATCTCTCACTCTCTTTTATATAAACAGTATAATATCTATGCACACATAAAAATTTGGGATCATACTCTATTAGTTTTTTTGTCAAGTTTTGATTATATTGTGAGATTTTTTTATGCCAAAATTAAAAAAAATGTTAATAATTACAAAATATTCTATCAAATTGTTAAACCTACTATATTTAGTATTTTTTATTATTGGTTATTTTTTTCTGTTAGTGGTTTATCATTATCACAATTAGCAATTCGTAATATTTACATGTGATAATAATTGCTATATGACTTCCAAATTTTAAATTTTGATAGGAATTAAAACTAAACAAAACATAGGCTGCATAACAACAACAACAAAAAGAAACAGCAGAATAGAGGGAAACTGGAAAATTTATAGCAAAATTTATGATCAATCATGCCAATTATGACAATAAAACATAGTTATATTTCTCCATTAAAAAAGACTAACTTTTTACTTGGTTATCAAATCCAATTATATCCTGCTTACATTGATAATAAACTAAATAAAACGATGCAGAAATGAGTAAGTAAAGTAGATCAATAAAGTATGGTCTGATACCACATAAAATGCAAGAAGGGTTGAAAACTGAAATCTGATGGTATAGAATCTCCCCTGTTCACATCCCAGTTAAGGCTGGATGTTATAATTTTTAAAAAACTGTTCCAGTTTTATGGGCAAGTATGGCACACATATTTCTTATATTAATTTACATACCTCTCATTAGTGAATTTCACATACTTTAAGACATTTCCCCCCGTTTGATGATTTGCTTTCCCTTGTTTTGCATATTTTCATCAGTTTAACTCCTTTTTGAAAGAATTTTGAAACACTTTATATAGTTATATTGCTAATAATTTGTCATACAGATTACAATTTTGCCTTTATTTTTCTATATAAATTTTTGTTTATGGAGTTTTTTTTTTTAACACATAGAAGATCTCAAGACTTTGTTGTCCAACATACCTATCAGTTTTATAGTTTGTGATTATTTTTCTTGTGTTCTTTTCCTTAGGATGGCTTGAGATAAGTGTTCACCTTTCTCTAATTCTTTTTCACGAGTCTTTTAGCTGGAAGTTGGGATGACTCCTCAAGCTCCCTGGTAACAGTGTGCCCCGAATGACCATTTCTTCATAAAGGCAGGCTTGGCCAGGAGGAGCTTGTGGTAAATCTTCCCACAGCCTTCCTCCAACTGCGAAACAGCAAAGATATTTATGTCACTGTGAATCTCTACACCTGTGGTCAGTGATTTCATGCCGCTCATGGCTCATTTCATGCGGAGCAGCAGGAAAGGCTGCTGTGCAGCTTTCCCAGGGCTGAACATGAACTCATCTTCTCGCGAGCTGTCCCACACTGTCCCTGGGCTGCCAGAGAAGGGCTGAAAACATGCTGTGTGATACTGCTGTCTGTGCTTTCTCTTTAGGCTGGTCCGTGCACAAGGCTGGACCTGCTGCGTGTTAAATTGGTGGAACTGAAAGAATAAAATGCCCATGAGATAATGTATTTTGGCTTACTTTGTAAACTGGGAGGCCCTGATATTATTACCAAGAAGAAAGGAACCTATTAGGCCCCTCAGTAAAATGTGACTTTCATGTATGCTGTTGCTTTTTATGTCACATAACTAGATATCCTGTCCTCTTGCCAAGTGGAGAGTGCCAGCTTGTTAAATTTAGATTTAGAAGGGTGAGGTAATTTTGATGGTTAGTATTAAAAGAATTTGAACTATGAAATGTAAAGTCTGCTTCTAGATGTGCAGGCTCAAACGGGGCAATGTTTGGTTAAGAAATTGCATTTGACAGACACTTAATGTGGTATCTCCTAGTATGGGGATTATCCTGAACTGAGAAATCCAGGTCTGAAGACCTTGCCTGCTCAATTTTGATGATGTTTTGCCAAAGAAATGATGGAAGCCCCATCTTTGAGGCAGCTGATGCTAGGCTGGCCAGGACCTTGAGAACATGTTTTTAAAAGACCCTATGCTGGCAAGAGGTATAGAGATGACTTCATGGGACTTCTGAGTCTGGAATTTTTTTGCCTCTATTACCAATTATTTTTGCTAGATTTTTGACACAGTGTTTTTAATTTTTAAAATCTAAATAAAAATAACTGTCAACTTCCTGAAACTAAGCCTTAGTCCTGCTGCTGGTGTGGGACCGACCTCGTATCACCCCTCTTTCATCATCAGACAAGGGTGTGGATTGGAACAAACACAAGGAGCCTCCTTGCTACACTCTATGCTTGTATTTCTCTTGCAAAAAGTGAGAGTAGGGGCTAAATAAGTGAAACAATGGTAAGGAACCCTCCTAAACATATACATTTGAGCACACTTTCTTTCCCTTTGTTGAAACAAAACAAAACAAAACAAAACACTGCTGCAAAAGAACAAACTCTGAAAATACTAATATGGAAGAAAATGCCATATTCTCAGATATTTTTTGACCCTAATCCCTCAGGCAATTTAGTAGTACATATTAATAGTGTATTCTAAGAAGACATCAGGCATCATGCTAGGGGTTTTATGATAGAGCAACCCCCTACATTCTGGATTTCCCAGCAAAGTCCTGGTTTATTCCTATTGTCCTGATGTAATTATTAATAACATCCCTGTTCACTCACAAAAGTGTACCAGTTTGAGTGATAGTTTATATAGTCATATTATTTATGTGACTTATTATCTTTTCTCTTGTAAGAACCATGAGGCAGATGCTATTATTATGATCTCCATTTTGCAGATGAGTTACTGATTTATAGAAAAGCTAAGTAATTTATCTGAAGCCACACACTTTTTAAATGGCAGAGGCTGGAAATCAAACCCAGGCAGTCTGGCCGCAGATCTTGTCAGGGTGGGTCCCCAGGATTTGTCCTGAAGCTGAGTGACTTCTAATGTACAGTATACTCCTAGAGTGGAGCAGAATTGGATTCAGATTTGGGTTCTCTCCATCAGGATAAGATTGTATGCATGCTTTCATGCTCTTGGCTCACAGAGCGGTAAAATGAGCTCTTGGAAGCACAAGGCTGCTAGCCCCCAGAGAAGAAAGTGCCGAACGGGGATGGAAATTCTCCCATTTGACTTTAGCAACTTCCAGGATGCAAGGAAAAAGGCCCCGATCTCATGGTACAGACCCCTCAGGAATGGTTATGTGGCTTAGGGGAACTCTACTCTTGAGGCATTAGCGGGCCAAAGTGGCTTAAAAGGATGAGTTTGCATACTCTGGCTGGCAGGTATGGCACACAGCTAGTGCAACATGAGGACGGTGTGTGTTAACTTATGGAACATACTTCCTTTTGAAGTTCCTGTTTTATCCAGTAGGATAGATAGCACTACTTCTTTGTTGATCTCTAACCCCTGAATGCAGAAAACTCTTTGGGTATAGAAAGAAATAGATGGAGTGTACTAAGTAAATTGCATTTTTAAAATGTCAGCTCTGGGGTGCCTGGGTGGCTCCGTGGGTTAAGTGACTTCGGCTCAGGTCATGATCTTGCAGTTCGTGGGTTTGGGCCCCAGGTTAGGCTCTGTGCTGACAGCTCAGAGCCTGGAGCCTGCTTCAGATTCTGTGTCTCCCTCTCTCTGTGCCCGTCTCCTGCTCGCACTTTGTCTCTCTACCTCTGTGTCTCCCTCTCTCTCTCTCTGTCAAAAATAAATAAACATTAAAACATTTTTTAAAATGTCAGTTATTACCATGTTAACTAGCTTACTTTTTTCATCCTTAAAACTACCAGTGCCTTAAATCATGTTTCATTATATTTGAAAAGTCACCCCTTAGTATTCAAAGCAAGTAACTGGTCCCAATAACTTAATGAGTTGGAATCAGCCATTTCTGGATCCATTTGACCTCTGTCCTGTGGGTTCTCAGGTGTACCATCTTATCAAGGCCTTACAACACTATGTGAGGGAAAATTTGCTTCTACAAAAGGAGTTTGTGGAATTGCCCTAATGGCTAAGTTTGAGAACAAATGGCTATTTCATGGGCATTTTCCTCTGGCTCTAGAACATTGCTCATCCTGAGGCTTCTCTAAGTGGTCTTCAAATGACTACACACATAACTTGGTGATGGGAACACTTCCCAAGGTAGAGCGCCTACAAGCAACTGAGTGCAAATTTCTACATTCTCAATCTCTACATGAACTCTTTCCTAAGACCAGTAGGCCTTTGAATTTGTCTTATGTGTGCCAAGTTTTTTCTCTAACCTCTTTTCATAAACAGCCTTCTCCCACTTTACAAAAGAGTAAAAGAACAAACAAAACACAAAGGCCACCTGACACCCATCTCTTGTGCATCTTTTGGGATATAAAGAACCTTCCTGGCTCCAAATATTGGTGTGGTGTTGGTAGAGCGAATGGCTATAACTAACCATTAGGTACAGTGATTGACTAACAAATCTTTTTGCAAGTCAGGTGGAATCCTTAGCTTTCCACAAAGTTGTAAGAGGATCTAAATAAGTAAAGCTGAAAAATGATTAGACATAATTCTTAATTTAACGATCAATTATCATGTGATTTTTGACTTATAACTGGGAAGAATTCAAAGAAATAAGGGACCTAACTATAGTAAAACTCCTCTAGCCCATCTGCTTTCTAATGTAAATAAATTTTCTCAGCACTTCAGTTAGAAAAACCAAAAATACAAATAGAACTGATGCTGAAATCTGTATACTTCTATCAATATATAATCTTTACCCATGGATATATGAAATAATCAGAAAAACAAAAAAACAGAAAAATGAAATCCCACAAAGTACTTCATCCATCTCATAAAGAGAGGCATTTTCAATACTTTACTTTAGATATTTAGTAATTATTAAAATTCATGATATATTCATGTTGTCTTGTACAACTGTAAACTGATAATAATTATAATGATAATTCAATCCAGAAGAAATTATTTTCATGTGTGTATATTAAATTTTTATTCCCCAGGACTCTAATTAAGATTTAAATTTGCACATGTTTTTTTTCCTTCTTCAGAGAATCATAATGATGTGATTATCAAAATTTTCAAGTAAAAATTATTTTCAAGTAAAAAAAAGTGTTACTTTTTTTGGGTTTGAATTATTTCCTTAATTTTAGAAAGTGAAATGGAAATATGAGTTAAAGCATATGACAAACATAAATGATGCAGAAGTTCCACTTGTTAAATTTCTACCTATATACAAGGAAGAATGACAGGCTGATCACTTGGTCTTTTTGTGCCTTCATTTTTTCATGTTCACAATGAAGGGGTTAGATGAAATTCATTTATTATTTTAGCTGTTTAGCTCTTTATTCAGATGGAATTTCATGTGGAGGATAAAAGGCTGAGTTGCTTTGGTAGAAGTTGGCTAGAGCTAAGGCCTGGGCCATTCCCTCGCTGCCATAGTAAACTTTGAAGAGCACTTGAAGAATTCATATGGTAAAGGACTCCACTTGGGAGACCAGGAGTTCAAAGAGGTCCTTCCTGACTCAAAACCTGTAACTAAAAAGAAACAAATAATCTAGCCTTCAACCTCATGTGGTGG
Organism: Panthera pardus; assembly: GCF_024362965.1. NCBI lineage: Eukaryota > Metazoa > Chordata > Mammalia > Carnivora > Felidae > Panthera > Panthera pardus. Next base: position 96,594,298 of record NW_026527013.1, read on the forward strand.
TACAGTCTTAGAACTTGTTTATGTAATAATTGGTGGTATGATCAGCCCTTTTATTTGATATGCAAGAACAAGAAGGATTTAGTAGACTCTGGGGTGGGAAGTTTGCTCCAGGGGGTAGCAGATATTCTAAATGTTTAGACCACTTTGGAGTCTTCTTCTACCTAGGGAACACAAGGCTTGCTTTTGGTAAACCTTACCACATTTGCCAATGATTCATTATAAGAAATGTGCAGTTTGATGTAACCAATTTAATGTCTAAAACATTTACAATAATATCATCCAGCCAAAAAGTTACTTTTAATATTCTAACTTTAATTAAACTACCTGCTGCTCTGTCTCCAGTGTACAATGAGGAAAGACATGAGCACTATGATTCACCTGGAGATTTACGTCAGTGTTAGAGACTGAATGATGATAAAACACTCTCAGACCTCCTGTTCTTTAGTTTAAGGGCAATAACTTTTTTTAGGTAATTCTCATAACTCTCTTGTTCTATGCCCCTTTCAACTAGGAAAGGTGGAGAGAGAAAAGGGGAAATCTGGTAGAAAAGAATGATATCTTCTCAATGACTGAATTTTTCAGTTTGTTTCTTAAGCGTTCTCAGCTTGTGGACCATTTAAAATACCCAGCTCAGGAAACTGACATTAGATAATATGAAGATAATTACTCTGAAGGCTGAAGGTATCCACTATTTGTCATAGAAAGTTTCCCAGGAGAATAATTTTAGGTCAAGATTTGTGGTTAGGGTATTAAGATGAAAAGATCAAAGTAAAAAAATTAAGAGGTTGATCTTAGAATTCATTCAGACCATCTGACTAGATAAACCCTCTGCAGATTGAAGGCTTGCTGAAGACCTTATTAAGTCAAGTTAATGGGAAATGCAAAGCTAATGCAGTTGTATTTGTAACTCAATTGAGATGTAAAGACCATGAGCAGTGTTTAAATATTATTACAATGACAAGTACGTTCAAGAGGGTCTATCTGGGAACTAATCTGTCCCAAACTTCCACATGCTGCTGATGGAACAGTGCTTTAAATAGGGCAAATAGGCAATTCAGTTTTAATCACTAAAAATCTTATCTACTGGAAAGATCGGACTGGCAACATAATTAAATTCAATGATTTGCTTCAGAACACAATTATAGAGTTCATCATTTGTTGCACTTTAGCTAAATACAGCAATATGTCAAAATGTGTGGTGAAAACTTTTTTATTTTTCCCAGTACAGAACATTTAATCAGCTTTGTTCCTCAAAATAATGACTTGGTTAGACAGGGTTTCCTAAATAGTGTACCATGTGGTTTTATTTTCTCTTTAAAGACAAATTAGTGTAGAAATTTGTCAATTTGATCAGGGTTGGTGGATTTTCGTATCTTTAGAATTTATATTTTTTGTAATCAAGAATTTCCATTTGGGTTAAATACACATGAGAAAATGAGATATGGGACCTGGGACAACTGGGAAAGGGTATTTAAGTAAGTATAATATCTGGATGGATTAAAGATGGCAAAAAACCTACTTGAAATATCTACAAAATCCATTTTCAACCTGTATCTGATTCTAATTATTTCTAATAAAAAATAATTAGAAGTGTATATTATAAATATTTGGAGGAGGAAGGTATAATGAATGAGTATAAAGTTAACAAACACACCCCAAACATGATACATAAGCTCAAAAATTATTTTAATCTTGAAATGTGTCCCAAAAATGAAATAAATATTGTGCATGTATGTTTTAACATCATAAATATAAAGCAAGTCCTCTCTGAGATTGTTTCTCAACCAAATTTAAGATAATTTCTTTCAACACGAAATGCCATTAACAGAGTGTTAACACTCTGCCACCTACTGGACAACTTGTTGACTCCCAAGAAATGTGCTCACGAGCTTGAAATGTGTATTTCAGCAGTAAGGCTTCTGAAATTCTTTGGCAGGAATAAAGCTCTGGGATATATGCAGGCAAACTTTTCCAACTCATTTGACAACAAGATACCTTCCCATTTGTTGCTGAAGGCTGTTTTGCTAATGTGATTCCTACACTCAGAATCAGTCCTTTAATGTTCAAACAACAACAACAACAACAACAACAACAACAACACAGTAACTTCTGCAGTGACTTTTTGGTGCCAGCTAGTTTAGGATCCATTCCCACATAAACAATAACAACTTTATTTTCAGGCATCAGGCCAAAAGTGACAGTGAAAGTGGAGCTTGGCAAAAGGTTGTAGGCACTTCTATCCATGCCCCCCCACCCCCTGCCCTAACTCCCCTTTGGGAAAACAAATACTGGACCATCCTTGTGGAATGGCATCTCCTGGATGGAGGGCACAGAAGGTGCCAGCACCTCTGCTTTCAGCAAAGTGTACCGGTAGCTTGAAGCTGCAGGTGTCAAATTCTACAATATTTAACTTTATTTTACAGATATAACAAAGGTAAAATTAAATCATGATGATATGGTATATTTAGCCAACTCAAATAGAAATTACATAAAATTACATAATATGCTTGAAATAAATGTTTAATACAGATAATACAAATTAAGAAAAAGGCCAGCTAGCAGTGAAGTGGATAAAAATAACAATAGAATAGGACATCATATTTAAATATTTATACTAAAATCAAAGAATGTCAAAGTTACAAAGGATATAGAGAGCACACAGACCTCACGTCTTTAAAGAAGTAAACTAAGACGCAGGAGGTTAAGTGATGGAAACAGTTCAATGTAGAAAATGGCTGTGTCAAACCCTAGCTTTGTCATTTTTCCAGCTGGATGATCTTGGCCATTGTTAATTAGCCTCTTGGGGTTTTAATTCCCTCATTTGTACAGAGTAAATGTATTACCTAACTTACAAAATGGCTATGAAGATTACCTGAGATAAAATACCCAGCTCAATTTCTCAAAGCCAAACAGGTGCTCAATAAGCATGTTACCCAAAGTCACAAAACCTATTGGCAGAACGAACTAGAACCCAGGTGTCCTGATTGTTGATTTGATTCCCTGTGCAAGACTGCACTGTTTCAGGGTTTACATATAAGTAATTTTAAAACTAAGATTCAGCTCCATTGGTATGTATGTGAACAGGCATGTGAGTATGACTTCAACAAAACCAACGTCAAGGTTTGACCTTTGTGAATCAATTGATTAGCTATATTTCATTCAGCCCTATCTTTAGAAAGTCACTTTCATGGCCTGAAGTATGGGTCGATCAGATTTGATATTAATTCTTTATACTAAGCCGCATCTTTGTAATTATCTCTGTTTCCATCCTCTTAGAAGGACATAACTACATTAATTTCAAAGTTAATCTTTGATAATTAGCATTATTTTCATACATGTAGTAAAGCACATGAATAGTTTTTTATATCAAAAAGAATCTGCGACTCTCATACAACAAGCAATTGAGGGACATCATAAGAAGGAATGCTTGAGTAGAGCTCCCCTCCCTAGATAGCACCCCACCCCCAATAAAAAAGGGATTACTTTTGTCCAGTTGGACATGGTGGATCATATTCAGTGGAATATCACAACTTTGGGAAAAACCAAAAAAGTTCCATTTCTCTGGTAATAGCAAAAAGTGTCCACCATTTTTAGCTACTGAGTAGAAATATAAACTTTAACCACCTTCTTCTTGTTTTGAAATGTACAGTATTGGTTTAGAGGGAGAAAGCTTTTAAATAAAATGGACTTTCACTAAATTATGGGTTGTTTTTAAAGTTTGCCTCTTTGCTTATCAAATTGCACTCACTCATGGTGGAGAGACTTCACTGACAAGATGTTGACTGCCATTCTGTGGAAGAATGTGTAGATTGGTTTGTTTGCTCCATAGAGAACACAAGTAGGGTCAAAGGTGTGACTCCCAGGGAAGGTTTTGGCTCAATATATCAAAGAGTTTGGGGAACTGTTCAGTAAGGGAAGAACACGGAGATACTGAGAGAGGACTGGGTCCTAGGGACTGGATCTTTTAACAGGTGGGAGTTAGTCCAGATAACCAGTAAGATCTCTTCCCACACTGAGATTCTATGATGCTAAGGTTACAAAATTCATGATGTAGAAAGATGTTTATGAAAATTTACTAGTATTTTTTGCACAAAAAAGCTTTGGAGGCATATTAATATAGTAATAAGGACAGAGTGTGGAAGCAGACTTCCTGACAGCGTTGCCAATGAGTTTTGCTCATTATTAGCTGCATTGTGGGCAAATTACTGATGTTTTTCTGTGCCTCAGTGTCCCCGTTTGTAAAATGGAGTTAATAGCAGAATGTACTTTTTGGGCTATTGTATTAGGTCAATGAGTGAATACAATGTGAAGTGTTTTGAATATTGCCTGGTCCAGAATCATTGTTGCCCCGCCCCCCCAATGTCAGTGCAGCCTCCCTTTCTAGAAAATGACACCATACCTTGACTACACAAAGGAAATATATGTATGATCCAAAATCAAGCAGGTAACTAGGAGATACAAATGTGGTAACTATGTGGTACAAATCCTATCACTTTCCACTCCTACAGCCATGACAGACATTAATCTTCTAGCATGACACTCAGTGCCACTGTGCCTAGATGGTACCTCAGCATCCTTTTCAACACAGAGCTCTAGAGCAGACAAGTGAGAATAAACCTATTTTGTTCATGTTTTCATGATGTTTGAATCTAAACTTTACCTGTAAAACTTGTCAGGATCCAAAGACAAACCAGTTTGACACATCCACTCCACTTGCTGCTTTAGTGTGATATTTTTCATGGTGGCTTTGGCAAATTGCCACAAGATTTTGGTTTCATTTCTTTATTTTTCATATGCAAAGATGTGCATTTTAAATAAACCATTATTAATATTAGTATATAAAATGTGTTTTTGTGCTTTGTGAGAGGCATCAATTCTACTACAGTTTGGCAGTATATTTATTTCTCGTGATATTCTATTTTTTAGGGATTGGAAAGAAAGGTTTTCAACACTTGCTAGAAGAGACCTGTTCCTATTCTTTAGAAATGAAAAAACCATCTTACGGAGGCAAACTTTCCTCAAGCAAACAAAATCAAAATACAAAGAGATCAAAAGAGATCCAAGTTAGATGCCGTGAGTGGTCTAAATTATTGAAGATGACCCTGTCATGATTTGTTTCCAAAAGGAGATTGAGCTTTATCATTGACCTGTTCTAAGAACAAGATAGCCAAACCTAGGGGAGTGAGGGTTGTGAGAGAACGATAGTTTGTTGGGAAGAGCAGAAAGTTTAGCCATTCTGTCCTCTCTGCCCCGAGAGGAATAATCCCATATAGGTCCCAGTCCCCGCCAGTTATTGCAGCTAAGAAACACTTTATGGAAGAGCAGAAAGTTTAAGACCAAGTAGCAGCAAGCTATTTCTAGCATAGCTAAGCAGTCTGTTCCAAAGGGAAGTCTCAGCTGCAGGGATAGGGCAAGTGGCAGAATTCTGAAGGCAGAGCTAGTGAATAGTCCAATTGCCGGGCCAAATATATTAGAGGTACATGTCATTTTATAAAATACATGATATCATTAATATTTGAGCATTTATTCTGTACCAGGCACTGTGCTAAGAGCCTTGCTCACTCAGTCTTTATTGACACAATAACTCTGAGAGGTAGGAATTAATGTCCCTATTAAATGAATGAAAAAAACGAGGTATAGGAAGGTTAAATTGTCTGCCTCAGGCCATGTTGCCAGGAACAGGCAAAGATAGGACTTGATCTTAGAATGATTGACTCCAGAGTCTCTGTACTTAACTGTGCTGAGGGGCCTTGTGGTTATGGATAACTTCCAGGTCCCGCCTTGTTAGGTCTCAAGGGCTAGTGGGAACTTCTGTGCAGGCAGGTCCTAGCCAGATGGGCAGAGAATGCCAAATAGAACTGTTACCCAGGTGTCAATACTCTGCATGGGGCTAGAGAAACTTCTGAATGAATAGAAGGTCAGGAACTTGACAGAGAGGATTTTGATTTGATTAGGCTCCAGCAATGCCCCATACCCTCCGTGCTCCAAAGCAAAGCAGACATCGTTAACTCAGGGCCCTTGGGGACTGTGGGTGGGCTACGGAAAGACCGATTTATTATCCTCAAACTGGTTGTGAAGAAGAAATGACAGGCCTGCATACTCCTGGGGTCATTTGGAATAGCCAAGATGGGACTAGGGCTGTAGCCCCAAATAAATTTGATAGTGGTTTAAACAGCAAAAATCACTTATGGAGCACATGAAACGCAAGTGTTTAGAATAATGTCTCCCTTTGGGGGGTTTTGAAGGGATAGACATTTATCAAACGGGAAATACTGTATTCCAAACTTGTTAAATAGTTTGATACAGGTCAATGATTATACCAAAGTGGCACAGATTAAGCATAGCATTGAGCTTATCATAGGTTTATTAAAATAGGTAGAAACTCAAGCTAACTCAAGCTAACAACAAATCTGAAATCTTAGCTTTAAAAATGGGCCTTAATAAATACGAACTGGACAGCAAAGAGACAAACTGAAGGCCTACTGGTAGACAGAGGAGTTTTATCTCATTTATGAGTGAACAAATATTTCTGCTCAATTTTAATCTAATTAAAACATCCTGTACTCACTGAGGTCCTTTTCACCAATCGTGAGAAGAACAACATTGATCTGTGAAACAGAAGTGACCAAATACTAGGAGCCTATATTTCATACTGCATAGCTTACCTTAAGCAAATATTACATCTTGCAAACAATTAAAAAATGAACATGGGCACATAATTCTTTCTGAATCCATTAAGACTATCCTTAAGTCACCAAGATATTTGGGGGTACTTAAATTAGTTGTTTTTTTTTTCAGGGTAAGTTTTTGCTTTAAAACGGCAGAGTAGGGATAAAGGATGCACATGCAAATGGAATTTGGATGGCTTTTATTATCAGTGGCTTGAAAAAGTATGAAAGTAAAGCGTGGCACTCAAGGGTATTGAAATCCTTGAGTCAGATACAAATGGGAAATATTTTCTTTGCATTCAGACATCCTGTACAAGAAGAAATGGTCTATGTTGTTTTACTTGGAATGTCTTTGATATGTTCTTTACTTACAAAAATTATTTTAGAGAGCATGAGAGAAGGAGAGAGGCAGAGGGAGAGAGACAATCCTAAGCAGTCTCCATACTTAACACAAAGCCTGACATGGGACTTGATCCCACAACCCTGGGATCACGACCTGAGCAGAAATCAAGAGATGGACGCTCAGTTGACTGGGCCACCCAGATAACCCTGTTCTTCACTTTTTAATTAAAATTTGTTTTTAAAATATGTAAGTTAAAGTTCTCCCTCATAACCATCCTAATTTTCCAACATGCTGGCTCAGATGTAGAAACCATTAACAATTTGAAGTTTATAATTCTGGATACTTTTCTGTGCACAAAGATGTGAGTAAAATGTATAATCTTACAAAACAGGATCTATTTATGTATCTAGATATATTCTCTTGAAACTTCTTTTTTTTTTTTTTAGTATATGATGAACACTTTCCATGTCAGTGCATATAAATCTACTTCATTATTTTTTAACGGCTATATTATATAGCACTGCATAATGTAGGTATGCCATAATACATTTAATTATTCCCTATGGATTGGTATTTAGGGAGTACCAACCTTTGAAGTATTACAAATACTGCAAAGAACATTACAGAAATACTGAAGGAAATGTTCAGAAAGATCCTCATTTCTCTATGGTAGATAATAAATAGAAATGCTGGGCCAAAGCATATGAGCATTTGTAATTTTGACAAGTAATACTAAATCGCCTGCTTTTCCTTGAATGCCTTATTATAATGACTTCCATTGGTTCATCTTCCATGGATTTATAACCTATTGTCATTTTTAAAAAATTGAGTTATCTTTTTTTTTTCTTTTAGGTTTATAGGAGCTCTTTGTATCTCAATGTTTAGTAACAAACTCTGGAGTAAAGGAGATCTGAATTTAAGTTTCAGTTTTGTTTCCTTCTTACTAGATGATGTTGACGTTTTGTCTAAAGTCTTCAATTTTCAGTCTGTTTATATGTAAAATGAGGGTAATAAGACTACATACATGATAAGTCTTTCTTGAGTCTTAAAAATAATACAATGTTTATTAACTTTTAAGATGGTGCTTGGTACAGTGTGCATACAATAAATATCATTTGTTTCCTATGTTGCAAATACTTTTTCCATGTTATTAGCTGACTTATAATTTTATTCTCAGAAATTACCACTTTATGGAAATTTTGTATTTAGATATAGTAAAATCTTTCACCCTCTCCTGTTTTGGGGCTTTTGGGTTTTGTATAATGATTAGCAATACCTAGATTATGAGCAAATATATCCTCTTTAATTCCTCTAAGTACATTTACAGTTTTAATGTTTACACTTAGACCTGAAATACATCAGTATTTGCTTCAGAGCATGGTGCAAAGTGTTATGTATTTTGAATTTCTCATCATTTCACCACTGAATTGAAATGCAGATGTCATCATCCACCAAATTCCAGGGTATTTCTGCACTCTTTATTCTATTCCATTTACCTATCTATCCTTTTCCATATCAACACCATCATATTTTAGCTGCTTGTTTCATGGTACGTTTTGACCCTTGGTAAGGCCAAGACCCTAACTCTTTTTAATCTTTTGGTTATATTTATTTATCATTTATCTTCTGCATTAGAATGCTTTCAGAGAGGCATGGCCTTGTTTTTCACTTCTGTATCTTCTTTGACTGAAACAACACCTAGCCCAGGGTAGGCACTCAATATGTGTGATTTGAACAAACAAACTTAAATCTAGTAGTCTTTTTTACACCTATTCATTTTTTATGCCTTTTTAAAAAACTTTTGTATTGTTAAATACAAAAAACATAAAACAAAAATATAAACACCTTTGTAACTACTGTCCTATATCTAATTTTTAGAAATAAATAAAGCAATTCTGACTTTCCATGTAATTATTGTACCAGCTATAGTAGTTTTAAAAGCAGTTATATTGGTAGGATCTTTATTTCTTTGTATACCAAGGTTTGGCAATTGTTTATTTATTTGTACTAGTTAAAAGGACATGATTTACTCTGCTATTTGTTTTAGGAAAAACAAACAGCTACTTCCTGGAACTTTCACCTTTAGTGAGCTAGAAGACTGCCATTTGAAATAAATAGAGCTTCAGGTTCTTTCTGTATCTCTCAAAGACTCTGGAGAGATGTTCAGAGGGGAGGGCAGATTTCATATATCCTTCTGTTCTTGATAATCTTTTAAATAAAGATGGTTATCTTTATTACATTAATCAACATTTAGCTGGAATAAAGAAAAATAAGTGAGAAAACAACTCATTTTTCCTATTCACCCAGGTGTTTCTGATATGAATTTGGAAATACTGGACAGAAAGTACTGGAAATATTAGAAGGAAGAAAATATTAAAAACATGGGCAGCAAAGAGGCAAAGCATCTGAAATGCTTCCCTCAAAATACAACTGCATATTGTTGGTGCTTTGCTGACAGTGAGTGGCCAGGGAAATGCTCAGGCTGATGTAGGGCCAGATAGACACGGGCATGAAGTACTCAAACTGAAAACTCTAGAACTGTACAAGGGATGGGGAGGAGAGTCTATTGCAATGGATACCTGAGAGGTGTTTGTGAGCTTGATAGCTAGACCAACAGTATCAGTATCATCCGGCAACTTTCTAGAAATGCAAATTTGGGGGCCCCATTGTAGACTGAATCAGAAACTCTGGGGTGGGGCCAGCAATCTGTGTTTTAGCAAGCCCTCCCAAGTGATTCTGTTGCTGGTTGAAGTTTGAGAACTACTGTTTCAGTGCAATTAAGAAGGGAATATGGAGAGTTAAAAAATCTGGCAACGAATAAAATCCTTGTCCCTGTCAACACCTTCCATGTCATGAGGATACATGAGAAGTTGAGACAAATTATTTGAGAAAATATGGTAAGACTGGCAGTAAACTGTAATTTTAAAAATTGGTAGGCGGGGCACGTGGGTGGCTCAGTCAGTTAAGTGTCCAACTTCAGCTCGGGTCATGATCTTGTGGTCTGTGAGTTCGAGCCCCATGTCAGGCTCTGTGCTAACAGCTCAGAGCCTGGATCCTGCTTTGGATTCTGTGTCTCTCCCTCTCTCTGCCCCTCCCCTGCTCGTGCTCTCTCTCTCTTTCTCTCTCTCTCTCAAAAATAAATAAACTTTAAAAAATTTTAAAAAAATTGGTAGGCAAGTTAGGCACTTTGTACATTGCCTCCTTCTTAGCAAGATTCATGCACACAGTTCATAGGGCAGAACTGTTTAACTGGATACTAATAAGTCAAAACTTTTCTGCTCCCCACCTCCAGCCCCTGAGACAGCAAATCAGTTCCCATGATTGCTGTTCAGTAAAACTAGGCTGAAGTGGTTTTCCATAGCTTGCCTACTGAGAAGTGTCTTCTAACATAAAGTATTATGACTATGGTTAATAATACTGTATTGTATAGTAAAGAAATTTGAAAAGAAATTTACAAAGAAAGTGGATCTTCAGCATTCTCACTGAAAAAAAAAAGGCAAAGAAAAGGTGATTGAGAGTAGAAACAAACAAAAAAAGAAGTGCCTTTCACATCCACGTGGGTTATGTACAAAGTGGGGCCTTTGCCCTTTCGTGGCTTAGCAAAATGATTTACTGGCATTATAAGTCAAGTTGATTATTTCATCTAAAATATTTCCATTACCTGAAATAAACTGAAAGACCCAAACTAGACGTTCTCTCTCCCCTTTTCACTTTGGGAGTGGTGGTGAGTTGCTGGCAAGATACTCAGGTAGTTAAAAAAAAAGATTTTGAATATTTCTAGTCATTCCTTTCAATGGAACAAAGTTAAATTTTTTTTAACATTTATTTATTTTTGAGACAGAGAGAGACAGAGCATGACCAGGGGAGGGGCAGAGAGAGAGGGAGACACAGAATCTGAAGCAGGCTCCAGGCTCTGAGCCATCAGGCCAGAGCCCGACTCGGGGCTCGAACTCATGGACCGCGAGATCATGACCTGAGCAGAAGTCGGACGCTCAACCAACTGAGCCACCCAGGCGCTCCACAAAGTTAATTTTTAAGAGAAATATGTTGGCCTTTGAATATAAATATTTTCAAGCCATTTTCATAAATTGCTGCAGGAAGATTCTCAAACATTATCTCCTGCAGTCAGGTACTCTCGCTGGTGTCCCTGTCTCTTGTATAGCTCTAAACTTCCCCTTTGGAGATTCAGCCTTGTCATTGTCCCTCCCTGTCTGGTGGCTGACACACCACATGACAAGCTCTCTGCTGCAAATTTGCACCCTAAATCCCAGAAAGACATGAAACTTAATAACTGTCACATTCTTTAAGCTCAAGGTATGCCTTCTCACAACACAGTGTATAGGCAGTCTACACTTGTCTCGGAATATATTAGAAGCAGCCATTTAAGATCCAGATTTCTGATGAACTCAAAACAAGAGATGGAACTCCAGAGTGTGCTATATTAAGAGAAAATCCCTCTGAAAGAAAAGAAAAGGAATTGGCTTTCCTTCCTCATTTGCTGGCCTCTGAGGACAAAAATATATCATACTTCTCCTTTCTCTTTAAAAAGACAGAAACTTCTTATTCTTTAGGATTATAATGAAAACAATGCTTTTTCGACTAAGGAATCAGTGAGATGCCCACTTCTTTTAATCTTCCAGTGACCATACTGTATCCTAGGGAGATGAAGTCACTCTTCAGGTAATTTAAATAAAAAACAAACAAACAACACACTGACTACCAGTGTCTTGTAATCTAGGAAAATATATCTGCTGGTGAGCTCTAGTCACACAATGAGCCCTTTTTTATAGATATAAAAATTATGGGTCCACTTTCAAATTTTATCTTCCCATTAAACTGATGACCTTTAGCTACTGCCTCCTTTATGTGCTCCAGGATGTTACTTTTCATAGCATCTGGTGATCTTTACAATTTCCATTCTGACTTGTATTTGTTTTAATATTAGTTTTATTGGACTGATATAGACAATAAATCATTTTTTTAATGTTTATTTTTATTTTGGAGAGAGGGAGAGACAGAGCACGAGCAGGGGAGGGGCAGAGACCGAGGGAGACACAGAATCCAAAGCAGGCTCCAGGCTCTGAGCTGTCAGCACAAAGCCTGACATGGGGCTCAAACCCACAAATCGCGAGATCATGACCCGAGTGGAAGTCGGATGCTTAACCAACTGAGCCACCCAGGCACCCCTACAATTAATCACTTTAAATTTCATCTGAATCTCTTTCTGAGAAGTTTATGTGCTGTGTCCATATGGACAGCATCATCTACAGAATGATGGAGGCGCATTCAAATCAAAGGGATTTCTCAGGTTTTTACCATTACTGGAGTTGTGGTGTGAGATAGTGAATAGAAGGTTTGAGATTCACACAGAATTGTAGGTGGGAAGTAACCAAAAGAAGCTTTGGGATATGGATAGAAGTGGGTGCAAGCCCAAATCCATCACTTAACTACTTAACTAGATGAGCTACTTTGGCTCATTTTAATCTGATTATAGTTTTCTCATCTATAAAATTAATATCATAATAATTATAAGAATAGATAGCAGTTATGAACTGCTATATGCTTTATACCCTGTGTGGCACTTTTCCTACTTTATCTAAAATCCACGAGATAGTCCTTTGGGATTGAAATAATTCCTTTCTTAAAGGAACTTGAGGCTAAGAGAGGCCAAGCAATACTAGTAAGTAGTATATCCTATTGTGTACTCTAAGGACAACAGCCTTCCTGTTACAGTAATACTGGTTTCTGGAAGTTTGAGTACAGATCACATGAGATGCTGAATATGAAAGCATTTCTTAGACTGTGTACACACTAGTCCACCAAAGCTCAGGTGTTTTCTCTATGGAACGTGCTATTCTATAAAAATATATTTATACACTGGCAATTTTTTAAAATATTTTTTAAAGTTTCTTTATTTTTGAGAGACAGAGGGAGACAGTGCTAGTGGGGGAGGGGCAGAGAGAGAGGGAGACACAGAATCCAAAGCAGGCTCCAGGCTCTGAGCTGTCAGTACAGAGCCTGATGTGGGCCTTGAACTCACAAACTGCGAAATCATGATCTGGTCCGAAGTCAGATGCTTAATCGAGACGCCCGATATACACTGGCAATTTTAAGTGTGACATGCTTCCTTGTAAATTCCTAAACAACTATAAAGTGATACTCACCAGCATAAGGGTTAGTCTTGGGCTAATTTGTAGTTTGCTTTGTGTACCATCCTCCATTCCCTAGCAGCATGCTTTTTTAAAAGACCCCCAAATTTAAAATTTTATGAATACATGCAATTCCTTGCCCATTGTCCCTGATGTGAGGTTGGCGACTTAGGGTCGACAAATGTATAATTTTAAAATAAAGTATGTTTTAAAAAAAATCTATCATCAATTACCGTCATCATTAGATAAAAAGAAGGGATATTTTTGCTCCAGTAAAGGAAGAATGTAATCTCAGAACAAAGTGCAGTCCTTTAAATCAAACACACATTGTGTTGGGAGAAACTCTTGACATTGTCTTTGATCTTTTTATTTTGCTGCCAGACAGTGAAACTCCACCATGGATCAGCATGGGCCATCAGGCCGTATTTGAAGACCATCATTTTAAAGGCTACGTGGGACGTGGAAAAATCATGGACGGGTAGCAAACAAACCTGGGTGAGAATGCATGCTCTGTTTTTAGTAGTTGCGAATGGCAATCCAAACCACGTGCTCCAAAGTTAGGCAGTTTAGGCCTAAATCCTGCCTCTGCTTTGAGATATATCACCTTTAAGTCCCTAAGCCTCACCGGTCTCCGTAGGTAAAATGGGTATAATAAGAATGCCTGTGATTATTATGAAAAATAAATGGGATTATTTGTCCATGACTCAACCTAATTAGCCCTCAAAAATGTAAGTTTTAAAAGTAACTTACTGTTCACATATTATTAACTATTATAATTATTTTATTCTTATTTCTTATTATTAATTTATTTGGCTTCTTTGATTTTCAGTTTCCCATCTGCAAAATGGAGATAAAAATAAATAGCTTGCAGGGTGATTGTGGAGCCTAAATGAGATGATGCATGTTTGTACACAGATTGGCATATACCAGAAGCCCAATAAGTGGTGGTCCCTGCTATTTCTTGTAACATTTCCCCTCTTTGCTCTCTTAGTGCATTCACAGTTGTCAAACTGCCTTTGGCTCCTCCCAGCCCCTCTTTGGTGCCCTATTTGGAACTCTGTCCCAGGCTCCACCCAAACCCTCTCTCATGCTACCTGTCCCATTCATTTGTCCCTCAAAGTCCTGAGTGCATCTGAAGGTAATTTCAGCAACATATCACCTTGGGAAAGTTTTTAAACAAATACATTGAGAAATCCTAAAAGCAAATCACATGCATGATTATCACTTAAAAATTCAGTGATGTCTATTTTGGAGCTCTGCGTAAAGTATTATGAAGAGGAGGGGCTCCGGGGTGGCTCAGTCGCTCAGTTGGTTAAGCGTCTGATTCTTGATTTTGGTTCAGGTCATGATCTAAACGGTTCGTGAGTTCGATCTCCGCATCGGGCTCTCTGCTGTCATTACAGAGCCTGTTTCAGACCCCCCTCTCCCTGCCACACCTCCCCACTGCTCGTGCTCTCTCTCTCTCTCACTCTCTCAAAATAAATAAACATAAAAAATATTTTTAAGTAACTATTATGAAGAGGAAAGAAAACAAAATGAAGGTTTTACAACAAAAATCTCTGGTTTGGATACAATGAGTAATGGTAAGACCAGAGAAGCTTTCTTTCTTTCCTACCTAAGTCTTTTTTTAGGTGTCCATCAGCCTGGACAACTCAGGGAGTCACCCAAGGTGCTGTATATCTCTCATACATTGCCCTATTGCCTACATCTCCCTACCTAATGCCCACTAGTCACCATGGTGGTTATGTCTGTATCCTGACCTTTCTTTTTTAAATACAGGGTCTGAGATTCTGGACAGTGACAGATTCAAAAGGAGAAATTAACTCAGCCTATATTGCTATAATCTTGGTTCCTCAATGAAGAGTATCTTATTTCCTAGCACATATCTCTCTATTCAATAGAGGTATATATTCAATATAAAATTGTTTAATGCAGCATGGGATGGAACCGATATACCTGTGTGACACTGGAGAAGTTTTGTCTCCTTTATTTCTTCATTTATATGATGCAGGAGTTGGATTATAACCTCTAAGATCTGCTCTAATCATCTATAAAAACGTGTGTACTAAAGGAGTAGCGAATGGTACAAGGTTGTTTGAGAAGATTACATACAAGTGACTGAGAAGAGGAAACGTGACAGGGAGGTGCTATATTCTTTTGAAACTTCCTCAAATGCACAAGTAAATTATGGATTAACATAAATTAACATGAGTAGAACTTAAATATCCGAATGAAGGCTGGGAATGTAAAGCTGATGGCGAGAGAGAACTTTTATTGCAAACCTTGGTGTATTAAAACTAGATGTTTTCTCCTGAATCTTTCAGGTGGGACCTTTTAACAAATACGAAGAAGAGCTCAGGTGTATTATTCTCATTATGCTAAGAGATAGCGTGGGGCTGGGGGTTAAGGGGTAGGAGCTTAGAAAAATTCATGCCTTAAATCAAGAGAGAAGTAGCAAAGAAAGTAGGCTCTGTTTCATCTTTCGAGGTTCAACATGTTATCATCAGTCAGTCTGCTCTGAATCATAACCTTTCTCAGTGTGTCAACTTTGGCTTTCTGGAAGGGAAAATTTTAGGCAGGGTCTAAATGAATTCTATAATGCAATGTTTATGAACCTTTGGGCTTCTGCTAAATTGATTTTACTAATTTACTTGTTTGAAGGTTACCTAAACTGAACAGAATGGTGGCCTATCCTTTTCTGTTGGAGAAACTGATCAATTTTTAAAAGCATTCAAGATGTGTTTCTGTGTTAAAGTCCAAGGGCTTCCCCGCCCCCCCCCCCCCCGCCCCGTCCTAAGAGGGTATTTTGCATTACTGAGGACAATATAAGTATTATTCTGTAATATTTTGAGATTATAGAGGGCAAAGAAGATCCTGAAGTGTTTGGTTTTTTTTTCTTGAGTGCTTAGAATATAGAGTCACAGGGGTGCCTGGCTGGCTCAGTCAGTAGAGCATGCAACTCTTGATCTCGGGGTCATGAATTTTAAGCCCCATGTTGGGCGTAGAGCTTTCTTTAAAGGAAATGCATAAATAAAAATTTTAAAAAAAGAATATAGCATCACATCAAATTGACACAAGAAATGCTAAGAGTAGATTTTCTTTTCCCATTAGATTGAAGTAAAACGAATAAAAGTATCTCCTTGTGCTATATACACATTTTTTTCTTTTATTCTTTTTCTCCATGAATTTGATTACACTTTTCTACAACTTTGGAGGATAAAAGCTTCTCACTTTGTGATGCATTCATTTCCTGGCCTCTGAAATGATAACTTACTGCTGGAAAAACGACTTGATTCACAGGGAAATTGGATAATCTAATGCAAAGCAGTTAGGTTCTAGATCAATATTCTGTGAAATATCCCTGACACACATGTTTTCCAATGCTTTCTTTCATTATTCTTAAAATGAGCTGTAACAGTAGAGGGGGGGAAGCTTTAGAGTAAAACGCATTACACAATACACTGCATGAAAAATTTCACAGCAGTAAATAAGAGAACTATAATTTAGAAAATAAAATAACCTCAGATATGGTAAATAAATTAAAAGGGATCAGAGGTGGTAAATAGAAATCCCTTGTGAGCAGCTGAGCATCCTGAACACGGAAGCACACACAGATTTTCCCTCGGGTATCTGATCAGATCTCCCCCGCTGCACAAGTACTCAGAGTGCTGACATAGTCACCGCGTAGGGAAATGAGACCGCTTAGAGCACATGGAAAAGACTTGGCATGCTCCAAAATAGATCTTGGAAAGTTTATCATCTCCAAGTGAGTGAATAGGAAACTTGACCATTTTTAGACTAATTAAAATTCAATGTATTTGTACTTGCCATTTTTAGACCACTTTTTCCCCCCACATCATTAAGACCATATATATCATGGGTTTCTGACTAATTTCCATGGAAGTAATCAAAATATAGTTTTGAAATTCTACTTAAAACCATGTTTTGTTAAGAGTTGTGTTTTGCATTTTTGCAGCAGAAATTGCACCTTTAAAAGAATAAAAACAGATTAACTTTTTGAATTTGACTCTGCTTTTCATGAATGAGGTGTCAACTTGGCAAAGTACAATTTCCTCTTCTTGTAAACCACAGGGCAGAGTGGAATACTATTAGCATGGGTACATCTCATGACAGCTATAGAGATTAATATTTAGAACAAATTAGGAAAACCACTATTTAATTCTTTTAATTTTCCAAGAAAAAGAAATCTGTGGATCTGCTGCTGAAAGACATGCAAAAATGCAAAATTTAAAGACATTTTACGTCATAATAACAAATTTTGGCTGTGAAGCTTTTAACGTAAATTTACAATAAATACATTTCCCTTTTAGCATTTACTTACTCTCAGGAGCCAGACCTCCTTGGTTTCCTTTCCAAATCTGTCGTGGATTAAGCTGCATCTTCTCCCATAGGTTACTTACCTCTCTGTGCTTTAGTTTCTTCATTGTGTAAAGAGAATAATTATAGTACCTACCTGAGAGGGTTGCTGTGAAGATTAAATATATTAATATCTATTATTATCACTGGCTCAAAGTAAGTTCTATGTAAGTGTTACTATTATTATTACTACCATTATCACCATTATTAAAATATTTCAATAAATCTATTTTTTATCTAAGTATCCTTGAAAGTTGTTAAAACATACTTTTCTTAAAAACAGGAAATTACACTGCTGGGATTCTGAGACTGATCAAAATTTCACATTGGGCTCTGTTTAGAGTATGGTCTGGTCAATTCCAACACCAAAACTTAATTTCTAAGAGTTTCCCATGTACAAGTTGTTTATATTGATGGAGTGTTCTTACTCTAGCTAGTTTTGCATACTGTAACTTGAAATACTTATTCAAAAAAACCTCATTTGAGCCACATAATTTGTGAAAAGTTCTTACTTAGAAATACTTATTTTGATATACGGGCAATAAGGCAGACAGGTGAAAAATGTAGTTGGTTAAAACTGCAGATTCAAAAGAGGCTAAGAACTATAGATATAGTTATGATAACTTATAAAAGTGATTCGATTCTTAAAAGCCCTGTATCCTCCAAGGGTGATATAGATTAAAATTAGCTTTTACAAGAGTGGGTATGGTTTTACCTTAGCAGGTGTTAGCCCCCTTTAAACTCATGAATATGACACCAGGTGGTCAATCCTACTATGAAAAGTTACATCTAAGAGGAGATTTGAATCTTATCAAAAAGGCACACCTGCCCCCAAGTCACACTTGTGTTAGTACTTAAAATTCCTGCCATTATCTCCACTTTCTTTCAAAAAGGCAGATTTTCCAAAGATTTTCGGCCAGATATCAAGAGGCGGTGTACCATAAAAGGGCCTTATAGTCACATAAATTGAGAAATGCTGTGGATGGGACAAGATTAAACGGATGTATTCCTTCAATTTGTTACATAGATATTTATTTAGCGCGCTGGGAATTAAAAGTGTCAACAAGACAGACCTTGTGGAATTTATATTCTAATGCAGGTGATAGAAAACTAAAAGAAACAGACACAAAAATAAAATGCTTACAAACTGTATTGACTATTATGAAGGAAATAAGCAAAGAGCTGAGATAAGAGATTAGTAGGACAACCCATACTTTAGAAAGTGCAGGGACTATGGCGGGACTCTTCAGGGAGTGAGCATTGTTATGCTAAGGCCTGAAGTAAGAGAAGCAGCCAGCCATGTGCCAATGGGTGAAAAGAACATCCCGGACAGAGGGAAGGGCACGTGCGAGGGCATGAGGGGGAAAGGGTGTAGTGCCTTCCAGTGAATGGATCAAGATCAGCATGGTGGAGTGAGTGGTCCCAGTAGATGAGGCTGGGCTCATAGGCTGTGGCTGCCAAGTCACACACAGGAACTGGAGGCCAAGGTGATGAGTGTGAGCATGGGTTCAGGTGTCCCCGGAAGCTGTTATGGACAGAGGAGAAACCGAATCTGGGTTACATTTGAGGAGCTCATTTTGGGTGCTGAGCAGAGAATGTGTCAGGAGAGGCCCAGGGGCTAGTGAGCAGGCCACATAGGAGGCTGTTGGGGTGGCCCCGACAAGAGCTGACGGTGTGGGGGCTACCTTACAGGCGGTGGATACGCAACGAAGCCCACTTCTCACAGTTTTCAAAAAGCTGATGTGTGGCGTAAAGTTTCAAGTTTGGGAATAAAGATCCAAACTGATCTGATGGAGAACAAACAGGAAATGCCAGGTTTAAGAATTAGCTCCTAAATCGTTGATAATAGACTTTTTTTTTTTTTTTCCTGAAGGGAATAAAGGTTTATTCCACTACAATATTACCTGCAGGGAGCAGTGTTTATAGGAAGAGGGTAAGAGGAAAGCAATCTATTTTGGCAAGCAAAAAAGGAGCTGAGAGGGAGATTGTGGAAAGATTTAAGCAATGGGGATTTTTGTTAGGAAAGCGGGCTTCTGCAATAAATGGGAATACTATGAGTGGAGGTGCTTGGGGAGCTAAGAGAAGAAAAGGGACATGAGAGACAGCGTCTTATGCAGTGTAGTTCAGGGCCACTGTTACTTATGTGTTCAACTGGCCTCGTGGTTATCTAATATAAGGACATTCATGCAATTTTTTTTTTTTTTTTTGCAAATGTTCACAACTCCCTGCAATTCTGCAGACTCTTCAAAAAGAGCACTGGACTTAGAGTCTGAAGACTGGAGTTCTCAAGGCAGCACTGTCACCTACTGATGGGGAAATATGCCATTGCATATTCCTCTTTAATGAAAGAGGTCTCCTCTTTAATGAAAGCATTGGACCTCTTATTAATAATAAGGATACAATATTAGTTACCAAGAAAATGTATGACATTACCTCAAATACTAGGAATGCCTCTTTAACAAATTAAAATGCAGTTCGATGAGGCTCTAACTTGCAGTTTTGATATTTGCTGATTCCAAGTTGCTACTCCTCAAATTTGCCCAGAGTCTTAATATTTTAGTAGCTAAGAAATGCCAAGTTTCTCACTGAACTTCTATTTACTAAAATAACGTATCTAATTTGCAAGAATATACGTTTTCCTCACTGGATGCAATAAAATTATTTTCATTCTGAATGGGAAGAAAAGCACCCCAGTAAATTCTTGCTTTTCCTTGAATTGGCCCTCGAGCAACAATGATCGCTCACCACTTTGCTGGGATTTTTTGCCTTAATGCCATCTTTGCAGTCTATATGACGTTAGGAATGAAAAAGTGTTCTAATATTGTCCTGACCTTTTAGCCCTGTAGTAGGCCCAGGGAAGGAGGTGCTAAAGCAATTTGCATTATTGTGTTCTTTGTGTCATGAATTTCTTTGAATCTTGGGCTAAAGAGATCCCATCTCAATGTCTGTAAACATGGACGTTTTCCACAATACACCCTTCGTGCCTGCAAGAATTCTGTCGGACTTAAGGTTGGAAACAAATAATTATGCTGAAGTTTGGGTTAATTCATGTATGAGTCATGTCCATCTGAAATTCAAACTTGGCAATGGTGCCATTTGCCTTTCCCTTTGCCCTTATTGCCCTGGTTGACTTTATGAGCCCCCCGCTCAAGAGGCAACTTCCTCAAATAGCAGAACTTCCTTTTAAAAATTTTTATTATCAAGGAGATTTTTTTTTCCTTAGGATAGTTCTGGGATAAGTGCCATTCCTTTTGGGCTCCAGAAGAGGATAAATATAGCTATCATATTTGGCTGACACCAAATTCATCTCTGTTTGTAATAAATTAACAGCTACTTCATAGAAATAGGTTTGGGTCAGACAAGAAAGCCTAAAATCCTAGAACTATATCACATTTCACATTTTCATCGCAGTGCAGGGGGTTCCTGCTTATGTGTGTAGCTATCTAGAATGTTTCCTTTTTCACAGAGCACGAGCCTGGACTATTGCGGGGTATTCCAAAAGGCTGGGTCTTGGTTGTCAGGATGATAGCCACAGACCCGGCAGCCCCACTGGGCTGGAAAGCTGAGCATAAAGCCTCCAGAGATACTGACTTAAAAGTCCATGTTGACAAGGGCTCCTATTTCTGTTATTGAAGGTTCTGATCATTCAAGACAATTAATATAGACAAATTATAATTTAAAAAAAAAAGATGTCCAAATCACCCTCAAAATGTCATTTGACTGCAGTAGGGCAGCATAGTTTTTTGGCATTAGGTGATCTTAGGTTTGAGTTCTAGCCCTGATGCTTTGGAGATGCATGAACCTTGGTGAGTCACGTAAGCTTTCTGAGTCTGTCTTCGTGAAATGGGCTTAATAATATCCCATATGATTGTCATGATAATGACTGAGCATTGCTGTATGCAGCACACAGTCAGGGTTCAACGAGTTGTAGTAGGCTGTTTTTGTTGTTACTTTAGTTATATTCCTAAATTCCTAGAGATACTAACTTGGGGACAATCAGTTATTCAAATAATTTAAGATTAATTGTTTCCAGGGCTTTGATCCACACTGGGAATATGAGAAGGGAAGTCCCATTTTTCGCCCCTGCCTACAGAGGTATAAATATCACCTAAGTAGCTTCAGCCTGGTGCAAGAGGCACGGGAGATGTAGAGGTATATGCTTTGTGATTAAGAAAGTGTAAGGGGGCCAGTGGAAAACAATTCTGCATGCTTAGAATGAATGCTATGTTCTGAATAAGTAAGCTATTTTTTTAAAAATGTTTTTTATTTATTTCTGAGAGAGAGAGAGAGAGAGAGAGAGAGAGAGAGAGAGCAGGGAAGGGGCAGAGAGAGAGGGAGACGGAGGATCTGAAGCAGGTTCTGCACTGACAGTAGACAGCATGATGCAGGGCATGAGATCATGACCTGAACCAAAACCGAGAGTCGGGCCCTTAACCAACTGAGCCACCCAGGCCCCCCTGAATATGTAAGCTATGTATTAAATGCTCACTAAAGAAAATAGAGTTGGCTCTTCAAGTCAACACAGATTCAAGCTGGAAATAACAGTACTGGTGTAAGAAATGTGGGATGGATTACTGATTTGCAGCATACCAGAGAGAAGGGACTGAAATCTCTGGGGTATCAGCAGGTTGATACCTTAAAAGAGGAAAAATTTAAGGCTTAATGTGACAAAAATAATTTCAGGGAAAAAAAGCACCATATCTATGGCAACATTTAGGTTAGTTTAACTCATTTCACTAAGAGAAGAGAAAGTCTCCTCTGTGTGCTGTGGAATACAGGATAAACGGATGACTCTGTCCTTTTTAATCGAGTAAGAAAATAAGAAAAATTAACAGATCTCTACAACAGAAAAGGGAGATAAAGTGCCAGAAGACAAGTATAAAGTGGTATAACCTGTGCCTCAAAAGTGGTATTTTTCCCTGAAAGAGTCACCCATGAAACTTCTGAGTCTCCATTCTGAGAAATATTGGATACCGAAATAATTGGGTTTTCTAGATTGTAGTCCCAGAGGGTAGGGGTTAATGAAACCCATCTTTACCCCCACCCAATACACTGTTATAATAAAGAGTTTATTTCAATGAATGAGAGACAAAAGGGAAGAATACTTTATACACACACACATACATAGGGGCATGCATGGTACTTCCTAGAAGCTCTAAGGAAAGAGATATCAAGGTGTAATATTACATCTTGCCTTGGTGGTGGGGGGTGGGGGGAGAGGGTTGGCCATCCAGGTAAGGCTAAAAGAAGGAAGCAGCATTTAAGTTAAACTCTAGGGGACTGTAAAATTTCAAAGAAGGGAAATAAAGCAAGGTGTTCACGTCAAACTAATTGAAATTATTGTGGACCCTCAGTGTCTCAATTTCCTTGCTTCTCCTTTATTCCTCAACCCACTATTGAAATTGCTCTTAATTAAATCCAACTGTGATCTCTCACTTCTTACCCACTTGATTTACTTGTGGTGTCCACTTTTTTTCTCCCCAGCTTCCACAAAATCACTTTCTCTTGTGTTTCTTCCTTTCATCTAGCCTTTTATCTCTATCTTTTTTTTTGCAAACTCTTGTCCCCTAAAAACAAACAAACAAAAAAAAAAAAAACAAAACCTCATTCTCAGGATTCTGTCTTAGATGTTTTTCTTTTCTTCAAAATTTTCTCTTTTTTTTTCCTTCTTCTCTCTTTTCAGTTTTTACTTCTCCAAAGGAGAAATCGTCCCTTCTTATACTATCAGCTGAAATAGATACACTTACATCTTCCTAATCCATATCTCTAATACAGAAGTCTTTCTCAAGTCACAAATTTCTGTATCTACTTCTACTGGACATCATCACATGGGTAAGTCAAATGCATCACGTTCCAAATTAAATTCTTTATCTTCTGTCCCTAAAATATTCCTTGTCCAGACCACATGAAAGACATCCATCTCTCCTATTATCTGTGAAAGACACCTAGAATTGATCATACTATCAGCTCTCTCCCTCATTCATCTCACTTCCAATTTCTACCATTTGCCCATTTCCACCAAAGCTATCCCTACAATAATCTCCTGACTGTTTTCTCTTCTTTTCTATCTCCCACAAGGTGACCCTAACTATTTCTCCCCTCTGTTACTGCAATAAGGCTCCAGGTTTCCAGTTAATTTATATCCATTGCTCCTTCGACCTAATATCTCTCCTATCTTCTGGCTGATGTGATCTACCAGAACCACAGATCTGATTATTTCAGTCCCCTACTTTAACTCCTTCGAGAAACCCCATTGTCTTCATGATAAAATGCAAATCCTTTAATGAGACAGGCACACAAGCCACTTAATGATCCCTGCTCTGCTGACCTCCCCAGCACCAACCCAAATACCCATGGCTTCCTGAAATCACCATGTTGTTTTAAACCTCCAGGGCTTTTTAGAGTCTCGTGTCCTGCCTGTAGCACACTCGGTCTCTTCCCCTCCTTATTCGGCTTCTTCTGTCTTGTCATATCAATGCCGGATGATGTCCCCCTTTAGGGTCACCTCCCTCAGAAAGCTTTTCTGATGCTCCGCTCGGTTCTGTTCCTCCCTGCTTCCACAACATTCATAGCATTTCTTTATTGGAGTACTTACCACACGATAGTGTAACTATCTGTTGATCTATCTGTGTCCTGCAGTTCCCAGGAAGCCCGGAGCTGTAACCTGTCACAAAATCCTCCAACTAGGACATAATAGGCATTTAGTAAATATGTACTGAGTTTAAAAATATGAGCAAAGCTTTAAGGATGGAAATTTGTTGAATGCGTTACAGGAGAATGACTAAGACATTTTGCAGGATGGAGGAAGGTAAGATTTGAAATGCCGGATTCTGAACTATGTAAGACAAGTAAAAGGCAGGGATGAAGACCAGGGCTGTGGAAAGAAACAAAATGCAAAGCAATGCAGCTTCACCACTGAACCACTGATGTAAAGCCTCCCCCCCCCCCCCCCCCCCCCACTACAAACCTCGATTTTGAGGCAACAGAATATACACTGAGATTGAGAGGCGAGGGCACAAGGGTTGAAAGTGAAGGATGGACTCCAAACCTGGAGTCAATTTTTGCAGCGTCATTATGGCTTCAGAACTGGAATTAGGGAATTGTTGTGGTTTCCAACTTGACTTGAATAGGAAAGATAAAATGGGATTATATCATGAAACATCTTAAATGCCTGGCTGAAGAGAGGGTTCTAAGTCTTATGGTCCCTCAGCAATTGCCGAATAATTCTGAACAGAAGGTGACAAAATGGGAGCTTAGAAAATAAGTCTGACCCTATTATATAACACTGAATGCATCAAGGAGGCTGAATATAACTGAATATTAGGAGAATATTTAATTATTTTGTTAAAAATAATAAATGCTCAAAATAAAGGGGCAACAGTGAAAGTAGAAGGAAGAAAAATGCAACATCCATAGGAAAAACTGGGGTTAGCCTTGAGACTTGATAAGAGAGAAGAAGACATACATTTGCAACAGACATTTCAATGAGATAGAATGGTTAAATATTGATTACAGAAACAAAATATTTCACCGAGCTAGGTACTTTATTTCTTTGAGAAATATCTCCTTAGGTTTAGAGTACTGTGTTCTTCTTTTACAAAGAATACCAATTTATATACTATTTTTAATAAAGGGGGACTTTTCATTTGAATGAGGGCAGAATCTTAGACCGGTGAGGTATTCACAGGTACCCTGGAGGTATCGTGTAAAGTGACACAGGGCAGTGGCATAGAGCCACAGGCATAGTGGAAGAAGCGTAGCCAGTTCTGATGACATATACATATTCTTGCCAAGCCAGCCTGGTGTTAGAGACCTTTAACTCTACTCTTTGATCAACTCTTCCTCCCCTAAAATTATTATTCTTAAAACAAAACAAACTACATTCCAATCAGATAACACTCTTTTCAGAATACCAATCCAAAAAAATAGCATTTAGAAGTATTGAGGAATATATTCTGATGACATTTTCTACCAATTCTTTGTCTCTAACTTATTCACGTCTAACATAAAATTCTAGAGACCCCAAACATTTCCATATGACCAGTTTTCTAAACTCATAAAGTAAAGAACATACGTTAATACTGGCTCCTGTGTTTTGATAGAATTGAAAACAATTGTGACAACATAACCTATTATCAATTGATTTTAACCTTATTATATGGAGCTCTGGAAGATCATATTAACATTGAAAAGCACAAAGTTGTCACATAAAATAATGCTTTTGATTATAATTAAACGGGAAGAAACTCTCATACCAGAATGAAATGATTACTTATGTATTGGTCATTCTTTATTGGACACAAAATCCTTGAGGATAGGGATATGACGTATTTGTTTATGTATCTTCAGGTTTAATGCAATGCTTGGCATATAACAAACAATCAAAAATATTTTTTAATGAATGACATTTAAAAAAGTATAACACTTACATAGAACCTACTGTGCACCAGGCACCTACCCACCGTGACTTACAAATATTAATTTGTTTAATTGTCATTAGAGAAATCTTTTACAAAGGAAATTAAGGCATGGGGAGGTTAGATTACTTGCCTGGAATCCTACAGCTTCTTAGAAAATGATGGAGCCAGGCATAAAACACAAGCATAGCCATTCTAGAATCTGTGCTCTTAACCAATATTGCTTTTTAAAAAAACTGC